>NC_064628.1:254523097-255214347 GCF_023864275.1 Schistocerca cancellata
AACTCATCACGTAATAACCTCTCTTCTTCTGCGTTAATTACACCTAAAAATGGGGCCTATAATTATCTATTGCTGGTCTCTCAGTATGGCCTCTACCAGAAGACCTCAGACGTTTTCTGACTGTTCAATGATGGCTGTATATATGGGACATTCATTACTTCCTGAAAAGGGATTGTTTTGTACTCTAAGAAATTTCCCATTACTTCTCTTTGTGTGTTCATTATTAGTAGCATTATTTGCTGGTCTTTTGAATGGACTGTATTAGCTGTGTCTGATTTCTCCGTCTTTTCGGATATCGTCTTTTCCTTTTCTAATTTGGTCTCTATTAAACTTAGTTATGTTCTTCTCTCTAGGCTTATTTAGAATATCTTAGAGTTCAAAATAATTAAGGATAGTACTAATTGTATTCCATTTTCTCCTGATCATTGTTCCCTTGACGTAAGTGGACGTAAGACTAATTAACACCTTAATCAAATGGCTTTCACGAATAGGTCATCTAGAATGCGTTTAAAATATTTTCTAAAACCTCCCCAACTTCTATTGTATGGATTAAGATCGAGCAGTTCCAAGTTTAATTTTTGTAACTCACTCTCTCCTTACAACGTCTGCTAAAGTCCTCCCATATATGAAATTGTTCTGCGTGCAGTACTACTCATTCAAAAAGGTACCCGTGATCTCGGGGGAGCGTGTTTGACTAGTAATCAAAACCTCCTCGTCCCGGGCTCGAACCACACCACCGATTAATTTTGGAATAAAAACGATCAGCGATGGCGATCGAAGACTTCCGGCATAAGAAGTCACCCTCATTCTGCCAATGGCTTTGTCAATGAGGGCGGAGGAGCGGACAGAGGTTCAGGGCAGACTCTTGCCCTTGCTGTGGGAACCTGCCTCACAAAGACGGAACAATCAGTAATGATCAACGGTATGAGTATGGAGAAGGTTATGGAAACCACTGCATTAAGTGTCATGGTGTTCTCTCCATTGCCAAAATATTCAGGACTAATCCTCCATTTGGATCTCCGAGATGGGACTGGCAAGGGGGAGGTGACCATAAGAAAAACGCCGAATAACCAGTAATCCTCGCACTTCTCAGTTCTTGCAGTTTTCGGAATTGTGTGGATGACATTGTTCCAGAAGTTGGATGCTATGTCGCCAGACTCGTACACTCTACACACCAACGTGAATAGTCGTCTTGTTTCCACTTCCCCGAATGATATTAGAAATTCGGATGGAATGTTATCAATTCCTTCTGCCTTATTTGATCTGAAGTCTTCCAGATCTCTTTTAAATGCTGATTCTAATGCTAGATCTCCTACCTCTTCCCTGTCGATTTTGTTTCATCTCGTATCACGGCATCAGTCAAATCGTCCCTATCGTAGATTCCTTCAATGTATTCCTTCCATCTATCCACTCTGTCCTCTGCATCTAACAGTGGAATTACAATTGCACTCTTAATGTTCCCACCCTTGATTTTAATTTCACCTGTAGTTATTTTGATTTTTCTATATGCTGTGGCCGTTTTTCCTACAATGATTTCTTTATCGATTTCTTCATTTTTTTCGTGCATTCATTTTGCCTTGGTCTCCCTGCACTTCCTACTTATTTCATTCGTAAATGACTTGTATTTCATTATTCCTGAATTTCCATGAACATTTTTGTACTTCCTTCTTTCGTAAATTAGGTGATGTATTTCCTTTGTTATCCATGGTTTCTTCGTAGTTGCCTCACTTGTACCTACGGTTTGCTTACAACTCCTGTGATTGCCTTTGTTAGAGATATCCATTCGTCTTCAACTGAACTGCCTTCTGAGCTATTCACTATTGCAGCATCTATAGCCTCAGAGAACTTCAAACGTATCACTTCACTCCTTGGTACTACCATATCCCGCTTCTATGCGGATAGATTCTTGCTTACTAGTCTCTTAAACTTCAACAATTGTCTTCGTCGTTACTAAATTATGATCTGCTTGTGGGTACGCCTTACAATCCAATATTTGATATCGGAATCTCTGCTGGACCATGATGTTACCTGCGACAGGCGAAAATGTGTGCCAGACCTGGATTCGATTCCCGGACCTCCTGCTTACTAGGTAGTTGCATTAACCACTGCGCCACCCGTAATTGCGCTGACTATCATGGCACGCCTACTCGACGATCCACACTCCCACTCAGTGCCACCCATCCGTAGTCACCGATTATGACCTCCATGTTTGCTGCTTTGAGATTCCCGAAGGAGGTGGAATGTAATTGTGCATCCGCACTTAAAGTGGTGGATTCATTGCCTGTTGAGGCGAATCAACTATATGAATTCGTGGTGTCTATTCTTTCGGACATTCATATAACTGAAAACATTTAATACACTACTGGCCATTAAAATTGCTACACCACGAATATGACGTGCTACAGACGCGAAATTTAACCGACAGGAAGACGATGCTGTGATATGCAAATGATTAACTTTTTAGAGCATTCACACAAGGTTGGCGCCGGTGTCGACACCTACAACGTGCTGACATGAGGAAAGTTTCCAACCGATTTGTCATACACAAACTGCAGTTGACCGGCGTTGCCCGGTGAAACGTTGTTGTGATGCCTCGTGTAAGGAGGAGAAATGCGTATCATCACGTTTCCGACTTTGATAAAGGTCGGATTGTAGCCTATCGCGATTGCGGTTTATCGTATTGCGACATTGCTCCTCGCGTTGGTCTAGATCCAATGACAGTTAGCAGAATATGGAATCGGTGGGTTCAGGAGGGTAATACGGAACGCCGTGCTGGATCCCAACGGCCTCGTATCACTAGCAGTCGAGATGACAAGCATCTTATCCGCATGGCTGTAACGGTTCGTGCAGCCACGTCTAGATCCCTGCGTCAACAGATGGGGACATTTGCAAGACAACAACAATCTGCACGAACAGTTCGACGACGTTTGTAGCAGCAAGGACTATCATCTCGGAGACCATGGCTGTGGTTACCCTTGACGCTGCATCACAGACAGGAGCGCCCTACATTTCAGCAGGATAATGCACGACCGCGTGTTACAGGTCCTGTACTGGCCTTTCTGGATACAGAAAATGTTCGACTGCTGCCCTGGCCAGCACATTCTCCAGATCTCTCGCCAACTGAAAACGTCTGGTCAATGTTGGCCGAGCGACTGGTTCGTCACAATACGCCAGTCACTACTCTTGATGAACTGTGGTTTCGTGTTGAAGCTTCATGGGCAGCTGTACCTGTACACGCCATCCAAGCTCTGTTTAACTCAATGCACAGGCGTATCAAGGCCGTTATTAAGGCCAGAAATGGTTGTTCTGTGTACTAATTTCTCAGGATCTATGCACCTAAATTGCGTGAAAACGTAATTACATGTCAGTTCTAGTATAATATATTTGTCCAATGAATACCCGTTTATCATCTGCATTTCTTCTTGGTGTAGCAATTTTAATGGCCTTTTCCAGGTATACCTCCTCCTCTTGTGATTCTTGAACAGAGTATTCGCCGTTACTAACTGACATTTATTGCATTATTGAATTAGTCTTTCTCCTCTGTCACTCCTACTACCAAGCCCATATTACCCCGTAACCCAGTCTCCTAGTCCTCCCCCTACAACTGCATTCGAGTTACCTATAACTATTAGGTTTTCATTTCCCTTTAAATACTGAATTAAATGTTCAATATCTTCATATAGTTGCTCTGTCTCTCCATTCTCTGTTTATTACTTCGGCATCTATATCTGAACTATTCTTTTTCTGTGTTGGTCTGTCGATTCTGATAAAATCAACTCTCTCTGAGCTGTTCACAATAGAATCCGTTATACCACTTACTGCTGCTCTTCGTATTACCCTATACTCGTCTGACCAGAAATCCTTCTATTCTTTCCGTTTCACTTTACTGACCCCCACTATGTATAGACTGAGCCTCAGCATTTCCTTTTTCAGATTTTTTAGCTTCCCTACCATGCTCAAGTTTCTGACAATCCGCTCCCCAACTCCTAGAAATTACCCTTTCGTTGGTTATTCAATCTTTTTTTCATTGTCACCTCTCCTTTGGTAGTCTCCCCCCGGAGACACGAATGGGGCCCTAGTCCGGAATCTTTTGCAGATGGAGGGATCATCATGACACTGTTTTCTATTACAGACCACATGTTCTGTGGATATACATTATATGACTATAATGCAGAGGTTTTCACTGCCTTCTGCATCCTCAGGCCGTTGATCATCGTTGATCTTCCGCCTTTTAGGGGCAGGTTCCTACAGCAATGGCATGAGAATGCCCTGAACCTCTGTCTACCACTCCGTCCTATTTGACAACGGTGACGTCTTATCCAGAAGCCGTCGGCCACCATTGCTAATGATTTTTACTCAAAATGTAAGCAGTGGCGGTGTTCGAACCGGGGACCGAGGACGTGTTAATTAACAGTCAAAGAAACTACCCACTTTTTTTAAATGTCACGAACACGACTTTAACATCGGTGAGTCTGAATATCAGTTCCCCACGGCATTGCCTCGTGTCAAAGGTTTCTCTCTCTCTCTCTCTCTCTTCATTTTGTTCATAATTGTTCTCGGAATTTGGTATGAGTGGACGTCACGTGACACCCCTCCAAGGTCATCGTTGAGTATTTCACTGTGTGTTTTTTTTTTTTTTTTTTATTACGGAGGGCAGCCAGCACTCTTACTGAACACGCTGAGCTACCGTGGGGCAACAGACCACGGGTGCTTATGGTAGGCGTAAGGACCACTAAATCTTATTTAGTGCAACTAACTGATGCTGATTCCTGTTGGTCTGATGTGTATTACTTTCTCTCTATGGCGTGCCACATTATTGGATTACTTCAGCTGCGTGTCTGCTAGATTTCTGGATTCTGTCTCTACTAGTTGTTTTACAGAAACTAGCTCTTGTCGATCCGTTTCAACCACCTCTCTTACACTAGACAAACTTCCTTCCTGTTTTTTATCTAAATTAAAATTCTACCATTTCACTTTTGATCACACCAATAGTTTCATTTACGTTGTTACGTAAGTTTTCTTTACTATTTTCTAAGCCTTTGACTCAGTATCAAGTTAAATTTGATAAATCTTCCGCTACTGTTTTAATGTCATCACGAAGTTGTTCCTTTTCATCCCGAGATTCACTGACGTGACTCTGGACGTGGTGCATAACTTCAGTTATTTGCTCAGTAAGTTCTAATGGCTCAAATGGCTCTGAGTACTATGGGACTTAGCTACTGAGGTCATCAGTTCCCTAGAACTTAGAACTACTTAAGCCTAACTAACCTAAGGACAGCACACACATCTATGCCCGAGGCAGGATTCGAACCTGCGACCGTAGCGGTCTCAGTAAGTTCTAATTTTAGAACTAAATCACTACCAACTAATTGTTCTGGTAATTCAAGTAGTTCAGTTGTTACTTGTTCTGTAATCTGCACAGTAAGTTGTTCCATCATAGTTTGGCTGTGACTAGCCATTTGTTTATTGATCTGCTGATACATCTGAGCAGTAAGAAGTTGATTATTGTTAACTAGGCGTTCATCAAAATTCAGAATTGACTCTTTAAGATTAGTCATTTTCTCGTTTATCTGCTGAGACATGTGAGCAGCAAGAACCTGAATATTATTAAACATTTGTTCATTTATCTCCTTCTTCCATTCCCTGTTGTCCTTCTACAGTTCTCTTAATAATGCCTGAATGGTTTCAGAATCCAATTTGAATTATTATATCGTAAAGTGTTTTCTAAAATCACTAAAAATTTCGTCTACATAAATTTCTAATACTATCCGCAAAAATCCTTTTAAATTGCATCCAATATATCACAGAAAAAAATCTGTTATTGTGAATACTACTCGTCGTTTTGGAAACCACTCACAGTTAAGTGTAATTATCGCTGCTTAGACGGATGTGGTGAAGCCGTCGACTATGTCTCCAATTCATTGTGGCCGCCGATCGTCCGACGGACTGGTTACGGCTGGCCTGCGTTGACGGCCGAATGGTGCAGCTGTCGTCTCGCACGCGTCTGCTGCCCGCGGCTGCCGCCGAAAGCTCGTGGCAGAGGCTCGGGGCCGCCCGCAGCTACCGCAGATGTACTCGAAGCCGACTGCGTGGCCGCGCAAACAGCTCACTCAGGCTGCTACACTGCACCTCGACAAACTTTAAAAGTTTCTGCGGAAGCGGGTAGTATCTCTCCCTCTACAGACTTCTCGCAGACTCAATCCTGCCACAACGGCACGTAACTGGATGATCTCCTCACTTCTCTTCTGGCGACGACTTGGAATCATCGGTCGCTACGTTGAGGTACCCCGTCCCGTTATATGATGTGCTAAGACGTGACCGCATTTATCGGAATGGAACGAAACCTCATACGAAGTCTTATTCCGTCTTTATATTGCTTTATATTGGTATTATTGTTCTGGATCACGTTGAATGTATTACGCAGGATCGTCTGTAGATATTAAAGAAATTACTGGGTGCCACATCGGATCAAGTTGCTTTTATCACCTTTTCATGTTTATATTTACCACGCTGACGCCTTACATTTAGTAAACAGGATACTGCCAACATTGTTCTCAGGTACACTGTTCTTAGTAGGCAAGTTCCGAGGTACTCTTACTGACGATAATGTTGTAGCCTACATCTACATAGACACTGATTCACTAGTAATGTTTATCTGAAGATGGTTGTGTAGTAACCGAAACTATTAACCAACAACATACAAAGTAAAGCGATATTCGGTCAAGATAATTAAAAAAAAATTCAAGACATTCCATCGTACCTGAAAGAGCTTTAGAGAGTAAAAACTGGGAGAGGGGGGGGGGGGGGGGGGAAGAGAGAGACTGGAATGTAGAGGAATTTGTAGAGGGCAAAATCAGATCAGACACATGACCCAAAAAGAGTTTCAACCGCTCAATTCTGATTAAGAGTTTTCCTGACTTTTCTCTTCGTTTTCATATAAAAGCAAATATGAATATGATCTGAATGTCTACACCTACATCATACTCCGCAAGTCATTTAACTGTGTATGTCGGAGGGCACTTCTGGCACCAATAACTGATCCCCCCTACCTTCCTCCATTCGCAGATGGCGAGTGCGAAGTGTAATTGCCTGTAGGCCTCGGTATTAGCTCTAATGTTTCGAGTTTTCTCGTCCTCCCCATTTCGCGAGATGTGTGTGGGCGGAAGCAGTATGTTGTCCGACTCTTCCCGGTAAGAGTTCTCTCGTAATTTCAGTAGTAAACGTCTCCATAATGTACAACACCTCTCTTGTACCGTCTGCCACTGTTGAGCATCTCTGGAACGCTGTCGCGCCGACTAAATGGTCCCGTGACGGCTCGTACAGCTCTTAGTTGGATCTTCTCTCTCTCCCTCCCTCCCTCCCTCTCTCTCTCTCTCTCTCTCTTCTCTCTCTCTGCCCTTCTCTGTCTCTCTTGTATCATTCCTACCTGTATGGATCCGAGATAGACGAACAATACTCAAGAATCTGTCGAACAAACGCTTTGTATGCCCCTCCCTTCGTGGATGAGTTACATTTCATTAAGACTGTTTCTAAGAATCTCAGTCTGGCATGCACTATTCCTATTATTCGCTTTACGCCGTCATTCAATCTCACATCGCTCTGGATAGTTACTCCTGTATATTTTGCGGCGGTGATATTGGCCAAAACCGGTCACTTTGAGATAATAAAACAGAGATGGACACACTGAATGTAAATGTACTTTATTATACATATATGATACGACGATTGGACCGTTTACCCGAGAAGTTTTCCTTCATAATCAAAGGAGATGGCCCCAGCGGTGACTGACAAATACAGCGCCGTGTGTGGAGGCCACGAACCTCTTCAACAGGATGGGGGCGAAAGGACCAGCTGGCCGGAGGCAGAGCGGTCATCACCAGTCTGTACACGCTTCGGCGGCGCAGGAAGCGCCTCACGTGCCTCCCCTGTGTCTCCGCAGGCAGCAGAGGGCAACCCCTCCCTCAGCCCCTCCCTGCCACCTGTCCCTCCCTGGCACGCTCATGCACTCACACACACAAACACACACACACACACACACACACACACACTGTAGTGCTGGCTAGCGCCTCTCGTACGGGAGTCACTTACCGCTATCCCGTCCTGCAGTGCTTCTTAGCCACTGCAACGAACGCACCCAGCTACGTAATTCTACACTCGCCGAAACTGAGACTACCTCGCACGTCATCCAACGAGGTCACAAAAAAATTACATTCTACAGGTTGTTCCAAACTGATTGATCCTATTTAGAAAGTATGTTCCTTCTACGTAAGATAAAAAGCTGGGGCAAATTTCAACTTCTACATTGTGGTATAATTTCATAATCGATTATCGCAGTAGAGACAAAAATTTTATGTCACGTGAATCACATTTTTTATACACAAGATACGTTTTTGGTCCCTTTGAAACAAAACTGCCGGCCGCGGTGGCCGTGCGGTTCTAGGCGTTCCTGTCCGGAGCCGCGCTGCTGCTCCGGTCGCAGGTTCGAATCCTGCCTCGGGCATGGATGTGTGTGATGTCCTTAGGTTAGTTATGTTTAAGTAGTTCTAAGTTCTAGGGGACTGATGACCACAGCAGTTGAGTCCCATAGTGCTCAGAGCCATTTGAACCATTGAAACAAAACTAACCTTCCAGAGTTGTATTTTAGCTCTCCTGTGAGAAGTCCATATTTAGAATGTTGAAACTAATTTTTATACATACTATAGCATACAAGCTTCTTAAGTACCAACTCATTTGCCTAATTCCAAAATCGTATCACGTATCAAACGAAGCTGTTCCTTAATATTCAAATTCAAATTAATGACAGTCTTCCAAAAGTAGCATTTATTGAGCAGATGCTTGAGGGCCAAATATCATGGTTTGCATATACAACCGGAATCCAAAGGCGTCAGCTAAATTATTAATAGTAAATTGTAAATCAGATTATTGAATCCTGCAAGACGTCGGAAATATTACAAACACGCCAAATCTAAATTTTGGAATTAGCCCAAAAATTACTTTCAGATGAGTTACTTTATGCTCGAGACTAGCTGAATACAGCTATGTACTTATTCCAATACATCTCCTCTCTCCCTGATCAAATAGAATAAATCCTAGGTAAAACACGTGGCATATTTCGATTCATTGCTACAATAATACAGTTAGCTCCTAAAGGTGATTGCTTATTGAAAACACTCGAACAATCCGTCCTAGATATGGCTCACGTGTGTAGAAGGCATTTCAAATATACGGACCAATCAAATACACACATCAAAATAAGTTTTGCATATCCTCGGTTCAGAGTTCCGGAACCTGTACAGAAAACTGGAAGAGAGGTAAACTTAAACATCATTTCCGCTCTTTTTATTGCTCATGAAAACCACACATTGCATGTTGTACCGCCATACAGCGAGACCTTCAGAGGTGGTGGTCCAGATTGCTGTACACACTGGTACATCTAATACCCAGTAGCACGTCCTCTTGCATTGATACATGCCTCTATTCGTCGTGGCACACTATCGACAAGTTTATCAAGGCACTGTTGGTCCAGATTGTCCCCCTCCTCAACCGCGATTCGGCGTAGATCACTCAGAGTGGTTGATGGGTCACGTTGTCCATAAACAGCCCTTTTCAATCTATCCGAGGCATTTTGGATAAGGTTCATGTCTGCAGAACATGCTAGTCACTCTAGTCGAGAGATGTCGTTATCATGAAGGAAGTCATTCACAAGATGTGCACGATGGGGGGGGGGGGGGGGGGCGAATTGTCGTCAATGAAGACGAATACATCGCCAGTATGCTGCCGATATGGTTGCACTGTCGGTCGGAGGATAGCATTCACGTATCGTACAGCCGTTACGGTACCTTCCGTGACCACCACCAGCGTACGTCGGCCCTACATAATGCCACCCCAAAACGGCAGGGAACCTCCACCTTGCTGCACTCGCTGGACAATGTCTCTACGGCGTTCAGCCTGACCCGGTTGCCTCTAAACACGTCTCCGACGGTTGTCTGGTTGAAGACATGTGCCACACTCATCGGTGAAGAGAACGTGATGCCAATCCTGAGCGGTGAATTCGGCATGTTGTTGGGCCCATCTGTACCACGCTACATGGTGTCGTGGTTGCAAAGATGGACATCGCCATTGACGTTGGGAGTGAAGTTGCGCATCATATAGCCTATTACGCACAGTTTGAGTCATAAAACGACGTCCTCTGACTGCACGAAGAGCATTATTCAACATGGTGGCGTTGCTGTCAGGGTTCCTCCGAGCCACAATCCGTAGGTAGCGGTCATCTACTGCAGTACTAGCTCTTGGGCGGCCTGAGCGAGGCATGTCATCGACAGTTCCTGTCTCTCTGTATCTCCTCAATGTCCGAACAACATCGCTTTGGTTCACTCCGAGACACCTGGACACTTCCTTCGTTGAGAGCCCTCCTTGCACAAAGTAAAAGTTAGGACGCGATCGAACCGCGGTATTGACCACGCATGATTGAACTACAGACAACACGAGCCGTGTACCTCCTTCCTGGTGGAATGACTGGAACTGATCGGCTGTCGGACCCCGTCCGTCTAATATGCGCTGCGCATTCATGGTTGTTTACATCTTTGGGTGGGTTTAGTGACATATCTGAACAGTTGAAGGGACTGTGTCTGTGATACAATATCCACATCCAACGTCTGTCTTCAGGAGTTCTGGGAACCTGGATGATGCGATGCAAAACTTTTTTTGATGTGTGTAAAAACGATGCAGATGGAGAAAAGTAACTACACTATTTATTATTCCAAAAGTATGTTTACTTTCGCGGTGTCAGCGTTTGTCACACTACGCGGTCACATCCCGTGTGCAGAGAATGATCATAGACTGGACTTGTGTAGTGCTTCTTTTATTTATACTTCCTTTTTCTGTTAATAAGCCACTTTATTGACACACATTGTCCAGTTTTTTCTGGGCTATTGCGCCACTTCTCTGCAGACTCCCCCTGTGTCCTTTAAACTAGACATTCATCAGGTCTTTATGCCTCTTTTTAATGTATCCTCGAGTTACCAGAGAATTATCCTGATGCGATTTGTCTAAGCTTCACCTACCCCATTTTGGACGTGGAGCCCTACGACCAGCTGATTTTTATTTACTGACGTGCCGGTATTTAGCGGTTTATTAGTTTGGTATGACAACGAATGTTAGGTTCCTTGTATCGGGCTACTTAACTATTACATGTGAGTACAGTTTTCTCTGTTTTATATATGTTGAAAAGTTCTTTAAAATCTTTTCATATTAGTGGTTACTTTTAAATGATTGATTGTTATGCAGATGTCACTTGAGGATGCAATTTTCAGTGCCAGAAACCGGCTGCGATCTGATAATGAAAAGATTAAATACAGTTGAAAAGGCCTCTTAATCCCCAAGGTCATCAGAATAGCCTTAGAGTAAATTACAACACCAGCTGTCCGTAGCGAAAACCGCTGAAGCAACAGCCAAGGGCACGATGAGAAGCAGAGCAATATACCGAAAGCAGGACGGAAACGGCGTGCAGAATCGCTTTGTCCCTCGTTCAACAGGGCTCACAAACACAATAATCAAGCCGCGCAGGTCCGACTAGTGCGTACTGCCTCCAAAGTAAACACTAGCAGACTTGCCGTCACTCGACTGGTCAAAATGTCGTGTGACTAGGGCCTCCCGTCGGGTAGACCGTTCGCCTGGTGCAAGTCTTTCGATTTGACTCCACTTCGGCGACTTGCGCGTCGATGGGGATGAACTGAAGATGATTAGGACAACACAACACCCAGTTCCTGAACGGAGAAAATCTACGATCCAACCGAGAATCGAAACCGGGTCCTTAGGACTGAGATTCTGTCACGCTGACAACTTTTTTTAATTTCAATTTTTTTTTATTTTGTTCGGTTATGTTCGTTGCGTTTGGTCTGGGCGGACGTCATAGGACATCCGTTCAGTTGAAATCTCCGATCCAGCCGGGAATCGAATCCGGTTCCTTAGGATTGACATTCTGTTGCGCTGACCACTCAGTTACTGAGGTCGGACACTCGACTAGTCAAACACTGCAATACCTTAAGTAATCGATCACGTGGTGCAGAACATCTTTGCAACCGGCTTGCGACTGAAAACTCGCGGAAGAATAAGTAATTTTAAAATTAACATTTTAATGAACAGTTTTCACACTTAACCTGCAACTCTCGCACTTTGCCAAGCAGAATGAAGGCAAAAACCTTTTGCAATTAGATGGATGGACCTATGCATTCGGATCATCCATCCAACCATTCTATACGACTTCATCTCATAGTACAGGCATGGAAAGTGAGCGTGACAGCGGCAGCGTTAAATTTATTGACGAGCAGAAAGTGAAACAGCGACAGTGCTGATAGGAAAGATGACGAAAAGTGGATGTGAAAAATTAAAAATGAGTGAATTGATGGTACAAATTACGACAAGAGAGACACGATTCTGTGTGGAGTGAGGTTCAATTATCTGCCGCGAACAAGAAGAAGCAAATAGTTCAAAAATGGCTCTGAGCACTATGGGACTCAACTGCTGTGGTCATCAGTCCCCTAGAACTTAGAACTACTTAAACCTAACTAACCTAAGGACATCACACACACCCATGCCCGAGGCAGGATTCGAACCTGCGACCGTAGCAGCAGCGCGGCTCCGGACTGGAGCGCCTAGAACCGCACGGCCACCGCGGCCGGCCAAAATTGCCAAGCAAATAGTACATAATAAATAAATTTACGATGTGGGTAAACGTATTATTAGATCTGTGTCTTCCAGAAGATACGAGACACAGCCTACACGGAAAAGCGCCGAACTGCCTAAGACTCAGGCGCCACTTAGAGTTAAGCTCCCAAATATTATAAGCGGAGACACGGCTCCACTCGACAGTCAATTTGACAGTACTGCAGGACAGAACCTCTTCTAGTTCCTGAGTTCTCATCTACAGCCTCCGTGAAGAAGGACCAGATTGGACATTACACAATGTCCAGTCTGAATCATTGAGTCTAGGGCTATAGCTATATTTAAAGACAATGTTCAAAGTGAACATTAATGTACAAGGGGCAATGAAAAATTTTCTGTTCGAAAGTCATACACTTCAGAATCGGCATGTCAATCAGGAAAAACCGCCTTCAGCATTGAAGTAACCACCCCACCGACGCATTAGGTTGAAGATACCCATTTGGCAAAACATTGTGTTCTGCTACGTGAAGAAGTCCGTAACTGCCTGTTGCACATCCTCGTCCGATAGGAATGGTCGACTCTTCAACGTATTTTTTGAAGGGACCGAGGGCGTGATTATCGTATGGGGAGAGATCAGGTTTATATGGAAGGTGCTACAGTGTCTCCCAATCGAACTGACTGGCATGCCAAGTTGACCGGTAAGCCAGTTCATAACAACAACTACTCGGATTGTGAGTTCTCTTCCTGTCACATTTATATGCAGAACACCAAGTACATTCGGTGAGTACATCAAAATTGGGCAACAATTTCTGCGAAATTATGAACGATGAAATACCTTCCATAAACCGAGGCTAGAAAGAAAACTGAGAAAAACTGTTCTATGTATAGGATTTGGTTTAAAAAAGTATCAGAATGAACGACTCATCGTGTATAAAAGAGACTGCGTATTTAAAAAAAATCTATTTTAGATTTTCATGGAAAAATAAAGCATCACAATTGATGAGGGATGTGGTTGATTCATTCTAAATATGGACCACTTTACATTGTGTATCTGAGTCACAGTAATAGTGTGTGAGAAGTATTGTGAAACAAAATTCGTGATCGGCACTTAACTGCTGTACTACACTGGGTAGTGCACAATGTTGCTACCTTCTCACACACCTCCCCCTCCCCCGTGCGGTGTTGCCACCCTGACGTGGTCTTCGCTTTGCCGAATAATAAAGACCTTGCCAGAGATGGGCAGTAGTGTTGTGTTTTCTCCCGGGAAACAGGGCGAGAGAGTAGTACTACCCAACCATGACATTACTGCACTTGGCCTCCCGTGGCTGCTGTGGGAAACAGATGGCGACAATGCAGTAAACAAGTACAGTGCTGAATAAGGAAACACATGATGTTGTGAATCATTTCAAGAGAGTTGTGCATATACCGTCAAGTGGTTTAGCAAGTCCTTGTGAAGTATCATTATAAAAAGTCACCATAAACCATCCGAAGGGCCCTCACTCCGAATTTCAATAATATTGTGGTCGACTAATAGCATTATGCCCTCCAGTATTCTTCCAAGTGCAGCGTGTTGTGTGTCACTTTATTAAATCTCCATTTCACACAATAACGGAGACAGGACATCTTACCTTAGCTGCCCACAATGCTTGCTGGCGTCTCCGTAGAACTATCTTCCATTGTGACGTCGCTATCTTTCTCAGCTGTATCTGTTGATTCGTCATCTGCGGTTTCATTCGTGGACAATAATTTCCACTCTTCTCTCTAATTCGTACCAACTGATACTATGTTTTCAGTTTCCTCGTCCATCAAAATATCTCTTCTTCAGTAGCCAACGCCATCTTTTTTACCCTGATACACCGCTTTACACCAGTTTTATAATGTCACAGTAAAGCATCAGCCTTAAGTTTTAGTTCCAAGGGTGAGATACTTCAAATATTCTGAGGGAGTATTTGATTCCTGGCGATATGTAGATCAGTTCTTTTGTATTTTGATCTGGATGATTGGGAGGCAGCTGGAGAGGAGCAAGTCCAGTTCCTTGCAAATTCTTGTCAATGGAATGAAGAGGGGAACGATGATACTCCTTAGCTAATGACAAATGTTCGGCTTTCCTTACGTAAAGTATGTGATTATTGGCCAGCCAGCAGCACTTTATATATAGCTAGAGGAAGCTGTCTTATTATCCATCTTGTTGTGATACGGAGTATATATTTCTAGAAGGTGTTCTTGGAATAAGCTACATCTCTACATAGCTCTCTAAAATTTTTGCTGTCCATTTCCGAAAGATGGAATGCCATTTTTGCAGTTAATGTCGTCTCATTTTCACATGATCATAGTTCATTCTGGAATGCGTTAAATCCAAATTCTACGGACAGAATTCTTTTCTGAGTTTTCCCTTATTGTCTTGAAGTCCAGTTTCTTGTGACAAAAAACGAAGTTTTCACAGTTTTGGTATTTCGTTCTGTTGTTTGTAAGAAGAGACAAACTATTAACACTTTTACCCATCTCGTCAATGGAATCTTTATTGTGTGCATTGTGGGTTAACGAGCATTTCGTTCTCATGTAAGTATATGGCAAAGAGTCAGCCTTCAGGAATTGTGAAACGAACCCTGTCATCCAAGACCATGTGCCACAAAAAGTACAGATTCGCCACGAGATGGGGAAATTCACAGGCGTTTATTGTGCTGAATGAAGCCTAAGCACAGTACTGTGCGAGTGAGACAGACGAGAACTTACGTCATAGGGAAACGCTGTAGAAGCTGTTTGAGGCCAGGGAGAAGTAGCATTGTTAAATATGGTGGACCTAAGATCGGCCATAAAGAGATACATTTATGAAAACTATTTAATTCTATAGTAATTCAGGGAATGAAGCCACAGTAATTTTGATCTACCATCCTTCTTAAATTTTAATGGTGATCCCAATAAAACTTGAATATTAATCGTATTTATAATAGTCTAGGATTTACCCTTAAAGTGAAGTTAACAAGTTTTGTAACAAAGACTTGTGTGCTAAAATCTGAACACTTTGGTCGATCTTAACGATCGTTATTTCATATAGAAGCGTATCATGAAAATGACAGATGTTGTAAATATCAACTCTGTAACTTTATTTGTTTAAAAGATATAGTAAACTTTACCTGCCAGGTTAGCCGAGGGCGCTAATGTGAAGCTTCCTGGACTCGGGTAGGCGCGCCAGCCCCAGATCAGATCTGTCTGGGAGATTACCGACGAAGGCCAGTGTGCCACCGAGTCTAGATGTCGCTTTTAGGCGGTTTTCCACATTCCACTAGGTGAATACTGGGCTGGTCCCCCACGTCCCACCTCAGTTACATGACTCATAGACATCTGACCATGTTCACACTGTTCCATGGATTACAATAGATGCAGACAGCTGGGGTACACCAATTCTGTCCTGGGGAGGGGGGGGGGAGTATGGGCTGGTGGCAGGAAGGGCATCCGGCCACCCCTTAAATTAACCTTGCTACATCCGACCCAAGCCATCCCGACCCTGCAAAACTGTGGGACCCAGGCACAAGCAAAAGAAGAAGAAGGTAAGTAAATTTAAATTATCAGTATTTTCAGTTAAGCATCAGACATTTCCTCCACACAAAAGACATTGAATGATGACAGCATGACACCTGATTGAATCATTAGGCAATACAATATTTTTTGTAGAGTTTAGTGCATAATAGTTACTTTTATTCTTTATTTATTTATCAGAAAGCACATTGGTGCAAGGCTACTGGCCGTGACATTCAAAGCTAAGAAGGAAATTATATTGGTTTTATGTAAAAGAATTCAACGTTTATTTTGTAATGGATATTATCGTTATTTTATTTAGAACGTGAAAGTGGTCAAGCTTTGATTATTTAAATATGTTAAAATGTAAAATAATGTAGAATAAGCTGTAGCGAATCAGATGGACTGCTTCAGGAAAGGGAACTGATCTTGGCAGTTGAGCGAGGATGTTCGACGCGCGGGAAACGCGGCCGGGGACGGGCAGTGGGAGAGTGCTGGTGGAGACGCAAAAGCCGACGGTCGGTCTTTAGGCAGCTAGAAAGTGCATCGACTTAGAAAATTTCCTGTTGTGTGGTATCGCGGGACGCAGTCTCTGAGCGGTGAGCAGCCGCGCGCCTAGTATGAACTCTAACTTTTCGCATAGTTAACGAGGTGGAGTATTGGACTTCTATTTCGCAATGAGATTGTGAATGATCGAACTGTGTTAAATGGATATGCGCTCGAGTGTGACAGTAACTCTAAATACGACCACTTTCGGTATTAGTTTGGTTTTTGAATAAACATTATTTTTACCAAATAGCAACTTTGTGGCCTACATCATCCATGGGTCGTTAATTTAGCTCCAGATATTATTATTACTGTTTTTATATGTTATATTAACTTTGTATATTTCATACAATTTTGCAAACTTGCCATCAGCCATAACATTTAATCAAAGGGTCCCAAGTACCTAATTTAAGGCGTGTAATGCGACATGTGCGCTTCAACCCCTAGACGAGTTTAAGCCAAGACATTTCGACGAAGAGGAACCGCACGTGAGCCTGAAAATCTTTGGGATGTTAGCTCGCAGCATATATGTAGTTACGAGGCTTTCATCTGTGGCCGGCCGCGTTGGTCTAGCGGTTCTAGGCGCTCAGTCCGGAACCGCGCGACCACTACGGTCGCAGGTTCGAATCCTGCCTCGGGCATGGATGTGTGTGATGTCCTTAGGTTAGTTAGGTTTAAGTAGTTCTAAGTTCTAGGGGACTGATGACCACAGATGTTGAGTCCCATAGTGCTCAGAGCCATTTGAACCATTTTTTTCCATCTGTGATAAATATTTAGTGTATATATGACGTTAAAAAAAGTGGGAAGAACATGGACGCGTATTTTTGGTGTGATTATCTCTATGAATGGCACCTTTGGGATATTCAGCTGTGTTGCATTAATGTATTGTTACTGAGTAATCCATTTAACATTTTATTGATCTTGTTTGATTCACATGATCGAATTCTAAATTATACAACTATCCAACTCAACGAAAATCAGGAGTGCTACTGTAAGGGAAAAACACCAAACGACTAGGATGGCAAAATGGTAATGATCTGACCTGATACCGAGTTTAACTTAAATCAACAAACAGTAAGGTCATGTTCGTTTCTTATGAAGTCGTTTTTATGACTCCATAAATGATTGGGAATCTAAATTAAGGGTGCGTTTCAGGGACTGAACTCAGATGTTCGACATACGCAATGTACGTAGTAAGAGATAAGAGCGTGTGGGGGGGGGGGGGAGGGGAAAGGGGCGTCCATGTGGCTAATCATACTGAAGTCGTTACTAATTGCTATTCGAAGTCAAACCCCTTGCGATAAACATCGTTTTGTAAATGTCTAATGGTCCGCATTACATCCTCATAACATGGAAATCATTAAGAGCGGAACGACCCATTTGCCGCTAACCGATCAGGTCTGCTTATCACGTCAATAGGGGAATATGGATGATCAAAAGGCCGCCAGCGCATCGCGAGATACACGGCGTGCAAAGCGTGATGTCTGTAAAGGGAAAGGGCCCTTCTCACTGCATTGAAGGCGCGAAGGGCATTCATCCCGACGATCTGCTGATGCATGTATCAATGCTGACGAGGGGCACGTTGAATATATCCTGTAAGAAAGAATTTCTTTTTGCAGCCTGGTACATTCTGTTCCTACCACGATAATGTTCACCACGTTTCAAAAAGAATCATCGATTTCACAAGACTACAATTTCTACATGAATGAAGATAGACACTGGGAGTGCATTTTGACCTACCAGTGAGAATACAAAGTTTTTATTTTCAAAAGAATCATCTCCATCTACATATATACTCCACCACCGATTTCCTTAACGGATGCACTTGATTTTCTCAGAACACTTATCACAAATACCGTTCGCAGAACATTTCAACATATTCTACACAATAATTTGTGCAAGTCTCGAGTGTGGCCATGTGATCATTATAAGTAGGTATTGTAAACTCTTTTCTTTTGACAGTGCTTGGCTACAATAGCATAGTAATTATGCATTTTGGTACATTATATATTTACATGTTCACAAAATCGTTATATTAATTTGTAAATTAAAATATAGTCAAGTTTTTAACCTGATCTTCACCTTTGAAGAGAGATGTGGAATTTGCATTAAACTTAAATTAATTTAATCAAATATGTGAAAACAGTAAACCTATTTGATTGTGAAACGCTACCAGGAAAACAATTTCTAAGAAACAATTTTGGACCTGTAAAAGACTTCGAATTTCGAGAGTAGAGAATATTGGAAAACGATAGCCTGAAGTAATTGTAGCACTTGTAAGATGAGATTATCAGAATTAATTAAGTGAATTAACTGCCCACTCTGATACCACTTCTTATTAGGAGATGGGAGTAATAGCGGCAGATCTTCTAGCGGAATTCTACTTTATTACAGGTGTTTCTGTTTAAGAATGATTAATAGGGGAGACATGGGTAGACTACAAAGAATTAAAAGACAAGGAAGGAAGATTAATGTTTAACCCCCCGACGACACCGAGATCATTAGAGACGGAGCACAAGCCCGGATTATTTCAAGGATGGGGAAAGAAATCGGCCTTGGTCTTTCAAAGGAATCATTCCGACATTTGGCTAGAGCAAATTAGGAAAAGCACAGAAAACCTAAATCAGGGTGGTCGGACGCGGAGTGGAACTATCGTCCTTCCGAAAGCGATCCCAGTGTGCCAGCCACTGCACCACCTCGCTGGTAAGTAACAACAAACTAGCAAATTAATAAAATAAACATATATTGGCCATTAAGAAACAAGATGAAATGCGAGGTAGCCCCGTTCCAGTAAGAAATGATGTCAACGTCGGTAAGCCTGTCTTCCATAGAAAATACAAATACGAGTAACGCAAACAAATGCCGTCGGAACAGAGCCTGGAGGCCCAACGGTACCGACCGGCCGCCGTGTCATCGTCAGACCTTAGGCATCACCAGATGTGGATACGGAGGGGCACGTGGTCAGCACACCGCTCTCCCGGCCGTTGTCAGTTTTCGTGACCGGAACCGCTACTTCTCACTCAAGTAGCTCCTCAATTTGCTTTACAAGGGCTGAGGCACCCCGCTTGCCAACACCACTCGGCAGACCCAGACGGTGACCCAGCCAAGTTGTAGCCAAGCTCGACAGCGCTTAACTTCGGTGATCTGACGGGAACCGGTGTTCCCACTGCGGCAAGGCCGTTGGAACTACTAACAGGAAAAACAGCTGAACAAGCAGTCCCTAGAGAGTCCTGTCTAGTGAAACATGATACATTACCAAAAGTAACGTCCAGGACATATCGTGGTTGTCTGTAAGGAATGCTAAGGTGACCATACCTTCCAGACCAAAATTCGGGACACATTACAAATTTTGACACTGCAAAAAAAAATCTTAGTTAAACGTAATAATTACAAAGTATCATTTCCATTGGTTACAAAAAGTACATTAATTTATACTTCATTTGTAGATGAGAGCATTTACCTAGGGGAGAGTGTACCTAGAAACATATGATATTTCCTGGTTGGTGTTTAAATCTAGCGACTGATCTTAGAATCACATGAGGGCACACACACTAGAGACTGCTATAAGAACTTACCGGCATATTATACCGTTTTTGTTGTTGTGAGGGATCAGGTTGTATTTTATGCAGCGTTTCTAAATGTAACGATTTCTAGACATTTAAGTGCTCTATGATATGTTACATCTATTTGGAGGATAATGTTAATTCTTCAGCTACAGAGGTTTATGGTAAGGAAAATTCAGTAATTTTTAAAACTGGTTACATAACGTGTTGGCGGTTAAGTTCACTATTCTGTGCGTTGAAGCGTAAGAAGGTCTTTGCGGTGTCACCGCCAGACACCACACTTGCTAGGTGGTAGCCTTTAAATAGGCCGCGGTCCGTTAGTATACGTCGGACCCGCGTGTCGCCACTATCAGTGACTGCAGACCGAGCGCCGCCACATGGCAGGTCTAGAGACACTTCCTAACACTCGCCCCAGCTGTACAGCCGACTTTTCTAGCGATGGCTCACTGCCTACTTACGTTCTCATTTGCCGAGACGATAGTTTAGCATAGCCTTCAGCTACGTCATTTGCTACGACCTAGCAAGGCGCCATTATCAGTTACTATTGATATTGTGAATCATGTACCGTCACGACCGACGTTCATCATTAATGGATTAAAGTTAAGTATTCCACCCGCTACGTCCGTTTTTTCTAAATTCTAATTTCCTTGTCCTGTTCCAGACCTCACGCCAGCCTGCGTGAGCTAAAACGCGTGCATTTCGGCCTCCTCTAGTAACACAGTGTTGGCTCTCCTGCCAACCACAACAGTCTTCTACATCTAACACGTGATATTTGCAAATAAACTGTGTTACTTAACGAGTTAACAACTTCCCTTTACTGAAAATGGAAATTTTTGTTTGTTTTCAGTAGCTTATTAATTTTTAACTGGTCTTTGATAGTGCTTTGATTTCACTTACTGATTATTTGTGTAGGAGAGCGATAATTTGACATATAGATTATTAAATGCCGTACAGACAAAGATTGTTGTACCGTCGAACATTTTT
This sequence comes from Schistocerca cancellata, assembly GCF_023864275.1. Taxonomy (NCBI): domain Eukaryota; kingdom Metazoa; phylum Arthropoda; class Insecta; order Orthoptera; family Acrididae; genus Schistocerca; species Schistocerca cancellata. Next base: position 254,544,370 of record NC_064628.1, read on the forward strand.
TTACATTTGGAAAAATATTATTTACCCTGAATAATTTTTGTAACTTCAAAAAAAGACTGCAGTAGACATAAAATGAAAGATATCAATTCAAAATGGAATAAGAAAGTATGTTAAACTTCTATTACAGGGCTGGCTAGAGGCGAAAAACAGAATAATGTTCCAATATACAACACACAGGACAGGAAGTGTGGTTGTTGATGAAGAAAAACAAATAAACTTAACTGATAAAATGCAACATAATACTACGTAGCACACAATACAGTGTAATACAATTTCACGCTTGTAGATGACATATGAAGGTAGAATCGAGCTACGTGCCTTGGACGGAACAGTGTAAGTGGGTACTCTTTGTGTAGAATCTCTTTGTCAAACAGATCCGACAGTTTAACTAAAATTGAAAAAATTCGGGACAGTGCTACAAAAATCGTGACTGCCCGAAAGAAACGGGACACAAAGGGCGACAATTGCGACATTTCTTACCCCGTCATAGTCGGTGAACGCGGTGTGCGTGCAGCTGGCAGCTCAAGCTGCGTCCTCGCGTAATTACGGCGGGTGAAGTAGGCGCTTGCATACTTTCGCGGAGCGACCGAAATTACGCTGATGCGATTTTACACAAGACTGGTTCCAAAGCAATGGAAGCCAGTGCACGTTAAGTAAGATGGAAGCAACTTCCGCACCAACTATTCAGCGATACCAACATGAACCTGTGTAGGAAAGAGTACAGTTTAAGATCTGCAGCCGAATTGGCTCCTGAGAACGTCTCTCCGTGGTTTTATGCTCTCCGTAAAAACGAGGCGAAGGCTCTGCTCTCAGAAAAAGTAGTTCCTGTAAAAACTTTACCGGTAGGGTAACTGCGCTGGCCGTTCCTACGGCTTTTTAGCCGGAGGGTCTGGAAGACTGACACTTAGGTTGGCCCCCCTGCGCTGGCGCCGGAAAAGCGGCCCCCCGCGAGAGAAATGTGTCGTTACGCACTGGCGTGTGTGGGTCCATCATCTGAACGCAACTGTCCCGTCTTTTACCGATGCACGCCATCTTGTGGCTATCTTATATTAAATGATCGACTAACATTTAATTTTTAATCCGCCCCCCCCCCCCCCGATCCAATGGTCCTGTATCTAGGCAGCTCATCGATGGGTCAAGAAGGCCAAAACTGATAATATAAATTAAAGTTTTCCGACTTGTCCGTTAAATACGCAGTCAGTTCGTGATTGCCATCATTGATTTGTAAAATGGTTCAAATGGCTCTGAGCACTATGGGACTTTACATCTTAGGTCATCAGTAGCGGTCGCGCGGTTCCAGACCGTAGCGCCTATAACCGCTCGGCCACTAATTGATTTGAAATTTAGTCTTCTATATGGGCCTGTGATTGTAAACACTGATTATTTAGTGATGAAATATTCTTCCTTTGTAAGAAACTGGACTGTACACTTGCTGAGACCCCTATACGTGTGTGTTACACTCCGGAGAAATGTCTCATGCTTAAAAACAACTTTGTGAACAAAATTAAACAGAATAATTATCGTTGTGTAATATATATTTTGACGATACCATTAAAAATGACTAACGGGAAACGAATAGGTAAAATAGGTAATTTACAGCTACTGACCGAGCAGCTTCGATAAAAATATGGGCAGTTGTATAGTTAGCTAGACCGAAGTGGCAAATGAAGACGATGCGATAAAAATCGATTGGCGGTAGTGAGAGTCTTGAAAAATAGTTCAAATGGCTCTGAGCACTATCGGACTTAACATCTGAGGTCATCAGTCCACTAGAACTTAGAACTACTTAAACCTAACTAACCTAAGGACATCACACACATCCATGCCCGAGGCAGAATTCGAACCTGCGACCGTAGCAGCAGCGCGGTTCCAGACTGAAGCGCCTAGAACCGCTCGATCTCAAAGGCCGGCGAGAGTCTTGAGATGAAGCTGTTAATATAACCAGAGTAAGACTCAAGACTTCTCACTCTGGCTAACGTTTCATGGTGTTCCATTACTTTACTATAAAATAAGCACACCTGCCTTGTCTGAAAATGTATACTGCAATTGCGCTGTACGTTCTCTACTGGAAAAAAATCTCCGGTCCGATAAGAGACAAGAAACAGGCAGATGCAGTATAGCCGTAATTCGTATACAATGCACATTGCCTCAAATATCAACGGACTATAGGATGCAATTGACATGTATGGGCCATACACATCGAGCAAATAACATCCACCAAAGGACTATAAAATCTATTTTATTTCCTGCGGTTGAAGGCCACCTCCAGGTGAAGAAAGTGAAGAAATGACTGGATTTCGCTGTTTGATGGTAAAGGAATAGTCACGGAGGAGAGGAGGCTTGGGCCTGATCGCGAAGCAGTACATTGAGTACGATTCGCAACTGCACTATGTTAGGAGTTGGTGACAGATAGCTCTGAAGCCGAATAAAATTGTAAAAATACTTTTGTCTCGCTTACTGTACGATTTGTGAATTTCTATTGACTCATACAGTATTACTTTTGAAAAAGTCCACGTTACTGGCCTGACGCAGTTGTTATACTTGTCTTTCATCCACAGGTAAGGAATTTCAGTTAACATTGTAACGTTCGTCTATCGTCTCGATCGTCAATAGTCTTGACATTGGGTTAGTTTACTATACATATTACTGTTGCACATAAGTTATACTGTCAGATAACAGGGTACGTTACAGTCACGGTCGCGGTAATTTGAGTGAGAATCATGGTTTCCTTAATATAAACTTCAGTCGCCATCTGTAACATATACTCTCGACAGAATTGATACCCAGATTAAATATACCTTTTGTCTGCAGTAATAAATACTTGAAATTACGTTGACCTCAGTCATTTTTAGTAGTTAAACATATGCGCTAAGCGAACCAACATGACTAGTAGCTACTTATTAAGGGCCAGCAATAATGTCGATGACTGGTACTGCGCTGCTTAGTGGTGATTCATTGACTTGGCCGAATATCATATTTATAGTATTAAGTTGTAAAATGAATCGGTACATGACAATGAGGACGTACTCATCAGGGACAGGAGAGGGAAGCTGCCAACCCGTTGCCTTCCCGCCTACACATCGTTATCTGAGTTTCTCAAACCGAATACGCAAGCTGTCCAGACACACAGAGAGACAAAGCAGTTCAACATCTGAAGAAATCCAGAACATGTGATGAACACTGACTAGTATCATGCGTACCCAGCGACATTTCTCGTTAAAGCTCAAAACTATTTCGGCAATTGCCGTAATTTTTCTTATATCTCGGATCACCAGATGCCTGTTGGCTCTATTGCAGTGTGAGAAAAATAAAACTGCGCCGAAAAATATTTCATGCAATGCAGCTTACATCATCCACACCCGAGGCGGATGATGTAAGCTGGGGTTTCCTATCTTAAGGTGCAAGAAATACCAGTGCAAGAAGTACCACTAAGGAATTATCCGAATAGGACAGGAATCGGTAGATTTCATGTAGCTGCATATATAGACTAACAAACGAATACAATTTCACAAAAATTGAATGATTCATTTAAGAAGAGTCAATAACGCATTGGTCCACTTCTGGCCTTAAGGCAAGCAGTTCTTGCCAGTAGTTATTCGGCTTGACATTGATTAACAGAGTTGTTGGATGTCGTCGTGAGGGATACCGTGCCGCTAATACCACAAACGTTCTCAACTGGGCAGAGATACGGCGACCTCCCTGGCTTTGGCAAGCACGAAGACAACCAGTAGGAACTCTCACCGTGTGCTGGCGGACATTATCTTGCTGAAATGAAAGCCCAGGATAGCTTGGCACGAAGGGCAACAAAACGAGGCTTAGAGCATCGTCGACGTACCGCTGTGCTGTAAGGGTGTGGATTACAACCAAAGGAGTCCTGCTATGAAATGAAACGGCACCCCAGACTCCTGGTTTTCGGGCCTTCTGGTTTGTCAACTTAAAATTTACACTCTGTATAATGCTTTAATTTGTTACGTAGTGTGTGCGTGACTTGGAAGTCTGTTTTAATCTTACATTTATGCAGCCATTCGGCTATTTTATCTGATATTTGCCCATTGTAAATCATTGCAACATACCTTGTCGATAGTATTAGAGGTAGCATTAGCTGCTGAATTCAGAAAGTTTTTCGCGCTAATGCCTCTTTTAATTTCCTTGTATAATGTTTCAACTACGTTACACGACAGTTATTATTAATCGCGACTTGTATTAGAACTGCTAGTTCTTTGTTACTTTCGCTTTCTAGCAGCGGCAGCCTTAAAATTCTATTGATTCTGACCATTCTGTGTAGTGAAATGGCATTAAAGCGGCGCCTTATCGCTCTCGGCTAACCTGGCGGGTTAGCCAATTAGGCTACTGTGCGCGTAAATTCGAGCGGCCCGCCAGGGACGGTGCTGCCAGTCCTGTTCTTCGTTTGGTTTCCTAAAGTCGAATAAGAGAGCCATACAAAAATTGGCCATCGGACAGTAGTAAGGATCGAACTTGAGCCAAAGGCTGAGCAGTGTCATGAGCCATCGTCTACGCTGTGAGAACAACTGACGCTAAGTATATCTGGCGGGCCTCTTGAATTTGCGCATGCAGCGGTCTGATTGGCTAATTTCAGTGCTAATGAACTACTAAATGCCGCAGTGTATCGATTTTTCTACTTAACAATCATTTCCGAGTACAGCTTTCACTGTAACTCCCTTACAAGGTTTTCAGACTGTTTCTGAGAACACTACATAATAAAATCCAATCACTGTTCCTTCTGTGATACAGGGGTATTTTTTCTTAAACTGGACCTCGAGGTTGTAAATAAAAAATTGCAGATAAAATACATGTATGGCTGCTTCCAATGCCAGCTCTTATTACTTCCTACAAATTTTTCGTTCAATTTAAAAATTCTTCGACAGGACTGTTTATAAAAGGTCACAAATTTCCAGCTCTTTAGCAGTGCTCAATTTTCAGTGACGTAAACGATTAAAAGTGAGCACTGACGAAGCACTCGAAATTTGTGTAATTTTACTAACAGTCCTATCGCATAATATTTCTAAATTTAATAGAAACGTCTATAGACAGCAAGAAGGGCCGAAACCAATTTTATTAAAATAGCATCTGACCAAGGCCCTGATTTTAATTACGTTTTTGTAACGTAAGCTCTCGGAATTTTAACAACAAACCACTCCGTGTTGGACAATACCGCTCTTGTATAGTTTGACAGCGTAGTTTGACGATCATTTTCTTGAGATTCTCACATTTACCAGACGTCCACGTGACCGAACTGGTCGCTCTTTTGTTGGATCTTCCCTGTCTCCTCTATTAATTCTATCTGGTAAGTGTTCCAAGCTGACCACTGAAAGTGTAGAAGAAAGATCGGCTCGATCCTGTTCGTTTATTATTAGTTAATTACTGTAAGTCTTGCGTCGGAGACAAGAGATTGAATCACAGAAGTTCCTCCATCTGGTAACAGTGATTACGTTAGTCGCTAGGAGAGAGATCGGCTGGAGACTGATTTATTGAATCGCGACGCAATTTGTGCGTTCCATCGTCAATACCAGGATGGGACGATAAGAATTAACTGTCAGTTTTGCGTCGGATACAAGAAACTTTACTTACAGGAGAAGGTCCATACAATAACCGTGGTAGCGATATACCCTTGGAGAAAAGTCGGCGTGAGTCTGATGTAATGAATCGCGACGCAATTTGTGTGTTCCATCGTCATTAAGGGGGTGGGAGGGTTACAATTAACTGTCAGTTTTGTGTCGGATTCAAGAAACTAGATTCACAGGAGAATGACCATCTGGTGACCGAGGCAGCGTTAGACCCTTGGAGATAAGTCGGCTGGAGACCGATGTATTGAATCGCGACGCAATTTGTGTGTTGCATCGTCATTAGGAGGGTGGGTGGGTTACAATTAACTGTCAGTTTTGCGTCGGATACAAGGAACTAGACTCACAGGAGAACGACCATCTGGTGATCGAGGCAGCAGTAGACACTTGGAGATAAGCCGGCTGGAGATCGATGTGTTTGGGTGTTCCATCGTCGATAGGAGTGTGGGAGGGTTACAATTAACTGTCAGTTTTGAGTCGGAGACAAGAAACTTGACTGCCAAGAGGTCGTACATCTGTTGACCGAGGCAGCGTTAGACCCTTGGAGACAAGTTGGCTGGGGGCTGATGTATTGAATCGCGACGCAATTTGTGTGTTCCATCGTCATTTGCAAGGCGATAGGGTTACAATTAACTGTCAGTTTTGAGTCGGAGACGTTTGTATCAAACGATGATCCTCTGTTTTTCCTACATATCGTACTTTAAGTATGCCACTGTACTCGGCTGCATATAGTGCTAGAGAGCTTGTAGTTTTATGTTTCATAGTGTCTAATTTTCGTATTAATGAAGACGTTTTTTTTTGTAGCTGGTGTCCTGAGAGTCGTAGAGTCGATACGCCATCTACATTTTCTGGGATCTGGTATCGTTTGTTTCTTCAGTCATTCCATTGGTTTGTTTGATTTCTCTGAGATATTTACATTTTTCAACTTGGTAGTTTCTCCAAATCTGTTTCCAACGATTTTGGAGCATCTACGATATTTGTCATACATTCTGTGTTGGATGTCGAGGTTTGCAAGCCTGCTTTTCTGATAATCTGAGGAGGTTTAGCTGAACGTCTTATTGATTCCTTTGTGTTTGGTTCCTAGTTTTATTTCACTTCTGTTCTTTACATTATTACCCGTAATGATCGGAAGACTTTTCTCCGCTGAACGGCTTAATTTATATAATAATCATGGCACAGTGTCCTATAGCCTTAGATGATTTTTGTCCATCCTCTGCCGCCTTATTAGGAAAGGTGATGATATCACGACCACACTAATCGTCCATGACGACGATAGTATGGCAGCAATGGTCAGACGTGGCGACAATGTGTCTTGAGACCATTCAGTGTTAATAGTAGAACTGCCTTTTTTGTTAGTAGTGTCAAAGCTTCGTTCATAATTTTAACAATGCTGATAAATGTGGAACAGATTTTGCAACGAGGTCTGTTTTATTCTGTACCCATACTAATTAACGAATGGTTCTATGATCGGTATCCTTTAAGACGCAAAACCGCATCTATTTTCTGTCGTAGGTTCGGTTCATGCAATCGCGCCGAACTCACTTCTTCGTTCCCAGTTCCTCTTTGTGTTCGAACAGTATATCAGATTTAACAGAAATTATTAATTACTGATAACGTGAGACATTTTCCATCTGCGCTCCAGCGTTTTCGGCCTTCCAACATCTAGAGCGCCGGTGCAAATCACTTTATTTTCGCGTACCTTGTAGTTTACAAGGTTCATCGGCTCGCAGCTCTGCGAGAGAGAATTATGAGCTCGATTAAATTTTCAGTTAATCACAAGTGAAGTGCCCAGAGTCAGCTCTGCCACCCTCCATAACGTACGTCGGTTCCGCCCTTCATTGAAACTGCGTTTCACGTAAGAGACTAGTCAGCGTTTTATATGCAACGAGAGAGTATCTTGCGGTTTCCCTGAAATATCTGAAATATTCCTTTTATTTTGACTACCGAAAAATTGAAGCATTTGCTATCGGCACTTGTTGGAGGCAGTGTGTGTGTGTGTGTGTGTGTGTGTGTGTGTGTGTGTGTGTCTATACGACAAAGGGGTGTTCTAGAAAAACGTAATTGAAATAGGTGAATGATGGGAAAGGAAACAAGTTCATAACGGGAAGTATCTGCAATTATCAGAAATAAAGTGCCATGTTTCTATATTGATGCGGTGTGAGATGATCTTCCATTGTTGACGGCAGAAATTCATGCAAGGGCCAAGCCGCAGGTTCAACATCGCTTGTGGTTGATAACACGTAGATTTACTTTGTAAAACAGTTAAAAATCTTTCTTTACAATTGAATGAAGCGAAAGCCAGTCAACAACAGCCAATAATCACAGAGCGCCAGAAGGGCTCCAAAATTTGCTTTGAAATTTATTCCTTAAAAAAAACCAGAAGATCAACATCAATAATCACAGCCCAAAAACTCAGAATTTACTTTAAAATTCTCTCGTAAGAGAATCTACAACAAGATCAAAATCAATAACCACCAAGGGCCTGAAGGCTCAGAAATTGCCTTGACATTTTCAAGTATTACAAGACCAATACAGAGCCCCAGAAGGTTTAAAAACATTCCCTTTCAATAATTTAAGAAAATAATTCTTTAACAGAAATGGGTCAAGATATTTTATAATGCTTCCAAAACAATTAATGAGAGTAAATTCCCCACTTCCAAAGAACTAGGCCACCGTGGTGGCTAGCAGGAATACAACAAGCGTAAAAGCAGTGACAGCAAGCAGGCCTGTAGAGCTTAAACGTTTGGTAAATTGAATTCCATATATATGGAATCCCTAAGTGTCTTCTGTCTTCTGGATAGCACATTACAAGGCATCCCAGATATGCTCAATAATGTTCATGTCTGTGAAGTTTGGTGGCCAGCGGAAGTGTTTAAACTTAGAAGAGTCCTGGAGCCACTCTGTAGCAATTCTGGATGTACGGGGTGTCACATTGTCCTGCTGGAATTACCCAAGTCCGTCGGAATGCACAATGGACATGAATGGATGCAGGTGATTATACATAATGCTTACGTAAGTATCACCTGTCTGAGTCGTATGTACTACACGTATCAAGGGTCCCATATCACTCCAACTGCACACTTGCCTTACACCATTACAGAGCCTCCCCAGCTTGAACAATCCCCTGTTGACATGCAGGGACCATGGATTCATGAGGTTGCCTCCATACCTGTACACGTCCATCCGCTCGATACAATTTGAAACGAGATTCGTCCGAACAGGCAATGCTTCTAGTCATTAACAGCCCAATGTCCGTGTTGACGGGCCCAGGCGAGGCGTAAAGCTTTGTGTCGTGCAGTCATCACGAGCGGTCCATCAGTTCAAAAAGCCCATATGGATGATGAGACGTTGAATGGTTCGCACGCTGACACTTGTTGATGACCCAGCATTGAAATCTGCAGCAATTTGCGGAAGGGTTCACTTCTGTATCGCTGAACGATTCTCTTCAGAAGTCGGAGGTCCTATTCTTGCAGGATCTTTTTCCGACCGTAGCGACGTCGGAGATTGATGTTTTACTGGATTCCTGATATTCACGGTATACTCGTGAAATGGTCGTACGGGAAAATCCCGACTTCATGACTACCTCGGCGGTGCTGTGTGCTATCGCTCTTGCGCCGACTATAACACCACGTTCAAACTCCTTAAATCTTGATAATCTTCCATTGTAGCAGCAGTAACGGATCCAACAACTGCGCCAGCCACTTGTTGTGTTATATAGGCGTTGCCGACCGTAGCGCCGTATTCTGCCTGTTTACATATCTCTGTATATTTCAATACGCATGCCTATATCAGTTTCTTTAGGTCTACTGTGTAAAAGTTCCGTGACTTCTCAAAAGTTAACATTTGGGATATTACCTCTGCTCTTGTCTTTAAATATCTACAACCGATTCACTTCGAACTGAAATAATTGTAGCTATATCAGCAGAATTCAGTCATGTAGAAAAATCAATTTTCTCCTAATAAGAACAGACCCAAGAGTTAATCACCTTTTTCCATATAAATGGTATCTTTAATTTTCTTGACGGATAAATAAATCACTTCTCACTTACAAAAATGTGTTTTATTCGAATGTGGTATTTGTAATAACGTCGATGTTGACTATAAGTGGTCAAGACAAGAGCAAGAACTGAACTAACAACCATTACATTTTCCTTTACAACATTGGTCGTCCATTTTCTTGTGTGTTACATACAGTTAAGTACATTTATTTTATTTTAATTGGTGGGCAATAGCATGCACCTACAGGATGTTCTACGCGTGACGGCCTTCGTCTGGTGAACAATAAGAGTCAGCTCGATGCTTAGCGTGTGCTCCGAAGATGCTGCAGTCGTCGTGTACCTGCGCTCTCCCACGACATTAAACAGATACAAAACAAACCATTTAAATAGAAGACTCCGATTTTAAAAACACATAAATAACACTGACAATAATGTTCTTAAATATCTAACGTTATGCTCGTAGAACACATCCAACATGTGCATGGTGTAACGTGGTGTAACTGTATTGATATTTGGTTACACTAGGTTTGCCCGCATTGTGAAGCGATACAGACAGCGATCTGTGGCAGGTTTGATGCGAGAGAACAGTGCTGATGCACGCACAAGTATTTCCAAGTTTACCAGCGACATTGTCAGTTCGATTGCAGTGTTCAAGAGATCACTGACATTGGGCCGTGACTCCATTGAATCGCGCCACATGGTCCTGTGAAGCAAGTTTCTGCTACTCCAGGTCGATGATCGTATCTGGATTGCCGTCATCCAGGCGCGCGGCTGCTCGAAACATGTATCGCGTCACAGACACAGGCTGTTGGTGACAATATTGTGCTATAAAGAACGTTCATCTGGGCTTCCGTGGGAGTTGTGATACTAATCAAAAGCACCATGACAGCCGTGAACTCGTGGACATTTTGCGGACCGCTTATATCGCTTAATGCTTGAGATCTGCCCCTGCAGGATAGCTGTCTTTGTGTCACAAAGCTTCATAGTGAACTTACATTGCTGTCTTGGGAACAAATTCACCTAAACTGAACCTGATAGAACACATGTGGGACGCTATCAGGCGTCTACATCCTACTGGATACAGCACGTTTTCCCTTGCTGGAAACTTTATTCGACAGATCAATAACGAAAACGGAGAAGTTGAGGACGTTTTAAGTATAGTGCGTAGAAAACCTTTAATACTCTACATTTCAGACATTCTGTTAACGGTAGGTACAAGTTTGTCTGGTTGTGTGAGATACAGCAGACTTCCCCGAGTAAGAAAGCCGTGAAGAGAAATTGTGTGCAAGTGACATGTGTTTGTATCGACACATCGTGAACATACAAGGCACTGATTTAATCAAATAAATGTATGTTGTATTTGTACCTAAGTCAAATATTCTATAATTCTACTAATTGGGCCTTTTCTAATACATTAAACTAAAACGGAGTAGGGAGAAATAGTGTTGCCATTAATTTCTGTTTTAGCTGTTATGAAATTTTTGAGGAGCGAAGAGGCCAGAGAAAGGAATCGTATTCTGCTATGCCCTGCTAAACTATTCGTCGATGATTACGTCAAGACGGATGGTGGGCTTTCCTCCATGAAAATATTTACATGAATTTGGATGAGATAGTAACGTCGTCTTTGATTTCCTCGGATGCAGAGTTCGATAGCCAATTTCTTCGCGGGTTATTTTGATTGCAGAAAAGATTATTTACGTTGGTAAGCATTAGGACTACGAAGAATGGATGTATTTCAGATGCAAACGGACTGCCCATCGAATTATTCAAACCAGATAAACTTCTAAAATCAATGGTCTATGTTTTCAATTACTTCCTACGAGGGAGGAAGCCGATTATCACATTAATGGGAAACATCTTACACATTCACGATTAAAAAGAGTGGCGAGAACAATCCTCAAAGAATACAGGAGGAGGTGCAACAAATTCAGTCTGCAGATTGTAGGGGAAAGTTATAAAGACGAGAATCGAAGCGCACATTATGGACGAAGAACAACAGAATGGGATCCATGCCGGAAGATCATGCACATACATTACCTTTTTCCTGTAACAGCACGTGAAGAAAAAAGGCTGGCCAATAATTTAGAGACCCACATAGTTTTCATCTTAAGAAAGCCTATGATAGCATTCCATTAAGTAAATTATGAATTACAGAGTTAGATAAGGGAGTAAATCGTATATATGTTCAAGCTGGTAGAACTTTATATAGCAGTACAAATTGTTGAAATGGAAGAGGGGCAAGATTAACGGCCGGCCGGAGTGGCCGTGCCGTTCTAGGCGCTACAGTCTGGAACCGAGCGACCGCTACGGTCGCAGGTTCGAGTCCTGCCTCGGGCGTGGATGTGTGTGATGTCCTTAGGTTAGTTAGGTTTAATTAGTTCTAAGTTCTAGGTGATTGATGACCTCAAACGACAAGGTTGCGCGATTACAAATATATTATCTAAGAAATACTGCCGTGAGGTTATGGAAAGCTTCCGCCATAGGATGTATGCGTCTATAAATGATGATAAGTTATTCACTTTGCTTTTTTGTGATGACTAAGTCACTTTTTCAGACGAGGATAGTGTGAACTACATGGTTAGAAAGTCGCTCAAAGAGTATCAGAAATGGGTTTTAAAGATTAATTTCGAGGAAATGGAATACTTGATTACTGGAGGAATGTGTTAAGATATGGCGTTAGATTTTGAGGTAATAAAGTCTGTGGTCTCTTACAAATATCTGGGGATCGCTATTAACGAATATGGTTGCAAGAGTATTTAAAGCGAAATTAAGGATCACACTGGCCACGGCAAACAAGCAGCTATAGAACTAAATGGAGATTTATGGAGCACACATATTGTATGAGAAACGAAGATAAGGATATGTGAAACTGTTGTACGAAGTGTAGCAGCATGTAGAGCAGAAACATGGGAAATAATTGAAAGAATGAAGTGGAACTTGTCATCAAAGGAGATGAGAATTTGGGGGGGGGGGGGGGAGGGGAGGGGCGAGCGTCACTGTAGGTTGACAGTGTGGGATAATATTAAAGAGGAAGACATATTCAAGAGAATGGACCAGGGGACCACCTGAATGGATACAATCGAAGAAAACGGTTGAGATGTTATTGACATGTTTGCTGTTTGGGTGTGGACAGATAGCCTAAGAGGATGATGAAATGGACTCCATGTAACGGAAGAAATAGAGGGCGGCCGAAAACATGGGAAGAGAAACAGAAGAACTACGCCAAAGGCGAATTTTCAGGCCGAAAATTCGAAATCTAGCAGACTGCCAGCTAGGACGCGAGAAGCGACTACAACGTTGCATTAAATAACATTAAAGAAAAGTATAGCTGGAGATTACCAATTTTTTCTTCTTTGAGAGAAGCTTCTTCTCCTCCTGGAAGGTCACAGTGTACGAACTTGAAATGTGTCCTAGGATTCTGTAACAGACACTGATCTGTATTTCTGGGAATCCAGTTTCTTTTATCCCATCTGTAATGAGGAGGTATCTGCGCTGTTTTCTAATCACACGGGACTATTCGGTGCGTTAGAGACTCTTAAGAAATATGAGCTATAAAGATGTTCATTACGAAGCGTATTCAGTGAAAAATCTAATAGAAATTCCACCAGAGTACGACACCTTGTTCACTTATTCTATTGTTTGGTGCGGTGGTTCCTGTTTCAATATGTCTCATACACATCGTAGACAATGATGACAACGCTAAAGCGCTTTACCGATTCGACGTAGGCAAGTAAATAATTTGCTTTGAAGATTCCCGATTACTCCTACTATTTACCGCGGTGTCAGCTGGGCCGTTGCTGAGAGGGACGTCTGTATTCTGTTCGCAGCGGGAGAGCAGCTCTGTGGTGACGTAGCAGCCGCTCTCCTCGCGAGACATGCACACCAGCAGGGAGCACATCGAGCTGGACGACTTCAAGCCCGACTACTTCGATGCCACCCCAGGTAAGGCCATTCCAGAATAATCTTTTAACGTGCTGCCTCGCACAAAACGGAGGGTAGAGTGCTGTTACTCTGACAAGTGTCGCCAGCAGCGCATGAACTTTCACCCGGTCCAGCAACTGCCTTAACCAAACACCGCATGTTTCCGAGAGTTACATTTTAGCTCTGCATCGGAGTGTGCGCTGTTACGAAACTTCCTGGCAGATTAAAACTGTGTGCCGGACCGAGATTCGAACTCGGGACCTTCGCCTTTCGCAGACAAGTCTACCAACTGAGCTACCGAAGCACAACTAACGCCCCCTCCTCACAGCTTTACTTCTGCCAGTACCTCGTCTCCTACCGTCCAAACTTTACAGAAGCTCTCCTGCGAACCTTGGCCGGCCGGGGTGGCCAAGCGGTTAAAGGCGCTACAGTCTGGAACCGCGTGACCGCTACGGTCGCAGGTTCGAATCCTGCCTCGGGCATGGATGTGTGTGATGTCCTTAGGTTAGTTAGGTTTAAGTAGTTCTAAGTTCTAAGGGACTGATAACCTTAGAAGATAAGTCCCATAGTGCTCAGAGCCATTTGCGAACCTTGCAGGACTAGCACTTCTGAAAGAAAGGATATTGCGGAGAAATGGCTTAGCCACAGCCTGGAGGATGTTTCCAGAATGAGATTTTCACTCTGCAGTGGAGTGCGCGTGAGTCGTGCTTGCCTAGCTCAGTTGGTAGAGCATTTGCCGGCGGAAGGCGAAGGTCCCGAGTTCAAGTCCCAGTTAGGCACACAGTTTTAATCTGCCAGGAAGTTTCATGTCAACGCACACTCCACTGCAGAGTGAATATCTCATTCTGGAAACAAACAGTATTAATTAATCTACGCTTAATAAACGTAAGGTTGACTAACACTGATCACCAACGAATGAATGCTTTAGCGATTTATTTATTTATTTGACATGGCAAGATTCGAGCCATTAGGTCCTCCCTTACATCTAAACAACCGTTCTACAAAATTTGCATTATTTTATTATATATAGGGTGGTCATCAGAAACAGTCTGAAAAGCTTATAAGGGTGCTGTAGAGTAGGGTACGCTGAGAAATAATTGTTAAGAAAAAAATTCGATACGCTGCTCCGTTTCCAAGTTAATTATCACTGAAGACAGTCGATCAGGGCGTTGAGGGCGTAAATTCAAGTGGCTATCCAGATAAAGTTAGTGTCAGTTCTTCTCATAGCGATGAAAGCGCACGAGACAGCTCAGCCTTTGGCTCGAGTTCGATTCTTGGTACCATCCGAAGAAAAATTTTAAATCGCTCTCTTATTCTGTTTTGGGAAACAAAACGAAGAACACCTTTGGCGACTCTACTTCTCGCTAGCCGCATGAATAGCGTACGCAACAGCCTGATTCGCTAATTCCAACTCAGAAACGGCGCAAAGCATCGAATTTACTCTTGATAATTATTTCAGCCCCCCACCCCCTCCCCATGAACCATGGACCTTGCCGTTGGTGGGGAGGCTTGCGTGCCTCAGCGATACAGATGGCCGTACCGTAGGTACATCTACAACGGAGGGGTATCTGTTGAGAGGCCAGACAAATGTGTGGTTCCTGTAGAGGGGCAGCAGCCTTTTCAGTAGTTTCAGTTGCAACAGTCTGGATGATTGACTGATCTGGCCTTGTAACACTAACCAAAACGGCCTTGCTGTGCTGGTACTGCGAACGGCTGAAAGCAAGGGGAAACTACAGCCATAATTTTTCCCGAGGGCATGCAGCTTTACTGTATGGTTAAATGATGATGGCGTCCTCTTGGGTAAAATATTCCGGAGGTAAAATAGTCCCCCATTCGGATCTCTGGGCGGTCACTACTCAGGAGGACGTTGTTATCAGGAGAAAGAAAACTGGCGTTCCACGGGTCGGAGCGTGGAACGTTAGATCCCTTAATCGGGCAGGTAGGTTAGAAAATTTAAAAAGGGAAATGGGTAGGTTAAAGTTAGATATAGTGGGAATTAGTGAAGTTCGGTGGCAGGAGGAGCAAGACATTTGGTCAGGTGAATACCGGGTTATAAATACGAAATCAAATACGGATAATGCAGGAGTAGGTTCAATAATGAATAAAAAAAGGAGTGCGAGTAAGCTACTACAAACAGCACAGTGTACGCATTATTGTGGCCAAGATAGATACGAAGCCCACGCGTACCACAGTAGTACAAGTTTATATGCCAACTAGCTCTGCAGATGATGAAGAAATTGATGAAATGTGTGATGAGATAAAAGAAATTATTGAGATAGTGAAGGGAGACGAAAAATTAATAGTCATGGGTGACTGGAATTCGAGAGTAGGAAAAGGGAGAGAAGGAAACATAGTAGGTGAATATGGATTGGGGGTAATAAATGAAAGAGGAGACCATCTGGCAGAATTTTGAACAGAGCCTAAATTAATCATAGCTAACCCTTGGTTCAAGAATCATGAAAAAAGGTTGTATTCATGGAAGAACCCTGGAGATACTAAAAGGTATAAGATAGATTATATAATGGTAAGACAGAGATTTAGGAACCAGATTTTAAATTATAAGACATTTCCAGGGGCAGTTGTGGACTCTGACCACAATCTATTGGTCATGAACCCGATTTAATTCGACTACATTCCATTATCCTCGTTTCGCTTTTGTTGATGTTCATCTTATATCGTCCTTTCTAGACACTGTCCATTCTTTTCAGCTGTTCTTCCAGGTCCTTTGCTGTCTCTGGCAGATTTACAATGTCATCGGCGAACCTCAAAGTATTTATTTCTTCTCCATGGATTTTAATACCTACTCCGAATTTTTCTTTTGTTTCCTTTACTACTTGCTCAATATACAGATTGAATAACATCGGGGAGAGGCTACAACCCTGTCTCACTCCCTTCCCAACCACTGCTTCCCTTTCATGTCCCTCGACTCTTATAACTGCCATCTGGTTTCTGTACAAATTGTAAATAGCCTTTCGCTCCCTGTATTTTACCCCTACCGCCTTTAGAAATTGAAAGAGAGTATTCCAGTCAACATTGTCAAAAGCTTTCTCTATGTCTACATATGCTAGAAACGTAGGTTTGCCTTTCCTTAATCTTTCTTCTACGATAAGGCGTAAGGTCAGTATTGCCTCACGTGTTCCAACATCTCTACTGAATCCAAACTGATCTTCCCCGAGGTCGGCTTCTACCAGTTATTCCATTCGTCTGTATAGAATTCGTGTTAGTATTTTGCAACTGTGACTTATTAAACTGATAGTTCGGTAATTTTCCCACCTGTCAACATCTGCTTTTTTTGGGATTGGAATTATTATATTCTTCTTGAAGTCTGAGGTTATTTCGCCTGTCTCATACATCTTGCTCACCAGATCGTAGATTTTTGTCAGGGCTGGCTCCCCAAGGCTATCAGTAGTTCAATGGAATGTTGTCTACTCCCGGGGCCTTGTTTCGTCTTAGGTCTTTCAGCGCTCTGTCCAACTCTTCCCGCAGCATCTCCCATTTCATCTTCATCTACATCCTCTTCCCTTTCCATAATATTGTCCTCAAGAACATCGCCCTTGTATAGACCGTCTATATACTCCTTCCATCTTTCTGCTTTCCCTTCATTGCTTAGAACTGGGTTTCCATCTGAGCTCTTGATATTCATGCAAGTGGTTCTCGTTTCTCCAAAGGTCTCTTTAATTTTCCTGTAGGCAGTATCTATCTTACCCCTAGTGATATACGCCTCTACATCCTTACATTTGTCCTCTAGCCATTCCTGCTTGACCATTTTGCTCTTCCTGTCGATCTCATTTTTGAGACATTTGTATTCCTTTTTGCCTGCTTCATTTACATTTCATCAATTAAATTCAATATCTATTCTGTTACCCAAGGATTTCTATTAGTCCTTGTCTTTTACCTACTTGATATTATGCTGGCTTCACTATATCGTCTCTCAAAACTACCCATTTTTCTTCTAATGTATTTATTTCCCCCATTCTTCTCGATCGTTCCCTAATGCTCTCCCTGTAACTCTCTACAACCTCTGGTTCTGTCAGTTTATCCAGGTCCCATACCCTTAAACTCCCACCTGATTGCAGTTTCTTCAGTTTTAATCTACAGTTCATAACCAATAGATTGTGGTCAGAGTCCACATCTGCCCCTGGAAATGTCGTACAATTAAAGCCTGGTTCCTAAATGTCTGTCTTACCATTATATAATCTATCTGAAACCTTCTAGTATCTCCACGCTTCTTCCATGTATACAACCTTCTTTCATGATTCTTGAACCAAAGGTTAGCTATGATTAAGTTACGCTCTGTGCAAAATTCTACTAGGCGGCTTCCTCTTTCATTCCTTACCCCCATTCCATATTCACCTACTACGTTTCCTTCTCTTCCTTTTCCTACTATCGAATTCCAGTCACGCATGCCTATTAAATTTTCATCTCTATTCACTATCTCAATAGTTTTTTTAATCTCATCATACATTTCATCAATCTCTTCATCATCTGCGGAGCTAGTTGGCGTATAAACTTGTACTACTGTGGTACGCGTGGGCTTCGTATCTATCTTGGCCACAATAATGCGTTCACTGTGCTGTTTGTAGTAGCTTACGCGCACTCCTATTTTTTTATTCACTATTAAACCTACTCCTGCATTACCCCTATTTGATTTTGCATTTATAACCCTGTATTCACCTGACCAGAAGTCTTGTTCCTCCTGACACCGAACTTCACTAATTCCCACTATATCTAACTTTAACCTACCCATTTCCCTTTTTAAATTTTCTAACCTACCTGCCCGATTAAGGGATCTAACGTTCCACGCTCCGACCCGTGGAACGCCAGTTTTCTTTCTCCTGATAACAACGTCCTCCTGAGTAGTGACCGCCCAGAGATCCGAATGGGGGACTATTTTACCTCCGGAATATTTTACCCAAGAGGACACCATCATCATTTAACCATACAGTAAAGCTGCATGCCCTCGGGAAAAATTACGGCTGTAGTTTCCCCTTGCTTTCAGCCGTTCGCAGTACCAGCACAGCAAGGCCGTTTTGGTTAGTGTTACAAGGCCAGATCAGTCAATCATCCAGACTGTTGCAACTGAAACTACTGAAATGGCTGCCGCCCCTCTACAGGAACCACATATTTGTCTGGCCTCTCAACAGATACCGCTCCGTTGTGGTTGCACCTACGGTACCGCTATCTGTATCGCTGAGGCACGCAAGCCTCCCCACCAACGGCAAGGTCCATGGTTCATGGGGGAGGAGGGGGGGAAGGGGGGTGGCACAATACAGAGCAACGCAACGACCATCACGCACATTTTTATCAAAGTCTGTTCATTCTGATCCGTCAGCGTACAATGCAACGTCTCGATCATTTTTTTTGCTTGCTCAAGAATTTCATTAGTTTCGCGTACTACTCTCCGACTTTGGTAATCCTAGTAATCAACTGCGTGCGATTATCGACCGGACTCTCTTACACTATACTCTTCACATACCTCCAAAAGAATAAGTCATGCTTGTGGACCAAGCTGGCCGTGGAACAGGGCATCTGCGACAATTCCACTGTAGTTCAAATGGCATTGTGTTGTCAGTGGCACGTATCATCAGCGAAAGGGAAACGACACACAGCGCAGACCGTCGATATTTGGTCTGTTGTGCGCTATTTTCTCTGCAATACAGAAATGAGGGTAATTAATGCAAAAGAACAAAAGTAATGCAATAACTCGGAAGGTATACGTGAACAGCCTCGGTCGGTGGAAGCCAAGTCCATCCTATGGACCACAGTAGTAAAAAAAAGTAGTATCCACAACGTGAAATACAAGACAACAGAAATACGCAGCATTTTACGTCTGGAGAGAGCTGGACAGGCGGGAACCACTTGGTCCCAGAGGACAGCAAAAGATTTCATTCTGAGAGAGTGAAAGTAATATGGACGGAAAGAAAGGCTAAAAGAGAATTCTGAAATGTCCTTTGCTGTATGAGGGGCGTTCAATAAACACTGCAACACATTTGTTTTCTAGGCCAATTTCAGTTGAAGAAATGTAGGGCATCGTGGAATATTCCTGATTCAGCCCCTTTGATTTCATGAAGTTCCGATTGGTGACGGCGCTATATGCAGCCTTCAAAGTAGCGTCTATAGCGGAGGTGCCTGGCAAGCAGTAAGCTGTCAATGACTTTCCTTTGGTGGGAAACCAGAGCCTCGCAGGTATTCATAAGCGCTTCCAGAATTTCTACGGAAACTTGGCAGTGAACAAAAGCAAGGTGAATCGTTGGGCGATGCGTCTGTCACCATCACAACAGCCAGCGTGCCGTTCGGCCTCGCACAGCTGTGGCTCCCGCAGTGATGGAACGTGCGGGCACTCTTACTCTTATTCGAGGTGATCAACGGACACTTCGCTGCTCGATTTGACGTCTCTGTTGATAGTGCTGACACACTCGTCTCCCATTTAGGATACTGAAAGGTGTGAGCCCGCTGCGTTCCTCGCCACCTAATAGAGCATAAAGATCAACGAAGAACCGTCAGCGCGGAATTGCTTGCGCGCTACGAAGCTCATAGTGACAGTTTACTGTCGACCATCGTCAGAGCCGATGAAACATGGGTTCATCGCTTCGAACCGGAAACTAAACGGCAATCCATGGAGTGGCGCCACACCACCTCTCTTCCGAAGAAAAAGTTCATAGCCGCACACTCAGCCGCCCTCCCTCATGGTCCAACGATCAACTCTGAAGTGTATTGTGCTACCATCAGGAAACTGATGAAACAATTCCAGCGTGTTCGTCGGCACAAAAATGCAAACATACGTCTCTTCTCCATGGCAACGCAAGGTCTCATACAAGTCTGCGCATCCCAAAGGAGCTCACAAGACTTTATTGGACTCTTCTTGCTCATCCGCTCTACAGCCTAGAACTCGCACTCTCCGACTTCCATCTGTTTGGGCCAATAAGGGATGCTCTCCGCGGGAAGAAGTACGTGGATGATAGCCCGCCCGGCTAGTCGCGTTTTCAGAACGGTAAGGCGTGCCGCTCCCCGACACTAAACCGCCCGGGTTGTGGATGGTTTTTAAGGCGGTTTTCCATCTACCTCGGCGAATGTGGGCTAGTTCCCCTTATTCTGCATCAATTACATTATGTCGGCGATTGCTGCAGAAACACTGTCTCCATGTACGCGTACACGATCATTACCCTACCACGCAAACATTTTGGGTTACACAGTCTGCTATGAGACGTCCCCGGGCGCGGGGAAAGGGTGGGGGTGAGGAGTCCACTGGGGACAGAGCCGCACAATAACCCGGGGTTCGGTGTGGGGCGGCGGGTTGTGAACCACTGAGGGCTACGGTGTGGCGAAGCCTCTCCGTCGTTTCTAGGAGCCCCGTTTAATACGTACATACGTACATACATACATATGTGGATGTTGGGGAGGTCACTGATGCAGCAAGACGTTGGCTCTGACGTCGACAAGCAGAATGACAGGCATTTCCAGTAAGGGTGTGTAAAAGCGTCGCACGGAACAGACATTATGTTGAAAAATAAGCTTTTGCAGCTAAAAGAGTGGTGAACAGTATAGTGTGTTGGAATCTTTAATAAAACCAACCTGCTTTCAGAGAAAAATGTGTTGCATTTCTTATTGAACGCCCCTAGTATGTCGTGTGTTGCGCAGTAGTCCAAAAGTTAATAATGTATGCGAATATTAGATTCGGCGGTAAGGGGGCTACTTAAAATGACAGACATAGGCTGAAACAGTTAACGAAAGAAACTGCACTTGAAGTGGGTGACGTTACTTTCTAGTGAAGTGTCTAGCGTTTGATGGCAACGAAATGGCTCTTCTTTCCAAATGGGAAAAGGTCTTGCACATATCTGCAATGGTAGGGTACGACCTTCTAATATCGGCCTAAGCATTGTCGTAACTGTTTCCTCACTTAAAAAAAAAGCTTTCTTCAATCCGTAGTAAAAAGGAACGTTGTCGAGCAGAGATGAAGCATACATTCTTTAATTTTATGGGTCGCATTTTTCAACTTTTTCTTTTTTTTTCGCCTTAAGTGGTACAACTGGTGCGTTTAATATATTTGGTATGAAAGTCAGGAAACATTTTTCCTGCAGTCTCACACCTCCTGCATGTATCATATAGTTGCCTTAAGGGGACACAGTCGCGAGGGAACTCCCATAAGGAATCAATGCTAAAACGAGCAAACGTCAGGTACACTTTCTGAAGTAACTAATGGAGATAAAGAACTGAAACTTTTACAGTGTACAGCTGAAACATCATTCTCAAATCACATAAAAATGGTTAATGTATTTTATATATTTCATAAGTAATCAGTTTTTTGTTCTATAAGACAAAAAATTAAAACTTTTCTAAACACCTTGGAGCTTGTAAATCTGTTCTTTTTATCACTACTGGTCTATTTTTTTATCTTATTAATCATCGTTGTATTAAAAAGAGATACTGTAAGTCTGATGTCTGTAGCAGTCATAGTTTTTGAGAAAAGTGTACCAGAAGGTCAAAAAATGTAGTTTTGAGAAAAATGGTATTAAAGTTTTACATGCAAGAAAGTAATGTACAATGTCATACAGACACACTTTTAAAGTATTCCAGGGCTATACTGTGGTCAGCTTCTTGATCTTTATCTTCTTTTCTTCTTTTCTTTGATCTTCTGGCTATCCTGGCCTCCTTGGTAGCATTTTCTGCAGAAATATCAGCATAACAGATACGGTCCATGTCAACCTTTCTAGTCCCCTTTCAGTATTGATACCATCCTTTGTTCCCAAGAGTCGTAATACATCAGTCTTCTTTGACACACCAGCATTGAAGCACATCACTGCATCATGAACACCAAATTTTAGTGTTTCTTTTCTAACGAAAACAGTTTTTGGTAGCCTTGTCCAAATGACAGAATTCAAACTTTCATTTGGGTTTTGAGTTTTTCAAGAACTCTTGTTGGCTAAGGTCTCTGAAAATGGGTTTCACAGCTAGCAGGATTTTTTCTGGAATTGAATGTTTGTGCTTATAGGTGGAAGATGTAGCTGGGTTGTTGAATTTACACCAGCTGTCAGGTCCCTGTGGGGGAAGGTTATGTTGTGGTTCCTCATCTGTTGAAATTTTATGAAAGAATATAGTCCAGATGGCTCTCCTCATTGCTTCTACATTGTTGCAGTTATTTCTAATGGCCATACCATAATAAGTCTGGATCCTGTCTATTCCAGCCTTTGTCAGGCCCCCTTTACCACCTAACTTTTTTTCCTTATATATCTTTAGAAGTCGTGATCCCATTCTTTTCTGTACATGTCCTACACATTCCAGATTATTAATTTTGACTCTAGGCCCATAAGATCTATCTTCTACAACTTTCTAATAAGCCTTACTGTCCCCGTCCCCAAGATAGTCTGTATAGAGGATACCTATTGTTGCACAGACGTTTTGAAAATGTTAGCAACACCAGCCACTTCCATGCCTCCACTAGAACCATCATAGTCCTTTTTGCACACATGTTGTATAATGGGATTTTTGCTACAGATGTCACAGAACGTAGTAATAATTTCAATATCCAGAACCTTCCCAGTATCAAAAGAAGTTGCTGATACAACGCCATTTAGGGATGTATGCCCACGTTTCTGCCAACTGCCATCAAAACCAGCAGAAATTTGCCTTGGGTCAGATTTCGTATCATTCAACTGAACTGCTTCTTTGGCTGCTTTCAACATTGTAGATTCACTTACCTCAGCTACAACTGCACCAATAGTCTTGTTGTAAACGTCAAACTTCCTTGGAGGTGGAGCAATGTTCATCACTGCACAAAGAACAGCACCTGCACTTCGCCCTTTTACAATAGATATAAGTGCATGCACTAATCTTATATTGTTTTCATACAATCTGCTTCTTGTTACGTGGGATGACATTGTATTGGCAGTACAACTACATTCCAAACATGTCAAAACTAAATTACAAACAATTCCCTTTTCACCACATCTTCGTGCAAAGAACGTTCCTACCACAGTTTTTACACTTTGTGTGTTTTTCGATAAGTTCACGTAATAACCTCATGGAGATCAGAATGTTTGTGTCAGTAACAACAGAAACACTGTTCACACCACGTATTGCATTGTCACGCATTTGAGACGCACTTGGAAAACCGACAGCACCAGGAAGCTTCTTGGTTGAAGCACTGACACTCGCACTGACTTCACTTTCAATATTATTTTCTGCCCTCTGTTCAAAACTAGCAGTTTCGTGGTTTATTTTTACATATTTATTTCCACGAAACTTAGGCTTATATCCAAACTTCCTTATTCTACCCATTGTGTTATAACGTTTCACAAAATCATTACATTTGTATCACCAAAACGTATACAACTAGAATGAAGAAACTGACAAACGATAGTCGACAATGCAGACAGGCTGGCAAACATAAGAATAACAATTCTCTCTTGCAACCCAAATAAAGAGTATTTATATCCGTGGAACATAAATGATTGTTGTACTATAGTCAATGCTGACTACCACTCAAGACACAGCAAAAATGGACGTGGCGCTAGTTACCATGCTTCACGGACAAATTAATAACTCCGAATCTAATAATCAGATTTGTATGAAACAAACGGAATTTTGTAGTCAAATAATTGGAGCATAGATTAAGACTAAAAAAAAATTCGGTTTTTTTGAGCCTGTTCGCGACTGTCCCCCCTTAACTGCGCACGCCGTAAACATGTAACAATATTTGCACCCTAAGTTCAAATGTGGCAACAAGTCGCTGCAAAGCGTCAAAATAAATAGTTATTAAATTTGTATTATTACAGCCATTAATAGTCTACTGAATTGAAAACAAGCCCATTCCGATAAATAACTGAAGGTGGCCCAAAATATGTGACTATACTGGAGGACGGTAGTCGCGCCGCTAATTTAACATCGATAGTCTGGTCTCATTTCATTCGTCGAAATGATCAGTCATCATAGTCGTAGGTGAAGTTTTTACGAGTATATTTCTTTTCAATATTTTTTAGGTAGCTTACAAGTTGTGATTGTCAATCACACAATAAATAGAATTTTCCGATTGCTATCTTTTTCAAGTCGGATCACAATCCCTGACCCTGATCGATCTGGAATTACAAATATTGACACCCAGCAGCTATGATTGTCCGAGGACGGCTCAGTATCTGCTGTGCTAACTTGCACCACACCTCTGACTGTAGCAGTCGCGCACGTATATAAATTTGCTGCGGACTAACCCAGTAGCTACAGTGGGAGACTGTAGGATGTGTACCGCTTGCATGCTCTTTAGCAAAACTGCACGGTTGCATTGACAAGTTGACCTTCAATACCTGTATAGCATCGACAATAGATGCAAATTATAGGGATGCATTTTCAAACAGCTAGAACTAGAGAGTCATTTACACATGAGGAAATACAGTTCTTTTCTGACAATTCCCAGTCGGAGGAACTGCAAGTTAAAGTTTGCTCCCTCGTCATTAGTTACGCACCAACTTCTGTGAAATTGATTCCGATTGCAGTAGGTGCGTCTCGAACCGATGAGCGGGCTTCAGTGTTGTCTTTTGATGAAAACTTTTAATGGAATTCGCTTGCAGTACTCAACTCTCTCAGGGCGAAATGAACTTTGACATATTGTTTCTGCGCATTTAATTCAGTCGTGGATTCGGAACCCTCCGTCACACTAGAGAGGATATTTTCATAACGGAAATAGGTCCCTGCGATAAACGTTTCTAAGGTTTTGTTGTTTATTATGTCACTGTCCACTCCGTGAACATGTAGACGTCACAACATGCATGTAAATTAACATAATATAATTCATGTGGTTTCACAAATTTATGTGGAATAAAAAGGAATTAAAAATTCGTAAGTACAGTTCGTACGGAATGGTTAGTTTACTTGCGAATCCCTACGAAAGAGTTCTTTATTGATTTATTCATTTACTAGACGCTCCCTGTCATGCTCTGCTATGGCCCAGTCTGGTTAAATGGAAAGAAAGAAAAGAGAAAGTACACGTTTCTAATATGTAAGGAAATTGGATATACCTACCGATCTCGTTCTCCACTCCTGTCTCTGTTGATCTTCCCTTCTCCACCTCTCTCCATCTCCTTCTGCCCCCTTCCCTCCCCCCTCCCCCTCTGTCTGTGCCTATCACTTCCTCCCCCTTTCTCTGTCCACTCCCCCCTCCATCTCTCTCGCTACCCTTCACATCATCCCCCCTTTCTATTTCCATCTTCTCCTCCCCATCTTCATCTCCTCCTGCCCCCTCTCTCTCCTCATCTCCTCCTTTCCGCGTTTTATATCTATTTCCTCCCATGACTGTTCATCTCGTCTTCGCACCTCTCTCCGACCTTGAATCTTGTTTATTGCAAGATTTACAACTGAAACAGTGATCAGACAGAAGTATGGTTTATAAAGGTTTATTTGGATCAAACCATACTTGTGACTGGTTGCTGTTTCAATTATAAACCTTATAGTGTTACAGCTACGCTTCATAACGTTAAGCTTACCTAGCCAGGTAATGGTCTGATACAAACAAGCCTTGCTAAACCAAACTTGTACCTGGTTACTATTTCAATGATCAAGCTTATAATATTACAGCCACGGTTCTCAACACGTCAATTTTCGAGAAAAAAAGCTTTTTTACTGCTATTGCAAATTCATATTCTGTAGTAGTATTTTAATCATAAGCCGAAAGTTGTAAATAGTAATTTACTGTTTGTTAACAACGTTTTACTATTATTATTACTATCTCAACGTTTATCTCAGTAACGTGTAAGAATCTGAAGTAAATGTAACGAATCCTTTATGCGATTTTTTGTAACAATGTTTTCCTTTACATATTACAAACATATTTATATGTTATTTATATTAAAAATATGTAGCTCGTAACCGTCCGAATCTTCATTAGAGTACTGTTTAAGACTCTAATGTCGGTGAAGAATTTTTCGAAATTTTTGGTAGTAAGGTTTTCCTTCATATACCACTTAATTCTTTATATATTACATATAAGTAAAAAATAAGTTTATAAAAACACGCACCTATTCGAATGCAATGTTGAGTCAGAATTTCGAAGCAATCGGTGAAGAATATTTAAAGATTTAATATTTTGAACAAACGAACGTTTACATTTTTGTACAGATTTCCCCTATAATTATTAGACTACTTATGTATTTATAAATTATAGGTCGCGCTTCAGTAGTTATATAAAAACATGCATGTATTTGAATGCAATGTTGTTTAAATATTTCAAAGCGACCGATGAAGAGCTTTCGGATTTCACCAAACGGACACTTACATTTTTGTTTCTATAAATTGATTTATTTATTGACTTATTTTTACTGGCAATATTAGGGCCATCGGGCCCCCTCTCTTACATCTAACCAGGCATTCTACAGATTTTGCACTATATTTATTACGATGTGCAAAACTTACATCTAGTGTACAACAATATAAAACATATAGTAAGTGCTGAAGCGCAGAAAGGGGGAAAACCCACAATTTACAGTCGTTCATGAGCACAACAGAAACAAATTACAGGGAGGTAGTTTTAAAGCATGAAGGCTAGGAGGAGCAATGGACTTGAGGAAAGGGTGGAGTAGAAAGAGTAAAGAGGGATGTGATAAAACACAATATTCCGAAGATGGAGGGAAAAGAAAGTGATATGACAGAGAAGTGAAAAGATGGAGGAGTATAAATGGGAGAAGATGGGAACATTCACTGTAGTGTTCGACAGAGAAAAAATGGCCACACGCTTTAATTTTTGTGGAACCATTATGAGACGGACAGGTGCAGATGGTACAGCGTCTTCTTAAAAGCAACAGAGCTTTTAAGTGTGCTCAGGGTGCAGGTTAGTCTGTTCCAGAAGCGAAGGCAGCAGCAGGGATACTAGATACTAGATGAGTGAGACAAGAAGACAGCTCCTTAATCTCGGTTGGAAGGTACTGTGGTGACTATGCACTGAGGAGCCGATGAAGTAAATTTGTCTGGCCGTAGCCAACTTAACTTATCGTATGGTACACTGATATTGTACAGGTTTACGTTTCACACCCTGTGAAAATGTGTTCGGAAACTTTTTAAGAGCGTTGAGACAAGCGGGAGTCTTTCTGGATGTGGAGACAGTATTTACTGCTCAGTTTGGATGCTCACACAAAGTTTTACTCATATTCTTCCTATATTTTGTTAACATATTGGAATACCGTCGAGAAGAATAGCAGGCAATAGTTCCCCGAAAAAAGGAACTTATTAATTTCTAATGGGATGCTAAAATTTCTTGGGACTTCATGCATTTTTAATCTCAGGTTTCGCGCCCATCTTAACACTCAACCCAGATAATTTGTGTGGACGATCGCAGTACTGATGTGGCGATCACACTCCTTTGTACGTTCTTTTACAGTCCTTCCATACACTTCCACATTTCGAAATTTGAGCTGGATTTCTTTAAAAAAATATTATCAATTGCGCTAATCAGAAGGGCGAGGAACCGCATTCTCACACTGTTGGTTTCCCGTTCATTTCTACAGCCACTGGCGGTACCAGCAGAATTCTGTGGAAAACTGTGTACACATCACATCCCTCAGTTAGAAGAAAATTACGCACTTCTTCTGACACGAAATGGATGCACTCGATTACTTACACACTGCAGCAGTGTATGACGTTATGTGTGGGTGTGACAGAGGAAAACAGGAAGGACTGTAACAGAACGTATTAAAGGGCACGGACGACTCGCAATTAAAACAAAGTGCGAAATCTACGGTGGCGGAACAGCAGGAGAATTGCGTTCGAGACATTGATTTCAACAACATACGTGTGCTGTCGCAGGAAGTCAACATTTATAGAAGAAAAGTCCGTTAAGCGACTCAGAATCCAAAATGAATGCAACTTAAATAGAGAAGACGGCTATAAGTTTCCAGCTTCGTAGCTTCTGGTGTTTAGGAAGCAAATACGTAGTCACGGTGTGCGAGGAATACGAGCAATGACCAGAAAGAATTCTCTGCGGCACAACAACAGCATTTTTGATAAACATTCTCCCTCTCGTGCTCTGACCGTTTCGCTTATTTTTCGATGACGATAGCCCACCAGTAGTAGCCATAATGATTTTACCCAAAAAAACCTTCTTCAGCATAAGCGCGGGAAAATGTATTTTTATGGGTGAACGCGGAAGTGGTATTTGACAGTATTCAGCTAACCCTGAACATCGGAAGAGACCGAAGAAGATCCCAAAAAAGGGGTCGAAACATCTATCGTGTGGTAGGTATTGAAGATGAATATGGCGCGGCATAGCAGCTTCCATTTTACCTTCAGTGATAACAGCCACAAAAGAATGCAGACTTAGATAAAGTTTTTTATTTAATTGTTTTGATTGCAACATTTTTTGAACAGGATTACTGGCTTCGGTTATACAACAGCTGTCTCATTCCGACACACAATTTCAAGTCGTAACTATATAGAAAGAATATGATTCGAAACTAAGTTGTTATTTATAAACGTAGGCTTCCACGGCCATTCTCACATTCAATAAAACTTTTCTGCGTTTGTGACTGCATTGTCAATATATAAAGCAACCGACGTTTCGGTCCGTGTTGCAAATGACCTTCTTCCACCCTAAAGAAGGTTTGCAACAGGGACCGAAGCGTCGGTAGTTTTATATATTGACAATGCGGTCACAAACGCAGAAAAATTTTATAAAATCAGTTTTTATTGTCTACGACATTCGATTTTATCGAATACACGTACTTAAGGACATGGATAATATGGTAAGTAATTGAGCGGTTTGTACAGCACCTCATGGTACTATTTTGCATGGGAGTGGAATATTTGAGTAAAGTTTGTGTGAAGAAAAAGGCAGAATCAAATTTATGAGCAACCTGTCAATGTCCGAAGCATGCTCGAGTTTTGATATAATATAGTAGAACCACTACCGTATATTGCATTAGTTCTGAAACAGTTCATTTTGTTCTTCTTCGGAAATCTGGAACATCTGACGCGATAGTCTCACGTTTCCACAGAATGAGAAAGCATCTTATTTAGCGTTCTAATGGCGCATCGAGGGTACCCATGTTGTAATTAAGCAAGAAAAATTCGACACAGATCTTTGATCAGCACGCACTGGCAACTGCAGTTCGACGTTCGGTATAAGTAGAGTACTGAGTGGCTTATAAGACCACAGATGGTACAGTATAAGGGAAAAATTGACATAAATGGGTTACAAGTAGGTCAGAAAAGAACGAACGAAAATCCGGTAGCAGTGCGTTCATACGATTTTGCTCTACCTGGGTACACGGGAGAAGAGTGTAAAAGAAACTGGAACAGCTCGAAGAAGAATGCATCCAGCATCTGTGAAAGACGGTTGAGTGGGGTGGAACAATTTTTCTTTTTAGAAGCAAGAGGAAGTGAGTGTTGAATGCTTTTGTCCTCAGTGCAAGTCCAACGTACAACCGGAATTCTGAAGAGGGATAATATGTAACAGGCGAGCAGAAATTCGTACTGGCAACTCCACCCTCAGAGGCAATTGCACGAGCCCTTGTCGAATAAAAGCGCCCGTTACCTTGATGGAGAAACAAAACTGACGCCCTGTTCCCCTTTGATCGCTCTCGGCTTTCTATCATACCTTTGAGGGAACAAAAGAGAAGCGACGTCGCAGTTGGACGTAGTGTTAATACTGCGGGTTTGGCGTGCACAGTAGCAACAGTGAAGGGAAGAATTCGGCTATTGCCGTTAGCTCTTTAAAAGAATCCGAAGTACTTTCATTCAGAATTAACAAAGTGCTACAAAGTTCTCTAGAGCTATTGATAGAGTAAATGGTTCTAATGGTTCTAAATACAAGGAAGCTATATCGTGTCGACAAATGGCGCATAATTTTCTTATTCTCCTTCTTCTTATGTTGGGCGTTAGATCTTTCTCGGCTTGCTGCAGCTACAGTTTCTTCTTCCATCCTTTTGCTGGTCTTCCAATACTTATTTTACCGTGAGGAATATATTGCCAAAAATGTGGTGAAAATCTTAACCCATCCATTCCCAACAGATGGGATATCTTTAGAGAATGTATTTTAACCATCAGCTGTTTTATTTGACCTATGTATTATCTACCCATTTCAGTCATAGACCTTAACACAGGGATATTTGTCAACATAGAAATAGAAAAAAATTAAAAAGATACAATTTTTTCCGAAAATGACGTAACTCAACCATAATATGGGTGCAAAATTATATATGAATACTTACAAGGTAAACCGGATGAGTTAAAAACATATCACATTTTCCTTTCAAGCTGATACATCAGGGTTGCCACAGTTAAATCACCCAAACAATCCATTTCATTAGCCTGCAGTTTTGGTATATATTTTTTGTTCATTACCTAAGAAGCTCTCCATTACAACAATGTTGGTACGAGCATAAGTTTATAAAATTTAAGATAAGTTTCTGTTCTTATTTATTTTGACGAGATCTTTTTAGGTAACTGAGGTCAGTTTTATATCTTTGATCTGGGTCTCTTCTGCACGTTAGGATGGTCCCTAAAAGTTTTAATCTACCTTCTTGCTCTATGATCTTGCTTTCTATTACTGTTTCTATTATTACGGTGTGTTTCCCATGGAAAGCCATGGCTATTGTGTTTTGTATTGATAATGACATTTTTTATATGAGATATACTTTGTGTAATTTATTGGTACCTCTTTGCAATCCATCTTCAATTATCGAGGTTAAAAATTGATCATCTACAAATGGCATTGTCATTACATAATCTTGTTGCTTAAAGTCGTGTGTGTAATTTTATAGCTTCATTTCGCATTTCCGTACCATTTCGTCAACGTATATATTAAAGAACGATGGTGAAAGTCTGCAACCTTGTCGAACTCCTAAGTTAACATCCTCCGTTCCTTACTCATTATGGCAAATTATATGGACTCTTTTATTATTGTAGACATGAATTACCTGCGTAATATGCCTGTGTAACATGCATTTGTATGCAACTTCTGTTAATATCTGTAATTATAACTGTCTGTTTACTTTTTCGAAGACTTTTGTATAATCTGTGAACAGGAAAAAAAATGGTGTATAACGCTCCCCCCCCCCCCCCCCCCATGACTGTATGTCCTTTTTCACTCCCGACTTCCGTTTCTCTCCAGGTGTGGTAGGTTCGGTATTCATATGGTGAGGGCGAGGAGGGGGAGGGAGGGACGATAATGATCGTCTGATGCGAAACAGTGCAATTTTATTTCTGAGCACAGTCGCTTGTATAAGTTTATCACCATTGTGAAATAGTTTTATATGGCAATTACTCATTATACGTTTTTAGCAGGCCATAAGAAATCTATAAGAGGTCACAATCAATTAGAAAGAATTCATAATAATCTTATAAGAAGTCTACAATCCATTTCATTCCTCCTTCCGGCGCCAGAACACGCTGCTTTAGCTTGTACATCTTTTCGTTTTTAGGACTTCGTAGCAGAATCGGTAAAAACTGGACCCTTATGGGAGCACTTTGTCGTCCGTCTGTCTGTCTATGTCTCTGTCCGACAGTTCAAAACCCATTTTCTCAAAACGGGTACACGTATCAAGTAGAAATTTGTGTCACATAATAAGGTCTATGGTCGTTTGTTGATGTAATAAACGTTAACTTCTAAGTCAGTTCCATAAAAAGATACGGCCATTTAAGTCCCTTAGTTTGGTACTCGCAAACTCACTCATTAAAACCTATAGTGTACAGCACACTGCAAGGCAACTCTGATGTGCTGGATAATGTTCATGTCTGGGGAGGTTGGTGGCCAGCAAAAGTGTTTAAACTCAGAAGAGTGTTCCTGGTGCCAGTCTGTAGCAATTCTGGACGTGTGGAGTGTCGCATTATCCTGCTGGAATTGCGTAAGTCCGTCGGAATGCACAATGGACATGAATGGATGCAGGTGATCAGACAGCATTCTTACGCACGTGTCACGTGTCAGAGTCGTATCTAGACGTATCAGAGGTCCCATATCACTCCAACTGGACACCTCCACCCCTCACGCCATTACAGAATCTCCACCAGCTCGAACAGTCTCCTGCTCAAAAGCAGGGTCCACGGATTCATGAGGCAGTCTCCATACCCGTACACGTCCATCCGCCCGATATAATTTGGAACGACCCTCATCCGACCAGGTAACATGTTTCCAGTAGTCAACAGTTCATTGTCGATGATGACGGGCCCTGGCGAGGCGTAAAGCTCTGTATACTGCAGTCATCAAGGTACAAGAGTGGGCCTTCGGTTCCGAAAGCCCATGTCGATGATGTTTCATTAAATGGTTAATGGCCCCGCATTGAAACCTGCAGCAATTTTTGGAAGGGTTGACTTTTGTCACGCTAAACGATTCTCTTCAGTCGTAGTTGCCCCCGTTCTCGCAGGATCTTTTTTCGGCCGCAAGGATGTCGGAGATTTGATGTTTTATCGGATTCCTGATATTCACGGTACACTCATGAAATGGTCGCACGGGAAAATTCCCACTTCGTCGCTACCTCAGTGATGCTGTGTCCTATTGCTCGTGCACCGACTATAACATAACTTTCAAACTGACTTAAATCTTGATAACCTGCCATTGTAGCAGCAGTAACCGATCTATCAACTGTGCCAGACACTTTGAAAGTATCACAGATAAAATTGTTTCCTTTTTAATTAGTGAAAGTATCAAAGATAAAATTGTTCCGAAACAATTATTCAATAAACCTGCATCTGACTGCGTCTGCGAACTTGTTTCGTGCACTCCTCAATTTTGCCAGTAATGAAACATGTATTTGACTCAGCAATCAAGCTTAAGAGAATAATGCTGTTTGTGCAATGGCATTAAGATGGTACTGAAAAATTTACTTTTGGCCCTGATGTTTACTTAATGGAATTATATCTTGACTGAATAATGCCAGTTGTGCAATGGCATAAAATTATTTATTTGAAATAACTTTGATAACTTTTCTAAAATCGATTTCATACCATGAACTGCACATATATATTGCATAGAGGCCTCATTTTCTTTACGTTCTTTCATTTGGTGGGTAACTTTACTGTACTGCTCATTTTCATATTCAATACAAGCAAAGGATGTGGATTATGATTCAGGCTGTTAGATTTAAACACAATGTTGATCTCTCTCTCTCTCTCTCTCTCTCTCTCTATATATATATATATATATATATATATATATATATATACAGGGAGGTCCATTGATCGTGACCGGGCCATATTTCGTATCTGACGAAATAAGCGTCAAGCGAAAAAACGCTGCCATAGGTCAAACGGATATCAACTGCGTTTTTTTAAAATAGGAACCCCCATTTATAATTACATATTCGTGTTGTACGTCAAGAAATATGAATGTTTTAGTTGTACCACTTTTTTCGCTTTGTGATAGATGGCGCTGTAATAGTCGCAAACATATGGCTCACAAATTTTAGACGAACAGTTGGTAACAGGTAGGTTTTCTTAAAATTAAAATACAGAACATAGGTACGTTTGAACATTTTATTTCGCTTGTTCCAATGTGATGCATGTACCTTTGTGAACTTATCATTTCTGAGGACGTATGCTGTTACAGCGTGATTACCTGTAAATATCACGTTAATGGAATAAATGCTCAGAATGATGTCCTTCAACCTCAATGCATTTGGCAATACGTGTAACGACATTCCTCTCAACAGCGAGTAGTTCGCCTTCCATTATGTTCGCACATGCATGCGGTGACGCATGTTGTCAGTGGATCACAATAGTAAATATCCTTCAACTTTCCCCTCAGAAAGAAATCCGGGGACGTCAGATCCGGTGAACGTGCGGGCCACGGTATGGTGCTTCGACGACCAATCCACCTGTCATGGAGTATGCTTATTCAATACCGCTTCAACCGCACGCGAGCTATGTGCCGGACATTCATCATGTTGAAAGTACATCGCCATTCTGTCATGCAGTGAAACATCTTGTAGTAACATCGGTAGAGCATTACGTAGGAAATCAGCATACATTGCACCATTTAGATTGCCATCGATAAAATCGGGGCCAATTATCCTTCCTCCCACAATGCCGCACCGTACATTAACCCGCAAAGGTCGCTGATGTTCCACTTGTCGCAGCCATCGTGGGTTTTCCGTTGCCCAATAGTGCATATTATGCCGGTTTACGTTACCGCTGTTGGTGAATGACGCTTCGTCACTAAATAGAACGCGTGCAAACAATCTGTCATCGTCCCGCAATTTCTCTTGTGCCCAGTGGCAGAACTGTACACGACATTCAAAGTCGTCGCCATGCAATTCCTGGTGCATAGAAATATGGTACGGGTGCAGTCGATGTTGATGTAGCATTCTCAACACCGAAGTTTTTGAGATTCCCAATTCTCGCGCAATTTGTCTGCTACTGATGTGCGGATTAGCCGCGACAGCAGCTAAAACACCTGCTTGGGCATCATCATTTGTTACAGGTCGTGGTTGACGTTTCACATGTGGCTGAACACTTCTGGTTCCCTTAAATAACGTAACTATCCGGCGAACAGTCCGGACACTTGGATGATGTCGTCCAGGATACCGAGCAGCATACATAGCACACGCCCAATGAGCACTTTGATCACAATAGCCATACATCAACACGATGTCGACTTTTTCCGCAATTTGTAAACGGTCCATTTTAACACAGGTAATGTATCACGAAGCAAATACCTTCCGCACTGGCGGAATGTTACGTGATACCACGTACTTATACATTTGTGACTATTACAGCGCCATCTATCACAAAGCGAAAAAAGTGGTGCAACTAAAACATTCATATTTCTTTACGTACTACACGAATATGTAATAAAAATGGGGGTTCCTATTTAAAAAAACGCAGTTGATATCCGTTTGACCTATGGCAGCGCCATCTAGCGGGCCAACCATAGCGCCATCTGGTTTCCGCCTTCAAGCTAGACGAATTTAGTTCTTTGCAGTTTTTTCGTTTGATGCTTATTTCGTGAGATATTTGGCCCCGTTACTATCAATGGACCACTATGTATATTGCTAAAATTTTAAGGCATACACAAAAACTACCATTTCCAACATTTTTGTAGCACAAATCACTCCTACAAAA
This sequence comes from Schistocerca cancellata, assembly GCF_023864275.1. Lineage (NCBI taxonomy): Eukaryota > Metazoa > Arthropoda > Insecta > Orthoptera > Acrididae > Schistocerca > Schistocerca cancellata. The sequence continues at coordinate 254,579,900 of NC_064628.1, forward strand.
ACTTTTACAAAAGGTTTACTGCATCTAACCTTGGACATACAAATCCTAACTCTGAACATTATCTAACAAAAACCATTTTGAAATCATTATACGGCTTCTCCCATTAACGTGCTAAAGTTTGCTCAGTGTAAACTGCGAAGCATGACTCCTACCTTAAAGCTGTGACCACAGGTCTGCTTCCTCCGGGCACCTAGCTGCGACTCCCGAGTTTTTTACTGCATGCACCCAGCTCTCTTAACCATCAAAGATACTCCTACTCAAAGATATTATGCTCACTCCACCTTCCGGTTGGCAACTATCGACTTTATTTTTTGGATCTACCGTGCTCAGACCTTAGCACATAACTTTCACAACCCCTTCGTCGGCTGGACCAGAATTTTGTGGGGGATCTGTGCAGTACGCACAGATTTCCCCACGAAATTCGTAAAAAAAATACAATGTAAGATACAATACAAAACATACATAGTATTCCAATTAAATGAGTATTACACAGCAATAAAATTTGCCAATAGAAACATAGAATGAGAAGTAAAATGCATAATATCACTAGATTTTCAAATCACAGTGAATCAAAGAACATCAAAATGTACAAAACAGTAACACATAAATGTTGGGCAAAGACATCACACATTTAGATTATTAAGAGAAGTGTATCAAATACCAACCAAAATTTACAAAATGGAAGAATACAATGTGAGATAAAATACATAAGGTATTTAGATTTCTCAGTTGAAGTGTCTCAAATAACCTCAAATGTTATAGTACAGAAATGTAGAATGCGAGGTAAAATGCAGAATACACTTAGATTTCTAAATAGATGTTTATCAAATAGTATTAAAAGTTACAAAATAGAAGCATAGAAATGTGAGGTAAAATACCCCAAATAACATCAACTTTACCAAACTGAAATGTAGAAGGTGAGGTAAAATAAATAAAATAGTTAAATATTCACTAGAAGTTAATCATATAACAGCAAATGTGCATAACTGTCTCATAAAGAACTCTTAATTCCAGTGAAATAACGCAATAAGATACTTTAAGTAATAGTAGAATTAAATATAAAATATGTATCACATCAGGTGACAGCATATACTGACTTTCAGTTACAATCATTATCTTGTAGTAGCCCTAGAGTACACGCCCAGTTTCATTGACAATAGTAAATTAAGAAGACATGTCACGTTAGGTGACAGTTTACAGTGAGGCTAATTGTAAACTGTAGTAAAATGTGGAGCCTCAGGTGAAGAAACACACTGAGCCACAACTAACGTTGATTGTACAATACATGTCACATCAGGTAACAGTTTACATGGATTTTAATTGTAAACTGTAGTAAAATATGGGGCCTCAGGTGATGAAACACACTGAGCCACAAATAATGCCCATTGTACAGTGCATGTCACTTCAGGTGATAGGAGACACTGACTTTAATAGTCAGTAGTACAATAAGATTAAAGAAGAGTGGGCATCAGGTGATGGAACACACTGAGCCACCTTATTGTAAACGTAGAATACCTGTTAAGTCAGGGGATAATTCACCCTGTTTCGGTTACCATAATGAAAATCTATATTAAGTCACAGACAGGGGTCTCAGGTGATGAAACACTCTGACTGTAAAATATATGTCAAGTCAGGTGACAGCACACACAGACATTCAGTTACAATTATGATATTCTATCAGTCATAGAACACGTGTTATGTCAGGTGGTAGCTCACACTGACATATACTTAGTCGTGATATTCAGTTAGTTATAGGACACATTTGACGTGAGAAGGTAGCTCACACTGACTTTCGCTATATTCTTGTAGACTCAGACCGGATAGTATGTCAGGTGGCTCAGAAAAGTCTCTGAGCGCTGTGGGACTTAACTTCTGAGGTCATCAGTCCCCTAGAACTTAGAACTACTTAAACCTAACTAACCTAAGTACATCACACACATTCACGCCTGAGGCAGGATTCGAACCTGTGACAGTATCTGTCACGCGGTTCCAGACTGAAGTGCCTAGAACCGCTTGGCCACTCCGGCCGGTATTAGTATGTCAGGTGGCAGTTCAGTCTGAGTTTCACTTATATTAATGTAGACTCAGGCTGCTCGTTATGTCAGGTGGCAGTCCACTCTGACTCTTAAACACAATCATGAGATTCTCGCAGATGCAGACTGTATGTCCTGTCAGGCGACAGCTTAATCTGATGCTCAGTTAAAAATATTTACAAAATACGTTTGTCATAATGACAGAAACCTAATCTTAGTTACACAGATATTATCATTGTGCAAGAAATTAATATTAAAAGTAATATACAATAACTGTATGCAGTGGATATTTGCTGCAATATTTTTATATATCTTGAAGGTAACAATAACATCACATACTCTGTAGCGATAACGGTAATTACTTTTATAGAATCTATGTGCAAAAAAATTCCTACTAAAGGTAGTATACCATAATAAGAATACTATGCAGCGGACATTTGTTAAAAGATGAAGGTTTGTATGTCTTTAAGGTGAATAGAATCGCACACTAAGTAACAATGCTGTATTGAATTGGTCATTATGACTCTATTTACAAGTGATTCATAGTCATATATAATATTAATGATTACAATAATCTCCACAATCGTGTAGTCATTTTAGAGTTAACTTTACATTAAGTATTGACAGGTAATGCCTTAACAAGTTTTATACAACCTTCTGAAATATGAGTTTTGATAAGGTCTGAATAAGTTTTTTAACTTCACAGTATAAATCGTATTTCTTTTCAGTACAATTCTTAAAAATAAGTTGTTTACCTATCAGAGGACAGTTACACAGATATCTTAGAAAAATAAGAAAAATATTTAGAACAGAAAGAAGAGTAAACTGAGAACTCAGAAAGGAAGAATGAGTTCTACAGAGCACAAGAATATGGGGCACCAATGCCACATGATGTTTCAGTTAAAGAATAACCAACCCTCTACCCCATTAGTTGTTTGTGTAGACCACAAGGATAATCTTTTATCAAGTGTTGAAATAATATCAATAATGGAAATTATTTGTGAGAAAAAGAGGAACTAAACTTACTAAAAATAAAGAATAGATAGAGACAATAAAGAGGATACTAATTACTGTAGCTGAAAAAAATGGTAGGTATGATACACCAAAAACATGATTGTCATGGAAACAAAAACACAGTAACATTATATTAATGTAGAATGAAAATACTATCACACTTAAGGAACAGGCTTTAGAAATGGACAAAACGCTGAGCTAAGCCAAGGAGAGGTACTGTCATGTCTTGGAAAATAATAGTGTGACAAATCAAAAGTGTGTATAAATAGAACAATATATGTATAGTAAGTGGCAACATAATTAGTGTCACAAAAACGCAAAGGAAAAAAACATTGATTAAAAGATCCCTAATCAGTCTAGCATAAACAAGAAATAATAAGCATTCAGGGAAAGTACGGAAATAACTGCAATAAAATGTAACATGTCAACTTCAGATAATAAAGCAAAAATAGCAGGCCAATACAAAACAAAAATTTTAACTGAAAGCATAGAACATAACATTATCTTAATCCTGAAATAGGTAACACTACCAGAAAATAAAAGTGTAGAGACAGATAAAGCAAAGCATAGCACAAGTGATAAACAAAGAGATACTAACAGATGTTTATATCTATACTTGAAAAACACGTGAAAAGAGAAAAAGGCAACATAGAAGGTAGCACACAGACATCATAAAAGGTAAGAATTATGATACTTGTGGTGTTGTGGGTATAAGAGAAATAATTATTAAAGGATGCTTGTAGTATGTCATGAAGTAAGTCTTGCGTGGATGCTCAACAATGAGTCCAAAAACAATCCCAATTGGACTCTAGTAATCCCAATTCATCATATTATTTCATTAATGGTATCTGAAAAATAGCTCAAAATTAATAAACAGTATATAATTCGAGACAAAATGTTAAGTTTCCAGAGAAGAGTATTTGCTTATTGTAAAAGGAAAGGGTCGGAAATGAAAGTTATGGCAGTGAAGAGAACTGGATAATAGCATAAAACATCTGTGGAAGTGTTGCTCATATCGTACCAAAGTACCCGTCATGATACTACCTGAATATTTTATTGTCCATGGTAACGAGACTGTTATTAAAACATCTCAAATGGGAACATAAAATGAAGGTATTCTGACAAAGGTAAATTCTGTTAAACTTGGTACATCGTAAAAATAGTTGATCCTTGTTCTTCAACGCTGTGGAGAAAATTAATTGTTAAATAGTATTAAACTTAATTATGAAACTCGTCAGAAAATCACCATCGACATTTCTGGTAAATGTAGAAGAACATCACTCACATTTCATGTTGCTATGGTCGTAACTTCAGCACACAGTATTCGCTAATCATCACTTGTTGTGTCCAAGATCCCAAAGACTAAAAAAAAAGGAACTTAAATCTAACAATATCTCATTCTGCTCATATGCTTCAAATATCTTCTTAAAAACTTGTATGAACACTCCCTTTCTTCAAATATCTTAAAACCATCAAAATCCTCAATGTCATCTTCTTATGTTCATTGTCAATATTCATATTACATCCTTTAGCACAAAAACCCTAAGTAAACTTCAGGAAAATTGGTACCACTAGCTTAACATCAATATACAAAATGGCCTTGTTAAGACAAAATCTTGTTACAGTTAGTGTCATTATGTAATATAAATATAGTTCAATGTAGTCGTTGTAAAGTAACAGAGGTGATCATCCAACAAAAAATAGGAGCAAAGATATCATGTAGAAAGTATCAACATCAATTTGATGACCAAAATTCTCAACTGTAATTTCAACTTCAAATGCCAGTATGAAAAGAGTTTCACCGAAAATAATAATGTAATTCATCAGCAACATACTGAAATAATACCAGGTTATTACAATAAGTAAGAAACATATAGCACTCTGGATAGAAAGCAGGTAACACTACTAAGCTGTCTCCAGAAAAAGATTTCTCCGAACCCATGTCTTTATCATAATGCCAGTACACAACACAGGTCGTGTTATTTGGAGCTTTTGCACAGGGAAATATTCTAAATGTTTGCACTCTGGAAAAGAAATGCGCGCAACACAGGACTAACGATGTGAAAAAAAATTGTGTCCCACTGATGTTGCTTGTTGGGGCTACGAGTGGAAATATACCTGGATGGCCGACCGCCTGCTATGAGTGGAATTCGTATGGCACAGGACTAATGAGTGAAAAAGGTCTGTCCCACCAGTGGTGCGTGTTGTAGCCACTGTGGCCTACCGCCAGCTGACAGGAATTTGTGCGACACAGGCCCTAATGAGGGTTCCAGGCTACGGCTGCAGATGCGCTACATGTCCACAAACAATGCCTGGGACAGGGGGAAATAACATAAATGAAATAGCTGGACATACGTGGCTGGAATTTACTGTAATAAACTGAAGTAGTGAAACCCAAAATGTTACCAAAGAAAACAGTACTCTCTATTCGATGAAATGTTTGTAGTTTGTGATATGATGTACACCACGTGATTTTTTTTCTACGTAAGGTTTGGATTTCAAGTGCATTAGGTTGTGCTATATGAACTACTTGATATGGACCATTATATAACACAAAGAATTTTTGACATAGATTGTGGGCTTTATGGTATAGCCTGTGGGAGCGGACCAGAACTTTGTCTCCTACTTGAAAAGAAATATTCCTCTTTGGTGACTTCAATTGGCACAGCCATTGGTAAGCAGCTCGCTTAATATTTTGTAATGCAATTTGAATAATCTCGTGATGCCGTAGGCAGCGAGACTGCGGGAAACATATGATTTCTTTAATCTTGTCAGGTGGATGTTGATTTTTTAGAACAAGATGTGGAGACAACTGTGTGGAAGTATTTGGTAATGAATTTATTACATCCTGAAACATGTGAAGGTATTTGCGTCAATCATTGTGTTTTGCATGAGAAAAAATCTTAAATAATTTCACCAGTTCCTTCGTTAACCTTCCTGTGGGATTCGATGAAGCATGGTATCTGGAGATATAAATGGGGGAAATTTTGTGAGTCTGAAGAGTACATCGCCGAGTGCACGAATGGAACTGCGGCCCATTGTCAGAGGTTACTGATGCTACATGACCCACTTCTTTCAGAAAATGTTTAGTAAAACGACATGAAACAGTGCAGGTCGTAGCTTTATGTAATGGGGTGAAAGTGACGAATTTTGAAGTTAACTCCACACAGACGAAAACATAGGCATAAACTATGTTTGTAGTGGGAATTGGGCCAAATAAATCAGCGGCCGCTGATGATGGAGGAATGGGGAATGTATGAGCAGCAAAGGATACAGTGGATGGTTTTTCTTTTTGACAAAGTCTGCATTTTGAGAGGACTTGGCGAATACGTTTTTCCATGTTGAAAAAGATGTTTTTTTTTTAGCAACTGAAAACATTTGTGCGGTCCATAATGCATGTAGCTAAGGTGAACATACTAAATGAGTTTGTTAATTAGGTCTTCTGGAATACAAACCAGCCAAATTGTCGTATCAGTTTTGATTTGGCAGAACAGAATATTGTTATGTATTAAGTAATACTGTCGCAGAGTGGTGTTATTAACATCGCGCCATTGTTGTTTCACATCTTTCCAGATGGAATCCTTATCCTGTTCTGAAGCAATGTTGTGCAAGGCATCGGAAACAAAGTTTTCAAGTGCGACCTGGCGTATGTATAGCAAACTGAAATTGTTATGGCAAAAGGTGTTGGTTGGATCAGTATCGTCGGTGCCTAAAGTGCTTGACAAAGCATCAGCAACGATATTTTGAAGTCCTGGTACATATATAATGGAAAAGGAGCATTCTTGTAACGGGAGAGCCCATCTCACTAAACGACCATGAGATAGTTTAGCTGACATAAAAATTTCTAGTGCTCTATGATCTGTGTATACTGTGATGTGTCTACCAGAAAGAAAAGGTCTAAATTTGGAAAATGCCCATACAACAGCCAGAGCCTCTAATTCAGTGATGGAATAGTTTCTTTCTGAAGAAGATAAAACTCGACTAGCAAATGTGATGTTTTTTTGTATCTTAGATTCATCTTCAATAAACTCTTGAAAGAGATGAAGTCCAAGGGCTGTGTTTGAGGAGTCTGTTGTGATGCAAAAATCAGTAGTAAGGTTGGGGTGAGATAACAGGGGTGCAGAGACTGTTTTAATATCTCAGATTCCTTTTGAGCATTATTATCCCAAATCCAGACAGAATTTTTTCCTGTTAATTTACATAAAGTTGGCGTATCAAAAGCTTTGCTCTTAATGAACCTGCGAAAAAGTTTATCATTCCAAGAAAACTGCGAAGTTGCTTTTTTGTGCGAGGAACCTGGATATCATGGACTGCTTTTAGCTTATCGGGGTCTGGTTGAATTCCGGATGATGAAATAAGATGGCCTAAAAATTTGATTTGAGCTTGTCCAAACTGAGATTGTTCTAAATTTACTGTAACACCGAAGCTAGAGAACGAGTGAAAAATTAGAGACAATATTTCATTATGCTGTTGCCAGGAAGAAGCGGCAATGAGAATATCGTCCACATAAGTGGTAATCCTGTCTTTCAAATGAGGTGGCAACACAGTATTTAGTCCACAGATAAAGGCTGCAGATGATATTGTTAACCCAAAGGCGAGTCTGCAAAATTGGTAGCACTTACCAAAACAAAGAAAAGCTGTGTATTTGCGGCAGTTGGGGTGTAATTCTACTTGGTAAAAACTGAACCAAAGATCTAAGGTGGAATAAATAGATACACCGTGAAACTGTAGTAAGATTTCATCCAAAGTTAGTGGCCTATCCGTCTCTGGTATGATGATTGTATTGATCTTTCTTGAATCCAAAACAAGACGAATTGAATCATGCCGTGTAGGCACAACATGTATTGGGGAATTGTGTTGACTGGTAGCAGGTTCAATAATATTGTGAGCTAACGTAGATTGGATTTCCTGTTTGACTTTGTCATGGTGAACTAACGGTATCGGATAAGGTGGAACAGCAAAAGGGGTATGGGGTTTTACTTGAAATTCATATAAAAAAATCTTTAATTGTGCCTGGAGCTGTGTCAAAAACATGTGAAAACTCAGTTAAAATGGCATGTAAATCTTCCTTTTCTTGAACTGAAGCTGAATCAACTACCTTGATTTCATCCTGACTAATGTTACTAATGTCTGGTGTCATATCGTCATTGCCAATGTTTGGGGAAGGAACACAAAATGACGCCAGTGTTACGTCCAATGGGAGCTGAGACTGAATGAAATTAATTTTATTAAGGTCTTGTTCTGTTTGTGACAAATTTTTATGAAAGTCCAAAAAGAAGCAAACTCCATCATCACAGAGACGAATCCAATGATCTTCAAAATCTAGAATTGCTAAATATTTGTTCAAAAAATCTATCCCCAGAATGACGTCTGTAGTGAGAAGCGGAACTATTAAGAATGTTGCATGTATAAAATGTGTATCGACTTGAAATTGCAGATAACATTACTGTTTAATATATACACTTTTGCCAGGAACAGCACCACTGACCTTAATAGGCGAAAGCGGAAGGGCTGGAATGGTAGAAACAGTGGCACATTTTTGAATAATGGCTTAACTAATAACAGAAATGGGAGAACCCGAATCAAGTGCTGCAGAGAATTTGTGCGTGCGTATCGAAATCTTAATGAGTGGATGATGAACAATTGGTTGTAGTTCGATTTCTTTTCAGCAGAAGGTCCTCTCGTATATCGTCACAATGGATAACGTGTGATGTAAAATTTTCAGAAGAATCGTGGCACCGCTCGCGCAGCAGTGAGCACAGGGTAGGCAGAGCAGTTAGTTGCTATTGTTGGTGTTCTGTCTCACGATGATGATCTCCATTGTTTCGTGGATTTGGTGGACTACCTTCTACTAACTGTACTGTTCTACCTGATGAATTATTGAAATCATGTCTTGGGTGGAAACGGGAATCAGGTTGATGAAATGGTACTCGTCTGTCATTGCCGTAATTCTGTTGGCTGTCATTGGTTTGTCTCTGGTTATGACTAGGATAATTATCATTACGATTTGAAAAATTCTGTTGACTGTACTGATGAGTGGGTGGGCGATCAAAAGTTTGTCGTCGTTGGTAGTAATCATTGGTTCCGTATGGTAGATGGCAGTTCTGGTGCCACATTTAGCTTCTTTGTACAAAAGAGGTGTTGGAATTATTCCGCTGATTCTCCCAGTTTCTCTGGTTGCTACTGTAGGGTCTAGTGAAGCAGGGGATACAACCCGTCGGCTTTGAACAATGACGTCATTCCTTAGTCATAGATAGTAATGTCTTCACTTCGAGGCATAGACAATAAAGCAGTTCTGTGTTCTAATAAGCGCTATCATTAAAATAATTCAATGTGAATCTAAAAGCGATCGCTTGATATTAGATACAGATGCTTCAGTAGCTGATAAGTGTTTTTTGGCTTTTTTTAAAAAAAATCTCAGAGATAGAATAAACTGATCCTAAGATACAGATGCTTCAGTAGCTGATAAGTGTTTTTTGGCTTTTTAAAAAAAATCTCACGAGATAGAATAAACTGATCCTACTTTGTTAAGCAATCAATAAAAAAACTAAACTAAAACATAACAGCAAAAGACAAGTGAAACACAAAGGTTAAATAAACAATCAAAACATATAAAATGAAACAGGTTGCAAATGTAATGTACGTGTATTTCCACCTATTCGTAAGTAGGATCAGTTTATTCTATCTCGTGAGATTTTTTTTTAAAGCCAAAAAAACACTTATCTGCTACTGAAGCATCTGTATCTTAGGATCAGTTTATTCTATCTCGTGAGATTTTTTTTAAAAGCCAAAAAACACTTATCAGCTACTGAAGCATCTGTATCTTCTAATGGGTGCGGGAGTTCCAACTCACACCCACCCACCTCCCCAGGAGTCGGATTCCGAGGTCCCTGCGACAGGCTTCGTTTCCCTATTTTATCGTTTTAATTTTGCTGGAGACTCCATTGTTCGCTTTGAGAACTAACTCGTAAGTGATGTGTTTCCCTTACTGATTTCCTCAAAGGGAAAGAAAACAAGCTGGATAGGTGAGAACACAAGACCTTCTTAGAAGGCTGTGGGTATAAACGGGTATACTTGCTGGCCGACCGAACCCCAGTTCTCTAGAAGAATTACACAATAGCACCAAAATTACTGATGAGACACCCACAACAGGAATTCCAATTAATTTTACAATTCATTTTTTTTTAAAATTCGTTCACTAGACATACAACTCGTAGACGAATGAGGACAACGTTGTTTCAACATACATTGGGCAGATAGATGGCAAAAAAATAAAAACAATAATCGGGTTCGAACACATGGCGCAAAAGTGTGAAACCGCGACGTTATCTGCTCTGTCATCCCTTCGGTTGAATGCCTCACGTACTAAAAGGCACCCGAAGTACGTCGAAAACTTTGCCCCGCCATTTTCTCAGAAACGATAGGATAAGTCGGGACACGTGCTTCATTTATTTGAACTCCTCTTCCACTGAGCGAAGTTTCTGCGAAATCTGTTTATGGCGCTAGCCTCATTCTCTTTTCCAGATTGAATCTGGACCCGACAAGGCGAGAGGAAAAAAAAAGCTGGACTATAATTACAAGCGTCAAAATTAGCATACGTCAGCTACAGCTTCTGTCCTTTGAGATTAGCGCCATGTGCCGAACTGCGTTGGCTTCTAGTTGGTAACCAGAGATTTCGTCATTTCGGTTCCTTTGTGTAGCCCCTTGTGCGGACGGCCTTGGTGGAAATTTTTTTCCTGCCATGAGGTGATAGCTGCAATTCGTTGCGGATATAGTGTGTGCGAGTTCTGGTAATATCTTAAGAAGCTGGGACATATGTCATTACTGATTCAGTCTATGCGGGGATAAATTCTCATGCCTTTATCTACTTAAGTTACGGTCTTCCTGATTTCTTAATTCACCTGTCGTTAGTTTCTTTTAAGTTGTAGTCCACATGTTTGAAACCGTTCCTTGTCCCAATGCACTCGCTTGCATCTGGAAAATCGCTTTAGTATTTGTGTACACTGTAGTTACAATTCCAGTGACTCGCACACGCTCAGTGAACATTCGCGCGCCGGAGATCATCGCCATCAGTGTCTCGTGTGTGTGCCTCCGTTTGTGTTTACTGTTTGTTCGCCGTCATGCCACCACTGTTCACGTGTACCGTCGCCATCATCCGTGTTATGTGCGCCGTGTCAACTAGTGTTAGTGATGTTTCTCGTCCAGCGTGAACGGCTCCATGTTTTTTGTTTTTTAGTGTCTACATTTTTTGCCCGCCGTTTTGATTGTATTCTCTGTGCCACCTCTATGTTTTACTTATTGTAACACTAAAGGCTGAAGAGCGGCATACTCTGCTGCTGACAGCCCGCCTTGTGTAAGGTGATCAAAATCACAATAAAGAAAAAAAAAACAATTCCAGTCACAGTTCTCTTTCTCAGGCCTAGCAGTCCCCGTTGAGCGAAAAACTGGTGCAACTGGACCTTCACAAGAGCTATGCGTGCTCCGATTTTGGTGAGATATGTGTCTCACGACAAAAGTAGCTCTGAATAAAACTCCGTGCACACGCCAGCGCCGTAAAGATCCTTGAAAGGTCCCGATACATTTCTTTCTGCTCCAGTTTATCGATTTCCGCTGTGCAACGGAGTGGCCCTAGTTTCCGCGTTACTCCGCCGGAACTATGAGGCGAGTTCCGAAGGAGGTAACACTGCCTTCGATGAACTGTTCGTGGCGGTGTTTATATTAGCCGCACACAGTGGCTCAAACCCGTTAGTTTAGTATACGACATTCACTTTCCTTTACGCAAAACAATGACAGAGGGTTGCTTGCTCAAACCTCATGACTGATTAACTCAATGAACGGGCGAGTGTGAAAGACAGTATGTATCATTGCGAAACAAATGTATTGTGAATGTAAAATTCTCGATTGAGATCTGATTGGTCTCAAATTTCTCAAGAAATGCAATATTGCTTCAGCACGTTACACTATATAAGTTACTGTAGAGTCGTACATGTTAAACGAGATGTTTCGCGTGTCGTTTGGATGCAATGACTTACTCATCTCAGAAGTAAGGACTCCTTTAAACACTTCAAATCACGTCACAAATCTCGAGAAGATTGTACAATTCGCTGCTCCAGTTTCTCTGTTGTGTGAATGGGAGTGCTGCACACTTCGCTTTTAACCCCAGACAGAAAAATACAGAAGGGTGAAACAAGGTGATCTTGGAGGACAAGGTAGACGCCCTGATCCACCTATCCTCCTTGGGCCATTTCGGCGCGTTAGATGTCTTTTTATATCAGCAGTAAAATACGACGTCTTCCCTTCACCCATGAATCACATTACCCAACCGTGGGTCATGGGAGAAATTTGAGGCCATTTAATGGGGGCTTAATCGGGAAGTTAACATTTTAGTTACATTTGAGCTAAGACAATACTTCATACGTATCATAACCACACACCATCAGTTACCTCGCAAACAGTTCGTCTGCGCATCTTCGTTTACTGGGACGTTTGCGTGTATTACCGCATAATTTCACTTCGATTGGTGTGGTTTTAGGATTCTGTACTTCAATCCGTAGAAAGGAAATCCTTAAAGGATCGCTTTGTTGTCAGTCTCTCTGTCCGACTGTTAAGCGCCCTTTTTTTCAGCATAGGGCCGACGTATCGGATTCAAATTTAAGTCACGGTCCCTTGGCGATATAAAACATTTAAACTTCTAAGTATATTCAATGAAAAAATATGGACTTTTTATGTCACACATTTTGATACAAACACACTCTCCAAAACCTACTGACGCGTAAAAAAAAAAAAAAAGTGGAGAGAGAGAGAGAGAGAGAGAGAGGGGGGGGGGGGGAGGGGGCAGAAGAAAAGGTTAGTCAGCGCTTCACATAGAGTTCAGCGAGAAGCGGGGTGGATAAGATATTAAAATGACATTCAATTATTCGTGGAGGCCTGTGTCCAACCGGTACGCAGTAGGACAACTTATTTGCCTGGATAATCTAATCATCCAGTTTACGGCTTGCAACAAAGAATTCCACAAGATTCAAGAAACGATCGGTGTAGAAATCTCAGGGACGTACTGCGTAATTAGCAATGAAAAGCAGTGGACGGAATACGGTGAGTGTTCAGCTATGAACGTCCACTAACAATGTGCCGACGACTCCTTTGTTCCAGCCGTACCCCTCTGAAAACACATCATATCAATTAAAAGCATAGATAAATGGACAGGTTTAAAATTTGATTGAAAAACCAAGTTTTTCGTAGGATCTTTACAAGAGCGCAGCAGAATGGCTGCGGTATCTTACCAAGATAACACACGGAAGACAAATTTACCAAGATTATTCGAAATATAGAGAGAACAGAAATAGCAGACGAACGAAATTAGTCCAGTGTTTACATTTATGTTGTAGACATGAGGCTTTAAGGACTGAAACAGCAAAATTACGAATCAAGTTCAGTCTTTAAAGTATTTGCACGTTTACAGTTAACATAAGGATCCGTGGATAAGTCAAAGATTCAAGAGATCAAAATTTTCGCAGAAATACAGAGTGCTTCAAATAAATGAGGAACAATAACTTGCTCGGTTGTGAATTACACGTAGGATAGCAGATTTCAATAATTTCGTATCCTAAGTCTGTACTGAATGACTCATGGATTAATTGTATTTCAGGTCATAACAGTTTTTAGAAATTTGGCTCGATTTAATGCTAAGTAGACTCGGCATCTTCATGGATCGGCAGTCAGCGCCAGTTCAAAGAAAATGTTGAAGTTATAGCGACACAATATAGACTCGATGTCCTTTCCGGATGAATTGGAAATTTCGTTCAAAGAAAAGTTAAAGTATATAAACTCATGTCTTCTGGTAGTGGTTGACGGAAAAAATGTCAAAATGTGTCAAAAATAGAAAAGCAAAGTAGACTCGAGGTCTTCTCATGTTGAGTAGTATTAAAAATTTTCACAGAAAATGAATGTATACAATAGACTCGTAGTCATCTGGCACAGTGGTTTATAAGAATTTGTTTAGGTGATGTAAACTCAATGTAGAGTCGTTGGTTGTACGTCTGCGCACCCGTGGAAAAAGCGCTTGGAATGAGAGGGGGAGAGAGTCAGGTCGCCTTCTCCTCCGTTTGACGACCACAGGCAGCCCCTCCTCCCACACGGTCATCGCAGTGGCGGTACGGGCGTCGATTGCGCAGGTGCATCACGGAAGACTCTGAAGTGTTGCCAACTGTTTGCTCAGTACGCAACAGGATTCGTGAAACAAAGGCAAATCACAGTATTGTGCTGCCAACGCTATATTCTGATGCCTCTCACAGTAGAACTCATCCCTCTTCGGTCACTACCCATTGCACTACTACTGGCTCAGCAGTTATTAGCATTCAAAGCATTTAACCTAAATAAGCAACAGTACTTGACAGAGCAGAAAGGTCTCTTATACTCGCATTCGTATTAAAGTGATGCCACGTGCACTCCTGGAGTGTCCGTACATACTGGTCAGCCATAACATTATGACCACCGACCTGCTATCGATATAAACCCAGGCGATGGCATCATCTCCTGGTGAGGAATAACTGCTAGTCAGACACACGCAGGGTGTACTTATTACCACCGAGCGTGCTATTGTGTGTAGAATGGGGAAGCCACGTGATCTATCTGAGTCTGAATGAGGACAGATTGCGACGGTCCCGAGGCTCGACATGAGCACGATCATGTTTCCTGGAGGCAGCGGCACTTTTCAACAAGATAATGCTCCATGTCATAAGGCCAGAAGTGTGATGGAGTGGTTCGAGGCACACAGTGGCGAGTTCCAACTGATGTGATGGCCCCCCAACCCGACAGATCTGAACCCGATCGAACACATCTGGGATGTGGTTGTACGTGACGTCAGAGTTCATCGCCCCCCTCCCCGGAATTTACGGGAATCAAGTGACATGTGTGTGCAGATATGGTTCCAACTCCCCAACTCCCTCTAGCGACCTACCAAGGCCTCATTGCTTCCATGCCAAGATGCGTCACCACTGTTATGCGTGCCAAACGTAGACATGCCGTGGTGGTCATAATGTTCGGACTGATCAGTATATGATGTACACTTAGATTTTAACAGCCTTCTCAGAAAGTTACAGAGTTTAAGAATGCGCACGCCGTGTCAACAACGTTTCATAACTGAGGGCGTCGATTACCGGCGGCAGGCAGGCGACACGTAAGTTCTCAAAGCTTCTAAGCTCATCAACGTGTGTTTCATGTGTGATACCTATATTATTCTTGAAGCGTCAAGTTTGCCAAAATCGCTAACAGTTCGCTTATTACTATCACCGGTTTCGATATATCTGCGCTGCATCATCGGATCTTGTAACGTTATTTGATTACATGGTTATTACCATACTGAAAGTCACTTAATATTGTAACAAGCATGCACATCTAACAATGTCACAAGATTCGATGAAGACAGCGCAGATGTGTCGAAACCGGCCATAGCCATAAAAAGAATTGCTAGTGACACTGGAGTATTTAATTCTTTAAGAATAATGTAACTTTCAGATCGCCCCCAAACTGACGCCTTGTCAAACATATATTTGCTCAAAAATGGTTCCAATGGCTCTCAGCACTATGGGACTCAACGTCTGAGGTCATCAATCCCCTAGAACTTAGAACTACTTAAACCTAACTAACCTAAGGACAACACACACATCCATTCCCGAGACAGGATTCGAACCTGCGACCGTAGCGATCTCGCGGTTCCAGACTGTAGCGCCTAGAACCGCACGGCCACTCCGGCCGGCCATATATTTGTGACAGTGTTTGTGAAAAGTACACAACCTGCAGGAACGCAGGATTAAAGTGTCAGAGGATTCATAACTTACAAAAGGTGTGCACCAGAACTGTGCGTAATGTTTGCATTCTAGTCCCAAGGTATGACAATAGACTTTCCAAGATTCTCATACCTAAGATCATATTCTAGTCAATTACATTTAGTCACTTGGCAAGTATCTAACGATCTTCAATTACAAAGGGTAGGTAAAAATCTGTTGTATTTTCCAAGTTTGTGATATACCAGTCAATCTCTTGCAAATGGCCCTGCTCTAACAAATAAGAGAATATGAATGAAAGGTTAGTACCTCAAGTCTGCTAAACCCACACATTACAGGAACAAAGCAAAACGACCATAGCCAGAAAAACAACAACGCACGCGAATGCGAATGCCAAAACGTCAGTACGACACAACGTAACATTACGCGATGCGCTTTAAACATTTACCGAATAACTCACGTTCCGCAACATGTTCAGGACACAAATAAAAATACATACGTACGAAGCATTAATACAAATATGCCATACAGTACATTTAAGCCAACAAAAAATCATAGAACTTAAATTTGCTTTAATAATGAAGCACTAAAAATTACTTCCACTGAAGTGTTTCGTTTATCAATCCTAAAATTACTATATACAGTTTGATTATAGAGATCTTTATCTCATAAATAATTGTAGAATAGCGAACAACGCTAAGTCCATGTGTGCTGAACGAATAGTCTACGTAATGACTGCTCATGAATGTTCTTGTGGGATGTGTTTGAAGCACAAAACGTCCTCGTCGTATAGGTAATTACACTGAAATTTCACTGACTAATGATAGAGTTAAAGAGAGGATCCACACCCTCAGTCATTAAATTTCAGTTTACTAATTACATTTCAAAAAAGAAAATACTAGCCCATGTGGCAAGACAGAAATATTAACTATAAGGCCACACACACTTACACTACAAAATTTCGTAGAGCAGGAGGCACTAACTAGTGTGTAGAGGACCCAAACCTCAAAATGTGAATCAGAATTCTATTAAATTGACATAAAGTCTGGCATCGTTTAAGCAAGTAATTCACGGCTTTGCACAAGCCTCATTTACATTCAGTATATTTGAGCAAAAAGCTCTGTCAGTCAAGGATTAATTCACAAGATGTCAAGCCCTCTTAAATATTTACATTGGCTTAACGATATACAAATACAGTATACATTACATCGCAAAGAAAAACGAGTACAGAAATAATTACATGCAAGCATAAAACACATCTCTGATTTATAAATTTCCTTAGATGTCCGTGGTGATAAAGCCCCTTGACTTTACACGAGTTCGGATTCGCTAAGAGAAAACATACATCGTGGGGACTTTTCCCAATACGGACACCGCCAGTATACTATAACTGCCGCTAATTTTTCCGTTGCTTGAGAAGAGATGGTTTAGAGTGAAACCTAAGTAGCACCACTTCATCTAGGTCAAACGACTCCCTCGGCCTAGCTTTTTATCATGCGCTCTCTTTCGTGTCACAGCGCTGACATTCAAAGACACAAACGCTTGGCGTGTTTTTTCTTCCCACGAGATGTCACGTCTCGGGGCGAGTGGAAGAGGAGCCACCGATTCGTTTCTCTCTACTTTGTTTGACGTAATCTCGTTTGGTGTGTGCACTGCGTAAAGATGTGGAAGATCATTCACGATTTCCTCAAAGAGAGTGACAAAGTCTAACTACTTTGTTTGTTCATGCGGAGCATGAGTTCGAATAAACCGGTGCAATTCCCTGTAAATCCTTTCTGTACCATTATTTCCCGGATGGAAAGGTGAAATTAAAATCTTCATGATGTTATGCTCGCGAAGAAACGATCGCCAAACTCGCCCAGTAAAATTTGCAGCATTATCGGACAATACTGCATCCGGCTTTCCGGAGCGGGGGAGTTAGTCATTCTTAAACTCCTTGACTAGTGATGTGGCGTATATGTGGTTTGAGATACAGACAGACTCGTAAATTTTTTCAGAATAAGTCACCTACCACAACCAGGTATTTATACACTCCCCTTCCTTAAGAATATGATCCAGCTTTGTCAATGGAGGCGATTTCTCTATGTTTAGTTATAAGAATCGGATCCAAAGGAATTTTACTAGGCAGCTTCATGGATTTAGTTTTCTGACAGACAACGCACTCTTGCAACAAATGTTTCATGCGTCTGTGCAGATGCGCAAGCAGCAGTAGGTGGCAATTTTCTGTTTATATTTTTCAATTCAACCATGTTCCTGGGCTATTTGGGTAAACCAGATCAGGTAACCCTGGTAAACACAAGGTATACACACGCACCATAACTCGTTGTCAGTATTGCTCCGATTGAACAATACATCGTTATGCAAAGCCTAATACTGTACTGGTTCAGCTTGTGATTTGGTTGAGTCACTTAACCTTAGAACATCCACATCCTGTAATTCTTGCATGTTCTTACACACTTCAAATAGTAACATCTGTGAACAAGGTCCTTCATTGCCAACACTTTGTAATTTGTTTCGTGCTCCACAGGTTTACTAAACTAAGGCAGATCATAGGGTAACATGCGTAGTGCAAAAGCAACAGGATTTTCACTTCCTTTGATATAGACAATTTCAAAATCTTATGCTTGCAGGAACAACACACACCGCGTTAATGCGTTAATTTCTGGTGGAGTACCCGGCAACTTAAAAGAAATCTTAAAGGTTTGTGGACACAGAAAACTTTGACATGGCGGCTGCAGATAAAATAATTAACCTTCTTACATGACCACAGCACAGAGAGGACCTCCAGTTCCGTCTCCGAGTGTGACCTCTCACACTCTGTCAAAACCTTGCCAGCGAAACTGATGACGCCAACTTCCTCCTGAAACAAACAGAATCCGAGTCATACGTACGACGGAGCTGCGGCACTGCAAAAATCCTTCTGTGTACCAGGATGGTGCAGGATCTCAGCGTGGACCAGCGCATCTTTAATACCGTCAAAAGCTTCCTGGCAGTGGAGAGACCAGGACCAGAGAACTTTTTCTTTAACAAAGTCAGTAGATATGGGTTCTTTCGAAATTGATTTGAAATGAACCGTCTAAAGAATGAAATCATACCCAGAAACAATATTCAACTCTTTCCTGGAACTTGACATTTTGCTATTGTTTGTATCTTATCTGCATCAAGCTCAGTATCTGCTGGAGATGTGGTATGTCCTAAAAACTTGATCTGTTGTTTACCAGATTCCGACTTCTCCAAATTAGCAGTCACTCCTGAATCTGAAAATTGTTGCAACTGTTCCTCCAGTAGTTGTATGTCCTCTTCCCAGGAAGGTGTGGCTATTAACATATTGTCTACGTAGACTGCAACTCTTTCCAACAAACCTGACCCGAGGACAGTGACAAGGGATGGAATAAACACGCCAGAGCTAACGTTCAGGCTGAACGGAAGTACCTTAAACTGATACAAGCGTCCAGCGAAGACAAAAGCAGGATACTTTCTAGAATCCTTTGGCAACGGTATCTGCCAGTACGATGATCGCACATCGAGTGTCGTTAGGAATTTCTTCCCAGAAAACTTTTTTGTAATAGCTCTTCGAAATCTACAGGAGGGGTTTGGACAGGCACGATAAGTTTGTTTATGTTTAGGGCGTCCAGGACTAAACGCACACCACCTCCTGGCTCTACTGTAGCTAATAACGGACTAGAATAGGGAGAAAACGAAGTCTCAGTAATGTCCCATGCGAGGATCCTGTGCAAGTCCTGTTTCAGCATTCCCTTTCTAGTCCACAGGATGGAGTAAGTCCTATTGTATTGTCATGGGGAGCAACGCCAGGGTTCTTGGAGAAAACTAGTTCATACCTCATCAGTAAATGCATTAGTTCATCCTTTTGCTGTTTGCCAAGTCCCTCAGACTCTTAAGCATTGGAGTGAATTTTCTTTATATAGGGTAGTTAACTATTCACATCGACTGACACTGGTTCTGAATCGTAATTGGTCAAACGACTGTCTGCCTCCAGCACATTTACACCAACTAATTTGATTGACGGGTCTTGAATCTGCCTTGAGGTGCCTTGGTACAGATCAACTTTAATTCTACCTCCTTCTCTTCAATAAGTAGGGTGCATGATCCGTGTTGGAGGTTGATACTGGCATTCCTCCGTCTTAGGAACTCCATCCCCACCAAGCAAGGTACAGTTAGACACATAACTAGTAAAAAAGTGTTGTCATCGTCCCTGTTCTCAAATTCAATTAAAGCCTGTACCTGCTTCTCTACTCTTTGTGTGTGGGCACCCATAGCTGCTGACACAGCACAATTTTTTACCGATAACATCGGAACCCTTGTTTTCTTTGAAATTCTTTTCAGGAAATATGTGGCCATCACACTCATACAAGCACCAGTGTCAATCACTATGGTGATCGGAATACTTCCGATTACAACATGTAATTTACTCAAATTTTATACCGTGATATCCGATCACTGCAAAGTTCGTCATGAATATCTTACTATCATTATAACGAAGTATCTTCATCAGGTCACTAGAATGGTTGGAGCGCGGTGAGACCACAGTTTAACGTATTGTTAAATTGTGGAAATCCTCTTCTACGCACTTCACCGCCTGTATTGTCTCATTCCGCAGAGGCTGCGACCATTCTATCCGTGGTCTCGGATCGGAAACAGACCTATTCAGCCGTTGTTCCTGTGTGAAGTATTATTAGACCGAGGACAACTCTATCGCCTCTGGATATTGTGATTCTTTTCGGGTGACCACTGCCCTGCATGCAATCCAATCCGACCATTCTGATAACCAGGTTGGAATCGATTGTTCTTGTTCCTGCGCCATTATGCGCTTGTTGATTTTAATCTACGTTCCACGCGGCAAGTGTGGGCGAATACTTCCATTGTTGTTGCGGTTGCCGGAATGCAGGTGGTTGCGCTACCATTATCGTCAGTGTGCCACATGCATCAGCGACAGATAAAAACGGTCAGTGTTATCTTCCGGCGAGTGAATCAGTACTTCTCGAATATTCACCGGTAATTTTCCTTTAAGTATACCAATAACATCCTTCGGTGTGATGAGATAGTACCAATATCGCGTCTTGTTAATGTAGTTTTCGAAATATTTCCAGAGGCTTCCTTATTTAGGGTGGTAAGCCTGAGGATTAAACACTTTCCGTCGCAGGCGTGCTTGTACGTGCGGCGACCAATACTTGGCCAAGAAAGTTTGCTCGAACTGAGATTTTCACTCTGCAGCGGAGTGTGCGCTGATATGAAACTTCCTGGCAGATTAAAACTGTGTGCCGAGTTCGAGTCTCGGTCCGGCACACAGTTTTAATCTGCCAGGAAGTTTCATATCAGCGCACACTCCGCTGCAGAGTGAAAATCTCATTCTGGAAACATCCCCCCGGCTGTGGCTAAGCCATGTCTCCGCAATATCCTCTCTTTCAGGAGTGCTAGTTCTGCAAGTTTCGCAGGAGAGCTTCCGTAAAGTTTGGAAGGTAGGAGACGAGGTACTGGCAGAAGTAAAGCTGTGAGGACGGGGCGTGAGTCGTGCTTGGGTAGCTCAGTTGGTAGAGCACTTGCCGCGAAAGGCAAAGGTCCCGAGTTCGAGTCTGGGTCCGGCACACAGTTTTAATCTGCCAGGAAGTTTCTTGCTCGAATTGTTCGTAAGCAGAACACAGTTCGGCTGTTGCTGTGGCCGACATCGCAGATTCATCTTGCATGTAGCTCCTGTAAATTGTCTTTTGACGACCTGGCTAGGATGCAGGCAAAACTCCCCTAAAACGTCATATGAACACGACGGGGTGAGTGAATTTTCCGAAATAAAAGTATAAAATGGCTGTGTTTCAGAAGCCCTTCGGGTAACAACATCGCGGTTAAATTTGTTGCCATTCCTACGGGTTGCAGTCGGTTATTTCCATACTGACAGCAAAGTCTAGTATGTTGCGATAACGTTGCATTATTTTGACACGCCCCCGCCAAATTATCAGACTAAAATGGCGGTGGAAATGTTTCCACCCGCGGCGAACCTAGTATTAATCGGAGTTCACGCTTCAACTCGACGACTTGTTGCCGCCAGTCAGGCAACTCATTTGTTAATATATTTTGTATCTGACCGAGTGTGTTAGGAAGTGGTGCGCCTGATGTTCCCGGTTGTGACAGTACTTCCGCATTGGCAGCTTGCGCTGGGGCCCGTATTTCCTTCTCCGCTTTCTGAGGTGTATCAGTGTTGCGTTCTGCAATCCACTCGTCAAACACTCTATTAAATTTTTCACTTTGAGCAGTGGGATTTTCCTGTATCTTATTATCTCACTCAAGGGAGAGATCGTTAAACTGTTGTGACAAATTTGATTCTCTTGACTCTAGAGCTGTGTGAGTTTCTTTTAATTCTTTTACGTCTTCAGATAACGTTTTAAATCGTTCAGGAGTCTCTCGGTAAGCCACCGTGGGACTCGCGATTTGGGAGAGACTAGCATTTAACTGATCGTTCAGATTTGTCACTACATTAGGAAACTTCTCGAACATATTTTTGGATAAGTTCTCAAATTCTGCGTCTGATTCATGCCTTGTTCATCAAATTTTTCACCTATGTTTCTTGGCACATTTACGGTCAAATCGGCACTTTGTTTTATAATACCAACAGTCAACATAGAGACTAGCCTCTGATATAAGTCATTGCAATCGGTTGCTCAATTTGACCCGTTTCATAACTCGTTTCCGGTTACACCTCCTGTGAGTCAAAAATATTGGTAACGTTTCCTACTCCAGTTCCGGAAACGGCCGGTGCTGCATCCTTGCGCGCAATTGGTGGGACGGCAACATTGCCCTCTTCGACGTGCACTTGTCTTACTGTTTCATCGCCGGTATCCATGTTTGGAAATCTACCGTATTTCGTCATTTACGAAAAAAAGACTTTAATATTTTATCATAAATGCAAATGAACTTGAACTGCGTAATGACAAAGTGAGGATGACTCAAAATTACGTGCAACTGTAATAATGTTAAGCGAAAAAGAGAAGATGGATGCCCGAAGGGCAAAACAAAATATTAGAATGAATAAATGCCATCTTGTCGTGACACAGCGCAAAGGCGGACATGCTTGACAACATAGTACAGCAATGAGTATTAAATTTATAAAGGAAGTTAACACACTTACTTGAAAAGTGCCGAAACATGAATTATTAAGCAAAGGCTTATAGTAGCCAAGCACCATAGCAGGCAGAGCCCGTTGATGGCTCTGAGCACTATGGGACTTAACATCTGTGGTCATCAGTCCCCTAGAACTTAGAACTACTTAAACCTAACTAACCTAAGGACATCACACACATCCATGCCCGAGGCAGGATTCGAACCTGCGACCGTAGCAGTCGCGCGGTTCCAGACTTAGCGCCTAGAACCGCTAGACCACCGCGGCCGGCGCCCGTTGATGTTCAAATGGCTCTGAGCACTATGGGACTTAACTTCTGAGGTCACCATTCCCCTAGAACTTAGAACTGCTTAAACCTCACTAACCTAAGGACATCACACACATCCATGCCCGAGACAGGATTCGAACCTGCGACCGTAGCGGTCGCGCGGTTCCAGACTGTAGCGCCTAGAACCGCGCGGCCACCACGCTGATGTCTTTTACCTTTTGTGCACATATGTCGCACAGTGCCGTATCAGCGAGAGACCAGAATTATTAAAACATTTTCTTTTCTCGCCGGCCAACCAATTTCTCATCAATGGTCAGGATCTTGACAATTACAGTAGTTTTGTTTTTACTTTCTCCGCTCGTGGTACATGAAACATAAAACAAAGCACGTATTAGTACAATACAAATTACGAGTATTTTGTCTTGCCCCACGTTGGGCTCCAGGATGACACGTTACCACCCGATAAATGGATTTTAAAACTGAAATATCTGAGATCTGATACAAATTGGGAAAGAAATGGTAATCGTTCTGGGCGTCACCAGATTGTAGATGCGCACGTGTTGTCGTCCGCAATATGTACGACACAGTGCAAAAAAGAGAAGAAAATCAGTCCACGCTTCATGCCCAGTTCAGCAAGAAGCGGATTAAGTAGGGTATTAATCATGTGGGAGCCTGTGTCCGACTGGTATAGGCAGTAAGATAACATCATTGTTAGAGGACAAATGACCGAATTATCCAATATATGGCTTGAACGAAAAATTCCACAAAATAGAAGAAATGACCGGTGCAGATATTGTAAGATGGCAAGAACTATGCCCCTTACATGAAGTCATTAAAGATCACCTAACCCACGTTGAGCGAACAGTAGGGCTGAACAAAAATGACTGACAAGGCACAATGCATCTTGTAAAGGGTATAGTATGGACATAATGGAATAATTAATGTTGGGTGATGGTTTGTGGAAACGCATTGATTTACTGGAGGTTAGTTTAGCCCAGGGAAGTATACAGAGTTGACCGCGGCGCGCAGCTGGGGAGCGGCGAAGGGAAGCAACAATAGGCAGCTTAGGGCGGGTCAAACTCTTGAGAAAGCGGTGACGCGGCGTGGCCTCCAGCCGCCTTAAGATGAGTGACAGTGAGTAGGTGGTTGACCCTATGCTGGTGTACTGGGAACTTGTACGCCTGTTGATAAATGTCCGTCGTCCCATTTTCAGTGAAACATGTGAGAAAGCCGTGCAAAGCTGTGGTGGAGCAGTCAACAGAGGCATGTTCATGACTACAGCAACTTCACGCTGAATTCATGGTCCACAGAGTCTGAAGTAAATCAGGTGAAGTGCGACAGCATGAAATACGCCGGCCTCTGATGGGAACGTAGGACCAAGGAATTTGAAGTACTCTCCTGGGAGTCAGAATTCTGGAAAACTTGGTGTTTGTGCAGACGCTAACCTTGATGGGTGGCCTGGGGGGGAGCTAAATAGAAGAAGTTGAGAGGAAGGGAAATTTTGCGGGAATTTGTTCACTTCCCAGAGCAGGCATTGGTCGGCACTGGAAAGTGACGCATAATTAACACGACTTGTGCTGCAATTGGCGTAAGTGATTTTTCTGGAGGGGAAACCGAGGTGAAGACCGGACTGGCAGAAGTCTCAGTAGAGGTCTTCCATTCCCAGCTTGCCTAGAGTGCGGACGTGGCGTTCTTTACTCAGTTTGCCTGAGAAAGAGTGAGCATCTCTGCAGTTTAGGACTTAGCAAATGGAATGATTGAGCTTGTAGATAGAAAGTTTTGGTTCAGCTATGTACTGAGCAAGATAGCTAGGAGTGAATAGACAAGCGCAGCCTTGCAGCACCACTAGGTCGGCTGACGTCCACACAACGATGCCGCTCCGCCACATTGTATTCGGTGATATTGCGCCTGCTCCGGCCACTGATCAATTTGTTGGATCACGTCAGCAAAGTTTCCACGAGGGTTTCAGGGGCTGTGTATTGTAGAATTCTTCTTGCACTTCGCATTGCGGCTGGGTCAGTAGATAGGAATTACTTTTGAGTTATCACGCTTTACTCCATGCAAACGCAATTTATTACCACTGCCTGATAGGAGATTCTTGTAATGTGATGATTGAAGGTCGGGAGTTAAAATAAATTTGTGCTAATCGACTGCATCTGTTTTCAATCAAGTAGTTGAAATCCCAAGTCACTTTCTTAATTAATTTTATGTTCCACATTTGCATCTGGTGTTAAATAGCTGAATATAACATCAATGTGCACCCCTTTTTAATTAAAAGTGATCAATTCTGAATAAATTAATGTCAACACTGCCATCACAGTTCAATCAGGAGTCACAGGGCCATTTTACTTTTTACGTTATCTGATATTGCGGCAGTTTTGCACTTTGTATTGATCTGTTAGTCAATTAGTTGGGGTGAACACACGCCAAAAACAGGTAAGTGACGGGTGGAGTGTTACAATATCTCAGGGACTTACTGCGTAGTAGCAATGAAAAGCAATGACGGAACAAGATGAGTGTTCGGCCATGAACGTCCACTAACAATGTGCCATCGACTCCCCTGTTCTAGCCACACTTCTCGGAGAACAAATTATATAATTAAAAAAACATAGAGAAATGAAGAGGTTTAGAATATGACTGAAAGTCACAACGATTTTGACATTGTACAGTATAAAGAAAAGATTTTCATAGGGATCTTTACAAGAGCGCAGCAGAATGGCTGCGGTTTCTTACCAAGATAACTCACAGAAGACGAATTTACCAAGATTATTCGTAACATCGGAAGAACAAAAATAGCGGACGAACGATATTAGCTCAGTGTCTACATTTATCTTGTAGACTTGAGGTTTTAAGGATTGATACAGCAAACTAAGTGAGTTAACTCAGAGTATCTGCACACGTGCATCGTTTACATATTTATTGTATGAATAATTCATACGTGCAAATTCTGGTAGACAAATGTAGTAGTTCACTATAAAGTACTTCCCGTTGACCTATAATCGTGAAATTCGGCAAGCAACAAGGTTTCACGGCAAAAGTAAAGGGAAAAAAATCCGCAAAATGATTATTTGTAATTGTATCACACGAAAAAATATTGTTATAATTTTTTTTAGCTGTCTGTCCGTCTGCTAAAACCCGTTTTTCTCAGGAACGGTCAAGCAGGTTCGGATTTATATCACATACTAAGATCTACGATTTCTTGCTTCCAAGTCAAGGCAGTTATAATAAATGGCCATTTATGTCACATGTTTTGATACTCGCAAACTCACTTATTAAAATTTATAGGGTACGTCCCATGGACCTAGTATCATCAAATTTGCCAATAACCAAAGTTTCTCAGCGCAAGTGAAGAAAAAGGCCGACTGTTGTTAATTTGTAATACTTCACCTAAAGATATTTACATTGCATTCATAGTCTGTCAAAAGTATAATACGAAAACATTATTGCATGGAAGTATAAAATGTAAGTTTTAGTCATGTTTCGTTGAGTAAATAAAAATAATTTATTAAATTATCTCTCTCTGCATGCACAGGGTAACTCAGCTGTCCCTACCGCTGTCGTTTTATGCAACTCGCAATGTTACAGCTGGCCCTCAAAAACCACACGCGATATTTTTATATTCTCTCGCTCGCTATATGCAAACTAAAATGAGTAGGACCTCTCATAGGAAATTTAATGTAATTAAATTTTGTACTAGGATTCGTTTTCGCTGGAGGCTACGGTTTTCGACTTATTTATAGAAAAACATACTAGAAAAACGTACCAAAGTGACTTCAAAGGTAGTTCCACCCCTACCTCACCATATGAACTATTCCTGATATTCAACTTTTTTTATCCGTATTAATTGAACTGTTACGCAACCAGCAAAGCCGACTACTTCGTAAACATTAATAATTTAAATGTGCCATGAGGGTAATGAACGAAAAAGGACTTTTGAAAATATTATGATAAAAGGAAATACGTTGACATTTCGATCCAAACTTAACACTTACAAGCACAGTAGTTTAGTAGTCAGAAAGCCTGACAAAAACAACGATTTAATTATTTATTTTATGCTGCTAAAATTCACAAAATTATAAGAACGTAGGCTTCTGCGGCCGGTGTCATAGTGATTAAATTTCTTCTGGGTATTAAGCCGCGTCATTGCTAAAAACTAACAACACTAATAAACTAAAACCGACGTTTCGGCCGAATTGCAACGGCCTTTCTCAGTGCACGAGGAAGGCCGTTGCAATTCGGGCGAAACGTCGGTTTTAGTTCACAAAATTGTTAGGTAAAACTTACTCAAACGTCAGTTTTACTATTTGGAAGTGCTCGACTAAGTCGGTGACGTAATAGGACCATTTATGGAAGAGCTAAATAGGTGGAATGTGAGAAATAATTCGTACATTCGCATATATTTGTACAGTAGTAGGAAGGAGTGCCACGAACAACATACTAGAAACCTGACTGGTGGCTGCTGATTGTGGGAGTGAGGGTGCAATTGAGGTATGTTTCGTGCATTATTCCTCAATAACTCGAAAACTCCGCCTCTAGTGAACAGGTACCACAATGCAAAATTTAACTACATTAAATATCCTAAGAAAACGTCCTTTTCATTTTTTCTGTATGACTAATAATTTGCCTGTAACGTGCGAGAATGAAAATCTTACGCCTGGTGTATGAAGGGCACAAAACGGTTAGTCTACTGTCTGGTGTAGCCTCACTTAGTGGTGCAGTTACGACCAAACAGAAACCATCAGGTAGTAAATTATGTAATATGTATCCGGGAAGATTGTTAGACGCAGAGAAAAAAAAACAAGTGACACACTGAAATGGCTACATATTACGGTAGCAATGGTAATAATATCTGCACTTACACCCATGACGCCCTGTATAATGCACTTGATGCTGCCGAAACGAGTCGTGCTGATAAATGTTAATAAAAAGTGACTGAATCAGCAAAAAATTATTTCATACAAAGTGTTATATCTCTTATGTTTTCCTTAGACTCTAGGAAAGGGAACATGAGAAGGAATCACTAATAGGTACTGTGCACCCTGCCACGCACTGACGTATGAAATCGATATGTAGATAAAAACCGACTACCCAAAGTCACGGGAAGGCTTTTCCCTTTTGAAGAAGTGCCGTGATAGACGCCAGAATGCTTTAGCTGGATGTGGCGTACGGTGCGAGTGTAGACAGAATGTCTGAGCAGTCGATATCGATAGGTGATTATTGAACATGGCAGCACATCGTGAGTTAACCGGCTCCGAACGTGTGGTGATTATTGGTGCAACACGAATGGATCCATAATATGTCGGAGGTTGCTCATGAACCATGATTTCCGAGGCTGTCTAGGGTGGATTTTCAGCATAGCAGGGACCATGTTTCCACACGTGTATTCTAGAGGAATATTGGGCTGCCATTCCTCGACATACGTTGAGGTACCTTATTGAAAGTATCCGCATGAAAGACGACATAAGTTCAATGGCTGACACAACCCATATTAATATTCGTTAGAAGGTCTACAAATATTTTTGTTCAGATTGTCTATGTCTGCTCCCCAACGTGGTTCCTGTATGTAAATACAATGCCAGCATGGCCGGTCAAAGCAAATAAATGCCTCAAATGACAAAGGTTCATTTTGAAGCTACTGGCGTTGCAGTTCGCCACCAGCATCTTTTATCTTTATTTATTTTTCATCAGAAGAGGAAAGGGGTGTGAAACTATACGGTCACAATAGCATTCCCTTTGCATTTTTTCTGACTTGCAGGAACGAGTCCTCCCTAATCCCTTTGAAACAGCGACAGAGCCTAGTGGTGCCCTCGCCGCCACGCACACGCTTCAAACAATTGGTGGCGCGGAAAGTGTACCCCAGCCAAGGGGCGGCAGGGGATGCACTGCGCCACATCTTACCTGCGAACCCCTGGCGTAGGGGTGCCCGTCACTTGCGCGCTGGCTGTCGCATCGTGAGATGGAGGGGGCACCGTTCAGCCAAGTTCTCTCAGACGCCTGGTATTCTGTACCGTCAATACGCTCCGCACGTGCCCACATCGGTATGCAGAGAAAATGAGTCAAACACCAGTTAGCTGTATAAAATGGAACACTTGACGGTGGGTACTCTACACCTGAAACAGGTCTTGTACATTTTTTTTAAATTTTCTGTGTAATAATGTGGTTGATAGTACTGAGTACTAACGACATTACACACAACGGATATCAGCGATAACATAATGTCAAATTATTAACTGGCTTCTACTTTTGTGCTTCCAAGTCGATCTACAGACAGAATAGAGAAAGCTCTACAAGCTTAATCGTATATAACTTATTATTTCTCTTATTCCCATGTGTTGCAGATCAAATAGGTGATATGTGTGTAAAATCAGGAAGGAGCTTTAACTATAAGCATGGATACCTTGGAAAAATCTTGGTAATAACTGCAGGTCCGTTACGATTCAAATTGTTAGTGCCTAATTAAGAATTTAGCCTTCTAGCACTTTTATGCAGAAACGATCGATTTAATATATACCTATATGCACATATACTGTGGCCTAAAGTCATCCGATAGTGATTCAGCGTTGTCTCTTAAAACCTCTGGAATGATAGCCTTACTGACTGTGTGAATGTGAAACGAAGTTAACACGGAAAGTTGGAAAGCTTGTTATATCATAGTCAATTTTTGTGGGTGATGCTGGCAATATTACCAAAATCATTCCCAATCATTGGTTCTGTATTTGGTGCAATGCTTGCTTCTCCTGTTATACAATGTGGTGAATGTTCTCTGGCAGCTCTTGTGGTTGTAAAGACTCGACTCTCTTTCACAACAGTGTACATTTCAACCTTTCAGGGGAAGAAGTTCGAGATTGTTCTTTAATATTCTCGAGCTTAAAGGAATATTCCCATATGTTAACGAATATTGTCGAATATTCTGGAAGGTTCTTTGAAACTGCACATATTGCACTGACCCGCTCACCGGCAAAATCGTCTTAACGGACGAGTTGTGCAAACAGAGAATAACTCGAAAAAGTCTATCTGATTATGGACAGAAATTAAGTAAACAAAGAGTGATTCAGTGAGATTACAACTCTAGAAATAAAAAACAGAATTAATAAATACGTTCTATGTTCCCAGTATGCCGTCGAAAAAACTTCTAAACAACATAGAAGCAAAAATACTGGGTGTCCCACTCAAACCTCCCAGATTTAAAAGACCCAGGAAAAAAACCACAGTAGATACGACAATGAAAAATGTACCGCATTGTAGAGCATCTAAAAGAATTTATTTATTTATCAATACACTTCTACATGTGTATCATTTGTAGCACGAAGAATATCGAGTCTATAATCAGTTTCTTGCCAAGTTCTTTGTAACATTTCCTCTGTTATTGTTGCAATCTCATTAGTGATACGATGTCGCAACGTAGGAATATCGTCCACTTTGGTCGCATACACGCGATCCTTCACGAATCCCCACATGAAGAAATCAAGCGGCGTAATGTCGGCTGAACGTGGTGGCCAGGCAATGGTTCCTCCGCGTCCGATCCAACGATTGGGAAATTTCCTATCCAGGAGCTTGCCAACAGTCATTGACCAATGCGGCGGAGCTCCATCTTGTTGAAAAACGATGTTGGGTTGCAAGTCTTGTATCTGAGGGTACATAAAATGCTCCATCATGTCCAGATACATCCACCCATTCGCTGTTTGTTCCGCAAAGAAGAACGGTCCAACAATCTTGTCGTGCATTAGCCCATACCAGACGTTTAGTTTAGGGTTATCACGAACATGTTCAGTGACAACGTGCGGACTTTTTCGAGCCCCAAATCCGAACATTATGCCTATTAACCCTTCCTGATAGATGAAAGGTTGCCTCATCTGAGAATAAACATCTTTCCAGAAAGCTGGCATCCATATCAATACGCTGCAGCATATCCGCAGCAAATTGTTGTCGGCGTGGTTTGTAGTTCGGCCGCAGATGATCCAGAATTTGCACTTTGTAAGCACACATACGAAGACGCTGGTGAACCACACGATGCAATGTTGATCGAGGTACATCAAGCTGCCTAGATGCTTGATGAATAGACTTACATGGGCTTCTGAGAAACGTTTGTCTGATGTACTCCACTGTCTCTTCTGAAACTCCGTAATGTGCACTGCCAGAATGTTTCAGAACACTTCCTGTTGCCAGAAACTTCCTATACCATTCATTGTTTTCACTTCTGATGGATCACATTCATACACACGACGATAATTTCTCTTCACAGTAATCGGCGATTTTGTTTCTGCAAACCACACTATTGCTTGCGCACGCTACTGTGGAGTCGCCATTTTCACTTCATGCGACCGTGCTGCACTTTGGCGACCATACTTGGCACTTCTGACGCCGGAATATAAATTCTTTGAGATGCTCTACAATGTGGTGCATTTTTCATTGTCATATTACTATGGCTTTTCTCTCCTGGGACATTGAAATCAGTAAGGTTTGAGTGGGACACCCTGTATTAGCCACAAAGAAAGGCTAGTCAGTATTCATACCTCGAATTTCACTCACTGCAGGTGACCCGTCATTCTCCTTTAAAAGCTCCATTTCTCGGTAGGCTTATAGTAATCAATAAAACACAAGCGCAAACACTCACTCCACCGTTGCGGAATGAATTAAAAAGAGTCGTGTTTTCCGCACGGCCAACTACACGTACCGTGTTCACGTGTTGACAGGCACAAAACTAATGTGACGACGTAGGTTTCCGCGACGACATTCTTAAATGAATGCTTCGAGGAGCTAACACTGCGTCAAATTTGTATTCAGTCTCAAGCTTTCGACGTCTTCCT
The DNA here is from genome assembly GCF_023864275.1 of Schistocerca cancellata. Taxonomy (NCBI): domain Eukaryota; kingdom Metazoa; phylum Arthropoda; class Insecta; order Orthoptera; family Acrididae; genus Schistocerca; species Schistocerca cancellata. The sequence continues at coordinate 254,611,930 of NC_064628.1, forward strand.
TGGCGTTAAATTCAGCTCTTATTCGTCCATCTTGTTTTTTTCGCTATGTTAATGATACCTTTATGACCTGGCCACGCGGGGTCGAAAATCTGCACATGTTCATTGATCATATGAATTGTCGCCATCATCAGTTATCAGCAATAGTAGCAGGTATTTTGCGTTTGCATTTCCTGCGATACAGTGCTTCCTTCATGATGTTGCTGCATGTGCTGCAGTCAATCACATCATCCAGGATCTGAAATCTCTTTCTCCCTTGCCTCCTCTTTCTTTCCACAAATCCTCCTGTTTTATAAGCCTCCCCTTTTTTTCTTAACATATGTCCAGTCTACTATCATTTCATTCGTTTTATGACATTCCCACTCGTCTCAGTACCTCTTCATTTTCCACTCTATCCACCCACCTTATTCTTTCCATCCTCCGCCGTGTCCACATTTCAAATATCTCCAGTCATGGTGTACCATGCTTCCTCAGTGTCCACGTTTCAGCACCATACAGAAGAAAACTCTATATAAAACGTTTTATTAGCCTTCTCCTCAAACCTTTGTCTTTATTGCTGTACGTTCCCCTTTTGTTGTATTATGCCACTTTCACCATTGATATTATGGTTTTTAACTTCTGTGCTGCTCTTCTAGTCTGTTTCTGTCCTGCTTCGAAGATATTTAAAGCTTTTCGCATGTTCTAATATTTCTCCACTCGGTATTATCTTTACCTTTTAATTTTATCTTCGTGCCATTACTTTTGTTTGCTTTTCGTTCCGTAATTCTTTCCTTTAGCTTCAATGGTATCCACTATATCCAGTGAATCTTTTTCACCTGCTGCATGGAGCACCCTGTCACCTGAAAACCTGAAACAACATATGAATTGTATGCACCCTAATATCCATCTTACTTCTCATATGAGTAAAAGACAACCTTAGTCTCGCTCTTCCTGAAATTTATAAAGTTCCTTGCGGATGTGGCACCAATTAAAAAAGGATTTCCGAATGCTGTACAGAGCACCGAGGCCATAATAAATATCGTGATTTCGATAAATCTGCTGTTCTGAGCACAGCACCATGAAGAAACACAGGATTACATGTGATGACACGGAAATGTAACTGTTATCTCATGTATCTAACTAATGGGACTGTGTCGTCAAAGGAGCCGTTGAAATCAGTTTGTGCAACAACTACAATGATGTGACAAAAGCCATGGAACGCCTCCTAATGTCGTGGAGGACCCTCTTTTCCTGGCGAAGTGCAACAACTCGGCGTGGCATGGACTCAGCAAGTTGTTAGACGCCCCCTGCATAAAAACTAAGCCATGCTGCCTCTACACTCGTCTATAACTGCGAAAGTGCTGCCGGTGCGGGAAGTTGTGCACGAACTGACCTCTCGATTATGTCCCATAAATTTTGGATGGCATTCATGTCTTGCGATCTGGATGGCCAAATTATTCGTTCGAACTGTCCGGAATGTTCTTCGAAACAATCACGAACAATTGTGGCCTGGTGACACGGCGCATTATCATCCATAAAAATTCGATCGTTGTTTGAGGACATGAAGTCCATGAATGTCAACAAATCGTTTCCAAGTATCCGAACGTAACCATTTGCAATTAATAATGATCGGTTCAATTGGACCAGAGGACCCGGTACATTCCATGTAAACGAAACCCACACCATTATGGAGCCAGCAGCAGCTTGCACAGTGCCTTGTTGAGAACTGCCCGCATCTCGTGGTCGTGCGATAGCGTTCTCGCTTCCCACGCCCGGGTTCCCGGGTTCGATTCCCGGCGGGGTCAGGGATTTTCTCTGCCTCGTGATGGCTGGGTGTTGTGTGCTGTCCTTAGGTTAGTCAGGTTTAAGAAGTTCTAAGTTCTAGGGGACTGATGACCATAGATGTTAAGTCCCATAGTGCTCAGAGCCATTTGAACCATTTTTTTGTTGAGAACTTGGATCCGTGACTTGCTGGGTCTGCGCCACGCTGGAACCTAGCACCAGATTTTACCAACTGAATCTGAATCTGACGAGGCTACCGTTTACCACTCGTGTATGGCGAAGCGACATGGTCACGAGCCCAAGAAAGGCGCTACAGGCCATGATGTGCTGTTAACAAAGGCACTCGCGTCTGTCCTCTGCTGCCCTAGTCCATTAGCGCCAAATTTCCCAGCACTGTGCTATGGGATACGTTCGTCGTATGTCCCGCACTCATTTCTGCAGTTATTTCCGTCTGTTAGCGCTCGCAACTGTAAGCAAACGCCACTGCTCTCGATCGGCGAGAGGCGATGCCTGAAATTTGGTATTCTCGGCACACTCTTGACACTGTGTAAGTAGGCTGTTTATGTTTTCTTTATGTAAGTAGGCTGTTTATGTTTTCTTATTGGCAACGTTACGTAGCGCTCCATATGAAAATCACTGGCTGTGCTGTGTGCAGTCTGTGGCTAGTTTGCATTGTTGTCTGCCATTGTAGTGTTGGGCAGCGGCAGCTGGATGTAGTGTTGGGCAGCGCGTAGCGTTGCGCAGTTGGAGGTGAGCCGCCAGCAGTGGTGGATGTGGGGAGAGAAATGGCGGAGTTTTGAAATTTCCAATACTGGATGTCATGAACTGCTATGTATATTATGATTTTTCAACACTATTAAGGTAAATACATTGTTTGTTCTCTATTAAAATCTTTCATTTGCTAACTATGCCTACTAGTAGTTAGTGCCTTCCGTAGTTTGAATCTTTTATTTAGCTGGCAGTAGTGGCGCTCGCTGTATTGCAGTAGTTCGAGTAATGAAGATTTTTGTGAGGTAAGTGATTTGTGAAAGTTATAGTTTAATGTTAGTCAGGGCCATTCTTTTGTAGGGATTTTTGAAAGTCAGATTGCGTTGCGCTAAAAATATTGTATGTCAGATTAAGCACAGTCGTATATAATTGTTCTAAGGGGACGTTTCAACTGTGGATCTCGGAGTATTGAATTTCCTAACGATTTCCTGAAAATGGAAAGTTTCAAGAGTCTAGCTCCAACTACCAATTCGCGTTCAAAGTTTTTAAATTCCCGTCGTGTGGCCATAACCACGTCAGAAATCTTTTCACATGAATCACCTGACAAGGGAACCTCCGCATCGTACCCCCCTCAGATTTAGTTATAAGTTGGCACAGTGGGTAGGCCTTGAAAAACTGAACACAGATCAATCGAGAAAGCAGGAAGAAATTGTGTGGCACTATGAAAAAAATTAGTAAAATATACAAATTGAGTAGTCCATGCGCAAGATAGGCAACATCAAGGAGAACGTGAACTCAGGAACGCCGTGGTCCCGTGGTTAGCGTGAGTAGCTGCGGAATGAGAGGTCCTTGGTTCAAGTCTTCCCTCAATTGAAAATTTTACCTTCTTTATTTTCGTAAAGTTATGATCTGTCCGTTCGTTCATTGACGTCTCTGTTCACTGTAATATGTTTAGTGTCTGTGTTTTGCGTCCGCACCGCAAAACCGTGCGATTAGTAGACGAAAGGACGTGCCTCTCCAATGGGAACCGAAAACATTTGATCGCGAGGTCATAGGTTAACCGATTCCTCCACAGGAAAACACATCTGATATATTCTATACCACACTGGTGACGGCATGTGCGTCACATGACAGGAATATGTTGTCGACCCACCTAACTTGTACACTTAGCGAATGGGTAAAAAGATTCTTCTACCTTGCCCGATTTAGGTGATAATCACTCCCAAAAAAGTGATGAAAACATAAGAGTTTGTCACATAAACTGAAAATAAAAAATTGAACTTTTCACTCGAGGGAAGACTTGAACCTAGGACCTTTCGTACCGTAGCTGCTCTCGCTAACCACGGCGCTACTTGACTCCCATTGTCCTTGATGTTGCCTATCGCCCATGGACTACTCAGTTTGTATATTTTACTAATTTTTTTCATAGTTCCACACAACTTCTTCCTGTTTTCTCGATAGATCTGTGTTCAGTTTTTCAAGGCCTATCCAATGTGCCATCTTATAACTAAATCTGAGGGGGGTGCGATGGGGAGGTTCCCTTGTGAGTACAAATGACAGCTTTTTTTTCTTTATTGTGATTTTTATCACCTTACACAAGGCGGGCTGTCAGCAGCAGAGTACGCCGCTCTTTAGCCTTGAGTTTTACAATAAGTAATACATAGAGGGGGCACAGAGAATACAATCAAAACGGTGGGCAAAACAATGTAGACACTAAAAAACAAAAAACATGCAGCCGTTCACGCTGGACGAGAAAACATCAGTGACCCTAGTTGATATGGCGCACATAACATGGATGATGGCGATGGTACACGTGAACAGTGGCGGCGTGAGAAATGACAGCTCCGCCGATGACCTTTTATACCTTGTGAATGCGATACTAATGCCATCTGTATACATGCATATCGCTATTCTATGACTTGACTACACTCTTAGTGGTGAATAGAAAAGGTGCCCCTAAGCTGAAAGGCAACAGAGACATAAATTGAGTAATCCAACTGAAGATCCGCTACCAAAGTTCTTCCATCATAGACATCGGAATAATCTCTGATGGCATATGGAATATCCGTGACTTCTTAACTCCTCCACGACAATATGAGGCCAAAATAAAGTACTAAACAACCTACAGAAATCTCATGACGATGACGACGGAGAAAGTCGTCAAATGCTCGAGACTGAGCACATATTTGACGTGACAAGAACTCCGTCAGGCATTTATTCAACCACAGAACTAATTCCTCGTTACACTCGAAAGCGAATCACCAAATGTAATTTATTATAATATACTCTGAATAACTTAAATGTTGTACATATGAGATGATTCATTCTTTCCACTTAAGAATATAAATGGAAATAAATTGATTGGTCTAGTGCGGACTCGCGCACTGCGGGCTCCGTATAAACTTAATTATGTATATAAATAGTTTTCCATCCAGGGAATCATGAATCTCGATTTTTGCCTGTAATCCGGTATCGGTACTAGCAAGCTATGGGGACTGGGGCTCCCATGACTGTATCAAAATATCTGAAATAGTTCCTGAGACTAGTCTGGACATACAAAAAGAAGCGAGCAGGGTACATCAGTTTATACAGGGAGATTAAGCTGCCCGAACCGCTGCCGTTTTTATACATCCCACACGATCGGAGTCGGTTAACTCACGATGTTCTGCCACGTTCAATAATCACCCATCGATACCGACTGCTCAGACATTCTGTCTACACTCGCACCGTACGCCACGTCCAGCTAAAACATTCTGACGTCTTTCACGGCACTTCTTCAAAAGAGAAATGCCTTCCCGTGACATCTGAACAGTCGGTTTTTATCTACATATCGATTCCACACGTCAGTGCGTGGCAGAGGCCGCTGTACCTATTAGTGATTCCTTCTCATATTCCGTTTCCTAGTGTCTAAGGAAAACATAAGAGGTATAACACTTTGTATGAGATAATGTTTGGTAATGTAGTCACTTTTTATTAATATTAATCAGCACGACTCGCTTCGGCAGCATCATACAGGGCGCCAGGGGTGTATAAGTGCAGATATTATTATCGTTGCTACCGTAATATGTAGCCACTTCAGTGTGTTACTTGTTTTTTCTATGCTTCTATCTTCCCGGATACAAATTACATAATTTACTACCTGGTGGTTTCTGCTTGGTCGTAACTGCACTGCTAAGTGGAGATTACACCAGATAGTAGACTAACCGTTTTATGACCACGCGTCCACACTTCAACACCTGACCTACTGCTCTGCGGAAAATAAGCACTAGTGGGTTGCTCTTGCCACATGTACTTGAAGGTACTTGAAAGTACTAATTCCTAATAGCTGTAATTATTAGTCCGCTAATTAAATAAATACTAATATGATGCTGTTCACCACACTATCTTCAGTCACCAATTAAAGTATCTGCAGTTATACCCCCAACACCCTATAAGGGGGTTTACATTTGAAGGCGTTGTTGCAGCGTACATGCCAGCCGGTGTAGCCGAGCGGTTCTAGGCGCTTCAGTCCGGCAGTCCGGAACCGCGCGACCGCTACGGTCGCAGGTTCGAATCCTGCCTCGGGCATGGACGAATGTGATGTCCTTAGGTTAGTTAGGTTTAAGTAGTTCTAAGTTCTATCGACAATTAGGCAAGGGATCGTTGTGTCATTCGTGTCTTACCGAAGCTCTAGTCGGGTAAGTGTGGATACGTGAACTATGACGATGTTGTTACCAAATGGATCCAAACAGGACGGACATGCTATTATTCTTTCCTTGGCTGCCGAAGGACAAACACAAGCAGACATCCCTTGAAGAATGAAGATTGTATATCGGACAGCACGTCTCTCAAAAGCCGCCGTTGTGGAATTGTGCGCCACGATCCGTGCTATAACTCTAACTCAAATGGGAGACACTCGAGCACCCGCCCCATAGTTCTGACGTCTCCCCATGCGATTCTAGCGCCTTGGGTAGCTTTAAAAAAGACCTTAAAGGGTCGACTATTCCTGTCGGACGAAGATGTGCAACAGGCAGTTACGGACCTCTTCACGCAGCGGGATGCGATGATTTACCAAAGGCATGTTTCCGACCTGGTGTGTCGATGGGATGGTTGGATAAACGCTCACGGCGCTTTTGCCTGATTGACATACCGATTATGGACTGTACGGTCTTCGATTGGAAACTTCTTAATTATGCCTTTATAGTATCATACACATTACAGTTATCTGCAGTATGTTCAAAATTAACCTCCACAGTTTTTTTTTCCAATGAAATTCTTGAATAAATGCTTCACAGGTTTGTCAACCTCGATCTTTCTACGACTACCTTCGTCGTCATCGTAAGCTCGAGATTAACAAATCTGATGCGGGGACAACCCCGTGAAGCATTTATTTTTGATGCACATTATATGCTGGCTGCGACAGTATAGTAACGTACCGTAATTTACCCATATTGTGGAAATCAATTTGTCTGGCACACAGAGAACAGTAACAACCACATCATCGTCACTTAACACTCTCACATTTAGATGTGTATATTCCAGAGACTCTTAACTGATTTATGTAATGTACATCAAATGGCTCTGAGCACTATGGCACTCAACATCTGGGGTCATCAGTCCCCGAGAACTTAGAACTACTTAAACCTAACTTACCTAAGGATATCACACACATCCATGCCCGAGGCAGGATTCGAACCTGCGACCGTAGCAGTCGCGCGGTTCCGGACTGAAGCGCCTAGAACCGCTCGGCCGCCGCGGCCGGCTTAATGTACATCCACTATAAGGTATCTGATGAAGGCAGCAAGCTGCCAAAACCCATCATACTAATGAACATTAACAGCGAGAATTATTGTTTCATAAATTTAAATATAATACTTATGGCCTCCATCCGCACGCTTATCTTTCTTAACCTTTCTCACGACTGAGGACAGGAACTGTTTTATAGTTTACTTCTAACATCGATTCCATAAATTTACCGGACGGGATATTTGGGTAAATACTACGGATACATCTGAAGTTACCACCTGCAAAAAACGCTGCCGCTGTGACCAAGATTCTATGATGCCTTTTTGTAAGTGGTGATACGCATATATCAAAAGTAATTGTGATATGGACACTCATGTAGTAACCCTTTCACAAACGGTAGCCATGGATTTACTTCGTGTTTTGTAATGAATAATCGCACAAGGGAACGCAGGCTAACCAGCCCACAAATGTTCTGCTTAAGTAATTTGTGAAACTGTTATCATCGATACTGTATTCTGTAGCAGTGAATTAAGTGCAGCACTCAATTGTCAGTAGCCCTTCACGCTTTTCAGTTTTAGTAGGGCTGGTTCTTCTTTTACGAGTCTCTTTACAGAATTTATAGACACTCTGAATGTACCCGATGGAATATTTGCGTTAATACTCGGTATCTGCATGAGTTCACACTGTGAGATTATGTTTCGAGAGGACTGGGTTTTGACATCCTGCGACCACAAGGTCATTAGGGGCGATCTTTACCCAACAGGATTGTCAATACGGTGGCTTTACGCACAAGAAGTATATGATTTGTTTATTTATTTATTTATTCATTTATCATGATCCGCGTAGTTATTCAAGCCAAAGTCAGAACATAGATTGCAAAATGATTATTAGATTAGTTATAAAACAAAGAAACTAAAGAATTAATAAAACACGAAAAAGTTGTGGGAGAGTGCAATACATTACAGAAGAAAAAATTCACAGCTAGTTTATCAATAGATAAGTCTCGCGCTGTCCATAATTGCAACTCTAGGTTACGGATAATTAATTAATCATATTTCGTCTTCAGTCTCAATATTTTTATTTTCTAGTTACGGTCCAACGCGCCCAACGCGCTTTGAAGTTGTAATTCCGTTTTCAAGGAATGTATAGTCATTACATCAGCCAATCTAACAGTAACAAAACGACACCACGGTTAGATTTGACGGGATGGTTGTCTCGGGCGGAATGGATGAGAGAAATGCCAGATAAATGAGAGCGAAATAGTACTGCAGTATATTACCTGCTTAGACTACGTAACAATATTTGCATAGATTGACGAAATAAAATAAGGAATTAAAGACATACTTGATAAGTGACAGTCATCAATTTTATTTTCACATTTTTAAGTAAATTTTTAACTTTCAGTCCTCAAGGCATTTATTAATTTCGTATTTTATTTCGTCAATCTATATGAATGAAATAATAGAGCTTTCAATAACCTGTGAAGTAACAACACCATTTGTGTCAAGTAGTACTGTCATAAATCTGTTATATTGTTAAAAATGTTATGTCTATATGGTTCTTGAAAGTGGAATTGTAGCTCCGACTAATTAGAAAATAAAAATATTGCGCATAACTCCAGGGTGCTGGGTACAGTGGGACAACAATTCACTTTTAGATTGTGATGCAATAAGAGCCAGCCAGAGTTCCAACTAAAATTGATGTTTATTTAGTCGGTGACCGATTTAGGGCTAAAATATCTGTCCAAAATAGGAGTAAATAAAGTGGGCACGTATGTATATGGTCCAAACTAATGTTCGTTAATATTAGTTGTGATCCTTGTTATTTGCTGCTATTTTGGACGGAAATTTTACTTCGCAAGCAATGGTAGGTTGAGAATGACCGTAGCCCAGAACCGTTACCGCCTGTATAAACATCTATTATAGTTGCAACTCTGGCTGTCACTTTTTGCATCGCAAGAATACTGTGACTGTATATGGAATATTATTAATTAATTCTCAACTAACGATAAAAACCTTTGTACAGAATGCAAGGAGTGTCCTGCTAAGGCTTTATCGGTCAGTTTTTTTTCAGTCGTGCAGAAAGCCTATTGAAAAAATAATCAGGTGTGAGGCGCACTGGCGCACTTAGGGTTCCGTGGAAACTAAGTTATATGTATAGGTAGCTTACCCATGCCGGGAATAGAGCATACTGATGACTTATGGCCTTTTATCAACATTGGTACAGGAAAGATGTCGGCGCCAGCGATTCCAAAACTTACGAGGAGGTTTTAATTTCAAGTTTGAAGTTGGATAACAGATGAAAAAGAAAAACACACATAAAAAAAGTTTTTTATCACTCCGGTTCCCAGAAGTCCTGAAGATAGACGTTGACTTTGGATACTGTATCACAGATACAATTCCTTTGGCTGTTCAAATACGTCACTAAAGCGCCAAAGATGTAAACAACTATGCATGAGTAGCGCCTATTAGACGGACGGGGTCCGACAGCCGATCAGTTCCAGTGATTCCACTAGGAAGGAAGTACACAGCTCGTGTTGTCTGTAGTTCAACCATGCCTAGATGGTCAGTACCGAGGTTCGATCGCGTCCGCATTGTTACTTTGTGCCAGGAGGGTCTCTCATCAAGGTAAGTGTCTAGGCGTCTCGGACTGAAACAAAGGGATGCTGTTCGGAAATGGAGGAGATACAGAGAGCCATGATCTGTCGATGACACGCCTCGCTCAGGCCGCCCTAGAGCTACTGCTGAAGTGGATGACCGCTACCTACGGATTATCTCTCGGAGGAACCCTGACAGCAACGCCACCATGTTGATAACGCTTTTCGTGCAGTCACAAGACGTCTTGTTACGACTCAAACTGTGCGCAATAGGCTGCATGATGCGCAACTTCACTCCCGACGTCCATGAAGAGGTCCATCTATGCAACCACACCGCCATGCAGCGTCGTACAGATGGGCCCAACAACATGCCGAATGGACCGCACAGGATTGGCATCACGTTTTCTTCACCGTTGAGTGTTGCAAATGCCTTCAACTAGACAATCTTCGGAGAAGTGTTTGGAGGCAACCCGGTCAGGCTGAACGCCTTAAACACACTGTCCAGCGAGTGCAGCAGGGTGGAGGTTGCCTGTTGTTTTGGCGTGGCATTATGTGGGGCAACGTACGCCGCTGGAGGTCATGGAAGGCGCCGTAACGGCTGTACGATATATGAATGCCATCCTACGACTGATAGCGCAACAAATCGACAGCATATTGGCGAGGCATTCGTTTCATGGACAACAATTCTCTTGCCCATCGTGCATATCTTGTGAATGACTTCCTTCAGGATAACAACATCGCTCGAGTAGAGCGGCCAGCATGTTCTCCAGACATGAACTCTATCGAACATGAATGGGATAGATTGAAAAGGGCTGTTTACGGACGACGTGATCCTCCAACCACTTTGAGGGATCTGCGCCGAATCTCCGTTGAGGAGTTGGACAATCTGGACCAACAGTGCCTTGATGAACTTTTGGATAGTATGCCACAACGAATACAGGCATGCATCAATGCAAGAGGACGTGCTACTGGGTATTAGACGTACCGGTGTGTACAGCAATCTGGATCACCACCTGTGAAGGTATCACTGTATGGTGGTACAACATACAATGTGCGGTTTTCATGAGCAATAAAAAGGGCGGAAACAAAGTTCATGTTGATCTCTATTCCAATTTTCTGTACAGGTTCCGGAACGCTCGGAACCGAGGTAATAAAACTTTATTTGATGTGTATATTTTGTGTGAGATGTAATTAAAAATTAACAGTTTCGGAATCTTCCTTTTCTTGTACTGAGAAACCTTGTTTTTTGGCAAATTTCATGCGTGCAGGTCAACGGGAAGCACCATATAGGTTTTTAATGAGTGAGTTTTCGAGTATTATAAAATGTTACGTAAATGGCCGTATCTTTTGACTGAATTAGTTTAGAAGCTTATAATTTTTACACCGCCAAGGGACAATAGACCGTACCATGTGACATAAATTTGATCTTGGTATGTCTACTCGTTGTTGAGAAAAAGGTTTCTTAACAGGCGAACAGACAGACAGACGGGCCCAGAGCGACCGTATAAGGGTTCCGTTTTTACAGCTTGAGGCACGGATCCCTGAAAATAAGACACACTGAATAGCATAAAGATTTCTCAGCAATGCTTACAATTATCCAAGTTCAAATCGTTTTCCTGTCTAGTATTCACTCAATTAATTTTACAGTTTCTTCTGTGGGAATGTCAGTATAATCAACAACAAATGACATAATGGAGTTCGCAGACTGACACAGCAGATTTACCTGACTGACCTTTTCTGGAATGAGAATATTCGTGGTGAGTTATCAGATTTGTCCCAAAGGATGAGCATAAGCAAAGTAAACAAGCCTTCGCGGTCCAGTGGCAGTCATTGGAAATTATTCCTACAGTGAACAACTCTAGCAGCATATGCACCGACAAAGGGGGCATGGATATTTTTTGTTAGTTGAAGCCAGACTCCAACAAAAAAATACGCTATTATTACGGGATGTTCATTTTAGTTCGTACATATTCGTGTATAGTTTATGTACAGTACGTCACAGGTGCAATGAAAAATGTCGACTAACTTGGTACTGTTCTGACGTTACTGACCATTTCTAATATACGGTGCGGCATTTTACGTCTGGCCTGCAGAAAGGCCAGCTGTATTGTGGATAGCTTAGGATTGACATGTCTCACGTGAAGACATGGCGAAATGAAATTCTGCGCGAAGCTAGTGCATTGCAGCGTGGCTGCCACTTTAATTACGATTCCAGCATTCCCACGACGACATGCTGCCCACGAACCGGGGTGTTTCCACGACATCTTTTTAATTAAGTAAAAAGGAAATTTATAGCCTGCAACGGAGCAGTCTGCCGACGTACGTGCGGCCAAATGCGTTTAACTTATTTTATCGGAGGGCAGAGTTTCTTGTGCTGTATCGTCTGTTAACACTCACCAGTTGGTCTATATACATGAACAGCTAAAATGGTCACCCTGTCATCACCCCGCAGCTGCAGATTCTTTACTGATTGCTTGCAGAGGCAGCACAAATTTTATTTTCGAGGTTTTATATAATTATAGACCGAATTTAAAATCCTGTAATAATCTACTCATTGAGAGGTTTTATCTTACGTCAGTAATTCGACACAATAAGTCAAGGGTTGAAGTTGTAAAATGTATACGTATATTGAGGCGGCGAAGCTCGAGGCGTGCGCGAATTACTCAGACTTTATTCGTCAAGTATTTGAGACGAGAGCACGAGCGACTTCCAACAAACTTTACATGTAATTTCAAACTTTTTCGAAACTTTTCTTGCTGACAGTCCCCTCAAAAAAATGAAAGGGAAAAAGCTTGTCGTCTACTTCATTTCCACTGTTCATGTAGTAAATCTTCAGCATCAGGCGGGACGTATTAGTTAATTACTTCTTTAATGCTCTCTTTTAGCAAGTCATTTTGCAGACAGTATCCAAATATGCCTCTGAATGTACCTGCGAAATTATATCATTCTGCGACACACAGTTCAGGAGCTCTGACGTCATACACAAACAGATCCGCCAAAAACCAGCTTTTCTTGAAACGAGACGCAAATTACCCAGCTACGCTATTCCAGTGCTTGATAATTAGAGTACTTGATGGCTTCTAGTTTTGGTTTTAACTTTTTTGGTAGCCTGTGGGTAAATAATCCCAATCTTGTAAAACCAACAAAATTATGGTTTTGCATCTTCAACGATAAATGTTTTACAAGCTTAAAGTCAAATATTTAACACATTAACTCTTTTGTAATCAGACGTTTGAAGTTGTTGTACACATGGGAGATCGATTCTTTGAAGATTGGGAGTTGGTCGTTACTGTTACTAACTATTCCATCAACCACCCTTGTTGGAGCCGACTGCATTGCCTGTAGACGATGGACTCTGACTAAGAACAGACTTAAGTGATAATGCCAATGGAAAAGTTAGAAGCTTGTTCACTGTAAGCGTCTACATTCACAGCACTTTACTCTAGGCAGACCATTGGTAAACACAGGGTGATTCATCATAGGTTTTATGCAACCCACAACACCTTCAAATACTACACACAAGATTTTCATAGTCTCTCTTTCGTTATGTGCAACTATTTATCCTACAGATAAAAATGAACAATACTTCTTCATAGGAAATTTAATGTAGTTAAATTTTGTACTGGGATACGTTTTTGCTGGAGCCTACAGTTCCTGAGTTATACAAGAAAAACGTGTTTAACTGCGTTAAATTTCGTACAAAAAGATATTTACCATTTTACTATACAACTAATAGTTTGCACTTAGGGAGCGGGAGAATATGAAAATCTTGCACGTGGTATTTGAATGCATTGCAGGTTGCATAAAATCCGTGGGTAGGAGCAGCAGAATCACCCTTTATATTACATGGAACTACGAGAGCGTGATGGAAGGTAATGTCCGAATTTTTTATGTGAAAACTGTTAAGGATTTTTAAATAAAACAAACATTAATGAGACTCTACATCTTATTCTTCATGTTTACACATTTATTTCTCAACATTATCACTCTGGTGATGAACAAATTTCTCCCAAAGATACACAAGTTTGTTCGTACCGTCACTGGAGAATGTTTGATTTTGTTGATAGAGCCCCTTCCCTGTTTTTGCACAGCTTCATTACTATCAAATTAAAATCCTCCAAGGTTTCCTGTAAGTGATGTTAAGGGAGGTAGGACGTCAAACGGGGCGACTTGGAGCAGGAGAGGCGTCACAGGACATTTTAATTTCCACTGTCTGTACTTTTACAAATAAATTCATAAAACTTTGTCAGCATGACCAGGAAGGATTCAGAATTTGCACTCACAGCAGTGGAATTTCGAAAACATAACAAAATACATTTTTTTACATGTGTAATTTCATCATTTTTTTCACTTACTAATGTCAGCATTTGTTGCTATAGGTACACTTTTCTTCATACGTGAGAGAGATTCTTCGATGAATTTTGCACAGCATACAAACCATACTCAAAGGTGTATGAAACTCTAGAATTTTACAAATCTATTAAAAACTGTGGTAAAAATTGAGGTAATTAACTAGAAAATTTGTGTTTTTTCTAAACATGGAGTTTAAAATATAACAGCTCATTCGTTTTATCATAAATTAAATAAATTCTAGAGTTTCATACACCTGTAAGTATGGTTTGTATGCTGTGCAAAATTCATCGAAGAATCTCTCTAACTTATGAAGAAAAGTGTACCTATAGCAACAAATTCAGCCATTAGTAAGTGAAAGAATGATGAAATTTCACACGTAAAAAAATTATTTTGTTACGTTTTCGATCTTCCACCGCAATGAGTGTGAATCCTGAATCCTCCCTGGTGATGCTGACAAAGTTTTATGAATTTATTTGTAAAAGTATAGACAGTGGAAATTATAATGTCCTGTGATGCCTCTCCTGCTCCAAGTCGGCCCGTTTGACGTCCTACCCCCCTTAACAGATGAAAATTGGTTAGGGCAAGTTGGCGCTGTATGGAGGGTGATTGATGAGAGTGAACCAAAGGCGTCGGATTGTTGCAGGTGTCGCGGCGCTCGTGTGTGGCCTGGCACTGTCACGATAAAAGGGATCGTGCTCCATGTGTGGCCTGGCAATGACATCGACCTCGAAACTCGGTTACAACACGCTGTTTCTCACTCACCGACATAATTACGTTACACGCCGCCGTGTTACACTTCACTATTCGGAACCCTCTAGCGGCAGAGGGCGGAAAATTTATAGACATGGAGAATAATGATGTAGAATGTTGCTAACGTTATTTTTATTTAAAAAGCTTTAAGAGTTTTCACATAAAAATTTCGTAGCATTTTTTCAGCACGCTCTCGTACATAGAAATATACATCGATTAAACTGATAATTCTAGCGTTGTGGAACACTGTCACGAATATACTGAAATAGTTGATGAACAAAACACTCAAAAAATATTTTATAATTACTATTACCGACTTCAACTAAATTAGGCCATCTTAGCATTTAAAACCGGTGCCAGCTGGTCTCCTTCGTTACAACTAAACTTTGTTGGTGTTACTACTACGCACAATTTGGCCAAAAGTGCTAATGAGGTAATAAAACGTGGCCTAGAGTGTTTCATTAAACTGAAGAAAAAATCCAATCTCTAACTCCTGCTAAGAAAAATTGCCGCCTTTCTATAGTACTGAAGTACTTCCAAACCGTCTGCCGCAAAGGTTAATTTCGAGTGGAATGTTATAAAGGAAACGATTAACATTAGCATTCTTTTTTGTTAAACTAAATAAGCTCGTAATTAGGAGACGCTACTAACATTGCAAAATACTATACACTGAAGACCCAAAGAAACTGGTACACCTGACTAATATCGTGTTGGGCCCCCGCGAGCACGCAGAATTGTCGCAACACGACGTGGCATGGACTCGACTAACGTCTGAAGTAGTGGTGGAGGGAACTGACACCATGAATCCTGCGGGGCTGTCCATAAATCGGTAAGAGTATGAAGGGGTGGAGATCTCTTCTGTACAGCATGTTGCAAGGCATCCCAGATATGCTCAATAATGTTCATGTCTGGGGAGTTTGGAGGCCAGCGGAAGTGTTTAAAATCAGAAGAGTGTTCCTGGAGCCACTCTGTAGCAATTTTGTACGTGTGGAGTGTCGCATTGTCCTGCTGGAATTGCCCAAGTCCGTCGAAATGCACAATGGACATGAATGGATGCAAGTGATCAAATGGCTCTGAGCACTATGGGACTTAACATCGGAGGTCATTAGTCCCCTAGAACTTAGAACTACTTAAACCTAACTAACCTAAGGAAGGACATGACACACATCCATGCCCGAGGCAGGATTCGAACCTGCGACCGTAGCCGTCGCGCGGTTCCAGACTGTAGTGCCTAGAACCGCTAGGCCACCACGGCCGGCTGCAGGTGATCAGACAGGATGCTTACGAACTTGTCACCTGTCAGAGTCGTATGTACTACACGTATCAAGGGTCCCATATCTCTCCAAGTGCACAGGCCCCACACCATTACAGAGCCTCCACCAGCTTGATCAGTCCCCTGCTGACATGCACGGTCCATGGATAGATGAGGTTGTCTGCATACCCGTACACGCCCACCCGCTCGATACAATTTGAAACGAGACTCGTCCGACCATAAAACATGTTTCCAGTTATCAACAGTCCAATGTCGGTGTTGATGGGCTCAGGGCGAGGCGTAAAGCTTTGTGTCGTGCAGTCATCAGGGGTACACGCCAATATTGATGATGTTTCGTTGAACGGTTCGCACGCTGACACGTGTTGATGACCCAGCACTGAAATCTGCAGCAATTTGCGGAAGGGTTGCACTTCTGTCTCTTCAGGCGTCATTGTCCCCGTTCTTGCAGGATTTTTTCCGGCCGCTGCAATGTCGGAGAGTTGATGTTTTACCCGATTCCTGATATTTACGGTACACTGTTGAAATGGTTGTACGGGAAAACCCACTCCATCGCTACCTCGGAGATGCTGTGTCCTATCGCTCGTACGCCGACTGTAATAGCACGTTCAAACTCACGTAAATCTTGATAGCCTGCCATTGTAGCAGCAGTAAGCGATCTAACAACTGCGGCAGATACTTGTCTTGTACAGGCGTTGCCGACCGCAGCGCCGAATACTGCCTGTTTACATATTATTTGAGTACGCTTGCTATACCAGTTTATTTGGCGCTTCAGTGACAGAAAACCTCCACACTCTCAACGGAACGAGCTGTGTGCCGGCCGCGGTGGTCTAGCGGTTCTGGCGCTGCAGTCCGGAACCGCGGGACTGCTACGGTCGCAGGTTCGAATCCTGCCTCGGGCATGGGTGTGTGTGATGTCCTTAGGTTACTTAGTTTTAAGTAGTTCTAAGTTCTAGGGGACTTATGACCTAAGATGTTGAGTCCCATAGTGCTCAGAGCCATTTGAACCATTTTGAACGAGCTGTGTATGCCTTCCAGCTGTTCAGGGTTCTTTAGGTCTACAATTTTTCCCGGAAACGTTCGATTTTTCTAGGGAAAAAATATGTTATAGACAAAACGATACTGGCAATAGATGAAGAACCTCATATTTTAGAAGATGCTGGAAAATGGAGAAAACTAACCGCGTATCTTCAAATAGGAAGATGGAAAAAATAGTACCGTTGAAAAGGACTCTCAAAACTGGGCATTTTTGTTTGTAATATTCTTTTTTATATTTGGACAGAAATATTCAGTTTTGAGTGTACTTTTCAACGGTGCTATTTCTTATTCATTTCCCATCTGAAATAGTGAACTTGAGTTTGTTCGTTTTCTATTAGAGTCCAGGCATGGCCGCATGTGATGGTAGACGTGAAGAACCCTGCATATCCGACGTTGCGGAGATCAGTGCACAATGGGCAGCATCATGAACATGCTCTCAGAAGGGGATACACGTGCTTTTGTCGGAATGAGTCAATATCTGTCAGAACGAGTCAACATCATACACACGTTATCTGCAAGAATGTGTCGGTAGAATACATCTATCAAAATGGGTCAACGCTATGCGTGTATTATGTATCAGAATGAATCGACATCATTCACGTGTTACCTTTTAGGATAGGTCAATGCCATGTGTGTTTGTTTTTAAGCATCAGAAGCAGTATACAGTGAGCCATGATATTATAGTTATATGTGTCAAGAAATAATAGCCATTAAAAGATTATTAACGCTCTCTAACTCGAACTAAAGCTTTAAGAGCAATTCCACAGCACACACTTTCATATGGTTTAGTGTGACGGTTGATTAAGGTCCAGCATATCTCCACATAAAACATAATAACTGATACATTCTCCCGTCCGTCGGCCGTCGTAATTTCATTTATTATTTACTACAGAAATTGATTGGTATTGGTGATTGTTGCCGACTTACGTGGTGGGCCTTAATCTAAATGATATTACAGTCAATTTTAATTTACAATTAAATGCTTTTGTGAAGTTCTCTTTTTTTATCAATATTAATCTTCGGCGTAAATTATTTGTTACGTTAATGAACGTTAGACTCGCTGAATCTTAAAACATATAACTTGAACAATGGAATAAACTTTTCATATTAATTTCCTCGGGTAGTCAGTTCAATTTAAAGCAAAAAATCTTTAGTTATTAATTACAATTGCGGGCCACACACGCGCCAGAGTATTTTTTCTTACCTCCGTTAACCATTGCATTGTACTCAGAGTCCTGGCTCTGGCTCTCGGCTATTGTACTGAAAATAAGAATCTTAAAGCTACGTATTTCCTGCAACGTCGGGCGGCTGTGGAGAAAAATGTATGTTATGTTAATAGCGGGCGAGTTTTTCGCTTCCGCTAATTTTTCTAAGTTAATATCGCCACGTAATGGCGTCGTTGGCTGCATCTGCCGCTGCGATTGTTCCACTGTTAATTACTCGAATGCAGGTTAATTCTAGGAAGGAGGACATGAAATCGGGATCACCTCTTACAAATTAAAAGTGAACAATAATATTAACTCAAACTATTATCTGCTTAATTAGGACAATTATGCTTACATTTGCCAGCACTCGCAAGATGTCCGTCTACACGCAACCAAGACAGGAGAAGAAGTTAAGACAACTAAAAAATTAGCAAAAGAGCGTATCTTGTCGTCTCTTTAGATCATTTTGTTATATTCTTTGCCCTCGAAACGTACACAGAGAAATTATTGTAATACGGATACATGAGAAAAATACATGTTCGCCTGAGCGGCTAGTGTCCACTTATTACTAAATTTTTAAATGTTTTTTTTTATAAATAATTTTTAAGTCTTTTCTTAGTATTTCACTGGGGACGGAATAACATGAAAGCAACAGGTGCCTCTAGTTTGTATTTGCTTCACTCTCATAACAATCCACGTTGCAGTGGGACTCTCTCCTCGAGTTTGTATTCATCTATTCACAGTGGATACAGTAATTAAGCAGGTGCATAAGAATAATTGATTCTCATTTCCACATTGTTCGTACATAATATGAATGTGATAATGTGAGCCAGTCCTCTCACATGCAGCAGTCCGGTGTTCACCAACAGCCACAATCATAGCCTTACCTCGTCTGATGCAGGAAAACTAACTACCATGCAAATGGTTTCCGTCACAATATATTATCTACACCTGTATTGGCATACATACTCCGTAAACCACCGTATGATACGTGTCGAAGGGTACTTTTACCAACACTAGTCATTTTCTTTACTGGTCCACTCGCACCTAGAACGAGGGAACGAATGTCTATATGCCTCCGTGTGAGTCCTAATTTCCCTTATCTTCGTATTCCTTACGTGAAAAGGACGTTGATGTCGTGGGATCCTTCTGCAGAAGGTTCAGATGTCAGTTCTCTAAATTTGCTCAATAGCAGTCCTCGAAATGAACGTCGTATTTCCTTCCTTCCAGAGATTCCCATTTGAGTTCCCGAAGTATCTCCATAATACTTGCCTGTTCATCTACGTCCGTGCTTATCTCGTGGAACGTTTTTCTAACCTTCTAGTGTAATTCGCAAGTGGTACGATTCGTCAAAGTTCGACAAGACGGCTACAGCCAATATGATGTGTATTTAAGCAAAATCTGAGTAAAGGTAGTGACAGAATTCGAAATGACTACTCACCGCGTGTGGTTGAAATTAATATACTGATCGTCAGCAAAAATGAAAACACTAGATGACAGTTTCACAGTGAGAATTATGATGATATTTAACTTTACAAAACAATCTTACTAAGTGGAACCACAACCTGATTTTCTTGAAAGGAACCTCAGCCATTTGACTGTAAATTACTGTCATTTATTTCCTAAAATCGTGGTTTCGGCTTTATAGCCACTCTCAAGTGAATGTTAAAATGTTACAAAATATCTGAGCTGTCTACGTGACATTTTATCGTGTTTTATAACATTTAGACATGCACTTGAAAATGGCTATAATGCCGAAATCATGATTTTGGGAAACAAATGACAGTAATTTACAGTCAAATGGCGGAAGAACTTTCAAAACGTTCTGCATGACTGTGGTACCCCACGAAGTAAAAATTATTAACAACCTGATATGACGCGCAAAAGTAACCTGTTCTTTACCATAGAAATAAGGATGGCCGAATTGTACAATCGACTGAAATAAACGTGAAAAATGGTGCAGTAACCAACCTCTCGATACCTGACAGTTCTAACTCTCTCAGTGCCTACACCACTGCGCATAAATACGAGAACCGGTGCTCTGAAGGATACTAAATCTCATCCAGTGACGCAGAATTCACCACAATAAATTAATATGGGGCTGTTTTACCGGTAATCTGATGCGTAGTACAGTACTTCTACATCATATGGTAAAGTACGTATTTAATCAGAGCAATCTGTTCTCCAAATAGGGCTCCAGTACAAAGCACATCTTATCACTCCAAGATACAGAATACGTCTCTCCGTAACGAAGAAGGAAAGAAGAATATTGGCGTGACTTACTTTTCGAACTCGAAGAACATGGCAAAACTCTACCGCCAAGGCCTGTGACTGATTGAGGGCCAATCGCTCATCAAAGTCAAGAATACCGATGTATTGCTTATTCAAAAATTATACAAACGTACCAAAATCGATGGGTAATGAAGCTAGTTAGCATAATATCCTAAAGATAATTACAGTATATTAGAAAGCTTGAGAAAGATGAAATATGTGGTGAGAAAACGAAAGAGCCAGCAACAGTCTTCTTTGCAACGTGTTATCTGTCGGCATTTCAGCGTCATGGGAATTGTTATCATCAGCTTTAGTCAGAATTTCACGTATATTATCCATCAGAAAGTCAACATCATACATGTGTCATCTCTGGGAATGAACGAACGTGATACACATGTTGTCTGTCACAACGACTTAAGGTAGGAAGGTCAGTGAATTAGAATGGGAACACTATTTCAGGATGCGACTCGATCGAGTATTTAGTCAAAAATATTTCGCTTGGGATACACTCACAACATTCCTTGTTCGGAAACTTGAGGGAAGATCTAAACCTCATCATCGCTCTTGTGGGCTTCACAAGCGAACTGAAAGGCACCGACAAGCTGTAAATCGTTCTGTCAGACTATCTGCTCGGCTACTTCAAAGACACCATAACAATTCACTACAGAGGTCAGTGATAAAAGAATTCATCCATATACAGTATCACCGTTTTTACGTATTTTTTGTCCTGTTTTGACCCTCTGATCACTAGGACGTGTGTGTGACCTCGCTGAGACACCGGTAAGCAATGTCATGATTGGTCGGTATGTGCAAATGTGCTGCGACACTAAGAATTACTCTTGCAGTGTGTATCGGAGTGTGCGCTGTTTTTAATCTTCGTGGGAGATTGAAACTATGTACCGAACTGAGATTCGAAATCGGAACCTTCTCTCCCGCAGTAAATGCTCTTACCGAGCTCTCGAAGCACGACTGACTACCCACTCCCACAACCTCAGTTCTACAGGTACTTTTCTCTTGTTTTTCAAGCCTCACAGAAACTCTGTTGCCTATGCCTTTCCCAAAGGTTATACGCTGCAATAGTAGCAAAACAACACCGAACTAAGGCATGGAACACGGGAGCAGTGGGGCTTACATTACGATCTGGTCGCCTAGATTAAAATTTTATGTTGTATCCCAAAATCAAGTAAGGCAAATACTGGTTTAGTTTATTCGGAAAGTACACGGCCGATTTGCTGCCCTACCATTATTTGATCCTTCCGCAATGAGAATCGCCGAAACTTTAATACGCCTTCCTTTTATAAAAAGAGAAGCGAAGTAGTACGAAGTATTGATTATATGGCTGACATCTTCGGAAGGAAGAGGAAAGATCCAGCGGGTAACGATAATATAGGAAAACAGAAACACACATTACCATTATACTTTCTACCTGTAAATGAATGCTCTGTTAAACAACAAAACAGATATGGGCAAATGATAGACGTTCAAATCTCTTGTTAGTATCAAAACGTGTTACACTAAGGCTTAAAGTATTCAGAACCAGTACACAGGAATTAGAGAACAGTAAGCTTGCAGTATAGGCGATCACAATTCCCACCTCTGTCGCCATAAGCGGGTATCCCATGACGTTATTGCCGCAGCAATCGTAGTAATACCTTGTCGACCCAATATGCGCGTGCTAATCCGCTCTATCGCCGATATGATACCTCATAATTCTGTGCAACTTGCGGACGGCCTCACTCAACATCGATGCGACACAACAACTAACAATTATGGATGGCCTGCTGGTAATACCGGACTTATAATAAGCCAACTGTTATACATATCTTTAGAGGCAGCATTTCGTATAATTCAGCCGCATTTACGACATCGAAGAACGTCTAAATTCTGATCAACATAAATAAGGCCCAAGTTCTAAACAAGACCAACGAAAACACACTCTTTGACCCATGAGAACGGCTTTAAAACAGAAAAAACACTTCAGTTGCCGAAGTACACACGTCTTTGATTTGATCACAAATAATACTAAATGATCGGCTAACTAAGAACTTCTTGCTTTATGTAGAAGGACGTTAAAAAAAGAATTCCATACTTAAAGATGTATTAGTGTGGACCAAAGTAAGAAAATAATGCCCAGTAAACATGGGCTCTAAAATGTATACCGTAATACGTATGAACGTTTGTTTATTTTCGCCTCTGTGAAACACATCCCTGCTGCAAGCTCTTCGTTATTACAGACGACTTACAGAACGTAGCAAACGAGTGAGGACATTCATCTCTTATTGTCCGTGGATACAACGTGCAGTAAACATCTGTTACTGACGTTAATGTAAACCGTATACTCAGTTCTGGATAAGTCCAGCGCGTACGTTAGTTATAATGGAAATAGTCTGTGTTGTGATAAGTTTGCGAAATGCTTTAATGGTTCAAATGGCTCTGAGCACTATGGGACTCAACTTATGAGATCATTAGTCCCCTAGAACTTAGAACTAGTTAAACTTAACTAACCTAAGGACATCACACACATCCATGCCCGAGGCAGGATTCGAACCTGCGACCGTAGCGGTCTCGCGGTTCCAGACTGCAGGGCCTAGAACCGCACGGCCACTTCGGCCGGCTCACTGTAGTTTTATCTTTGTACGTATTGGCATAATGGAAGCTTATTATTACTCACTGAAAATGGATGTATGATCTTCTGTCATGGTGTGGCAAATGAAAGCAACCGTAGATCCCACGTCCCGAACGATGAAAAACATCCAGAGCGCTAGGCATCATCTGTACAACTGAATAAGCCTTCCTTTTCAGCGGCCAGCAGATTCAGTGTCTGTAGATCCAACAACGGCGGATCGTGGCAGACCTCGCACTACTCCTAATTCTGTTGTGGAGGAGCGGGTAATGCAACGACTGGAAGAAGATCCTTGAATTAGTGGACACAGAGCTTCAGCACGTATAGGGGTTAGTCAATCTCTAGTCGGGGAAACCCCCAAGGACAAATCAACCTGTCAGAGTGCAGTTCTGCCAATGGTTGTTGCAAAGATGTGGTGAGGATCAACTTTTCACGAAAAAGATATTGTTCTCAGACTAGGCTGGTTCCACGCGAGATGGGACTGTCAGTTTTCGTAAGCAACATGTGTCCTCTGATGCGAATCCACGCACAATTGAATAAGTAAGGCACCAGTGTCGATTTTCAATTAATGAGTGAGTAGGGATTATTGGCGATAGACCAATCGGACCTCACATACTACCAAACAGCGTGGTTGATGCGAGCTATCGCCCGTTCCTATCAAACGACTTGCCTGTCATTCTAGAAGAGTTGCCATTCCGACAACGTCTGAACGTGCGGTTTATGCATGATGGAGCACAAGCCAGTTTTCTCCGAAATGTCCGAAAGTACTCCACAGAAACATTTAATGTTCGATGAATTGGTCTGAGAGGTACAGTACTCTGGCCAGCTTGTTCTTTCGATTATCATCCCTTGGATTTTTTGTTGAAATCTTTGGCGTATGGAAGCGGAGAGAGACATGCCCTACTATAGGGGGACACCACTTTGAGAATCTGCTTTAGCGCTGGCTCACGATATTTAATACCATGCCGATTAAATTTGGAGTTCTGCTGTTTCACAGGAACAGAATAATGTGTTCTTATTTGTTTACCCATTTGTTTACTGCTTTCTGTAGGTCGTTCGTAATAGTGAAGAGTCTGAAGTAGAAGAGATATGTGCCACAGTAGCGAAGATAAGAAAGTACTCATAGCTCTTAAGGTATACCTTTTCGAGCTCACACATTCTGGACATATTTTTCTTGTTTTGCTATGTACTACGACCACTCAAAATATGGAATGCTTTTTTTTTTACAACTAGTGTTTTAAAAGTCTATTGGTGATGGATCACTTCATGGGTAACAACTTGTGTTAGAATGTTGGCTGAACTTCAGTGTTCACCGGGCCTGAGACGAGGAGATGTCACCGAACTAGCAAGGTCTATTAACTACACTCCTGGAAATGGAAAAAAGAACACATTGACACCGGTGTGTCAGACCCACCATACTTGCTCCGGACACTGCGAGAGGGCTGTACAAGCAATGATCACACGCACGGCACAGCGGACACACCAGGAACCGCGGTGTTGGCCGTCGAATGGCGCTAGCTGCGCAGCATTTGTGCACCGCCGCCGTCAGTGTCAGCCAGTTTGCCGTGGCATACGGAGCTCCATCGCAGTCTTTAACACTGGTAGCATGCCGCGACAGCGTGGACGTGAACCGTATGTGCAGTTGACGGACTTTGAGCGAGGGCGTATTGTGGGCATGCGGGAGGCCGGGTGGACGTACCGCCGAATTGCTAAACACGTGGGGCGTGAGGTCTCCACAGTACATCGATGTTGTCGCCAGTGGTCGGCGGAAGGTGCACGTGCCCGTCGACCTGGGACCGGACCGCAGCGACGCACGGATGCACGCCAAGACCGTAGGATCCTACGCAGTGCCGTAGGGGACCGCACCGCCACTTCCCAGCAAATTAGGGACACTGTTGCTCCTGGGGTATCGGCGAGGACCATTCGCAACCGTCTCCATGAAGCTGGGCTACGGTCCCGCACACCGTTGGGCCGTCTTCCGCTCACGCCCCAACATCGTGCAGCCCGCCTCCAGTGGTGTCGCGACAGGCGTGAATGGAGGGACGAATGGAGACGTTTCGTCTTCAGCGATGAGAGTCGCTTCTGCCTTGGTGCCAATGATGGTCGTATGCGTGTTTGGCGCCGTGCAGGTGAGCGCCACAATCAGGACTGCATACGACCGAGGCACACAGGGCCAACACCCGGCATCATGGTGTGGGGAGCGATCTCCTACACTGGCCGTACACCACTGGTGATCGTCGAGGGGACACTGAATAGTGCACGGTACATCCAAACCGTCATCGAACCCATCGTTCTACCATTCCTAGACTGGCAAGGGAACTTGCTGTTCCAACAGGACAATGCACGTCCGCATGTATCCCGTGCCACCCAACGTGCTCTAGAAGGTGTAAGTCAACTACCCTGGCCAGCAAGATCTCCGGATCTGTCCCCCATTGAGCATGTTTGGGACTGGATGAAGCGTCGTCTCACGGGGTCTGCACGTCCAGCACGAACGCTGGTCCAACTGAGGCGCCAGGTGGAAATGGCATGGCAAGCCGTTCCACAGGACTACATCCAGCATCTCTACGATCGTCTCCATGGGAGAATAGCAGCCTGCATTGCTGCGAAAGGTGGATATACACTGTACTAGTGCCGACATTGTGCATGCTCTGTTGCCTGTGTTTATGTGCCTGTGGTTCTGTCAGTGTGATCATGTGATGTATCTGACCCCAGGAATGTGTCAATAAAGTTTCCCCTTCCTGGGACAATGAATTCACGGTGTTCTTATTTCAATTTCCAGGAGTGTAGGTGTACAGCATACTTCCTATCGTAGTAAGTTGACAGAGTGATTTTCAACACGAATGGGTGTCTCTAACTGGAGAAAGATATTTTAGAAGAGAATCAGAAACTGATTTTGCTCGGCCTACCGCCTTTTACGCAAAGCAGATAACTGAATGCTGGTAACACACATTGCACACCAACGCCTAAGACTGCCTACATCCTGCCGCCTCTAGGGGCATAGCCAGTCTTAAAGGACGCCTAGGGTCACTGTGAAGCATCATCGCATATTTTGTCTCTAACAAAAGTTGTTTTCCATGACGAGATCTGTCACCCATAAACGTTCGAGGATAAGACTTTGAAACACACAAGGTGTCGCAGGAGGAATTGTCAGTATTCAGAGATGTGACAGGAACGATAATTCGAAGCAAAATGTCTAGTAAACAAGGGCCCTAAAAAGTTTACTTAAGAGCTATGAGCACTTCTTCATCTTCGATTCTGTGAAACAAATCTCTTTCACTGCAAGTTCTTTGTTTTCATAAGGTGAGAGGTGGTAGTATGGACCAAAAGAAGAAAAAAATGGCCATTAAACACTTCCATGTTGTTAAACACATCTCTTCTATTGAACAAGTACTCACAGCTCGTAAGGAATGCGTTTTATAGTCCATGTTTACTTCACTTTTCTTTCTTTTTTTGTTCGATGGTACCTCCTCCCGCAATATGGAAAGCGGAGAGCTTGCAGTTGAAGAGAATTGATCACACTATCGAACATGAAGATGTATTCATAGATCTTAAGTAGGAATTTTAGATCCGAAGGTTACAGGGCTGTTTTGCTTCGAATGTTCGTTCTGTGACACCCTGCATGTTGTCGAATGACATTTCTCCCTGTGTGATTGTGTGGGGGCATCTGAATCACTTGAAAACGAGTTCTTTGGAGGAGTTGACTGTTACCTTGTAATAGAACAGTTACGTCGAGGGGGGCAGAGAAGCACTTTGCTTCTATTTAACCGGACCGCGCCATCCAGGATTTTAATTTTTGCGAATACCGAGCCACAGTTGCGACGGCTTCGAATATGAAAAATTTAAGACCAATCAGACATTTGGACAGGTCCACAAATTTATGGAATTTGAAACCCATTGTCTATGACTGAGGAGCACGTCGGTAATATATTAGGGAAACGCAGTAACTCATTAACGATTTACAGTCAACGCCAGGATGAACAGCAACTGTTTTCAAGGCTCGCAGAAATTCTGCACTCTCTTAGAATGTAGTTGACTCACTTTCGCTGACAGGTGCGATTGTAATGTAAGTTTGTAAAGAGAAAAGACTTTCCCAACATCTTGCCAAATTGATATGTCATATTTTTTTATTTTGGCTTTCAATGTATTGAACGTGAGTCAAAAGTAATTACTAATTTATGTGGAGCAGGTTGCATTACCTTTTCTTTTGTCTCTGCGAATTATGAGCGCAAAAGCAGCCAATGAATGTTCGGTGGCACAGGTAAATCATGGGCCACAAAATGGCTCTGAGCACTATGCGACTCAATTTCTGAGGTCATCAGTCGCCTAGAACTTAGAACTAACCTAAGGACATCACACACATCCATGACCGAGGCAGGATTCGAACCTGCGACCGTAGCGGTCACGCGGTTCCAGACTGAAGCGCCTTTAACCGCACGGCCACACCCGTGGGCCACAACCAATCATTCACCTGCCATCCGGGAATAAGGCATAAATTGGCAATTAATTGCCGACAGCAATTAGCAGGTGCGGTTCAATACGTTTCGATACGGGCAAGCTATACTACTCTACCTCCCTTTTCTTGTTTGTCTCCGCAAAATTTACGCTTTGAGTTAGGCAATGAAGTGTACCTTGTACAGATACACTACTGGCCGGAACCAATGACGCACTCGCGGTCTGGGAATGAGGCATCTGTGGGCAGTTAATTGTCGGCAGCAATAAACAGCTACGGCGGAATACAGTTTGATACGTTGTTCTAACTCAGCGCGGGTGCCGTGGGCTAATCGGATTGGCCAGCGCCCCTCTTCTTGATCTATATCTGTGCTGGTGTGAGCCTAATTAGGATAACCATGACGTACGGCGCGCTTTGATCTCTGCGGATTACGTGCCCTGGTACGGCCCCGCCCTCTAGCCAAATGAACTGCTCATAACCTCGCGGAAGGGGGCGATACACATGCGCGAGGCGTGCGCGCGAATTTATAGGGGCCGTTAGCTTCTGCCTCAAATTGGGAGACCAGCACCGGAAAAAGAACAGGAAAGGAGAACATAGCAGCGGGATAAGACATTAGCCACTCTTCAAATCATTTGATAGCTGAGTGTCTGTTGTTATTTATAAAAACAGGAACTGGAAACGTGCCGGCCGAAGTGGCCGTGCGGTTCTAGGCGCCGCAGTCTGGAACCGCGAGACCGCTACGGTCGCAGGTTCGAATCCTGCTTCGGGCATGGATGTGTGTGATGTCCTTAGGTTAGTTAGGTTTAACTAGTTCTAAGTTCTATGGGACTAATGACCTCAGAAGTTGAGTCCCATAGTGCTCAGAGCCATTTGAACCATTTCAACTTGAAACGTAAGTAATTCACTAAACCAACTTAATTCTGGGGAGGAAAGGACCACCTAGTACAGAAAATATGTCAAGTATACTTCCACCCCGCCCCCCATCTCTTCTCTCCCTCCCTTATCTCTCTCTCTCTCTCTCTCTCTCTCTCTCATATATATGGTGATCCATTGATTGTGACCGGGCAAAATATCTCACGCAATAAGCGTCAAACGAAAAAACTACAAAGAACGAAACTTGTCTAGCTTGAAGGTGGAAACCAGATGGCGCTATGGTTGGCCCGCTAGATGGCGCTGTCATAAGTCAAACGAATACCAACTGCGTTTTTTTTTTTTAATAGGAACCCCCATTTTTTTATTACATATTCGTGTAGTACGTCAAGAAATATGAATGTTTTAGTTGAATCACTTTTTTCGCTTTGTGATAGTTGGTGCTGTAATAGTCACAAACATATGGCTCACAATTTTAGACGAACGGTTGGTAACACGTAGGTTTCTTAAATTAAAATACAGAACGTAGGTACGTTTGAACATTTTATTTCGCTTGTTCCAATGTGATGCATGTACCTTTGTGAACTTATCATTTCTGAGAACGTATGCTGTTACAGCGTGATTACCTGTAAATACCACGTTAATGGAATAAATGCTCAAAATGATGTCCGTCAACCTCAATGCATTTGGCAATACGTGTAACGACATTCCTCTCAACAGCGAGTAGTTCGCCTTTCGCCTTCCGTTATGTTCGCACATGCATGCGGTGACGCATGTTGTCAGTGGATCACAATAGTAAATATCCTTCAAATTTCCCCTCAGATAGAAATCCGGGGACGTCAGATCCGGTGAACGTGCGGGCCATGGTATGGTGCTTCGACGACCAATCCACCTGTCATGGAGTATGCTATTCAATACCGCTTCAACCGCACGCGAGCTATGTGTCGGACATTCATCATGTTGGAAGTACATCGCCATTCTGTCATGCAGTGAAACATTTTGTAGGAACATCGGTAGAACGTTACGTAGGAAATCAGCATACAGTGCACCATTTAGATTGCCATTGATAAAATGGGGGCCAATTATCCTTCCTCCCATAATGCCGCACCATACATTAACCCGCCAAGGTCGCTGATGTTCCACTTGTCGCAGCCATCGTGGATTTTCCGTTGCCCAATAATGCATATTATGTCGGTTTACGTTACCGCTGTTGGTGAATGACGCTTCGTCGCTAAATAGAACGAGTGCAAAAAATCTGTCATCGTCCCGTAATTTCTCTTGTGCCCAGTGGCAGAACTGTACACGACTTTCAAAGTTGTCGCCAGCCAATTCATGGTGCATAGAAATATGGTACGGGTGCAATCGATGTTGATGTAGCATTCTCAACACCGACGTTTCCGAGATTTACGATTCTCGCGCAGTTTGTCTGCTACTGATGTGCGGATCAGCCGCGACAGCAGCTAGAACACCTACTTGGGCATCATCATTTGTTGCAGGGTGTTGTTGACATTTCACATGTGGCAGAACACTTCCTGTTTCCTTAAATAACGTAACTATCCGGCGAACGGTCCGGACACTTGTATGATGTCGTCCAGGATACCGAGCAGCATACATAGCACACGCCCGTTGGGCATTTTGATCACAATAACCATACATGAACACGATATCGACCTTTTCCGCAATTGGTAAACGTTCCATTCTAACACGGGTAACGTTTCACGAGCAAATACCGTCCGCAAAGACATAAGTCGAAACAAGGCCCCGGGAGTAGACAACATTCCATTGGAACTACTGACGGCCTTGGGAGAGCCAGTCCTGACGAAACTCTACCATCTGGTGAGCAAGATGTATGAGACAGGCGAAATACCATCAGACTTAAAGAAGAATATAATAATTCCAATCCCAAAGAAAGCAGGTGTTGACAGATGTGAAAATTACCGAACTATCAGGTTAATAAGTCACAGCTGCAAAATACTAACGCGAATTCTTTACAGACGAATGGAAAAATTGGTAGAAGCCGACCTCGGCGAAGATCAGTTTGGATTCCGCAGAAACGTTGGAACGCGTGAGGCAACACTGACCCTACGACTTATCTTGGAAAGTAGATTAAGGAAAGGCAAACCTACATTCTAGCATTTGTAGACTTAGAGAAATCTTTTGACAATGTTGACTGGAATACTCTCTTTCAAATTCTAAAGGTGGCAGGGGTAAAATACAGGGAGCGAAAGGCTATTTACAATTTGTACAGAAACCAGATGGCAGTTATAAGAGTCGAGGGGCATGAAAGGGAAGCAGCGGTTGAGAAGGGAGTGAGACAGGGTTGTAGCCTGTCCCCGATGTTATTCAATCTGTATATTGAGCAAGCAGTGAATTAAACAAAAGAAAAATTCGGAGTAGAAATAAAAACGTTGAGGTTCGCCGATGACATTGCAATTCTGTCAGAGACAGCAAAGGACTTGGAAGAGCAGTTGAACGGAATGGACAGTGTCTTGAAAGGAGGATACAAGATGAACATCAACAAAAGCAAAACGATGATAATGGAATGTAGTCGAATTAAGTCGGGTGATGCTGAGGGAATCAGATTAGGAAATGAAACACTTAAAGTAGTTCCGGAGTTTTGCTATTTGGGGAGCAAAATAACTGATGATGGTCGAAGTAGAGAGGATATAAAATGTAGACTGGCAATGGCAATGAAAGCGTTTCTGAAGAAGAGAAATATGTTAACATAGAGTATTGATTTAAGTGTCAGGAAATCGTTTCTGAAAGTATTTATATGGAATGTAGCCATGTTTGGAAGTGAAACATGGACGATCAATAGTTTGGACAAGAAGAGAATAGAAGCTTTCGAAATGTGGTGCTACAGAAGAATGCTGAAGATTAGATGGGTAGATCACAGAACTAATGAGGAGGTATTGAACAGAATTGGGGAGAAGAGGAGTTTGTGGCACAATTTGACAAGAAGGAGGGACCGGTTGGTAAGACATGTTCTGAGGCATCAAGGGATCACAAATTTAGCATTGGAGGGCCGCGTGGAGGGTAAAAATCGTAGAGGGAGACCAAGAGATGAATACACTAAGCAGATTCAGAAGGATGTGGGTTGCAGTAAGTACTGGGAGATGAAGAAGCTTGCACAGGATAGAGTAGCATGGAGAGCTGCATCAAACCAGTCTCAGGACTGAAGACAACAACAACAACAACATGGCGTTTGGGACTACTACAGCGCCGTCTATCATAACGCGAAAAATGCGGTCCATTTTTCTTTACGTACTACACGATTATGTAACAAAAAATGGGGGTCCTATTAAAAAATGCAGTTGATATCCGTTTAACTTATGGCAGCGCCATCTAGCGGGCCAACCATAGGGCCATCTGGTTTCCACCTTCAAAGTAGACGAGTTTCGTTCTTTGTAGTTTTTTCGTTTGATGCTTATTTCGTGAGTTACTTGGCCCCGTCACAATCAAAGGATCACCCTGTATATAGACTACTGGCCATTAAAACTGCTACACCACGAAGAAGACGTGTTACAGACGCGAAATTCAACCGACAGGAAGAAGATGCTGTGATACGCAAATGATTACCTTTTCAGAGCATTCACACAAGGTTGGCGCCGGTGGCGAGACATACAACGTGCTGACATGAGGAAAGTTTCCAACCGATTTCTCATTCACAAACAGCAGTTGACCGGCGTTGCCTGGGGAAACGTTGTTGTGATCCCTCGTGTAAGCAGGAGAAATGCGTACCATCACGTTTCCGACTTTGATAAAGGTCGGATTGTAGCTTATCGCGATTGCGGTTTATCGTACCGCAACAATGATTTTCGCGTTGGTCGAGATCCAATGACTATTAGCACGATATGGAATCGGTGGATTCAGAAGGGTAATAGGGAACGCCGTGCTGGATCCCAACGGCCTCGTATCACTAGCAGTCGAGATGACAGGCATCTTATCCGCATGGCTGGAACGGATCGTGCAGCCACGTCTCGTTCCCTGAGTCAGCAGATGGGGACGTTTGCAAGACAACAACCATCTGCACGAACAGTTCGACGACGTTTGCAGCAGAATGGACTATCAGCTCGGAGACCATGGCTGCGGTTACCCTTGACGCTGCATCACAGACAGGAGCGCCTGCTATGATGTACTCAACGATGAACCTGGGTGCAGGAATGGCCAAACGTCACTTTTTCGGCTGTATCCAGGTTCTGTTTACAGCATCATGATGGTCGCAACCGTGTCTGGCGACAACGCGGTGAACGCACATTGGAAGCGTGTATTCGTCATCGCCATACTGGCGTATCACCCAGCGTGATGGTATGGGGTGCCATTGGTTACACGTCTCGGTCACCTCTTGTTCGCACTGATGGCACTTTGAACAGTGAACGTTAGATTTCAGATCTGTTACGACCCGAGGCTCTACACTCTATTCAATCCCTGCGAAACTCTACATTTCATCAGGATAATGCACGACCGCATGTTGCAGGTCCTATACGGGCCTTTTTGGATACAGAAAATGTTCGACTGCTGTCCCGGCCAGCACGTTCTCCAGATCTCTCACCAACTGAAAACGTCTGGTCAATGGTGGCCGAGCAACTGGCTCGTCACAATACGCCAGTCACTACTCTTGATGAACCTGTACACGCCATCCAACCTCTGTTTGACTTAATGCCCAGGCGTATCAAGGCCGTTATTACGGCCAGAGGCGGTTGTTCTGGGCACTGATTTCTGAGGATCTATGCACCCAAATTGCGTGAAAATGTAATCACATGTCAGTTCTAGTACAATATATTTGTCCAATGAATACTCGTTTATCATCCGCATTTCTTCTTGGTGTAGCAATTTTAATGGCCAGAAGTGCATATTCTTACCCAACGTATCCATGTTGTTATAGCACGTTTTCTAACGCCATTTGGCCACCTTCCGTTAAGTCACCGTATCAGTCTATTCTTATATCATATAAAAAAATTTCTATGGTCCACTGATCATCCATTCACCTATCTGTATGCCCTGGCTTTCTCATGACAGTCATAATTACTTCTTCTACTACAATCTTTTTCCTAATTAATGCTGGTTTAATGGTCTGAAGTATAAAACCTCCATCTTGTTTCTGACGGTAAAGATCGGTGTACATTCCGCTCCGGTGCCTGGAGAACGGATTTATGTTTTGTGTCCTTTGGTGTGCTGTTACCTGTTTCAAGAAAAGTACTGGATGGTTTCCTGGAAAGCCAACTTCGGGAAAGGTAACATCGGGAAAGCCAACATCGGCTAGTGTTTCTCGAGTTAGGTACAAGTACACCTGTCATAAGATTATTTCCCAGACCCAGATGGAGCTTTAAAAGAGCCGACTGGTCTGCATTTTCTGAAAATCTGGACAAATGTGTGGGATCGCACCAATAAGCACATGCTATAGGAGGTTCATGGGAGGTATACTATCCACAACAATGAAATTTAACCCAAGGGGCTTCCGAAAGGAACATATACCTGGATGGACAGAGAAACGCGTTTCACAGGTCTTCGACAACAATGGAAAGGCTGATGAACTTCTGCACAGTATAGACGGAACTCGTCGTATGCAGTGGACTGAAACTGTAGAATCCGTAGATTTCTGCACCTCAAGCATATAGTATAGACGGAACTCGTCGCATGCAGTGGACTGAAACTGTAGAATCCGTAGATTTCTGCACCTCAAGCAGAAAAGCCTGGTCCCTGCTGAGAAAACTTGGAGGTGCGAACCCACACGAAGGAGGCTGTCACTCCCAAGCAAATAGCAAACAACATTGTGGCTACCTCTAGAACCTCTAACATTCTATCACAAAGATTTAAAGTCAAACAGGAAGTGAAGGCTCTCAAACTAGCCTGTAAACCAGAATCAGACGACGTTAGATCATTCAGCAGTGAGGAAATAACGAAACTTTCAAACAAATGAAAACAGGGAAGGCAACTGGTATTGATGCCATCTGTTCAGAATTCCTAATCCACAGTGGAAAACACGAAAAAAATACCACATGATTTGAAAAGAGCAAAAATCATAGCCATCCTAAAGCCAGGTAAACCGCATGACAAGCCGAGAAGCTACCGAGCCATTGCTCTACTTAGCATAGTATTTAAATTTTTGGAAAGAATACTGTATAACAGAGCCAGCCACAAAATTTTCCAAAATCTGTTACGTTAAGCAGGATTCCGCCCACACCGTAACTGCACCGACCATTTTCTCTCGTTGACAACTTTTATTGAAGAAGCATTTCAAAACAAACGTAAGACTTCAACTGTGTTTATAGATCTAACAGCGGCCTATGATACTGCGTAGAGGCAACGTGTTACATTCAAAATTCTGAGAGTCATATCACGTCTTAAAATTGTAAACTTCATCATTGCTATGTTAACTAATAGGGGCTTCCGAGTTTTAAGGAGAGCACTCTAATGAACCTTAATAACGGCTTTCCATTGCATATGATAAGGGTATTTCCTGTCTGTATTTTAACGATTACCATAGCGCCACTTCCCATGCACCTCGATCCTATGACACCGTCGATCTATTCTTTTTAAGCAGAGCCGTGCATAGCCCAGAGTAGGTAAAGTAAGATTAACCGCAGGTAACGGCACAACTGGTTTGCTCATATGGAATATCTTTTGGAAGAGCAACTACACTAACAGTAAACGTAAGGTACCGTGGCAACTGACCCTTCAATAATTCTTACCAGTTCGTGTCCCATGTATCATTTGCATAATAAATCATAATAATGCGGAACGAGTCATTGAAATTTCAAATTAATTTGTGGGTATGGGTATATGCTGGATATTTATAAGGTTTTATATTAAATATAGTTACAAATATGGGTTAGTAATTCCTTCCTACACCTATTACGCAGTATAATAATAGGCATACTTCTATGGGAGGAGCTGCCAAGGAGAAAATTTTCAGTTTGTTAATTTTACGTAGTTGCCTGTCAGACTTTTTTATCACCATGAAAGCTATCAAAACTTTTACTTGCTGCATTGTGCACCTCTTTTTGTGCTGAAACCACCTCTGGCCGTAATAAGGCCTTGATACGCCTGGGCATTGTGTCAAACAGAGGTTGGATGGCGTGTACAGCTATAGCTGCCCATAGCGCTTCAACACGATACCACAGTTCATCAAGAGTAGTGACTGGCGTACTGTGACGAACCAGTTTCTCGGCCACCATTGACCAGACGTTTTTAATTGGTGAGAGATCTGGAGAATGTGCTGGCCAGGGCAGCAGTCGAACATTTTCTGTATCCAGAAAGGCCCGTACAGGACCTGCAACATGCTGTTGTGCATTATCCTGCTGAAATGTAGGGTTTCGCAGGGATCGAATGAAGGGTAGAGCCACGGGTCGTAACACATCTGAAATTTAACGTCCACTGTTCAAAGTGCCGTCAATGCGAACAAGAGGTGACAGAGACGTGTAACCAAAGGCACCTAATACCATCACGCCGGGTGATATGCCAGTATGGCGATGACGAATACACGCTTCCAATGTGCGTTCGCCGCGATGTCACCAAACACGGATGCTACCATCGTGATGCTGTAAACAAAACCTGGACTCATCCGAAAAAATAACGTTTTGCCATTCGTGCACCCAGGTTCGTCGTTGAGTACACCATCGCAGGCGCTCCTGTCTGTGATGCAGTGTCAAGGGTAACAGCAGCCATGGTCTCCGAGCCGATGGTACATGCTGCTGCAAACGTCGTTAAACTGTTCGCGCAGATGGTTGTTATCTTGAAAACGTCCCCATCTGTTGACTCACGGATCGAGACGTGGCTGCACGATTCGTTACAGCCATGTGGATAAGATGCCTGTTATCTCGACTGATAGTGAAACGAGGCCGTTGGGATCCAGCACGGCGTTCCGTATTACCCTCCTGAACCCACCGATTCCATATTGTGCTAACAGTCATTGGATCTCGACCAACGCGAGCAGCAATGTTGCGATACGATAAACCACAATCGCGATAGGCTACAATCCGACCTTTATCAAAGTCGGAAACGTGATGGTACGCATTTCTCCTCTTTACACGAGGCATCACAACAACGTTTCCCCAGGCAACGCCGGTCAACTGCTGTTTGTGTATGAGAAATCGGTTGGTAACTTTCCTCATGTCAGCACGTCATAGGTGTCGCTACCGGCGCCAACCTTGTG
This sequence comes from Schistocerca cancellata, assembly GCF_023864275.1. NCBI lineage: Eukaryota > Metazoa > Arthropoda > Insecta > Orthoptera > Acrididae > Schistocerca > Schistocerca cancellata. The sequence continues at coordinate 254,648,702 of NC_064628.1, forward strand.
TGAATGCTCTGAAAAGCTAATCATTTGCATATCACTGCATCTTCTTCCTGTCGGTTAAATTTCGAGTCTGTAGCACGTCATCTTCGTGGTGTAGCAATTTAGTGGCCAGTAGTGTATGTACATCATTGTTTCTTTTCAACAGCAGTGGATTTTTTACAAGAAACTTCAAGAGTTAATAAATATACTGTGAACCGTAGTCAGAATGGCCAACTCCTTAAACATGTGTCTAACAGATAAATGTGGGTGAACACCACATAATATTCTTATAGCACGATTTTAATAAGTGTTTTCTTTCTTAAAGATGAATTACTCCAGAACATCTTACCATATGACATTATTGAATGAAAATAAACTGAACTGCTCTAAAGAAAATATTATGAGTTAGTGTCCTACTGTCTTAAACTACCTGAGTTGGAAACTTGTTTACTAAGATCAAGTTGGAGGGTCCTAATAACTTTTTCAAATCATTTTTCCTATCAGAATCCTTTAGAATATCTACACTGAGGTCGCCACAGACTATTTACTGCCTGCTGCTGTCTGATATATAACAAAGTAAGGAATCCAGATTAGTCATAAAGAGTTCAAAATTTCACAGTGAGAATCTATATACAGTTACAGTTAAAATAAATTGTTTCTAAGTATTAATTCACGTGCACATACTTCCGTATACCGATCACTAAAAACTCTACTTGTCTCATTCTTTTAGATATTTTGTTCTGTCTTAATATGTGTAACAGCCACACACAACTGTATCAGTTTATCATAATATTCGTATTGAAAGTCCGTGACTCACTGCTGTAGGTGAAACCAGTTTGATAAACACTCATTGTAAACTTTCAGTTTCAGCCAAACCAAAAGCCATGTTTTTAAAAATTGTGTTAGTCTACCGGAAACACTCTGGACCATTTTTACTACTCTGTTTATCTCTTTTCGTTCGATCCAGTCGTTGTCTTTAGTTGCCTGAATGTGACAACTTGTCGATTGGTTCTGTGACTTAACTGGCACTACTGATGATTTTTCGAATTACTTTGTTAAGTTATACATTTCGTTATTTTCAGTAGTACATTATAATGTCAACTGTAAATCTGAGGCGATGCCGATGTTTTCCTTTAAAGAGTTTTTGTATGCCTCTCAGTAATAGTTTTAGTGATGTGAAGTCTTCTTACTTGAGCAGTGTTTCAACTTTGAGTATTGCACTATCCCATGTAACTTTAAGGATGGCTATAGCACTGACGTATATATTCTTCAGAGTACTAACTTACTAGGTTGAGCCAATGCCTTGTTCCTCACGGATCTCAAGGACTGCTACTGCAGAATTTGTAGAAATTGAAATAAAATGTTGCTGAAAGTCAGCGAATGTCAGGGGAAGTGATAATTCATACAGAACAATCCGTTATTAGTTTAAATCATGACATTCACATCTTTTGTTGTCTTATGTGCTCTTCTGATATGATATTATTCCTGTCCTTCACGAAGCTACATTGCTTTCTGTTTTTTCTTTTGCTCGTCCTGTGTGGAGAAGAGACTGAAAAAAATGGTTCAAATGGCTCTGAGCACTATGGGACTTAACATCTGAGGTCATCAGTCCCCTAGACTTAGAACTACTTAAACCTAACTAACCTAAGGATAGCACACACATCCATGCCCGAGGCATGATTCGAACCTGCGACCGTAGCAGCAGCGCGGTTCCGGAGTAAAGCGCCTAGAACCGCTCTGGCACAACGGCCGGCAGGAGAAGAGGCTGACAGGTACACATTTTTCACGTGGTTACCTGTCTCAACATTGGAAAACTTTATAATAAAATTCTTCTGATTCTTTTCTGCGACGATCAAGACGACAGACGGGTTTTGTCATTAAAGGTTCCATTTATATCGCTGTCTTAGGTTTGGCAAGAATAGTTTATTCGTACTATTTTTGTTTTCAGGTGACGTTTTTTCTAAATTTACTTTATGTTTCCTCACAACCTACCAAGACGTTCCTAAGTAGTTTGGATTGATTTAGGTTTTTATCACGTTCACAATGTCATTGTCTTCAAATTCTTACCCTCTCTTTAACAGTCCACTATGCCTGCACTTAGGAAAAATAGTAAGCGTTATATCGTTAGAGTCTGTCTTACAGACGTTTACAAGTTATAAGGGAAGATACATCAGCTTTTGAATTGTGCCGAATTTTCAATGAATTGATTTAACACTGCTGTCGAAAATTTGGAACTAAGCCAGTAAAGTTAACATATTCCTTAAACAAGCCCAAGAAAAATTACGAAGTAGATTAAACCTTAACTGCAAGACAGCATACAGCAGTGTCTGCCGATACTGATATGGTCGTCGAGCGTCATCAGTCACGTCTTTCTGACAACCGACAACGGCGCTGCATCTCCATAATAATTAAACGCAATGGATCTGGCAGCGTCGAAGCCCGAACTACAAGTGTCGCGCACATATATTCGCCCAGGTCGATCCAGATTTCTTTCTTCTATCTTCAGTCAATCAGTTTCTATTAATAACACTAACTAGGACTCGCCTTTTATAGAAAATTTCATCGAAGAGACGTAATCGATTAGGACTACAGAAACTACCCGCTAATAGCTGGCTACACCTGGGGCTACGTATAACATTGTCTTCAGATAAAAATTTCTAATGTGTCTCATCCTAACCAATGGCAATGTCGCCTCGATCTCTAACTCTCCAAAATTTTACAAGTTCTTTGAAATTCCCGAGGGACAAGCAATCCTCTTCGCCTTCTGCATAAGGTTTTCTTTCTCTACATCAATTCATCTAATTCCTACATCTACATCTACATTATTACTCTACAAATCACAATTAAGTGCCTGGCAGAGGGTTCATCTACCCACTTTCGAGCTATTTCTCTACCGTTCAACTCTTCACTTTGTTACGAAAAAGATTAACAGCGTAGATCGGTGTTAACTACTGACCGGCTGGTTGCACGTTTATTCTTACTTTACGCAACGCAGTCTATGTGTTCAGATGCATTTCCGAATGTGTCCGTGGTGGTGAGTAAAACACTGAACGCTCTTTCTGTCTCTCTGTCTGCATCGGCTATCGTTAATTTCGTACAAGCTGCTAATGCGCGTGTTCCAAACACACACACACATACACTCACACACGCACGCACACACACGGCACGCGGATGTATGACCAATTGGAGCCACTATTGCGGGAATACGCATATAATTTCTTAGTTGAATTACTCGATACTGAATTGCTCTGAAAATATAGAGGCTTTCATGATGCTTGTTTGCCGACAAATCGGATAAAAGCTGGCCCGCGTACGCGATACTGTATTCGTTTGTGACTTGTTTCATTGCAAGCACTTCCAGCCGTATTCCTTTTGTGGACACTGGCTGTAATTAGACCGTAAAATTAGCGTGCACAGTAACGGAAGTTGGCCTTTCTTAAGAAATAAAATGCAACAGTATAGTATTCTTATTTAGTGAAGTGTCCTATAACCAACCCATTTAGATAATCTACTGAAATTATGTGGAACAATATAGTTTACAGGCTTTTTAGACTACTTCGCATTTAAGTACGACTGCTTGCTGGCCGTTTACAGATGAGTTCGTATAATTGTAAAGACTACTTGGTAACTAAAGTTAAAATTCAACTCTTTCATGTGGAAAAAACACACATGTTGCCACTTGTTTCGAAAACTATACTGTTGCGACCTCGGACTCGAGATCGTCTACATCTATATGACTAGTCTGCAATACACATTTAAGTACCTGGCAGAGGGTTCATCGAAACAGTAAGAGACTATTTCTCTACCGTTCCACTCTCGACCAGCGCTCGGGGAAAACGAACAATTAAATTTTTCGTGTGAGCTCTGATTTTTCTTATTTTATTGCTATGATAATTTCTCCCTATGTATGTGGACGTCAACAAAATGTTTTCGCATTGGTGATTCATATTTCGTGAAAAGATTTCACCAAGATGAAATACGCCTTTGTTTTATCGATCGTCACCCCAAATCATGTACCATATCCCTGATTCTCCCCCCCCCCCCTACGATAATTGAAAACGAGCTGCTCTTCTTTGAACTTTTTAGATGTTCTCCGTTGTATGGTAAGGATCTCATATGGCACATTAGTAGTCCAGGACGGAACAGACAAGCGCAATGGAGGCAGTCTGTTTACTAGATGTGTTGCGTCTTCTAAGTGTTCTGGCAATTAAACATAGTATTTGATTTGCCTTTCCTAAAACATTGTCTGTGTGAGCGTTCCAATTTAAATTGTTCGTTTTTTAATCCTTAGGTATTTGGTTGAATTGACGTCCTTTAGGTTTGTATGATTTACCGTGTAACCGAAATTTAACAGGTTTCTTTTACTACTAGTGCAGATGACCTCACACTTTTTATTGTTTAGAGTCAGTTGCAACCTTTCACACCATACAGATACCGAGTCTAAATAATTTTGCAATTTGTTTTGATTTTCTAATTACTTTACTAAACGCGAAACGACAACATCATCTGCAAACAATGTAAGAGGGCTTCTCAGATTGTATCCCAGATAGTTTATATAAACTAGGAACAACAGAGAGCCCATAATACTACCAGGGATAAGGCCACTTATTACTGCTGCTTTACTCTATGACATTCAGTTAGTTACTACGAACTGTGACCTTTCTGACAGGAAATCACGACATACTCAAATGGCTCTGAGCACTATGGGACTTAACTTCTGGGGTCCTCAGTCCCCTCGAACTTAGAACTACTTAAACCTAACTAACCTAAGGACATCACACACACCCATGCCCGAGGCAGAGTTCGAACCTGCGACCGTAGCGGTAGCGCGGTTCCCGACTGTAGCGCCTAGAACCGCTCGGCCAATCCGGCCGGCTGACATACTCCATAGGCACGGATTTGATCTGGAGCCATTTGTGATGAACGATGTCAAAAGCCTCCTGGAAATCTACAAATATAGGATTAGTTTGACATTTTGATAGTAGTCATTACTTTGTCTGAATCAAGTTGTGTTTCAGAGAAACATTTTCTTAATCCACGCCGACTGCTTGACAACCGATCATTTTCTTCGAGGTAATTCATAATGTTCTAACACAGTACATATTCCAAGAATTCTACTGCAAACCGACGTCAGTGATATGGGGCATTAATTCAGCTGATTACTCGTATTTCCTTTCTTGAGATTGTTGTGATCTGTGCAACTGCGTACAGTTAATGTAATCTTAATTAGTACCACGTTACCCGCCTATTTTTCCACACCGAACGTTCAGTGATCCGTTTTTCGCCTAATATATCTCTGTTTTTATTTACTTTATAACGTCTGTTGATAGCCAGTGATTTATGTTAAATAGCTGCAGTATTGTTTTTATTATTTATATAGGTTTGTAAACGCAGCTGCTATATCTGTAATACTATGTTACCTCTCTGTATGCAGGTTAAACACAGTTAAGCTTAGACGCTTATTGTGTCTGACGCTCTGTTGCGTGCTCATTCTAGAGCCAAGACTGTCTAGGTAAGAACTTAGACGTGTTATAATCTGAACAATAAGTGAAGCTACATAATGAAGTTCCAACATAATGGAGAGTAGGACCAGCAACATGGGCCTGAAATATTTTTATTTTTTCCAAATATCCGTTACAGTTGCTATAATAGTCATCTCTTTGTGATGACTAATTTCGGACCTTCACGTCCATTTGAAACCATAGCACACAAAAGATTTCATGGTGTTAACAAAGGTGAAATTACAATGTACTTGGACACTTGGACATATAAGCTGAACGTTACGTAAAGCATTACGAAATATTTCATTTGTGTAATATGCATTCTACATACTTTAAACGTAAGTGTAATCATACAGTCCACCAATGTACCTGTGAGTAGCAAATGTTCATATTCATCGTTAGAAACCATTACATGAATACAAAAAGTTATATTTCATACAAGTATACAGGACGAGTTCTTTCCACCCGAACGCAGCAAACCGAAAAGCTGTGCCACACTAGTCTTCTTGTAACCTCCGCAGAGTAGTGATATGCGACAGCCTCATACGTAATTGCAACTGTACTTGCATTTTTAATCAGTAGTACCAGACCACTTTTAACAGCACAAACCTTCGTTATAGCTTACATTTCATTACAGTCATGTATCTACACTCCTGGAAATGGAAAAAAGAACACATTGACACCGGTGTGTCAGACCCACCATACTTGCTCCGGACACTGCGAGAGGGCTGTACAAGCAATGATCACACGCACGGCACAGCGGACACACCTGGAACCGCGGTGTTGGCCGTCGAATGGCGCTAGCTGCGCAGCATTTGTGCACCGCCGCCGTCAGTGTCAGCCAGTTTGCCGTGGCATACGGAGCTCCATCGCAGTCTTTAACACTGGTAGCATGCCGCGACAGCGTGGACGTGAACCGTATGTGCAGTTGACGGACTTTGAGCGAGGGCGTATAGTGGGCATGCGGGAGGCCGGGTGGACGTACCGCCGAATTGCTCAACACGTGGGGCGTGAGGTCTCCACAGTACATCGATGTTGTCGCCAGTGGTCGGCGGAAGGTGCACGTGCCCGTCGACCTGGGACCGGACCGCAGCGACGCACGGATGCACGCCAAGACCGTAGGATCCTACGCAGTGCCGTAGGGGACCGCACCGCCACTTCCCAGCAAATTAGGGACACTGTTGCTCCTGGGGTATCGGCGAGGACCATTCGCAACCGTCTCCATGAAGCTGGGCTACGGTCCCGCACACCGTTAGGCCGTCTTCCGCTCACGCCCCAACATCGTGCAGCCCGCCTCCAGTGGTGTCGCGACAGGCGTGAATGGAGGGACGAATGGAGACGTGTCGTCTTCAGCGATGAGAGTCGCTTCTGCCTTGGTGCCAATGATGGTCGTATGCGTGTTTGGCGCCGTGCAGGTGAGCGCCACAATCAGGACTGCATACGACCGAGGCACACAGGGCCAACACCCGGCATCATGGTGTGGGGAGCGATCTCCTACACTGGCCGTACACCACTGGTGATCGTCGAGGGGACACTGAATAGTGCACGGCACATCCAAACCGTCATCGAACCCATCGTTGTACCATTCCTAGACCGGCAAGGGAACTTGCTGTTCCAACAGGACAATGCACGTCCGCATGTATCCCGTGCCACCCAACGTGCTCTAGAAGGTGTAAGTCAACTACCCTGGCCAGCAAGATCTCCGGATCTGTCCCCCATTGAGCATGTTTGGGACTGGATGAAGCGTCGTCTCACGCGGTCTGCACGTCCAGCACGAACGCTGGTCCAATTGAGGCGCCAGGTGGAAATGGCATGGCAAGCCGTTCCACAGGACTACATCCAGCATCTCTACGATCGTCTCCATGGGAGAATAGCAGCCTGCATTGCTGCGAAAGGTGGATATACACTGTACTAGTGCCGACATTGTGCATGCTCTGTTGCCTGTGTCTATGTGCCTGTGGTTCTGTCAGTGTGATCATGTGATGTATCTGACCCCAGGAATGTGTCAATAAAGTTTCCCCTTCCTGGGACAATGAATTCACGGTGTTCTTATTTCAATTTCCAGGAGTGTATTTTCACACGCATAATTATACTACACCACGCAATGTAATAAAACCAAAGCAATGCCACAATACGACGTGCGTCTATCACACTCGTAGCAACGTGTCAGCCTCCAGTGAAAATTTTAAAATTTTGTGGGATTCAAACCCTATTATCTGCTATCTTAGGCTCACGCCGTAAGTGGTAAATAAGAATTTGCCTTTTTTGGAGGTTAATCCAGAACAAAAGGCTTTAATGTTTTAAAACGTGAGCTGAGTACAGCATGGTACGTAGTTTGAAGATTTTTATGTTTCACGACGTGGTTACAGCCAGTAGATGTGGAATGATAATCCGGTTTGCAATGTGCATAAGACGAAGGCCACCATATTATACAGGGTGAGCCACCTAACATTACCGCTGGGTATATTTCGTAAACCACATCAAATACTGACGAATCGATTCCACAGACCGAACGTGAGGAGAGGGGCTAGTGTAATTGGTTAATACAAACCATAAAAAAATGCACGGAAGTATGTTTTTTAATACAAACCTACGTTGTTTTAAATGGAACCCCGTTAGTTTTGTTAACACATTAGAACATATAAACAAATACGTAATCAGTGCCGTTTGTTGCATTGTAAAATGTTAATTACATCCGAAGATATTGTAACCTAAAGTTGACGCTTGAGTACCACTCCTCCGCTGTTCGATCGTGTGTATCGGAGAGCACCGAACTACGTAGGGATCCAAAGGGAACGGTGATGGACCTTAGGTACAGAAGAGACTGGAACAGCACATTACGTACACATGCTAACACCTTTTTATTGGTCTTTTTCATTGACGCACATGTATATTACCATGAGGGGTGAGGTACACGTACACACGTGGTTTCCGTTTTCAATTACGGAGTGGAATAGAGTGTGTCCTGCCATGTCAGGCCAATAGATGAACAATGTGGTGTAACTTACCAAACGAAAGCGTTGGCATGTTGATAGACACACAAACAAACACAAACAGACACACAAAATTCAAGCTTTCGTAACCAACGGTTGCTTCATCACGAAAGAGGGAAGGAGAGGGAAAGACGAAAGGATGTGGGTTTTAAGGGAGAAGGTAAGGAGTCATTCCAATCCCGGGAGCAGAAAGACTTACCTTAGGGGGAAAAAAGGACAGGACTCGCACACACACACATATCCATCCGCACATATACAGACACAAGTAGACATTTGTAAAGGCAAAGAGTTTGGGCAGAGATGTCAGTCGAAGCGGAAGTACAGAGGCAAAGATGTTGTTGAATGACAGGTGAGGTATGAGCGGTGGCAACTTGAAATTAGCGGGGGTTGAGATCTGGTGGGTAACGGGAAGAGAGGATATACTGAAGGGCAAGTTCCCATCTTCGGAGTTCTGACAGGTTGGTGTTAGTGGGAAGTATCCAGATAACCCGGATGGTGTAACACTGTGCCAAGATGTGCTGGCCATGCACCAAGGCACGTTATCCACAGGGTAATCCTCATTACCAACAAACACTGTCTACCTGTGTCCATTCATGTGAATGGACAGTTTGTTGCTGGTCATTCCCACATAGAAAGCTTCACAGTGTAGGCAGGTCAGTTGGTAAATCACGTGGGTGCTTTCACACGTGGCTCTGCCTTTGATCGTGTACACCTTCCAGGTTACAGGACTGGAGTAGGTAGTTGTGGGAGGGTGCATGGGACAGGTTTTACACTGGGGGCGGTTACAAGGGTAGGAGCCAGAGGGTAAGGAAGGTGGTTTGGGGATTTCATAGGGATGAACGAAGAGGTTACGAAGGTTAGGTGGGCGGCGGAAAGACACTCTTGGCGGAGTGGGGAGGAGTTCATGAAGGATGGATATCATTTCAGAGCAGGATTTGAGGAAGTCGTATCCCTGCTGGAGAACCACATTCAGTCCAGTCCCAGAAAGTATCCTGTCACAAGTGGGGCACTTTTGGGGTTCTTCTGTGGGAGGTTCTGAGTTTGAGGGGATGAGGAAGTGGCTCTGGTAATTTGCTTCTGTACCAGGTCGGGAGGGTAGTTGCGGGATGCGAAAGCTGTTTTCAGGTTTTTGGTGTAATGGTTCAGGGATTCCGGACTGGAGCAGATTCGTTTGCCACGAAGACCTAGGCTATAGGGAAGGGACCGTTTGATGTGGAATGGGTGGCAGCTGTCATAATGAAGGTACTGTTGCTTGTTGGTGGGTTTGATGTGGACGGATGTGTGAAGCTGGTCATTGGACAGATGGAGGTCAACGTCAAGGAAAGTGGCATGGGATTTGGAGTAGGACCAGGTGAATCTGATGGAACCAAAGGAGTTGAGGTTGGAGAGGAAATTCTGGAGTTCTTCTTCACTGTGAGTCCAGGTCATGAAGATGTCATCAATAAATCTGTACCAAACTTCGGGTTGGGAGGCCTGGGCAACCAAGAAGGCTTCCTCTAAGCGACCTATAAATAGTTTGGCGTACAAGGGGGCCATCCTGGTACCCATGGCTGTTCCCTTTAATTGCTGATATTTCTGGCCTTCGAAAGTGAAGAAGTTGTGAGTCAGGATGAAGCTGGCTAAGGTAATGAGGAAAGAGGTTTTAGATAGGGTGGCAGGTGATTGGTGTGAAAGGAAGTGCTCCATCGCAGAGAGGCCCTGGACGTGCGGAATATTTGTGTATAAGGAAGTGGCATCAATGGTTACAAGGATGATTTCTGGGGGTAACAGATTGGGTAAGGATTCCAGGCGTTCGAGAAAGTGGTTGGTGTCTTTGATGAAGGATGGGAGACTGCATGTAATGGGTTGAAGGTGTTGATCTATTTAGGCAGAGATACGTTCTGTGGGGGCTTGGTAACCAGCTACAATGGGGCGGCTGGGATGATTGGGTTTGTGAATTTTAGGAAGTAGGTAGAAGGTAGGGCTGCGGGGTGTTGGTGGGGTCAGGACGTTGATGGAGTCAGGTGAAAGGTTTTGTAGGGGGCCTAAGGTTCTGAGGAGTCGTTGAAGCTCAGCCTGGACATCAGGGATGGGATTACCTTGGCAAACTTTGTATGTAGTGATGTCTGAAAGCTGACGCAGTCCCTCAGCCACATACTCCTGACGATCAAGCACCACAGTCGTGGAACCCTTGTCCGCCGGAAGAATGACGATGGATCGGTCAGCCTTCAGATCACGGCTAGCCTGGGCTTCAGCAGTGGTGATGTTGGGTAGTGATACAAGTCTGTACTTGCTCATTCTGAGATACAGAATCCTAAAGTTAAATGAGCGCTGAAAAATCTGCAGTTGAGGTACCAGAAATATTCAAGTATACTTATATATGCAAGGCTGGTGTTGCACTTGGAGCAGAGGATGAGTATGATGTCATGTGCAATGATGGGACTGTTGATTTCTGAGGGGGTAACTGATCCATGTACTGGAAACTAGGGGCGAGTGGTGGGACAGAGATATCGGTACATTCAAGTATGGTAGGGAAGAGGGAGTAATCAGAGTGGGGATCGTCAGGAATGGAGAAGACCTCAGATCGGTGGGAAGCAAAATGGTTAGCCTTACTGAGGTTGTTAGGGAAGGGGAGAGTGCCATGGAGAATAGGTTAATGTGGGGTGGAATGGCTTCCAGTAAGGTGGTGGAAGGCTGACTAGTACTTGGAGGAGTTGATAGAGAGTGTGGAGTTGAGGCACGTGCTTGTCTGGCGCCAGTCCCAGCGTATCTCTGCTATAAGGAGGTTCCAGATGTGTTGCTGTAACTACCGGTGGTGGATGAGTGTATCTGGGTCATGGGTGCGGAGGAAGGAGTGGTAGAGCCTGCAGGATTCACAAAGAAGGACAGCCTGTGGAGAAAGCATAAGGCTGTGAGGGTGGATGAGTTTGGTAGGAACATGGGCCCCCACAGCAACAGTGATGGTCTTCTGAAGGAAGGAAGAGGCATGGGTGATGTCAGTGGGATAGTGAAAGGTGAGGGGATGGCTGTCAACCTGTGAGGCAATGGATTCCTGGTAGGCATCGCAACTGGTGTGGCAGTAGTCATGGACAGACTTTGGAGGGGCAGCTGAGCATGGGGCTGCAGGGGGTATCACTGGTGGAGGAGACAGTGAGGATGGGGAGGTGGTCACTACCAGTGTCCACAAAGATAGACTGAGGAGTTTGGGGGAAGCAAGGATAACATCCAGGGCGGAGTTTCTTTCAGGGTGGATGTGTTGTGGGAGAGGAACAAGGTCACCATGGAGGGTGGCAAGGAATTGATGCCACTGCCGAAGGATGGTAGGGTCACAGCTGTGGATATTGAGACTGATGGCAATCACGGAAGTGGAGAAGGTATGGTCCACATGGTAAATGAAGTCATAGGAGAGGGGAGCTGCGGGACAGATATATAGTGGCACAGGTGATGGTGAGGGAGGGAAAAAAGATGCTGAGGAGATGGTGTTCAGTCGGGTCACTGAGTAGGGGTTGTGGCCAGGCAGGGAGATGCTTGAGGTGGCCAATAGGGCGAGGGGAAGGGGATTGTCAGTGCGGTGAAGGAGACAGGGAGAGGTTTGGACAACATGGCGAGGTTGGAGGAAGGTTTCATTAAGGATGAAGGAGTCGACCATGTGCTGGGATAGGGTATGCATGAAGAGGTATTTGTTTTCAGGAATGGAGCAAATGTTTGGGTAGAGGAGACAATACTTTTGACACGCCAGGAGGTGGGAGGGGGGGGGAAGTTGGGGGAGGAGAGAGGGGCTTAAATGACGGTGTCTAGATGGGTGAAGGTAAAGTGGGTCTGGTTGTGGGAATAGGTGATGTAGATATTCAAATGGAAAACAGAGCAGGCAGCAAGGGAATTCTGCTGGAGGGTGTGGGGATGTTGGAAGGGGTGGATGTTCTGCAGGATCATGGTCAGGAATCGGTTGATGTCTTCAGCCATAGGGGGAGGGTGGAAGGAATTGTTGGGGTGTATGGGCTGATCGATGGGTAGAGCGGGGTTAGTGAGCTCAGGGTTCGTGGGATGGTGTTTGGCTTTGCATTTGGACGAGTAAGTGGGATGAGGTTCGTTGCAGGTGTTGGAGGAAGGGGGAGAGGCGAGGTTAGGAAACTGTTTAAGGAAGTGTGAGGCTTTACAATGGGGGCAGATTGGGGGAGGAGTTCTTACAGTTTTGGGTGAGGTGTTGCATGAGAGACAGCCCTGGCAGCGGTAGGATTGAGAAGCGGAATGGGACAGGTCAACGGAGTGGAGGTGATTGAAAATCAGGACTCCCTGTGTGAGGAGGTGATCTATGGTAGAGACGGACTCAGTAAAGACATGTATGAGGAAGGTAGGGCTAGAGGAGTTGTAAATATGGCAGTTCTAGCAGATTTCCAGGGCGAGGTGGGCGTTCAGTTCTGCCAAAACCTCCATCTCCATGATCACAGGGCTGAGTTTTGTGTTCACAGTAGTGAGATTTGACGGACGACGAGGAGGTTGGGGCTGATGAGGAGAGAAGGATGTAAAGAAAGGGGTGAGAGATGCATGGGGGCTAAAGTTGATGCAAGGAATTCGCTGGAGATGTGTAGGAAAGAGGGAGAGGAGAATTTGATGACAGAGCCTCTAAGCTGGTCGTAGGTTGTGTTCCAAAAATGAACAGCATAGAGACAGAAGTGATGACATTTTCTGCAGGACTTGACCATCATTTTGCAGGACAATGCTCAAGCACGTACAGTGCAAGCTGTTACTGATTTGCCGACCAGAGTGGCCGAGCGGTTCTAGGCGCTACAGTCTGGAGCCGCGCAACCGCTACGGTCGCATGTTCGAATCCTGCCTCGGGCATGGATGTGTGTGATGTCCTTATGTTAGTTAGGTTTCAGTAGTTCTAAGTTCTAGGGGACTGATGACCTCAGAAGTTAAGTCCCATAGTGCTCAGAGCCATTTGAACCATTTTTTTTGTTACTGATTTGTTTGACTGATGCGGCTGCTAGGTGCTATCCCACCTACTGCACTACCGTGACTTAAGCCCTCGTGAGTTCAACTAAATTTCTAAACTGAAGAAAACACTTCACAGCATTCGCTTCAGAACTGCTACAAATTCACCGGGCATAGACCGCGCCGCTCGAACTATCAACACAACTGGCACTGCTAAAAGTATCCTACTACTTCTACAGCGCTGGCAAAGGGTTATACACAATGCTGGCGACTATTTTGAAGGTCAGTAAAACTTTGAAATACGTATCTATTTTGTACGAGCTGTAAATAAATAGTTGCCACTATTAAAGTTCCAACCCTCCTATATTTCCTAACTACAAGAAATAGCTTGGAGGGAAACAATTTTTGTCAAAGAATGTTATTATGTAGAATTGGAAACAAATTTCAGTTGTGAAGAATTTTAAAAAAACTGGACAAGTGTGGTTAGGATTTACGCTCGAAGACTGCGTGAAAACTTAATTATTTATATAGGGAGTTCGTCCATAGGTTTTGATGAGTGAGTTCGCTACTATCAAAATACGTGTCATCAATGTCGGTATCTTTTTTTTACATTGAATTAGGGCCTTAAAAATGTTTTACATCGCCAAAGTTCCATAGACCTTAGTATTTGAAATAAAGTTAATCGTGATACCTTTACCCGTTTCTGAGGAAAAGTGGCTCCTAACAGGGTTCCTTTTTTACCGAATGAGGTACGGAAATCACAGGATATATATCACCATGTGGATCACCATGTGGAAAAGGAAGAAGGAATACCATATTTGTGTCTCGCATGACTAAATCATAGTAAATTAGATTTTACATAAAAAGTAGTTTCTCAAGATAGAAACGATTGAGCTTCCCTAGTATACTGCACACACACGCACGCGCACACACACACACACGCACACACACACACACACACACACACACACACACGTGTGTTATACGAGACACCAATATGGTATTCCTTCTTCCCTTTCCACTTTCCAGATGGTACTATTAGCCAAACACAAAGTTTGTTCGCGTAGAATGTAAAATATTCTAGTATTTTCCCCACTTCAGTACCCACTGTTTCATCGTTATATCTCATCGATACGACGTATGTTTGCTATTTGTTCAATCGTCTTTACCCTCGAATAATCAACACTAAATTCTAATGAGACAAACTCGTAGCCAGATCACATTCAAATTTAAATGATATGATGCGTTTCTGTATTTTCGTTGTACACTTGTAATGTTTGTACTGAGGATCGGTGAAGTGTAGGCTGGTTCAAAATGGCTCTAAGCACTATGCGACTTAACTTCTGAGGTCATCAGTCGCCTAGAACTTCGAACTAATTAAACCTAACTAACCTAAGGACACCACACACATCCCTGCCCGAGGCAGGATTCGAACCTGCGACCGTAGTGGTCGCTCGGCTCCAGACTGTAGCGCCCAGAACCGCACGGCCACTCCGCCCGGCTGAAGGGTAGGTTAAGTGAAAAGAAGCGCCAACGGATCTATGAACGCGACTCTTCCGATAGCTATAGGAGCCTACTTCAGCTGGAGTACGGATAGGCCAGATCGCTCTCCAAACAATTCACATACTGGATTAACAATTGCGTGCAACGGATTTGAAGATAGGTGAGGGGCGGTGAGCGTGTTAAGAGTATATACAGCCGAGAAAAAGGTGCTCACTAACTGTTGAGTTAAATTCTTGGTCCAAGTGAATCTGAGTTTATATTAACTATTCTCAGAGCACATTCCTCAAACGTAACATTAACATGATTATTTATTGGGCACAAGAAAAAATCAACAATTAATTAGGACAAATAAATGAGACAGAGCAATCACCAATCATCTCAGGAAAGCTGTCAGAAAAGTTACTGGGGATTTCAGAAATAGTTAACATCCTAACAACTTAATAGCAGGAACGTGGCCCCCCAGCCGACGCCCCCAGACAACTCGCTGTAATCGATGTGTAGAGCTGCGTGCAGCATACGGTCCAGATGGCTGCGCCACCACTCGTCAGGCAATGCATGTGCTATCTCTCAGATCAGGAATTCTGCTCGCTGCTGCATCTCGTCACTGAAGCCCCTAAGTCTCCAGTGTTAACACCGAACGAGTGTACTCTTCGAAATTTTAGCACCGAGTCTTCTCCTCGCAGTCGTTGCCCGATGTGTTCCCCAACCCACCTCCTATCCCCGCTCTGAGCGAAGTACTCGCCACGAAGCACACTTACTGAGTGAGGAAAGGTGCCCCGAATTCCGGCCAATGAGATAATTGTTAAGGCCCTGTATATTCATCCAGTTAATAACATGTTAAACATTTCTCCAGCCAGCTTCCCGCCGACGCCGTTCTAGAGCATTCTACCTAGCTATCCTACGTAATCGATTTGTTTCTTAGTCCACCAAAGCTAATGGACGGAGCGGTTTTGCCTACACACATGCGCGGTGCAATGAACTACACTACCTGCTGATGATGATGTTTGGTTTGTAGGGTGTTCAACTGCGCGGTCATCAGCGCCCATGCAAAGTCCCAGTTTTACACAGTCCAATCTAGCAACTCTCACGAATGATGATGATGAGGATGAAATGATGAGGACAACACAACCTCCCATTCCCCGGACAGAGAAAGTCCATAACTCGGCGGGAATCGAACCTGGGACCCTGTGATCCAGAGGCAGCAAGGCTAGCCACTAGACCACGAGCTGCGGACACTCCCTGGCGAAACGATGCAGTGTACTCATGCAGAATTGGTGGCCATTGCATGAGCGATCAGCCAGCCTCGTTCTTGCACTGGCGAGACGTTCTTAATCGGCAGTGACTCCCTGAGTAGTCTTCAAGCTATCCACCAGTACTAACCTCGACACCCATTGGTTGTGACTATCCAGGTTCTCCTATATGAACTCAACCAAGCTGCATAGTCGACAGATGGCTTTCTATTTACCCCTGGTCACTTTGGGATCCCAGGGAACGAACGTGCTGACCAGTTGGCCAAGTTGGCTACCAGGATGCCGCTTTTGGAGATGAAGGTACTGGAACGAGACCTTCGGTCGACTCCACGCCATCAGTTGTTGCAAGCTTGGAATGGGATTGGTGTACCCTGATATCTCCAAATAAAGTGCGGACCATAAAGAAGACCACGATCATGTGGCAGGCTTCCCTTCGTGATATTCACAGGAAATCTATTGTTACCTGTGGGCTTTGTACTGGCCACACTCAGCTGACCCACGCCCATATCCTTCGACGAAAGGATTCACACCAGTCCCCATCGAATGGTGGCCCACGTTCTGCAGGACTGGTCTACTTTAGCAATCTTATGGTGAAAACGTACACTTACTGACACGCTACCTCTGGTGATGGCAGATGATGACAAAGTGGCTGATCTGGTTTTACGCTTTACTCGTGAAACTCTTTTTTTACTTTTCTCTGTGGCTAGGGCACATTAGCCTAGTTGGCCGCTTAAGACATTGGAGGGGTGCCCCGTCGCCTGCTCCGACCCATGAGACCTATGGTTGCCTTTGCTCGGTGGTCTGGCCTGGCTCCTGCTCTTCATATTTTTATTTACCCTTACTCTTTTACATCTGCCGTTGGATTACTGTCTCGTCGCCGTTGTTCTCCTTCTCGAGACTTCTTCAACTTGTCCGTTTAGTTAGTTTTATTTTGGTAATTGAGTGGGTAGAAGCACTGGTCAGTTGCAGGGGGTGCGTCTTCCGATGCATAACGTCCAGTGGTCGAGCCGTTCTAGACGCTTCAATCCGGAACCACGCGGCTGTTACGGTCGCAGGTTCGAATACTGCCTTGGGCATGGATGTGTGTTAGGTAGTTTAAGTAGTTCTAAGTCTAGGGGACTGATGACCTCCGATGTTAAGCCCCATAATGCTTCGAGCCATTTGAACCATTTGAACCAACTGTCCCGCTCTCTCACCATTCTTGCTTCTGTCTCTTGCTTTTCTTGATTTGTCTTTTGTGTTCTTCCTCTCTGGGGACTATTCCCGGCTTGACACACGTAAGATTCTGGGACTGACGACCTCTCGTAGTTTTGTCATTTAAATCCCATCAATCCATCTATGAACTTACGCCAATCCCTGATTTTCCCGCATAGAAAATTTCCAGAAATTCAGCTCTTAGTCTCAGATTTTTGAGTATTAAGAGCGCGCAGTAAGAAAATATTTCCCCTTTTGGAGGAAGAAATCCTCACAGCACTATGGATAGTGACAGGCTGTCGGAATTTGCTCTTGAAGGCCGAAAACGGAGTAAACAAATCTGAATAGCGTTGTTCTCACAGAGCAATATGAGATAGGAATCTATTGAAACTGTTCCCCATTCCACCTGCCTTCCGAGAAGTCACCGTGCTTAGTTCAGTGGCCTCTACGAAGTATCTTTTCACCAACATGGGTCATAGTTGTGAAACGGCCGTTTGGTTACTACGAGCGACTCTCTCCACTGTTCACTATCCTCTCGTTTTTAGCCCAAACCAGGCGTTGTTCACTGTCTTTCTACTGTTCATGGAAGAAATGTGTGTGTGAATCCACATGAACGGTGACGTAAAGAAAAATATTGGTCGGCAAAGTACCTCGCCCCAGCTGGCCAGAGGCGTTGCCCTTGTTCCAGTCGGCGTGTCTGAGAAGTCACCTCCGTCTCTGCAGGATCCTCAGCCCGCAGCCTCTGCTGTGTCATATCACTGAAGCGTCAGACCAAGGCTCACGAGTGACATTTACTATCCCGCGTACAACTCAAAATAGAGAAGGTTTATAAATACATTCACTGACATCATTACTGTTGTTAACATCCAGTAGAAATGAAGTCGTAGATACATGACTGTAATTGAGATTAATGGTATTTATGGAATAAAAATCAGATGTGTCAGACTGGGAGTCTCTCAATAGGTTTTCATTAATAGAAGTACACTTTTTGCATGCTGAGGAGGCAACAAAGACATAAAGCAGTTTATATCACCCTCATATATCCACTGGGTGAAAGATCAATTGTAGTTTGCAATTACTTTAATAGTAGTTTTTCAATTACTATTTTCGTAAATGATTAACTTAAGTCATAGTAATGGTTAATGCTAAAAGACCGACAAACTGAACAGTATTCACATCTCATTTTGCCCGTTAGGTGTGTCTTTTCCCCTTGACGGGTTGTACGTAATCTGTCTCTCTCTCTCTCTCTTTCAGTGTCATTATTCACATTATCCAATTTCATTGTTTAGTCTGTAATAGACTAAAAATATTGTCATTTTTTAAATAACTGTGATGTAAAATGTGCTATATACATAGCACCTTTTTTGAAGGCCCTAATATGGGGAGATTAAATAAATGAATAAAGAAATCAATAAAGCATTACACGCAAGACATGGAGAAACGTTTTCAAAAATTGTGTTAGGAATCAAGTTTGATCCTATTTTAATTCTATAGAGACTTTGTAAGTGATTGTACTTTACAGTTTGGAAACTGTAGTTACAATTGTAAAAACATGTAAATAGGAGTAAAATAATTTTGATAACTAACAATGTATATGGTTCATTCACTTCCTGGCTGATACATGCTTTTGCATATAAGGCCTTCTGATGCGGGCTTCGGGAATTCAGTACTTTTTGCATCACGGTTGCTTCAGAAATGACAATATCTTTAATTTGATAAATGGTGATACACTGTCGAGTCACATTAATGTGACCACCACCTATGTTCGACGTCAACGTGCAATAAGCAATCGCAGACGGCAAGTGGCACCACTAACAGTGGAAGGTATATAAAGCATGTCGAGGAATACTGAAAACAGTGAAATTATTGTGGAAAAGGGGCGATTTATTTGGTGTCCAAAAGGGCGTGATCATGATTTTTGGACCAAGGGTGGAAGCATTTCCGAAACGGCTCAGCTCGTAAACTGTTCGCGTGCTACACTCGTTAAATTATACTGTGCATGGCAAAATGATGCTGTCCAAAACTGGCATCAAGGCGTGGTGCAGCACGGGCCATAGATGATAGGGGTGAACGACTGCTGCGGAGTTGTATGACTGTTGAGCAACTGATCACAGAGATGAAACAAGGGGCTACTAACAGCGTCTTCTCAACAACCGATCGGCAAACTTCGCCGCGTATGCACCTCAGCAGTAGATCCCTGCTTCATGGCCTCACGCTGACAGCTATTCATTAGTGATGGAGGCTGGAATTTGCACGCCAGTACCTCAACTAAATGTTCACTGATTGACGACAGGTGGCCTTGTTAGATGAGTTACGTTTTATGCTCCATAGGACAGACAGCCTTTGGCACATACGGTGTGAAACATCTGAAAGCAAATAACCTGCAGCAGTCGTTAGGAGGACCTCGTCATTCTGGAAGGTACAATGGATCAACAGACGTATGCACAGACGTACAACACCATCACACGCAACTCGCAGTGTACACGCGTGGTTTGAAGAGAACTCTCATGAGTTTACTGTACACCACTGGCCACCAGACTCTCCAAATTTATTTATTTATTTTTATTTATTTATGCATTTATTTTACCTGGCAAGATTAGGGCCTTCAGGCCCTCTCTTACACCTAACCAGGCATACTCAGATTCAACAAATTTCAGTTTCTACAGAACATTAAGGACATATAACATGTTATACAGTATTAATGTTACAGGAAAAATTAGAGATTATAAAAGTACTACAATGATAATTATAACAATCAAAAAGTAATTATAATAATCAAGAATAATAATAATAGTAATGACTATGTATAGGAAAGTGAACATATTTTTTCTTTTATGAATGTCAGTCCTATTGCTAGTTGGGAATTTTCTCGTTATATTCTTGCAGCTTGTGAGTTATTCTCATCAAGCAGAGACATAAGACGATAGAATGGGGTGAAAGAGATATAGAAAAGGTAGATAAGTTAGAGGAGGAGAAATAGAATGGTAAAATTCGAAGCTATGATGGAGAGGAGAAAGAAAAAGATGAGAGGGGCACGACAATGGTAGCTATACCGTCCCTAATATGTAAGTCTTGAGTTCCCTCTTGAATGTTAAGTGGTTCTGGATAAGACGCAGATCACAGGGGAGCGCGTTCCATAGTCGTATGGCCGAGATGGAGAATGACACAGAGAAAGATTTTGTGTTATGTAAAGGTACAGCCAAGATGCTAGATGTATCCGATCTGGTATTGCGGTTGTGGAATGATGATAGGTGTTTAATGTGAGAAGATAAGTATTGGGGGCACCAGTGGCTAAGAAATCGTTGAAGTAAGCACATCGTGTGGAGATCGCGTGCCTTATGTGGGCGTATCCAACCTAGATGGGAGTATGAAGGACTGATATGATCATACAACCGTATATTGCATACGTATCTAACGCAAGCATTCATCACTAGCTCGAGGCATCTCGAATTTTCACTATTTGTGCCGTGTTGAACTACATCACAGCAGTAAAGAATCTGTGACACCACGTCGATAGGGCTGCAGAAGGTGAGTATTCAGGCTGTTGACAGTTGATCACATTAATGTGATTGGATAGTGTAAAATGACATTAACAGGATAAAAATTATTCAAATGACTATTAATGATAAGAGAAATAACCGTATTGACTAAGAACTAATAATGTCAGTAACAATGGTACTACTATTGCTAGTGCTAATAATAAGAAGAATGAGAGTAATTGGAGCAGATAAATGTATTTATAGGTGTACAAGAGTGATATTTTCTTATATAGTGAGTCTGCGACGAGAAATTGAGATGTTTGGAGCAGCTACAGGCTTTGGGAAACGAGGAAATGTGGTTGGAAGAAAGAGTTCTTAGTTGTAGTAAGGTAAGGGGTCCATACAGGTCAGAGACAGATCTTGTTATTGTGGTAGATTTCCCATTAATCCTACGTATATGATGTTATTCAGTTCTCTGACGTAATCAGAGAGATAGTTCCAGAGTTGGGTTCCTGATGCTGCCACTGTTTTACATGATGTCAATAAAAAACGTTTCTTGGAATTTAAGAAGACCTGAATGCGGCACTTGCATAGGTAGACTTATTCTGTTTTTCCAGCAATTGTGAATGAGAATGATTGTTCATCTTCATTGTTACTATGCAATTTGAGCTCCTGTTGATGACTGAGGCCCAGCTCTGTTCAAATACTTTCTTTGATTGCTTAATTTTAAGAATTAGGTGGTTTAAATGAAAATACATTGAAATTAAATCTGATTTTATATAAACATTGGTATTCTCAACAGACATAAATCTCTGACGAACCGCATCGTTAATGCTACTGTCACAGTTCCTGTTCTTAACTAGCTTCTTCTTGCACATAAATCACTTCTGATCACTCAGCGAACGTACATTTTTCGACTCAGTCAACACTCGACAGATTACAGCAACCGGCCAAATTATGGTTGATAGCTGTCTACAGTAACTACAAAATATACAGTTACGTTAGAAACGAGTAAAAGAAAATACATGGGCTATAAACACAGCACACTCTCAAATAATCTTTATTTGATTCAGTAGAAGTATCCAACTCCTTATGCTTGTAATTCATTTCTACTGATAAACTTATCTATAAAAATACATCAGTTCGGGTAAATATTGTTTTGTAATGGTTAAGAGCTCTTTTTTTGGAATCTTATTCATATCTCGACAGCTGTCTATCAGATTATGAGGTTGTATTTTGACTGTAACAAAGACACCGCAGAAGTTACGCGACGATCTATTTCTTGCGTAGGATGTGGAGTGCAAGCCTTGTACTTACTTACTTTTTTTGTCCTTTCTGCAGTTTTCTTACGTTTCTGGCAGCCCTTCAGTTTCATAGCACATGCTTCCACTAAAAATATATTTTTTTTGTCTTTATTTCGTTCCCTTCACACAATGCGGGTGGGGATGGACTATCGACAGCGCAAATATCCCTTTATTAGGGGTAATGGGTTTCAAATAACAAATCAATGCAATATATTTGAAATGGTTACAAATTACGCATTTTTTTAGAATTATTTGAAACATGATTTTTTGATGATATAATATTTAAAAACAAATTTTTCTCGTTTTAAAATTAAAAAGATAACAAATTAAGAAAAATGGCATCGAAATTTTGAGAATAAACGCTGTACATTCGCTGGTAGTTGGACCTACAGTTTGAAATTATAGTAATTAGAAAAAGAGGTTATGTAGGGATGTGGCGTGCGGAAGTAAACTAAGGTGTCCAGTCGCTTGTAAATGTTGTGATACATGTATGAGGGAAGGTGTGGGAGGTAGTGGAGGGACGGAGGGTGTTGGACACAGAAAGACTGCCACAGGGAGTTTCATTTGCCAGTAAATTGTCTCGCCTCGCGCAAAGGCCGTTTATCCGGGTCTCGCAAAGCGCGTGCGCACGAGAAGGTAGCGGGTGGCAGGGAATGGCGTCGCTTTGGACAGGAGGCCTTCATCTGCCGCGGAATAATGCATTGGCCGCGTGCAGATTTAATCAAGGCCTCTGTCAACAGCGGTCTGCGGCCTCCCACGCGCCTCCGCAGGCGCCGCCCTTCTGTAATCAAAAGCGGCGGACAGGTGGCAGCACCGGCGCCGCGCCTCGCTCTAGTCGCGCAACCGTTGTCTTACCGCTGGATACCTGGGCTGCTGGTGTTGTGAATGTGCAAGTGGCAACCATTATTTATACTCCATTGATTTAATGCTTCTCGCTGAAGTTTCAGGTTCTGCAGCAAAGCCTTAACATGATCTCAGTAATTAACTTTCCAACACGAGTAGATAGACAGTAGGACCCTAATTTATTAAGTGTTCTTTGGCGAAGCTCAAAGCAAGAAAGTAGCTGTTTACCAGTAACAAATGTTCTCTCTGATCACGATGACATTAGGATCAACGAGGTAGCGTCTTACAGTATGGATACTATTAGGTGGAAATCTGAATAATTGACTCCATGACACATGTTTTTAAGAATAGTTTACAAGACGTGACCTGAGATGAAATTCACAACGAACCAGACACTAACACAAAATTTAAACTATTGTGCGATAAATTCATATCAGGATTTAAAAAAAAGCTTTCCACAGAAACTAATCAGAAAGGGCGTTAAATAGCCACGCAAAAAATCATGTATCACTAGAGGGATTAAAGCATCTCGTGAAAGCAAAGCGGAAATGTGTGTGTTGCCAAGAACAAGTAGACATCGTGCAGTAGTTGCACACTGCAAAAACTACTTGAAATTACTAACAATTAATGTTATTAAAAATCAGGGAACATGCACTTTATGTCAAAAATCAGTAATTCTTCTAAAAGATTTTAGACTATATGGAATGTAGTGAAATGAGAGACAGGACAACCATCCACAGAACACGACAACGCAACGAGTGAACTCACTGGAAGCGCTATAAATGATGAGTCAAAGCTGGCAAATGCACTTAACAACCATTCCTTGAATAAAGCAGAAAGTAGGGCGACAGAGACTCTTGTGACATTATCCTGACTGCCTTGTCCGAGAATTACTTCGAGCAGATAGTTAGAGAACCAACTCGTGAAGCTAACGTTTTAGACCTCATAGCAACAAATAGACCGGAACTTTTCGACTCCGTGAATGTAGAAGAGGGTATCAGTGATCATAAGTCAGTGGTTGCATCAATGACTACAAGTGTAATAAGAAATGCCAAGAAAGGAAGGAAAATATATTTGCTTAACAAGAGTGATAGGGCACAAATCGCAGAATATCTGAGTGACCACCATCAAACGTTCATTTCTGAGGAAGAGGATGTGGAACAAAAATGGAAAAAATTCAGAAACATCGTCCAGTACGCCTTAGATAAGTTCGTACCGACTAAGGTCCAAAGCGAGGGGAAAGATCCACCGTGGTATAACAATCATGTACGAAAGGTACTACGGAAACAAAGAAAGCTTCATCATAGGTTTAAGAGTAGTCGAATCATAGCTGATAAGGAAAAGCTGAACGAAGCGAAAAAGAGCGTAAAGAGAGCAATGAGAGAAGCATTCAACGAATTCGAACATAAAACATTGGCAAACAATCTAAACAAGAACCCTAAAAAGTTTTGGTCATATGTAAAATCGGTAAGCGGATCTAAATCCCCTATTCAGTCACTCGTTGACCACGATGGCACCGAAACAGAGGACGACCGAAGAAAGGCAGAAATACTGAATTCAGTGTTCCGAAACTGTTTCACTGCGGAAAATCGTAACACGGTCCCTGACTTCAGCCGTCGCACGGACGCCAAAATGGAAAATATTGAAATAAACGATATCGGAATTGAAAAACAACTGCTATCACTTAGTAGCGGAAAAGCATCCGGACCAGACGAGATACCCTTAAGATTCTACAGTGATTATGCTAAAGAACTTGCCCCCTTTCTATCAGCAATTTATCGTAGATCGCTGGAAGAACGTAAAGTACCTAGCGACTGGAAGAAAGCGCAGGTCGTTCCCATTTTCAAGAAGGGTCATAAATCAGATGCGAATAATTATAGGCCTATTTCGCTTACGTCAATCTGTTGTAGAATAATGGAACATGTTTTGTGTTCTCGTATTATGACGTTCTTAGATAATACAAATCTCCTTCATCATAACCAACATGGATTCCGCAAACAGAGATCATGTGAAACTCAGCTCGCCCTATTTTCCCAAGAAATTCACAGTGCCGTAGACACTGGCGAGCAGATTGATGCCGTATTCCTGGACTTCAGGAAGGCATTTGATACGGTTGCGCACTTACGTTTAATGAAAAAAATACGAGCTTACGGAATATCGGACCAGGTTTGTGATTGGATTCAGGATTTCCTAGAAGAAAGAACACAACATGTCATTCTTAACGGTTCAAAATCTGCAGATGTAGAGGTAATTTCGGGAGTACCGCAAGGAAGCGTGATAGGACCTTTATTGTTTACAATATACATAAATGACTTAGTTGACAACATCGGTAGCTCCGTGAGGCTATTTGCAGATGACACGGTTGTCTACAAGAAAGTAGCAACATCAGAAGACTCGTACGTACTCCAGGAAGACCTGCAGAGGATTAATGCATGGTGCGACAGCTGGCAGCTTTCCCTAAACGTAGATAAATGTAATATAATGCGCATACATAGGGGCAGAAATCCATTCCAGTACGATTATGCCATAGGTGGTAAATCATTGGAAGCGGTAACGACCGTAAAATACTTAGGAGTTACTATCCGGAGCGATCTGAAGTGGAATGATCACATAAAACAAATAGTGGGAAAAGCAGGCGCCAGGTTGAGATTCATAGGAAGAATTCTAAGAAAATGTGACTCATCGACGAAAGAAGTAGCTTACAAAACGCTTGTTCGTCCGATTCTTGAGTATTGCTCATCAGTATGGGACCCTTACCAGGTTGGATTAATAGAAGAGATAGACATGATCCAGCGAAAAGCAGCGCGATTCGTCATGGGGACATTTAGTCAGCGCGAGAGCGTTACGGAGATGCTGAACAAGCTCCAGTGGCGGACACTTCAAGAAAGGCGTTACGCAATACGGAGAGGTTTATTATCGAAATTACGAGAGAGCACATTCCGGGAAGAGATGGGCAACATATTACTACCGCCCACATATATCTCGCGTAATAATCACAACGAAAAGATCCGAGAAATTAGAGCAAATACGGAGACTTACAAGCAGTCGTTCTTCCCACGCACAATTCGTGAATGGAACAGGGAAGGGGGGATCAGATAGTGGTACAATAAGTACCCTCCGCCACACACCGTAAGGTGGCTCGCGGAGTATAGATGTAGAAAAAAAAAAAAAAAAAAAAGAATCACATCGGCACACTGAAAAAGAAACTCTCATAAAATTCGGTAATATGAATCTATCACCAACTTCTTCTGAAAATAAAATTATGTATTCTCTCAAAAATAAAAGATCTTCTGGATTTGATGGTTTTTCCAGTAGAGTACTAAACATTTGTTCCCATGTAGTAAGTCCTGAAATATAAGGCATTTTTCCAGAGAAACTGAAATATGCCGTTGCCAAACACCCCTTTAAGAAATGTGGTGGGAGAGATGTCAATAACGGACGACCTATTTCACTGCTGATATTGTGGTGTCACCGCCAGACACCACACTTGCTAGGTGGTAGTTTTTAAATCGGCCGCGGTCCGCTAGTATACGTCGGACCCGCGTGTCGCCACTGTCAGTAATTGCAGACCGAGCGCCGCCACACGGCAGGACTAGTGAGACGTCCTAGCAGTCGCCCCAGTTGTACAGCCGACTTTGATACCAATGGTTCACTGACAAATTACGCTCTCATTTGCCGAGACGATAGTTAGCATAGCCTTCAGCTACGTCATTTGCTACGACCTAGCAAGGCGCCATATCCTTTGCTATTTACCTTGTGAAGCATGTACAGTGAAGAGAGATGTTCACCAATTGTGGATTAAAGTTAAGTATTCTACCAGTTACCCCCTGTTTTGCTAGTCTTATTTCTCTGACCTGTTCCAGACCTCTCACTTGAGCAACAGTTATATCCTGACCAAATCACATCTTAGGTTTCAGAAGAGTTGCTCTACTTCAAGGGAAACTTCCCATTGCACACCCTCAGATTTATTGATAAGATGGCCCAGTGTATAGCCCGACAAAACCTGAACACAGATCAGGCATGAAAACAGGAAGAAAGCGTACTGAACTGCGAAAAAAAAGCAAAATAAAAGTAGTGAACGGTCGAACCTTAACAAGTGGAACATCGGGCACAGTGGAAAAGTCTCGTCCCCGTGGTTAAGTGGTCACGGTGTTGGACTGCTGAACAGACGAGCCTTGTTCATGCTATTTATTTTTATTTTATTTTTACAATATTATGAACTGTCCGTCCGGTCATTGAAATGTTTGTTACCTTTCTGTAGTATTAGCAGTAGTCATACTGTCCTTTTGCTATAGAATATAGCAAAAGGGCAGTCTCAGTGTTTATGACATCACACCTCCCGAATTGTGTGTCGTACAGTGATATGATTTTGCAAGTACATTCATTGGTATACATGAAACCGTCTGTAAAATCTGTTGCGAATAGAGCTAGTTGTGAAGAAGTAATAAATTAAACGTCATGGCTGATGCTGAAGTTTTACTGCGTGAGCAACGAAAATATAAACGATACAACTTTTTCCATTCATCATTTTGTGGGATGTCTCAGCGAGAAAAAAGTTTCGTAAATGTTTGAAATTATGTATAAACATTTTTGCTAGGCCTTAAGTGCTCTCACTTCCAAATACATGGTAGAATACATTCTGAGTTTTTGCGCACAGTGAGCTATTCTGCCTCGAGATATATACAAAGTTTCTAACTCTAATACTTAACTTGCTGTTTTACATCTTTAACGTGGAGTTATACCTCTTACGAGTAGATTAAGACAGCATTTAAAATTTTTGATTGTGGTCAATAATCACATGAAATGCTGAAAATCAAATTTTTGATGCCCCTAGAAGCCGTTAGGTAGCCAACCAGCAGCTGGAACTATGAACCATGAACTCTGAACCAGAACCGAGTTAGCTGGCCGGCGTGGCCGAGCGGTTCTAGGCGCTTCAGTCTGGAACCGCGCGACCGGTACGGTCGCAGGTTCGAATCCTGCCTCGGGCACGGGTGTGTGTGATGTCCTTAGGTTAGTTAGGTTTAAGTAGTTCTAAGTTCTAGGGGACTGATGACCATAGATGTTAAGTCCCATAGTGCTCAGAGCCATTTGAGCGAGAACCGAGTTAGCCAATTACAGTCAGTAATACAGATTACATTTTTCGGGGAAATACAACTTACTATTATGTTCCAACATCATTTAGGTTGTTGTGCATATGGTAATCAGAAAAGGTGTGAAAAGTTCGTAAGGGTGTTGCAGGTTAGGTCCTGGTAAGTAATAACTGTTGAGAAAAAAATTCGATAGGTTGCGTCGTTTCCGAGTTAATTAGCACTGAAGTTAACCAATCATGCCGTTACGTCCAAATTCAGGCGGCCCGTCAGAAACGGTGTCGCCAAATGTGTCTTCGAATATGTCCTGAAACCGAACAAGAGAGTAATACAAAAATTGGACATGGGACGTTAATAAGCATCGAACCCGAGCCAAAATCTGAGCAGTCTCGTGAGACGTCATCCACGCTGTGAGAACAGCTGACACTAACCGTATCTGCTTGCCCGGCCCGACTGGCTAATTACAGTACTAAGTCGGAAATGGCGCTACGTATAGAATTTTTTTCGACGATTATTTCTCAACACAATCTTATCTGCAATATCCTTACAAGTTATCAAACGTTTGTTACCATCCTGTACTTATTTCAGCAACCGCATAAACGTATGTTAAACAAGTATCAAACTTTATTTACATTGTCATTGAAAACAAAAAGAGCCACTTCGGCAGAAAGTCAGAACGTAGTTTATCTCTTCCGTGATTCTCGTGCGTCAGACTTGGAAACTTGAACTCCTCGAATCTCTGCGTTTCTTTCAGTAACGGACTAAGTTAAACGAAGCCTGGAAACTAGATTAAAGGGTCAGTTTTCTCAATAACGCCAAATATGTAAATTAAAAATATATGTTACATAATCTTATCGTGTGGGCCTTTCCCTGTTTTGGTCTATGTCTCAGAAAAAAAAGAAATGCGTGGATGAGGCGGCTATCACGTCATAGTTCGTGACTGCCCTCAAATTGCTTTCCTTGGCAATTTATGAGGTGACCTGCGGGGAAGCTATTTGTATCGCTGTCCTCGGTAAATATTAACGAAACCACTGGAGGACGGCCGCCGGCGAGGCCAGTGCGCCATTCGTCTGACTGCGCCCGGCCCTGTGGTACGCCCCTAAGACCCACCTTCCGCCTCGTAACGTGCATCTTGAGTTCCTCATTAATAAAAATAGAGAGGAACTGAAGAAAAACGATAGTTTAAAATGTGCTCAGCAGAGGAAAAACTGGGATTATAAACTCAGGATGACGGTATGCAAACGGCATTTATTACTCGACAAAGCGAACCGTATACCTACCATAGCGGCAACTATCGGTGGGCAAGGAATCACGTATCTGTTACAAATCACAACTGATTGAGAGATCACAGTTTTCATAATAATAAGTTTTAAGTATTCGGCTGTGATTTCGTGTCGGCCGGAGTGGCCGAGCAGTTCCAGGCGTTTCAGTCTAGAACCACGCGACTGCTACGGTCGCAGGTTCGAATCCTGAATAGGGCGTGGATGTGTGTGATGTCCTTAGGTTAGTTAGGTTTAAGTAGTTCTAAGTTCTAGGGGACTGATTACGTCAGATGTTAAGTCCCATAGTGCTAGGAGCCATTTTTTTGTGTGATTTCATTCACAAATAACAACTCAAAGTAGCATTTAACGCTATGTGGAATCAATTGCCGGAACTTCGTACTTCTTTGCAAACACACTGTGCCACTCTATCAGGCTTAGACTATGTAATGTTTTCAAGAACAGTGTAAGTCAAAAGTAACAACTAAAATCGGTATAATTGCATTCAACGCCATGATTCATCTGCTGTACGAAGTTCGTACTTCTAAGCTCCTTTTGTGACGGAGTCGAGTACAGATTGTTACAATGTTATTTCGACTGTTCCAAAGAGTGCACTAGTAACAACTAAAAGTAGCATAATAACATTCAACCACTGAACCTATGAACTTCCTTTATCCGACGAATAAATAGCAAATGACTAACAGCGCTGGCACCACGGTTCTACGGTTCTACGGAACTGAAGACAGTTGTGCCGAACACACAGCACCGATGTATCAGAAGTACGAGGCTCATGTCGCGATACGGAAACAGAGAACGACAATACGACAATAGCGCTCCTTAGTGGCCTGACAGTGAAATCTGAAAACGACAAAATATGGCGCGAAAATCCGCATTTTTTAATTCGAAATGTCCACCTCGGTAGCTGGGGGTTCAGTGCTGCAGAATGCCATGCAATGGGCCCCGTTCGATCCCCGGCTGAGTGGAGATTCTCTTTGCTCGGGGACTGTGTGCTGTGTTGTCTTCATTACCGTATCGTCCCCATCGACACGCAAGTCACCGAAGTGGCGTCAACTAAACAGATTTGCACCAGGCGACCGTCTACCCGACAGGGGGCGCTAGCCACAAGGCATTTCATTTCATTCGAAATGCGCAATTAAGACTCCAATATTTTTCACTTATACTTTGTGGGTGGGCATCGTAGTCTAGTAATCAAGTGCGTGCCTGAAAACCAAAAGGTGTTTGTGACCCTTGCAAAGCAATGGATTGAAGAAATCTCAATCAAAAACTAAGATTAACTTCTCGTAGTTGGGGCTCTAAGTCACGTAAAATTCTCTAAATGATCTCGTGATCGCATTTTGTCTGTAAAATTATTTGTTTGTAAAACCCAGTTTTGCATTTTCGACCGGGTGGGCATTATAAAGTGGAAATAATTGCCTCTTAGCACATGTCGAAAGGTAAAAATTATCTGACATGACACGACAGGACTCAAAAACTGGATTTATATCATTGGGTTCATGACAAAGTCTCTTGCGTGTATTGTATGCATTGTGAATATGTTGCTGGTATTATGCTTTATTTTTGCACCTATCCGTAATATTGGATGGAGTAAATAATTCCATTTTGTTTTTGTTTCACATAACACAGAAGTTGCTTTTGCCGAATAGTGTTTTGTGCCCACGAACCCGTATGTGAACTGATCGATTTAAATGTGTTATGAGTCATTGCTCGTATTATACTTTATTTCGCACTTTTGTTTCGTACTTTGTCGAATGTAACGGAGAAAATGTTAGCAGACTGTATTACACCTTGTCATGGGATGAGTAGTCACTATGTGTTTCTGGTTAGAGAAGTGTTGCTTCTTGCAGCTGGGTGTACTATGTAGTCTTAGTGACTAAGGCATTCTTCCTTACAAATGCTACGACTATAGCAGTAGCTATCTAAACGTGTTCACACGTTATTAGCAGGTACTAAAACAACGAATTTTAACGTAAATCAGAGTGCTGCAGTCATCCTCTCAGTCCAGTAAAAATACTGTCATGCTTTCACCATTGGTTCTACTAGTGAATTCTGGGTACCAAAGTTAACTAAACGCAGCAGCATTCAGTATGATGGAAGTACATTCCCACTATACCACACAATCCCATGTGCACTTTTGCTGCCTAATAATACTTGGCACAATAACTACATACTGCAATACTACAAAGCATACTCAGTTGTAAGAAATAACACAGTTCAAAGCAGAAATACAGAGTCAGTCCGTGGTAAGATGCACTAAAACTGAATAACAATTCTGTCTTAAGCTGCTAACATGGACTCTCCCTTAAATGCGAGAAAGTACGAAAAACAGATGCAAACTAAAATAAAGTAGAATATGAACAATACACTTACAGCCACCAGTTCACACAAGGGTTTGTAGGCAAGAACAAATGTCCACAGAACAATATCCGACGGAACCAGAATGTATGAAATCATTTAGTCCACACATTATTACGAACACGAGCAAAAGTCAAGAAGAAAACAAGTCACATATTCACAACGCAATTCAGAAAGTGAAATACACGCAGTAGGTTGTAATCAGAAATACAATGCGGCGAAAGCAGTTTCTCTTTTCTACGAAACTAAAACAAATATAGACGACTTTAGACCACCCAATAAGAAATCGAAATGATAGACTGATAAACGTGCAGCGCTCCAAGCGGCGTGGCAGTGAATCAAGTTCATCTTACTGGAAGTCCCTACATGAGTTTCACCGCCCCTGGTTCATAATTTTTGGTAGTCGGGACTAAGTTCGCGCAGACCCGGTTAACAAGAACAAACCAAACGCCCGCGGTTTCCACCGCAAAATGCCCCCCCCCCTCCCCCAAAGCCGGAAGAAAGTGTCGCATCGCACTGCTAAAGTAAATGTTCTGCTGTGCCGAGTATCTCCGAGAAGGGCCGAGCGAAGCGTGCAGCACTTCGGGCACACGTGAAGTTTTGCACGCTGTGGCCGATCTTGTTTTAACCCATCTCTAGCGAGAACTAACTCGGTCACATGACTAGGTATAGCCATACTCTAGTACTCGTTACCTCGCCGTACAAGCGTAGAAAGAGAGAGAGAGGAAAACGCATTTCTGGGCAGTCGCGATGCCTTATCGCTGACAGTGATTGTGAGAGGTAAAACGGTATGACAGTTCAGACAGAGAAGGTGACGGAACGTGCAAGCAAAATGTTGAAGTCCAGTAAGTCGACGGAATGCAAATTAAAGCAACATGGTCATTTAGGTTGTTGTGCACATGGTAATCAGAAAAGGTGTGAAAAGTTTGTAAGGGTGTTGCAGGTTGGGTCCTGGTAAGTAATAACTGTAGAGAAAAAAATTCGATAGGTTGCGTCGTTTCCGAGTTAATTAGCACTGAAGTTAACCAATCATGCCGTTCCGTCCAAATTCAGGCGGCCCGCCAGAAATTGTGTCGCCAAATGTGTCTTCGAATATTTCCTGAAACTGAACAAGAGAGTAATACAAAAACTGGACATGGGACGTTAATAAGCATCGAACCCGAGCCAAAATCTGAGCAGTCTCGTGAGACGTCATCCACGCTGTGAGAACAACTGACACTCACTGTACCTGGCTGCCCCGCTTGAATTTGGGCGCGCATCGACCCGACTGGCTATTTACAGTACTAAGTCGGAAATGGCGCTACGTTTGCTGAGCGGAACGCGATTCGAGTGTTTAGAAGGAAAGCACACCAAATAAATATCCCACTGACAGAGTGGATGAATATGTTAGTTGGCGAAAAAGTCTATGAAATATCAATATTGTGAGAACTATACAGCTTTTGTCACACAGAACAAGACTTAAATGTTAGAAAAGAAATTCTGAGAAAAGTTATTCTCTCTAAGAGATTTGGTTTTAAAAGGTGCCAGACTAGAGGATTCGTCATGAGTGTGAACGAGGTGACCTTTTTTTTTTAATCAAACTTCCAAATTAAGTCAGTCAGTAGTTTGTTCAAGCGATTCGTATTATGGTACGCATTGCACTATGAATACATATTGACAAAGTGGGCAGAGCGTAATATTAAAGAAAAATGTTTACCAGTTGTTTTATGCAGGCCATTGGCGTACAGACGCGACAGCGCTTTATTTTTAAGAATACTCTGTTGCCATGTCCCCCTGAATCTCGAGTGTAAACACAACTCGTCCGCCATTCAGGTTAGGTATTCCTTTCAGTTTGCTGGGCAATACATGCACATTGTATTACACTGAGATGCACAAGGTGCAATCAAGTTCTAAGATCTCTTTCTCAAGACAGGGAGCAGATAGAAACATGTGGTTTTGATAAAGTAGGCAGACACTCGTTTTCACACAAGTGGCGGCGCCGTACGCCACACAGAACTCTAGTGGCTGCAGCGAGACTGGGGAGTGATTTTGATGCTAGAAATGATGACGTTTTCACTGAGTCGTCTACACCGGACGAGCAGCGCTGCGCCACGGGAAACCAAAAAGAGAGGATCGGTGCCTCCAGTGTGGAAGACAAACCGTATCATTCTGCCCGTTGCCCAACAACAACGAACAAGTTCCAAGTTTTGGTACATCAAAGGAAAAGTTTCAGTCGTGAGTGCTCTGTCGGAACGAGGTTCCTCACTACTGAGGCAACACGAGGCAGTAGTGTACCAACAGGAAGTGTGTAAGTTAATTCACATTCTATCTCAAGATGAATTTGGGGTAGATCATCATAAAATAGGAAACTTAATAAATAGATCTGTACCGATAACAGCTGGAACTATGGAATCCGAAATATAATGATTAACACATACAAAAATAGAAAAGACGATGCAGTTCCCGCTCCTGAGTACAATTCTGTCCAACAGTTCTGAATCACCGGTCCGCGAATCACCTTTGACCACTTCACCTCTATATTCTCCAAGTCAGGTAACCCAGTGGCCCGTTCAACGACGACATCAACTGATTTCATTTGAGTACTGTGGCTCTATGCACAAATTTGTAACTAATTTTACCTCCTAAGTTCTACTGGCAATGAAGAAAATTTGAAATACAGGATATATATTTTTAAAGTGCATGACAGTTTTATTTCAACTCATCAGTCTTCTGACTCCTTTGATGCGGCCCGCCACGAATTTGCTGGAAGTATTCCAATCTCTGTCTCCCCCTACAGTTTCAGCCTCTACAGGTCCCCCTAGTACCAAGGATGTTATTTCCTGACGTCTTAACGGATGTCCTATCTTCCTGCTCCTTCTTCTTATCTGTGTTTTCCATACATTTCTTTCGCCGCCGATTCTACGGAGAGCTTCCTCATTCCTTATCAGTCCACCTAATTTTATACACTCTTCTGTAGCACCATATCTAATATACTTAGATTCTTTTCCGTTCCGATTTTCCCACAGTGCATGTCTCACTGCCGTAGAATGCCGTGCTCTAAACGTACATTCTGAGAAACTTCTTCCTCAGATTAAGACCTATATTTGACATTAACAGTATTCTCTTGGCCAGGAAAGCTCTTTGATTTTTTATTATTATAATTGCGTCTCTGGTGCATTTACCTTGCCTAAAGCCGAACAGATCATCATCTAACAGATCCGAACTGTCCTTTTACGATTCACATGTATAGTATCCTTGCTAGCAAGTAGGATAATTGAGCTGTTAAGTATACTGTGCGAATATTCTTGCACTTGTCGGCTCTTGCAATCTTCCGAATTTGGGCACGAAGTTTTTCCAGTCTCACATAGCTGTTTTGTTGCAACTTTCTCCAATGATTTTAGAAATTCTGATGGGATGTTACCTATTCCTTCTTCCCTATTTGGTCTTAAGTCTCCCGAAGCTCTATTAAATTTTTATTCTACAGATAGTGTAACGTGCGCGTGGGGCACACAATACTCAGTAAAGCCTGTACTATGGTAAGTGAGCGGGGTTCACTTTACGAGACAGGATTTTCGTATAGGTATTGACCGCGTGTACCTAAATTGTGGCAAATCAGACTTACACCCACTGTGTAATAACAATGATTCGTCAAGTAAGTTCAAAATGCAATTACACGTCAGTATGTACCAAAAGCAACACTGAAGATGCTACCAATTTGATAATAATACGGTCGCCAGCCTAATTAGGCATTAACTGAGTTTCTTCCCTGTACAAGTTGATGTATATTCATGCAAAACAACACGTAGTAACACTGCATAATATAGTAAAATTTTAGAACCAGAAAATCTATTGAACTGATAGTTTCACGTTCTGTACTGATATGGAAAAACCATGAATACATAACACTACACTATAATGTATACTACAAAGCTTCGTACTGTCTATTGATCTGATTAAAATCGGGCATAGGTTACCCTAGAAATAGCACTTTCGAGCCACACACAAAAAATCAATTTTGATAAGGATAAAACACTGATAAATTTTGACTTTTATATTGACTTTAACTTTTGCTGGTCAAACTAATTTAGAACACTTCAGAATTCAAATGAATAAAAAAGAGGGTGGGGGGGTCTGAAACTGTTATGATTACTATATTAAAACAATTGAGTACCGAAATTATCATGCGTTCAAGATTTCCAATATATGAGTTACTATTCTTTTTATCTTATTTACTTCTCATTTCAATACCTTTATATCTGTCTCGAAATAATTAAACTTCATTACTATATCAATATTAAAGTTATCTTTCAACTTCGTTAGACCTTCGTTATTCATTTACTGGTTCATTAATAAAACAGTTCTTTAAACACCATTCTAACATAACTAGGTCTGCAGGTAATTATTATTAACATAAAATTTAATTTTTCATTTCGGGACACTCGGATTGCACAACATTTGGAAAGGACCCTGCCTAGGTTAGTTGTGAGGATAATTAAATGAGGGGAAAGTTCTGGTAAAATTTAGGTTATTATTGAACAGTTCGCTCTATGGTCCATACGCATACCATACTAAAAGTTTCAACCTGCTTGCATCGATGCGGCGGTTGGCGGACGGCGAGATGGCGAGGCACAAAACACACATACAACCACAGCTATGGCTCTTGACGTATCGGCACTTTAA
This sequence comes from Schistocerca cancellata, assembly GCF_023864275.1. Classification (NCBI taxonomy): domain Eukaryota; kingdom Metazoa; phylum Arthropoda; class Insecta; order Orthoptera; family Acrididae; genus Schistocerca; species Schistocerca cancellata. The sequence goes on from NC_064628.1 coordinate 254,685,037, forward strand.
TTCTTCTTAGCGTCGCAATACTTTTCCATTTAGTGCCTATGGAATATTGCCATGCTGTGTGGGCGTTGGAACAGCATACCCGAGGCTCATTGAAACTGCGTCTTCCAGGAGAGCCTCCTCGCCCCAGAAGGTGTTGCTCAGACCAATGCCAAACTCCAACTACTACTGCTGAGCCCGTTGTGCCGTACCATGTCGTGCGCATTTTCCCGCGCTCGCCTGCCATCCAACTTTTACCGCTCCCTTACAGACAGGGTATTCACCCGAGGTTTTGCATTCTACATATCCTAACACATTGCCTACGTACGGACCAGACGCACAGTTACAATTTTAAACATCGTACAACAGTCTCAACATTTGTCCGCCGCTCGTGGTCTCGCGGTAGCGTTCTCGCTTCCCGAGCACGGGGTCCCGGGTTCGATTCCCGGCGGGGTCAGGGATTTTCACCTGCTTCGAGATGACTGGGTGTTTGTGTTGTCCTCATCATTTCATCATCATCCAGGAAAGTGGCGAAATTGGACTGAGCAAAGATTGGATAATTGTACGGGCGCTGATAACCACGCAGTTGAGCGCCCCACAAACCAAACATCATCATCCCAGTCTCAACATTTGTTACATTTCAATTCTATTACAATATTGCTTGACATTTGACATAAACATTAATATTCACATTGAAAATTGTTTACAGTTTTCTTAACACAATGGCCTGAAACAAAAAAAAAATGAAATCAGAAAATCAGTTACACTAATTTATCGAAAAATCAGATGGGAAAATAAGTTACTTATATGTACAATAGTACAGCGTCGTTGTTGTTACAATAGGACCCCTATCTCTCTCCTATCGTCCCCTGTTTCTTCTCCTATAACGTCACCAGACAACTCCTTCCCCTCATAGAGGCCTTTAGTGTGCTCTTTGCATCTGTTCGTTCTCTCCTCTGAATTTAACAGTGGAATTCCCGTTGCACTCTTAATTTACTGCCCTTACTTTAAATTTCACCGAACTCTATTTTGACGTTTTTTATACCGAGTAACTCCTTTCAACTATCATTAGTTTTTGAATTTCTTCACTTTTTTCATGTAGCTTCCCTGCACTTCTGTTTGCTCCATTCCTAAGCGAAATGTATTTCGGAATTCCTGAATTTCCCCGAACACGTTTCTACTTCCTTCTTACGCCTACCCACTGTAGTATTTGTTCTGTTACCCATATTTCTTCGCAGTTACCTTCCTTGTACCTATGTTCTTCTTTTGAAGTGAACTGCCTACTGAACTGTTCAGAATTTCAAGAGTGTCGTTTCATTCTTTAGTACTTCGATATCCCACTTCATTGCACTTTGATTCTTCCTTCCTAGTATCTTAAACTTCTGCCTATTCTTCATCGTTACTAAATTGTGATCTGAGTCTATTTCTGCTCCTTAGTACACCTTACAATCTGATATCTAATTTTGTAGTCTCTACTTGACCATGATACAATTTAACTGGCATCTTCCGGTATGTCCCGGCTTTTTCTAAATTTACCTGCTTCTCTTGTGATTCTTCAACAGAGTATTCGCTATTACTATCTGAGATTTGTTACAGAACTCAAATAGTCTTTCTCTTCTCTGATTCATAGTACCAAGCCCATATTCTCTGGTGACCCTTTCTTCTACTCCTTCCCCTACGGTCGCATTCCAGGCGCCCACGAGTATTAGATTTTCATCTCCCTTTGTGTACTGAATTACTCGTTCAATATCCTCATATACTCTTTCTGTCTCTTCATCTTCTGCTTGTGATCTCAGCATGTATACCTGAACTACTGTTGTCGTTGTTGGTTTGCTGTCGATTCTGTTGAGAATAAACCTGTCACTGAACTGTTCACGTTAACTCACTCTCTGCCCTGTCTTTCTATTCATAACAAACCCTTCTCCCATTATAACATTTTCTGCTGACGTTGATATTATCCTACACTGATCTGACCAGAAAACTTTTTCTTCTTTCCATTTCACTTCACTGACATCCACTATATCTGGACTGAGTCTTAGCATTTCTCTTTTCAGATTTGCTAGCTAAACTACCACGTTCCAACTTCTGACAATCCACGCCCCGACGTATAGAACGTTATTCTTTCGTTGGTTTTCAGTCCTTTTCTTTTGGTGATCTTCTTCTTGGCAGTCCGCTCCTGGAGGCCCGAATGGGGGACTGGTCTGGAATCTTTTGCCAATGAGAGATCACAATGACAGTTTTTTCCATTTGCATGCCGCATGTCCTGTGGATCGACATTATGTGTCTTGAGCGCAGTGATTTTCATTGCCTTCTGCAATTGCTGATTCTTCCGCATTTACGGACAGTTTCCCATCCCAAGGGGAAGAGAGTGCTTTGAAGTTCTGTCCTTTCCTCCACCCTCCTTGACAAGGCTGTTGGGAGAAAAAGGACGATTTCTTATGTCGGAAGTTTGTGGTCGCCATTAATGATGATTTTTTCCCAAATGTAAACAGTGGCAGGAACCTAGATATCGAGGACGTTTTAATTACTACGGCTAGACCACAGTTCTTTGTCAAACAAACGTATCAGACATTTAAACAAATCTAAAAAATCAATGTCATTGACATTCTCTGTTCATAATATACCGTATTTCTATAGTTAACGTCTTGTTTATTACTGGTTCAATCAAAATAAGCAAGTTTTCGAGGACTCCTTAATATATCCACATCTCGTCGTGCCTTGACAAGAGCATCGAATAATCATTCGTTTTCTCGGCTTTCGTGGTGTTGCCCCCTATCAAATTGCCCTGCAGGGCAGTGCTATGGCTGCGTGCTGTGCTGGCGGCAGCGTAGTTGGGGAAGCGTCGCCCGCCAAACTTTCCACTTCCACCTCGGTGCTCTCTGAGGCAGCCCATCGCATGCTCAGATTGAGATTGCTGATAGTGATCCAGGACGTCGGTGCTAGAGGAGACTGGCCCCTGGTCATCTACCGTGGACCGGCGTTGGCAGTACTTGCAACAGTTTCTCTGGCCAATAGAATGCAGAATGAGTTAGTTGGAATACAGTCGTACCGGTGAGTGTAGATGGGAAATGGAAATTCGCCTTGACTATCTCACACGTCGTGCCGTTCACCGCAATATCACTATTACGTAGCGCGAATTTTACCATGCCCTCAGGTTCCCCATTCTTACAGCAATTCATGACCATAGGTTTCGGTGTAAAAGGTGAGTCTATCCGAGGCATTCCTACCTTTTGAAAATGAGGCTGTGCTGCCAATATTCTTTCTGACATTCAGTTGCCTATGTTTTTCCCACAAACGGTTGCACTTCACATGTCTGTGCGCCTGTCTGCACTTCTCTAGCTGGACAGATAGTGATATTTTATTCAAACACTCTTCTAAGTTCTGTGGTTACATAAGAGCGAGAGTTTCCCCACGTTCAAAAATTATTAACACTTCTCGCTTCTTGTACCCATTTACCCATCTTACTGTATAAGGTCGAACCATATAACATAGATACTGCACGTGCATTCCTACCACTGGTAGTCAGACCAACACGAGCAGCTCTGTTCTGTATTCACTTCCATCGTTGCTATGTGGTAAAACATTGCTATGTTCTTACCTGATACCTCTGACACGTGCTGTACACCCATAGAAAATTATTTACACGCTAGCAATAAGTGGGAAATCCGGGTCCGAGCGCCGGTCTAGCTCAAATTTTCATTGTCGTCATTTCATTATACAGTTCATGGTTGTCCATACTCGCAATTGCGAATATACGAGGGTCACTGCAAAAGAAATGCACTTTTTTTTTTAAATCCATCTTTTATTCTACATGTTTGAAAGTTTTACAGTATGTAGATACATCCTTTAGGAACAATATTTTCATTTCTCCACATAATTTACATACCTCTCAACTGCCTTACGCCATCTTGGAACCAGCACCTGTATACCCGCACGGTAAAATTCTGGACCAACCTGTTGGAGCCACTGTTTGGCAGCGTGCACAAGGGAGTCATCATCTTCAAACCTTGTTCCACGAAGAGAGTCTTTCAATTTCCCAAAGAGATGATAGTCACATGGAGCCAGGTCAGGACCGTAAGGCGGGTGTTTCAGTGTTGTCCATCAGAGTTTTGTGATCGCTTCCATGGTTTTTTGACTGACATGTGGCCGTGCATTGTCGTGCAACAGCAAAACAGTCTGCTTTTGCCGATGTGGTCGAACACGACTCAGTCGAGCTTGAAGCTTCTTCAGTGTCGTCAAATATGCATCAGAATTTATGGTGGTTCCACTTGGCATGATGTCCACAAGCAAGAGTCCTTCGGAATCGAAAAACACCGTACCCATAACTTTTCCAGCTGAAGGTGTGGTTTTGAATTTCTTTTTCTTGGGTGAATTTGCATGATGCCACTTCATTGATTGCCTCTTCGTTTCTGGTGAAAAATTATGGAGCCATGTTTCATCACCTGTCACAGTTCTTCCAAGAAATTCATCTACACAATTCTCGTACTGTTCAAAAAGATCGCTGCATACCGTTTTCCTTGTTTCTTTGTGAGCCACTGTCAACATCCTGGGAACCCACCTGGCACAAACCCTTTTTAACGCCAACACTTTCAGTGTTCTACAAACACTTCCTTCCCCTATCCCAACGTAGCGTGACAATTCGTTCACTGTGATGCGTCTGTCAGCAGTCACAAATTCGTTAACTCCCTGCGCCTTGTATGGAGTGTGTGTAGTACGAGGCCTGCTGCTGCGAGGACAATCCTCAATATTGCCGTGCCCGCTTTCATCACATAACCTGCTTGCCCACCGACTAACTGTATTGCGATCGACAGCAGCATCTCCATACACCTTTTTCAACCTCTTGTGGATGCTTCCCCCTGTCTCGTTTTCACAACACAGGAATTCTATGACAGCACGTTGCTTCTGACCAACGTCAAGTGTAGCAGCAATCTTGAAGACATGCTGTGACCGCGCCACTCACGGGAACAGGTTGAAATAAGTTTGAAACAAGCGGGAAGGATGTATCTACACACTGTAATACTTTCACACATGCAGAATGAAAACTGTTTTTTTACAAAAATAGTGTGCATTTCTTTTGGAGTGAGCCTCGTATTTCAATTATTTATCTGTTAGCCACAACGCTGTCAAGAATAGTAGTGTTGACAGCAACACCTACTTCAGTTGTCTGTTTACTGCATGGTAGATTACCTGCTGTAACAAACCGACTCCAATTCTTACATCGCTGAAGTTATCTACTGATGTCCGTAACAGTCTGGCTACAGTTAGTTTGCTGTCCAGTAAGCTCAGTCAAAACCGACTGAGCTTACCGTATTTCCCCCATATCACTCTTTCTTCAATGTTTTCATTGTACCAAGGTGGACTGGGTTAACTACATGGTTTGGTGTTTTTCAGAACGCCCTGCTTTAAATTCAACAATTCTTGGTATGCCACCCTAGTACGGTAGTATCTGTCATCGTTTGCACTACCCTAATCGTGTTATTCAGCTCCTCGATATCTTCGTTACACACTGTTTTTTAAGATGTTTCCTCCTGCGTCCGTGTCTGTGGCATGATGTCTGTGATATTGTGTCAACTCAGTTGTCTCTTTGCGATACGACACCTTGAACTTCCTCATGTAATTCTATGAATGCATCCTGCAATCTGCGAACTTCGCTCTTCATCTCCCACACATCAACGGTGAGCCTCAGTGTCCATTGATGGCTGGTCAGCAACACACCTCGTTGTCGATAAAATAACACACCTGACTCTAACGGTTGAATATGTACTGTATGCACTGGTCCTCCACTGGTGACGTGCAGCAACATCAGGATTGGCACAAGCCATTTTGTTTTTCCATGTGATCTGCCAACTGAGGAAAGGAACTTTCATCATTCTCTCCCTTCTTCGAAAATGTGCATAGACAGCAAGACAACTAAGAAATAACCCGTAGCTAATATACAGCTACAAGGACCTACGATAACTAGTATAATTTCAGAATATACTAGAAAGAAAAACACATACATTAAACAACTGCACTCCTGGAAATTGAAATAAGAACACCGTGAATTCATTGTCCCAGGAAGGGGAAACTTTATTGACACATTCCTGGGGTCAGATACATCACATGATCACACTGACAGAACCACAGGCACATAGACACAGGCAACAGAGCATGCACAATGTCGCCACTAGTACAGTGTATATCCACCTTTCGCAGCAATGCAGGCTGCTATTCTCCCATGGAGACGATCGTAGAGATGCTGGATGTAGTCCTGTGGAACGGCTTGCCATGCCATTTCCACCTGGCGCCTCAGTTGGACCAGCGTTCGTGCTGGACGTGCAGACCGCGTGAGACGACGCTTCATCCAGTCCCAAACATGCTCAATGGGGGACAGATCCGGAGATCTTGCTGGCCAGGGTAGTTGACTTACACCTTCTAGAGCACGTTGGGTGGCACGGGATACATGCGGACGTGCATTGTCCTGTTGGAACAGCAAGTTCTCTTGCCGGTCTAGGAATGGTAGAACGATGGGTTCGATGACGGTTTGGATGTACCGTGCACTATTCAGTGTCCCCTCGACGATCACCAGTGGTGTACGGCCAGTGTAGGAGATCGCTCCCCACACCATGATGCCGGGTGTTGGCCCTGTGTGCCTCGGTCGTATGCAGTCCTGATTGTGGCGCTCACCTGCACGGCGCCAAACACGCATACGACCATAATTGGCACCAAGGCAGAAGCGACTCTCATCGCTGAAGACGACACGTCTCCATTCGTCCCTCAAATTCACGCCTGTCGCGACACCACTGGAGGCGGGCTGCACGATGTTGGGGCGTGAGCGGAAGACGGCCTAACGGTGTGCGGGACCGTAGCCCAGCTTCATGGAGACGGTTGCGAATGGTCCTCGCCGATACCCCAGGAGCAACAGTGTCCCTAATTTGCTGGGAAGTGGCGGTGCGGTCCCCTACGGCACTGCGTAGGATCCTACGGTCTTGGCGTGCATCCGTGCGTCGCTGCGGTCCGGTCCCAGGTCGACGGGCACGTGCACCTTCCGCCGACCACTGGCGACAACATCGATGTACTGTGGAGACCTCACGCCCCACGTGTTGAGCAATTCGGCGGTACGTCCACCCGGCCTCCCGCATGTCCACTATACGCCCACGCTCAAAGTCCGTCAACTGCACATACGGTTCACGTCCACGCTGTCGCGGCATGCTACCAGTGTTAAAGACTGCGATGGAGCTCCGTATGCCACGGCAAACTGGCTGACACTGACGGCGGCGGTGCACAAATGCTGCGCAGCTAGCGCCATTCGACGGCCAACACCGCGGTTCCTGGTGTGTCCGCTGTGCCGTGCGTGTGATCATTGCTTGTACAGCCCTCTCGCAGTGTCCGGAGCAAGTATGGTGGGTCTGACACACCGGTGTCAATGTGTTCTTTTTTCCATTTCCAGGAGTGTATTTCCTGAAGCTATATTATTTGATGTATTTTTTACAGGCTTTGCACACACGTAGACAAGCTCAAAATTTATTTTATTAAGAGTGCTCCATATGTGCCCCTACTGATTCTGCAGACACTGAGTCGCTATGAAAGTATTTACCCCTCCTCTACCGTTCCCTTTCTTCCTGAAAAAAGATTGTTAGGGGACATGCGTATATGGACATTGCGGAAAATTTACTCATGCCACAACTGGAGACCGACAATGATCACTTCATCTACCAATAGGATGTTGCTCCACTCCACTTCCATCATGATGTTCGTAAATTCTTAAACAACAAACTGGAAAACCGATGGATCGTTCGTGGTGGGGTTGATGACCAGCAGTTCATGTCATGGCCTCCATGCTCTCGCGACATAACGCATGCGATTTTTTTTCTTTTTTTGGAGCGTTTTGTGAACAATTCAGTATTTACCCCTCCTCTACCGACAAACCTACAAGAACTGCGAGCTCGCATCAACAGTGCTTTTGAACAGACTGGTAGGGACAATTTAATCCGTGTGATTGCAGAGAACACATTAAATTTTGGTGAAAGTCGAATGTGCTCCTTGATAGCATGGGAATTCTCTGCCGGAAAGATTCACACATAGTGTCATTTATAAAAAATGTTGCATCATCGCTAAAGATGAGTTTCTCACAAAAACCACCCTCTTCCATAAGCTGTTGCAACTGTGCCGAAAATTCAAAGTGTCTGACTTTGTCATCGGGAGTCGGGGCTTGCACCAATTGCATGCGGTAAGGCTTCAGCTTCAGTCGTTTCCTCAAAATCTTCCAAAGTGTCGGTTTCAGCTCTCTTCTTGCTGTATTCGTCGAATTCTGTGGGCTACGTGAGAAACTCGCTCGCATACCGTCAACTGTTTCTTCGTTCACTGCAGGTCTACCCGTTCATTTCACCTTGCTTAGTCATCTTGAAGCTTTAAAATGCACATACCATCGCCGAATAGTGTTGACAGTTGGTGGGTCTTTGCTGAACTTCGTTCTAAAGTGTTGTTGCACTGTTACGGCAGACTGATGTGAATACATTTCAGACACAACATACACTTTCTCGGCGCCATTCGCCATCTTGCCTAACTGATCACTGCTGCGTCTCATGGCAGAAATCTGAAGTGCAGTGTGGAAGTTTTTATTTTTTTTTGTGTGAGAGTTAAGTGATAATATGTCGATTAATGTAGCTACAGTGAGTTTATGAAATCGCTTCGATCATTTATAATAACCTTGAACTACTAGTTCATGCATGACCTCAACGCATATGGTACACCATGTGCATCTTGCTTGTTCGCTGGTGTACACTCTGACTTTTGTAATCGTTTTGCTGCTCTCTTAAGTCGTAGTCGAAAATAGTAGCAATGCAGCCAACATTCCACTAAAAGGTTTAGCCCTGCTTGCATGGATTATAGCCGTTTTAGTCGGAAACTGCTCTTCAACGTTTACTGGAGAAGTTATCTCGTTGCCTTGATAAGGACCCTGACGGTCAAGAATTTTTTTTCTGTTAGGCATGTAGACAGTTTTCCCACACATTGTTTGGCTGTCTGTCATTCCAAAGCTTTAGTGTTGGCTCACTTTACTTTATGCCATACCTCCCGTATTTTCTCCAACTGCTTTAACCGATTCACAGTTTGGTCCTAATTTAGGAATAATGACATTAAAAGGAAACGGCATTTTGCTACCGTACAACACCTCAGAAGATAAGAGACCTGTACCACTATGTACTTTAGAGCTATTCATACAAACTACATGTGTATATCCCAGTCAGTATGATGGCTATTACCATAATGACTCATCATTTTAGAGATGATTCTATGAACTAGTACTGTTCTGCCGTTAGTTTGTGGAGTTAATTTTTTTTTTTTTTTTTTTACTTACATCTAGTTCTGTAGGACTAAATTGAGGACCAAGGTTATGGAGCACGTCAGTACATCAAATTACAACGTGAAAGTAATAACAAGTAAAATAAAATGTTTATGAACCCCGAAAAGGCAATACATAAATTTATGTAAACGCAGTCTACAATATAACATAGGAATCAACCAATGTTTCAAGGAACTCCTAAACAGAATAGAAGGAATGACTCTTGAGGAAACTCTTCAGTTTCGATTTGAAAGCGCGTGGGATACTGCTATGAATTTTCAGTTCTTGTGGTACCTTATTGAAAATGGATTCAGAAATATACTGCACGCCTTTCATCACGCCCTTTTCTGTGCCAAAAATATCCTTTGGCAATGGTAAGAATTACCCCAAAATATAGTACCATACGTCATAAGCGAATGAAAATAAGCAAAGTCGACTACTTTTCGTGTCAAACTATCACTTACTTCAGATATCACTCGAATAGCATTCAGTCTTTGAACAAGATTCTGAACGTAGGCTTTCCACGACAGTTTACTATCTGATCACCTGGAAATTTGAACTGTTCAGTTTCATTAATCATATGTCCATCCTCAGAAATTAAAATTTCAGATTTTGTTGAATTGTGTGTTATAAACTGTAAAATCTGAGTCTTACTGTGAATTGGGTTTAGTTTATTTTCTACAAGCCATGAACTTATGTCATGAACTGCACTATTTGCAACAGTGTCTATGTTGCACACGACATCCTTTACTACCAAGCTAGGGTCATCAGCAAACAGAAATGTTTTAGGATCACGTGTGACACTAGAGGTTACATTATTTATATAAATAAGGAACAGGAGTGGCCCCAGCTCTGTCCCTGGGGAACCCCGCCATTTAACTGTGCCCCACTCAAACCTCACATCATAGCCATACTCAGCACTGTAGAGAATGACCTTTTGCTGTCTTTTTATTAAAGTCAGAGGTAAATCCATTGTGAGCTACCCCCTCGTATTCCGGAATGGTCCATCTTCTGGAGCATGGGTTTGCGATCAACACAATCAAACGCGTTAGCTAAATCAAAAAATTTGCGTAGCATCGAAACCTATTGTTGAATCCATCCAGTACCTCACAGAGAAAAGAGAATATAGGATTTTCAGTTGTTAAACCACTTATAAAACCGAACTGCACGTTTGATAACAAATTATGTGAAATAAAAGGATTAATTATCCTTACATCCACAGCCTTTTCAATAACCTTAGCAAACACTGATGGTATAGAAATAGGTCTAATTGTCTACATTATCCCTTTCTCCCTTTTTATAAAGCGGCTTTACTACTGAGTAATCGTTCAGACAACTCACCATTCTTAAAGGAAAATTTACAAATATGGCTAAGTACAGGGCTAATATGTGCAGCACATGCTTTAATTTTCTGCTAGGTACTCCATCATAGCCATGACAGTTCTTAGTCTTCAGTGATTTAGCTACTGACTCTGTCTCCCCCTTGTCAGTATCACAGAGCAGTATTTCAGACTTCAGTCTCGGAAAGGCCTTTTCCAAGGAAGTTATATGATTCCCTGTAGAAACTAAGTTTCTATTTCATTCACCAGCAATGCTAAGAAAGTGATTGTTAAATACTGTACATGTATCTGACTTATCAGTAACAGAAACATTTTTACTACAAACTGATTTGTGGCCGAGCGGTTCTAGGCGCTTCAGTCCGGAACCGCGCTTCTGCTACGGTCGCAGGTTCGAATCCTGCCTCGGGCATGGATGTGTGTGATGTCCTTAGGTAAGTTAGGTTTAAGTAGTTCTAAGTTCTAGGGGACTGATGACCTCAGCAGTTAAGTCCCATAGTGCTCAGAGCCATTTGAACCAGGCTGCCGTTTACTGCTAGTTCACTATGTAGAACAATTTTGAAAGAGCATGAGAAATTTGTTACGGGAAGCATTATATTTGTCATCTGTCTTATCGGAATTATAAAAATCCTGCCACTCTTGTTCCTTAACAAAATTGAAGAAGCTCTCTATTGTCATTGGGTTAGCTTTTCACACAGTTTGCAGTTATGTATAACATTTTCTTGACTACAAAAACCTTTTAGTGTTAAAATTTATGCTTCATGGTCTGATAGGCTATTGACCCGTTTGCTAACAGAATGCCCATCTAGTAATGAAGGATGAATAAAAATATTTATGATTGTGCTCCTTTTCCTCTGCACCCTACTTGGAAAGTACACTGTCTGAATCAGATCATATGAATTTAGGAGATCTTCCAACATACTTTTTCTTGCACAATCATAAACAAAATTAATACTGAAGTCACCACATACAACTAATTTCTGGTGCTGCCTATAAAGTGAACCAAGAACCCTCTCTAGCTCGAGGAGAAACGCTTTGAAGTCCGAGTTAGGGGACCTGTAAATAACAACAATTAGAAGTTAGGTTTCACTTAATTCAACTGCCTCTGCACAATATTTAAATATCTGATCAGTGCTGTTCCGTGATACGTCTATGGAAACAACTGTAATACTGTTTTTACGTACATGGCCATTCCCCCATTCCGCAAAGAACTCCTTGAAAAACAGCCAGCTAATCTGAATCCTGGTAAAGAAAGCCTCTTGATTGTCAAATTGTTTAATACGGTATACCCGTAATTTCAGAGTCAACATCTGTAAGCAGTTGACTGACATCACCTCTAATACCTCTTATATACTGATGAAATGTGCTAATTCCTTCACTACTTGGAACAGATTTATCCGTAACTTCCGATATCAAGTGCATGGTACGACAATTTCTTCAATTCGGATGTAAAATTTTTAACGTGATCTGTAACTAAGGTATCGGAACCTCATATTCAAATATCCAAATGTTAACTAAAGACTGGGTTGCTGTACTAGCCTGCTGATGATTAATTGCCGTCACTGTCAAGAAACTCAAAAAAAATGGCCAATAATTATTAGTTTTTTCCAGCATTTGTCCTGTTAAATGGTCCTAACATATCAAGTCTAATCATTTTAAAGTGCTTAAACGCCTTTGTAATCTTTGTAAAGGGATTTTTTGATAAGATCAGCTCTTTGCGCACAAGGTCCTTCACGTATTGCTCGACATAACGTTTTCTTGTTTCCTACCAGAACTTTTCCACTACTTGTCTGTCCGTTGTTGACAACCTCTGTGGCCTGACAACACATGGTCGTGTGCTGGTCACAACACAAGGTTCTCAGTCGCTGCCGGAACAACTATGCACGGACCGCCTTTCGTCGTCCAGCAGAGCAAGCCCTCATGCATGACGAACTGCGGTTGTCACCTGAATGCCTGACAGTCTTCGTCTGCAGCTTGCGCCTTCTGCTACTCAGTTTCACTTTTACCAAGAGCATTCAGCACTGTAACTTTCCCGCTCAATGTGTCTGCACTTTTTTGCTTTCTACCACGTTTATGAATCATCCCACAATCAAACTCGCTGAGTTCGGGTGCTCGTCTTGAAAGAATGACGATGTGGTTGAACGTCCCGTCGACATCGAGGTCATTAGAGGCAGACCACAAGCTCGGACTGTGTCAAGGACGGGGAAGGAAATAGGCCATGCCATCTCAAAGGAAGCATCCCAGGATCCGCCTGGAGCGATTTAGGGAAATCAAGGAAAACTTGAATCTGGACGACCGGTCGCGGGTCTGAACCGTCGTTCTCCCGAATGCGAGTCCAGTGTGCTAATCACTGCGCTACCTCGCTCCGTGAGTACCCATCTTGTTAACCAAATCGCAGGATTTTTCGGCACCGGTACAGTCAACTTCTGACATGAATAATCCAGTTGGGACGATGTGCCTATATAGTTTTAACGTTTTCACTTTCATTTACTTCACTCAACATGGCCACACAGTGACCGAAATCTGGATATGCAATAAACATTATTTGCAATTAATTGGTGTACCCTTTACTACTTGAAATACATACAGTCGCTGGGCCCAACTGCTTCCCCATGAAATCAAACCGTTATAATTAATTCACACTATTCTTATAAAACTGAAAAAACACTTAAGTGACCGCCACTGAAGCAATTGACCCTGCTATCAGGTCCGAGAGTTCGGCCTAAGCTACCAACGAACTACCACTTTATCTTTTAGATAAACCACACAGCTGGTCAGGGCTTTATTGTCGGCTTCCGACTTTTCCTTCCAGTAACTACGCAGCTGTTGTCACTGGCTTAGTCGGCGGTTTTGCAGTTTGGCAGTGCAGATCGAACACAAAACCTGCGTGTGCAGTATGACAATGATCACTCACCACCTTTAGTATTAAGGAGCATACTGTAGGGAAATCCCCATCGGTATGTTTGTGCCGCCATATCCCGCCGTTTACAGTAACTGTAGTTCCAGAACAGTACAATACAGGGAGCCCTAGTTCATAACGGGTGAACGCAGACGTGTGTGTGTGTGTGTGTGTGTGTGTGTGTATGTAGTATTAACTGAGCTAATTACCAATGAGAGCCTCGGAAGACAAATGTAGAATGCTACATTTCTACAAGAGGAGTAGCAAGCAGATACCTGTAATTATCTAAGAAGAAGTGGGCTCTGATTTATTACAAAATACTGGCCGGATATGTTGTAAACTCGTGGACTTCGTGATACATTGGTACTGGCTATTAGTACAAGGGAGGAAGCATTATTATTCAGAGCCACGAAAGTGTATGCTACGAAGTGCATTTTATAGTAACATTTTCGACGGAAGCTTGGAAATAGCTTACCACACAAATTTATTTTTGTATGTGCTTGTGTGTAATTCAGAATTCATATATGGAAGCCATATTTGAGCTGTGAAAGCCACGTTGTATTCTGATTTTCAGATTACGTAATGATTACTTGAGTTATTCTAAAAGCACAAGCTTTTGCAGTGCTATTAGTTGTATAGATGGCAAACGATCCTTTTCTCCTTTGAGTGTGTATTTTAAACTTATCACGTTTTGCAGTGATATAAGCTGGTAGAAACATGAATATAAACATTTGCAAATTACTTAAGTGAAGCTAATACGTAAATTATGAACCAGCTAGATCCTCTTATAAATGTTACGTGTTGCTGAAGCTGAACTTAAGAAAAGCGCACCGCAAGGTAATGTGAAACTTTTATTGCTACTGTTGAGTTAGGCTCAAGGGATAGTTCAAAAAGCAAGTGTAATTTCTTAATGTGTAATTTCTTGTCAGATGTTGACAAGCGATCTAAATAACTTCAGCTTTGATATGAAACAAATATTCATAAGTGTACAGTTACAAAATCTGCCACTACTTCTATGTTTCGCAGGCTAATTAATATAATATTTTTATGAGCAGTGTCTACAAAACATCTTCCATTCAGAGTAGTTATTTGTGTGTGAGTATATACAGATATGTTCATTAGGTATTGTTGCACATAGTGTTCACGTTAATTAACCATTTTCCGTCATCGTCGTCACCCCTAAGGCAGTTTGTGTAAAGTTAGTCGAGTTTCCTCTACTTTCAGTTCGCAATAACTATTTAATTATGCATAATTTATCGCGTGGCAGTGTAAGCGCTGTCTAACATAGCGATCGATCAGTAGTTTTACTGCTGAAGGGTGCTGCTCACGATCGTTTCCCGTTTTCTCGAGTGCGATTGCCAAACACGATCATTAGAGCAATTAATATTCCTGATTGGGATATAACTTAAACGAAGGGGGATGCCGCAACGACATCTCACGATATCTTGGGAAGCAGAAAAACTTTCGTCTAGTACTAAATGTTCGTGTATATTTTCAGTGACAAATTGGTTACCTCCACTGTACGCCTGCCTCGACAATGGATGCTTCTTTCATCATTCGTCACATTTATTAAAAAATTGAAATTCGTTGCGCAGAGAAAAACTTCCTCACATTCCTATAACGCTTCTACTATCTCTCTTTTTCGAACGAGTTTAGAAACCGCTCCTTTCTTTAACGATGATGCAATTTTGCCGTGGCAAGCGGGCCCATATCAAACTTCATATCTCGGGGACTCAAATATTTACAGTCTCATAAAAGGTCTTTTATTGTTGGGCGTTCGCTTTGTATTCTCTGAAAGTCTTCCATGAAGCTTAAACGCAAACATCCCGGCAATAATGTGGGAAGGAGCTAACGACAACGTTCTCCTGAAAAAAAGGAGCGAACCTCGCGATGAAACATTGCACCTCGCACTTTTACTCCGGTTCCGTTCTTGATAATGTTTCCCACGATGGAATGGATTTAAGAAACAAGGGAGGAGAAGGAAGGAAGAGAGAGAATGGATCACCGGCATAGCAGATTGTAAATGAATGAAAATAACTGCAAAAACAGCAATAATCTAAGTTAGATTTTGTGAGGTCACCGTTGCTGCACCTCGATTCTTCGGAGAATAAGTATGTGGCAATAGTCGTTCAGAATAGGCAGAAGCATTAATAGCTAGTCGTTATGGGTCTTCGTTTAAGTGGTGTCTTGATGTTTCTTCGGTTGCGTGTGCGTAGAATATTTAACGTCTCCTCGAGTGTAGGGAAGTCGTCCAGGGCTGAATCAATTCCATATATACGGTGGCGCTAGAATTTCGTGCCATGGTTTCATTATTCCGATTCCACGATATCCGTCGACTAAGAAATTAATAATTCAACAGTTGCATCCTAGTTCTTTTGTAATTTTTGACTTCATCCAAGGGTAATTAAAGACTGTTAACTAAAGAATGATTGGTCATCGTAAAGGAAAAGTATAACTGTCAAAAAATGAGACAAGTTGAACCTTGAAACTTTATCTTCTGTGCTCTAACATTTATATAGCATTTCATTGATGAACAATGGGGAAGGTCGTTACCTTTGTCATAATTCAAAATGGTTCAAATGGCTCTGAGCACTATGGGACTTAACATCTGAGGTCATCAGTCCCCTAGAACTTAGAACTACTTAAATCTAACTAACCTAAGGACATCACATACATCCATGCCCGAGACAGGATTCGAACCTGCGACCGTAGCGGTCGCGCGGTTCCAGACTGAAGCGCCTAGAACCGCTCGGCCGCACCGGCCGGCCTTTGTCATAATTACGATGTCGATGACGATGATGATGAAGTGATGATAGCAGAGTAATGAACAGAGACCGGAACTTGGCAAAATGCCTTTTTTAAATGTGTTACTCTGTCTTCGGTTTGAACGTGAATCTTTACGATTTACGTCTCTGTGTTTGCAACGCTGCAGTTTCATCTTGCTTTTTCCTGCCTTCCTGTGTATAAATGACCAACTGTGTGAATAAATGCTTTTTTGCTGTCTTTTATATTATTATTTATTCGTTTAATATTAAAAACAATAATGACTGTCGCCTTAAATAGAGATAACAGTAACTAAAGGGTTTAATGATCTCATACTGTATTTGGTTTCTTACCGGATCATACCTCCTTCAGAAGCAACATCGACTACTGGAGCTGAAACGTGGTTACATTATCCTTCTGAATTCCTCTTTCTTTCTGATTTCATCGCAAAGTTGTTGTGCAGGACACCTAGTAAAATGCCGAAATTCGGTGTTCGTTTACGCAGTAAAATGCCAAGTTACATTAATACTTTCGGATCTCACGTATTTTCTGCTGGCAGTAAAATACGTCTATGCAGAATATGTGAGCAGACGGTAAACTACGAAAAGAAATACAAAGTGCGCCTGAAACGTTCGTTGAAAGAAATCAAGAGTTAGAAACTGCGGTATCGGCCCCCATCCGGTTGGCGGCATTTCCAAATACACACGCCGCCGCCACCGCGTTTCCTACAGCCGCCACCGCGGCACGATGGCGCTGCCACGAATGATTACGCTGCTGCCAACGAGATGCAAGCATACCCTCGCTGGAGCTCCAGCAGCGCGAGTACTTAAGTTGGAACATTCATGTGCTGGACCCATTTTGTGCGTTTGCCGACTGAATAATATTTAAAGACTTTCATAGTTGCCAGGGCTCGACATCTTCTTAATAGGGATTGTATTGGAGAGTGAAAGTTTTATAAATATTTTGTATCTGTATATGTTTTAACATTCAAATCTACTATTATCAACTGCTGCTGCAAATACAGCAACAAATTTATCTTTTACTTTTCTGTTGGATATTAGCTGTAGAATAAATTAATCTCTGAGTTCTCTGTTCATGAACGGCATCGGTTTCTCACCCCTTTATCCACTAAAGACCACACAGCTCGTAAAGCAAGTCATAACACAATCAAATTGCCTTTACTGGTCTTCAAAGAAAGCACCATTAGTTACAGTGCACTTATGACATCGTTGTAAAATTGCTGGAAATTGTCAGCAGATACTTCTGTTGGAATCGCTCGAAGCACTATGGTCACATGTTGCTGGAAATCCACCTCACCACAAGAAATAAGACCTGGTGCTACCAATATGATCTGGAGATCAGGCGACAGTCATTGGCATGGTGTCCATCGTCTGATCCGCGTCCTACGAAAGTCGGCTGGAAAAAGCCATGATTAACACGATGTTGATCGACTTGTTCGACGGCAAGGCTTCATCCATCATGAAATTCTACGTGAGGGAGGCAGGGAACATTATTAACACCATGCCACTGACTGCCGCTTGGACCCATATTGGTAGCAGCGGGTCTTATTTCCACGTGCTTAGAGCAGTTCTGCAAGAATCTTCGGAAGTGAGAAACGTTTTAACTTTCATTGCGGCCGAGTCGGGTACTGCCAGCTTCAAGATACAGGGCAGACTTTGACGAAGTCAGTACAAACTGAAGATAGTACAGGATTGGAGAATGTGCCAGGGAAATGGGGTTCATTCGTTAGGAAAAAGTGTAAAATGGTGCTTTCAAAAAATTCTCATCCTGAAAAATTAGAAACTTTTTAAAAATTCAACAACCTGGCAATTCTGTTGCAGCAGAATGGATGCTACCATACCTCATTGTTTTAGATTTAGTCTATTATGTGGCGAGAAGTCGTTTTTTCAGATGAAAAACGTATTGTCCCACAGGAGACTTCACATGACCCTAGGAAATTTTAAAACAATTTGGGTGTCTAGTGCAACCGATGAACAGATAAGTCATTGTAATACATAGGCATTTAAAAAACATTTTCGTTTTTCTCTCAAGCAAAATTAACATTTTATTTGAAAATGTAAAGGAACTTTAAAAACGCAGAACTACACAATGTAAATACACACATCAAAAAAGTTTTGCATCACCCCGGTTTCCGGACCTCCTGAAGACAGACGTTTACTGTAGATATTTTATCACAGAGACAGTCCCTTTGACTGTTCAGAGATGTCATTGAATCCCCCCAAAGATGAAACGACCATGCATGAGCAGCGCCTATTACACGAAGGGGGTCCGACAGCCGATCAGTTCCAGTCATTCCACCAGGAAGGAGGTACAGGGCTCGTGTTGTCTGTAGTTCTACCATGCCTAGACGGTCAATGCTAGCTTCTCGATCGCGTCCGCATTGTTACTATGTGCCTGGAAGGGCTCTCAAAAAGGGAATTGTCCAGGCGTCTCGGAGTGAACCAAAGCGATGTTGTTCGGCAACGGAGGAGATACAGAGAGACAGAAACTGTCTGACATGCCTCGCTCAGGCCGCCCAAGGGTTACTACTGCAGTGGATGATCGCTACCTACGGATTATGGCTCGGAGGACCACTGACAGCTACGCCACCATGTTGAATAATGCTTTCGTGCAGCCATAGGACATCGTGTTACGACTCAAACTGTACGCAGTAGACTGCATGATGCGCAACTTCACTCCCGACGTCCATGAAGAGGCTCATCTTTGCAATCACGACACCATGCAGCGCGGTACAGATGGGCCCAACAAAATGTCGAATGGACCGCTCGGGAATGGAATTATGTTCTCTTTACCGATGACTGTCGCATATGCCCTCAACCAGACAATCGTCAGAGACGTGTTTGGAGGCAACCATGTCAGCCTGAACGCCTTAGGCACACCGTCCAGCGAGCACAGTGAGGTGTAGGTTTCCAACTGTTTTGGGGTGGAATTATGTGGGGTCGATGTACGCCGCTGGTGGTAATGGAAGGCGCCGTAACGGCTGTACAATACGTGAATGCCATCAACCGACCGATAGTGCAACCATATCGTCAGGATACTGGCGAGGCATTCGTCTTCATGGATGACAATTCGCGCTCCCATCGTGCACATCTTATGAATGTCTTGCTCCAGAATAACGACATCGCTCGATTAGAATGGCCAGCATGTTCTTCAGACATGAACCCTATCGAACATGCCTGGGGTAGACTGAAAGGGGCTGTTTATGGACGACGTAACCCACCAACTACTCTGAGGTATCTGCGCCAAATCGCCGTTGAGGAGTGGGACAGTCTGGACCAACAGTTCCTTGATGAGCTTGTGGATAGTATGTCACGACGAATACAGGCATGCATCAATACAAGAGGACGTGCTACTGGGTATTAGAGATAACAGTGTGTACAGCAATCGTCTACGTCAGAGACAACGTCTTGCTACACCAATAGCCTCCCCATCATCCTTGTACTGCTTGCCGCTGACTGCATTCTTCATTGAGCCAAACAATGGGAAGTCGGAAGGTGCGAGTGTGATGACCTCAACCCACAGGAAAAATAATTATCAAAATCTGAACTGTGAAGTGATCCAAAATTCTACTTGGAAAACCACACTCTTTGTTATACTTCTCAATTGGTCACGATCCCACTTTGTTTATGAACTGAAAACTCTAATATTCGCGAGAAACTGCTCTTAAATTAACCCGAACCGACAAAATTGTGTATATATTCTCTGAAACTTCAAAGACATCTAAGACAATATCTGAAAGGAATTGGAAAAAGTGACAAAATTTCGTGAATCACACACAATACTGTTAACAATCGCATGAACACTGAGGGGGTTTCACCATACATCTACCCACTTTTGAGTATAACCAGTGTCTCTTAATACTACGACTCGTAGCAATACAATATCAAAAACTTTTATTACTGGGTAAACAGTCACTACGTGATTTGACATTTATAATTCCCGCTCACGTCAGAAAAAGCCCCAATACGGGAATAGCAGATTTTACGTTATTGGTCAGAACGCAAGCAATTATGGCGGTCGCCGTAATTTTCGCGCGAAGCCGTATTTCGCGACAAAATACTCTTATTAGTCACTGTCATATATCTAGTCTCATAACAATACATAAAACTACATAAAATAACTACAATAATTTTGACATGCAAGGAGAATTAGTCCTAATGAGAGGAAGAAGTTTATATTTACTGGTGTTTCAACAATGACTACTAGGCAACTTTTAATTCACTGATTTTAATTTTATTTTCGTTAGCAGAAAGCAAACAAACTAAACAAAGAATTTAATTAAGTAGTCTGTAATTCTTATACTTTTAATAGAGAAAGAAAGTTTCTAGGTCAGGGGATAGCGTTCGGCGAAATCCCTAACATTTTGTTGCATACGAAGCGTTGCGTTAGGCAGCACGATGTCGGCGGGTTACGATGATGAGAGCAGGATACAGGCATTTCCGCTGGTTAATCTTCTCCGGCGAAACACAAATAAAGTTCCGGCACAGCTGTATCATTAACCCCGTGGTGATTAACAAACCACAAGACGCCAGTATACGAACGTTGTTGACGCGTCCTCTCTTTCAAAGTACATGACGTAGACATCGCTCGTTTTTACACTTTATGCACTGTCCGTGCCGCTATCGTCCATAATTACACGGTTCGTCACATTCATATAGTCTTAGTCACAAATACATAGTTCATAGAGTTTATCTTGTGTGTGAAGCACACCGTAAACAATGTCCACTCTGTTCACGCATTTCAAACTTCGACAACGTCACTGAAAGCCATTTATATTGCACAGTTAATTAGTCTTCACTTTCACGGCTTGATAGAATGTGATATACAACAGTTCCACCACCAAAAACCAATACCAGCGAAGTTCATTCGCATGAAAGCACAGTTCGTGTCGGCCACAACAAAGTAATGTTAGCGGCACTTTCACAGTCCGCTTTATTTGCTCTTAAAGTTCTCTGGCGATGGCATTACATACCACAGTGGTAAAGAGAATTAAGAAAATGATAGTTCGGTATCACTGTCCATACAATTACGTATGCTTTCCATGAAACACAGTACTATTTTTCCCGCGCACGCTTCACAGACACGCCATCCACCATCCCCTCTACTACGCAACAACCTTTCGACTCTCGATATCACTATCGCTGTCCCCTGTCTATAGATGTTATATCGTTATCGTAAATTACATAAACCTTTATAAATGTTATTGACTGCATTTTTAACAATTAATAATATTCCAAAAGAGAACTTTACAAACTTTACCACAGGTACAAAGCAAGAAACATATTTATCCATTGGCAATCGAAATAATCACAATTACATCTTTACATTTAAAAACCACAGTAGAATGTTACATAATCACAGTTAGAAATGCCCATATGAACAAAAGAAAAAGAATAGAAATCTAAAGAAAATCACGAAAAAATTTTTTTATATGCGTAATTAGCAATGCCTTCGCACGAGACATGGGCTGTAGGGTGGATGAGAAAACCAGCGGGCACACACCTTTGAATACACGAAATGGTGGACGAGTGTGTCTTCACTACCAATAGAGACATCCAGTTAAGCAGCGATGTGTTTGATTGTGATCCGTCGATCACCTCGAATGAGAGTCTCTGTACGTTCGAACGTTGGAGAAGTCACAGCTGTTTGCAGCTGGCGAGCACACAGTAGATCGGATAGGTTTGCGAGACCTATTTGCGATGACGACAGACGCCTCGCCCTATGGCTCACCGTGCTTTTGTTCACTGCCAGGTCTGCGTAACACGTTCTGCAAGCACCCATGGATATCCGCGATGCTCTGGTTTTCTGCCAAAAGAAACTCACTGACAACTCTCTGTTTGAAACACGCCTCCGCTACAGACGCCATTACTTCATGAAACTATAAGGACTGAATCAGTAACATTTCACGATGTCTCACAACAAATTTCCCATTTTCTCAACTTAAGCTGGCCGATAAAGAAATTTGTTGTATTACTTATTGAATGCCCCTCGCATTTTTCAGCAAGAATTGAAAACTCAATTTCAAATACAAACTAATACATTTGTTGTTATAGCTGTGAAGGTATAAGCAGATAAAGTAGATTACATAATTACTAGGATATTCTATCTATCATCGTATGAAAAGAATGCGCTTATTTACATATGATGAGCCAAAATGATCACTGTGCACCGCAAGACCGAATGCCACGTGTTGGCGTTGCGGGCACGTGACACGTTAGGTGCCGTGTCATCTGAAGACTGAATGCCAAAGCAAGGCTGGCTACTCGCAATAAAACGACAGAAAACGGTAATCGTTGCATGCGGCGCCGACGATTGAGAAACACTATCGTAGCCACGCCTCCTAGAGCTTTGCTACGCCACTGCAATCGATGGTTGAGTTACGGCACAGCAGAGCAGCAACCGATCACGACGATATTATCGTCTTATTGTTAGACAGGCAGCCAGTCTATTAAATGTCGAAGGCAGAACTTACTGTAAACATTATGCCAGTTATTCTTCAAGTGAATAGTCTTGTGAACTAGTCTGTATCAGGTGATACTTTGATATTCTGAGACACTTGTAAATACTCAGCACACTGATGTGGAAATGCATTGTGTATCAAGTTAAATAAATCTTCATAGCTATATTGTAATAAAGTGGCCTAATATTTTATCTATTGTAGTTCCTCTCAGTCTCCACACGGAGCAGACCAAAGTACCCATCATTACACCAGCGAGTGTATTTTCGTCCTGCACAACAGTACGCGAAGCATTTCAGTAAAGCAGAGACAAATAGAGGAATCACTCTAACACGATACGTGCCGCGAGTGGAAAAATCCACACGCTCAGTTGACTTTTACAAAGACCGGATTGTTATGATCATCTGCCTGGGAACAAGCATGTTGATAATATTCTTCTCGGGTATGCAGCCGGATCATAACGTCTTCATGACACAATATTTCCGCGGTCCAACTGGCCGCCATCTTCAGGTGAGGGTGCTGGTGCACGATCTCGCCCGGCGAGATCGTGCACCAGCACCCTCACCTGAAGATGGCGGCCAGTTGGACCGCGGAAATATTGTGTCATGAAGACGTTATGATCCGGCTGCATACCCGAGAAGAATATTATCAATTATTACGCCGGGGAAGCCTTCGTAGCCACAACAATCATGTTACTTTCTTGAACATCTGCAGAAAAATTGAATAACGATAGAGCCACCGAGTAGACAACAAGGTGTTGGACGTCAGCGCCACATAACAGAATGTACAGGTCGCAGGCTTGTCCGATGTGTAAAGCGAGATAGACGGCGTCCATGACAGATCTGACGACAGGTACAGTGTTGGTGTACTGAAATTTTTTGGAGCACATCGTTCAGCGCACATCGTTGAACTTGGGGCTCTTCAGCAAACGATCCATGTTTCCATGTAGACACAACGACATCAGTTATGATTGTAGTAGGTGAATCGAAGGAAACTTACCATCTGCTCGGATGCATCACGTCTCTCGTTACACGAAATCGATATTCCGGTTCGGATACGCCATCATCCACGTAAACGGCTACTCGTAATATTCACCACTCCACAGACGTACTCCAGACAGGGCAGTAGTATGCTATGAGAAACGTTCATCATAGACAGCCTTATGAAAATTTTACATGCACAACGTTGTGAGCACGTTTGAAAAAAATTGGTACGAAATAAATAGGAAACAAATCAGATATAGGAATTGTGTGGTTTCGAAAACGAGGAGTGTTAACGTGGCATACAGGCAGTAGAGGCAGCGGAGGGTTAGTTGCAAGGGGTAATATCCACGTATCGAGAACTGGAAGTGGTGGCACTAATACTACGGATGGGGCTTAATACAACATAGTGGGGTTGTGTTAATTAATCTGAATGCATGGAACGCTAAAATGGTAAATTTAATTTCACATGATCCCGTGTCCCTACAAGAGGGCTAAACTTGGTATTCCTTTCTCCAGAAGTGGGACTCACGTAGACTACATGTTCTGACAGTAAAAGTTTTTCACTGTTACTTGAAAATGCATCGTTAACCTTTAATAAAATTTTATTCTTTTGTTAATGCTACTAAGAGTGAATATTGTACTTATGACAGTGGACAAATAATGTCCATTTACACATTTAATATTGGTAATATGAAAGTTAAATATTGCAACCACAATGAGTCACTGAACTATCGAGTCGTATGTAATATTCGTTACAATCGAGAATAATGATTTGTAGTTGAGCGTGAGTGTGAAATAAAACTACTACACGAACGTACACATATGAGACCGGTTTTCTTCTCTATTATATCCATATCTCATTCACAGTAACGACGAAGGTTAGGTTGAATTTTAAGAGCATCGCTACTAGAGTCAATGTCGAAAGAAGCGGGACACAGAACTAGTGAGTAATGATGATGTGCGTTTGAACCATACGGCTGCAGATATTAAGATAATGAATACCACAGCAGGCAGTTCGGTTGAAGAGGAATGGACATCTCCAAAAAGGGCAGTCACGAAAGGAGGACAGACAAAGATAGGGACAAAGGAGGTGGTACCTGCGAAGAAACCTTGGGTATCGGAAGAAATGATTCAATTGGCTGACGAAAGAAGGAAGTACAAAAATGCTCAGGGGATTTCAAGAATACAGAAATATATGTCACTTAGGAATGAAATGAATAGGAAGTGGAAGGAAGACGAGACGAAATGGCTACAGCAAAAATGTGAAGAAATCGGAAAAAGAGTGATCGTCGAAAAGAATGTGGAGCATATAGCAAAGTCAAAAGCAACTTGAGTGACTTTAAAACTTAGTGCAGTTGGTATTCCACTGATAAGCTCAAAGGAGAGAGCGGATAGGTAAAAAAAGTACATTGAAAACCACTGTGGAGCAGAGGACTAACCGTCTGATGAGGTGATTGGGAAACAGGTGAGAGACGGT
The DNA here is from genome assembly GCF_023864275.1 of Schistocerca cancellata. Lineage (NCBI taxonomy): Eukaryota > Metazoa > Arthropoda > Insecta > Orthoptera > Acrididae > Schistocerca > Schistocerca cancellata. The sequence continues at coordinate 254,710,272 of NC_064628.1, forward strand.
TTGAAAGACACGGAATCCAGCATTAATGTCAGAGCTGTACAGAATTTTGGAGAACTTGCGATCAAAAACTAAGGTATGATCACCTTAACAGCTCATGCATAGAAGGTCCTAAAAAATAATATACATACGAACAGAACAGAAAATCGAGGATCTATCAGATGAGAATGTTTGGTTGTAGGAATGGTAAAGGCTCCTCAGCAGCAATTCTTACATTACGCCTAGTAGCAGAGCTTAGGAAAAATCAGACACACTAATCGCATTTGTCGACCTAGTAAAAGCGTTCGACAATATAAAATGGTGCAAGACTTTCAAAATTCTCAGAAAAATAGGTGTAAGCTACTGGGAAAAGCAGTTAAAAGATAGATATGTACGAAACACAAGAGATAACAGCAAGAATGGAAAACTAATAATGAAGTGGTCGGGTTAAATGGGGAGTAAAACAGAGATACAGCCTTTTTCCACTATTGTTCAGTCTGTACATCGAAGAAAACTGAGGGAAACGGAGGAAAGGTTCAGGAGTGGAATTAAAATTCGTGATTTAAGGATATCAAAGATAAGTTTCGCTGATGAAATTGCTATTGTCACTGAAAGTGATTTAAAATTGCAGGACCTGTAGATGGAAAGAACAATCAAATGAATACTGAACATTGTTGGAAAGAGGAAATGACGACGAGGAAAATAATGAAGAGTAACAGAAATGACATGAACGATAAACCTAGCATCAAAATAGGTAACTACGAGAAGATGAAATGAAGGAAATTAGGCCATTACAATTAGACTAGGCAAGGGCAAGAATGGTGCTCCTGACCAAATAAAGTTTACCACTATCAAACGTCGACTTAATGCCGAAGAAATTTCTTATAATGTACGTTTGGAGCATACACTTATATGGAAGTGTATCAAGGCGTCTGGAAAAACTGAAGCGTTTGAGATGTGGTGCTATAGAAGGATAGTGAAAGTTAAGTAGGCTGATAAGAAATCAGGAGATTCTCCGCAGAATCGGCTTGGAAAGGAAGCTATGGAGAATGCTGACAAGTAGAAGAAACATGATGTTAGAACAGATATTAAGACATCAAGGAATAACTTCCAGAGGTAACTGCAGAGGGTGAAAACTGCAGGCGGTGACAAGGATTGGAATGAATCAAACAAATGATTGAGGACACTGGGTACAAGTGCTACTCTTGAGATGGAGAGGCTGACACAGGAGAGGCAGACGTGGCAGGTCGCATTGAACCAGTCAGATGACTGATTACATAAAAAGTAAACCACACACTAAATACTGTTCATGATTCTCGTCAGGTCTGGATACTGTTCTCAAACCTGCATCATCGTCATTGCACCATCATGGTTTTGTCTCACTCTGAGTCATCTGATTATGAGAGATCTGTGGAAGTTGCTAGTTGTTTCGACAATAAAGCTAGATTCGATGAATATTCTTAGAAACACAACTTCAGTATCAACAGTAGTTTGTTGAAAGATATGTTAATTATCGGACACAACCCTGAAGATTTATTCGCTGTTTGAAAGACGAGATAGGACTCCTGCAAGGAATTTTACCTTTTAGAGTCCCATGGCCAAAGTTTCTAACAGTTTTGACCTCTTTATAGTTTCGATTAGAATTTATTAAAAATTAGTTGTTTTTTTACATGGAGTAAAAGTTAACTTTGTGTTAATAACCAACAGTCAGTCCAACTGTTTCTACACTGCAGAATATCAGTTACGGCTCGGAGTACACCAAGCATGTTAGTTGCGAAGTGAACGTGACTCGTTAGCGTTTATAAACTGCATCGTTACATCATATATCATCGAGGCAGTACCACGGACGAAGCTGGACGGTGTGTTACGTCCAAAGGAAGGTGACTGAATGACTGAGTATCGATTCGTCCCTCTGGAAGACTACGCTTATTCAGTGATTGCGTATGCGTACCACGGCATCAAAACCTGCGCCAGTTTACGAAGGCATAACCACACCACTTTCGTGTATGCACTCCGTTTGACAGATCTTCACTGACTGAGCTTAGTTCAACACATCCCTTCTGATGGCACAACAGACAGCGTTTCTACAATACTGCCCAACAGATCACGCGAATGACTTCGGATTCAATCTCTCTCTGTGCTTTCATTGTCACAGACTACATAGCTTGTAGCTTTATAATTTCAGATGGTTGTTTGTACAATAGTTCCCCTGACGTTAACTGCTAAAATGCAACAACAGAGATATACACTGTCCGACAAAATGTGGGAAGCACACAGAAGACATGTCAGATGCCAAAGTAGCTTCCATCCGCAGGTATGTAAATTATTGTAATACCGTGACAGAACTGTCACCAGAGTGTATTAGCGTTACTCCTGTTTATGCCTGGTAAGGTATATAAGGAGCATGAACAGAGTGATAGCTGTGAAGGGCACGGAGATGCCGCCCTCTCGTGTGACAAAGTGTTATCAGCGTCTGAAAGAGTTTGGTAAGGGCTTATTGTGGGTTTCCATTTGCATGGGTAATCGAATCGATAAACACACAGATTTGTGGGGTATTCGGATGTGACAGTGACTCCATGAACACCTGAGGGCAGGCGTACTCGCCGTAAAGGTTTCGATCGACCACATCTGACCACCACAAGCGAGGATCGCAGGATTGTACACAAAGCACATCGTAATCCCGTCACATCTGCCTCTGACATCCGAGATTTAGTGTCAACATTCTCTGTAATTTTTTTAGAGACTAGCTTTAGTAGGTCTACGGCAGGGCTTCACAACATACGTGCTCGCGGAGCAAGCTGTGAGCAGCAAGGCGCGAGCACGGAGCAGTGCGAGCACGCTACCCCCACTACCGGACCAGACGGGAGAGTGGGGAAAGTCACGTGGGGCACACAACAGCTGCTGCCAGTCAATGTAAATCCGCGGCCACCTGCAGGGGTATCACTCACGAATTATTACTGCGACAAATGAAACAAATAAAGGAGAATGTACACGTGCCACATAATTTTATTAGCTTAGTGTATGCCTCTACATTCGCATTAATTTGTGAACTGTTACACAATAAAAGGTGTCACTGAAGTGTGGGATTCTCGGTTATCTTGTACTTTTTGCCCTTTACAATTGCGTCTATGTTCGGAGTAATTGTTCTTGTGCATTTTAGGCGCAGCATGCAGTTTCGATCAGACAATGCGTTTCTCAGGTCTTATTACATTTCATTGCAGAGAACAATTGTTCACAAACATACGTGGAACCGAACATTGATATTATTGTAGCCGCCAGTTTGTGCAAACGAGGAAATCTATCCTGAGGGAAGTGTCTGTAGAATTCCAAAATGTTTTTCTTGTTCTGAAATTTGTCTCTGTATTCTCTGTCACACTGCAGGTCAATAATTTCTTGCTGCAGCTCAGGACGAATCTCTTAAATATTCGCTGAATATGGAGAGAACAGATCAAAATCACTGTCTAGTGCTGTCAGATCTTGAAAGCGCTGGTCAACTAAACTATGTGAATAACGTTCACAGTCTTTGTGAACATCTTGCATGGATGATAATTTAGGAAAATGAGCTAGGTTTCCTGTTTCCAGCTGACTCACCCAAAGTGTCAATTTCATTTTAAAAGCTCGTATTCGATCTATGAAATGAGTAATTAGCAGATCTTTACCTTGTAGTAAAATGTTGAAAGCAGTCAGATGGCTAGTTAAATCTGCTAAGAACTCGAGATCACATTCAAACGTGCGCGCGCATTTCCCCTCCCTCCCCTCCCTCCCCACCCTCCCTACTCCGCGACCTTGCACCTGCTCGCGAGCACGTGCCTGAGCAGACGCGAGTACTCGCGTTCAAAACCGGCCAGTTGTTAAGCCCTGGTCTACGGGGTTAGCGCCCTATTCGTAGCCTGCCGTCAGCACCGCAACCCGACGGTTGGCTTTGGAATGGTGCCGTGACCGGAAAACACGGACTGCTGACGAATGGCGTCGCTTTGTGTTCATCAATGAATCGCGGTCCTGCACTATTCAGCGTGACCATCGTCGGTCAATGTGGTGGCGACATGGGGCGAGGTCCCGTTCTTTCAATGCTTTGAAGAGGCACAGCGGTGTTACTTCTGAAGTAATGGTGTGAGGAGCCATGTTCTATGACTCCAGGTCACGACTGGTAGTGACTGGTGGAACTCTGACGGCACTACGGTTCGTCAAAGACACTCTGCTTGCTTAAGTCTTACCTCATATGCAGTAGTATTTTTCAACAGGATAATGTTCGTCCCACACATTGCACGTGTGTCTATGAACTGCTCGTTAAAACACGTGTTAGATCAACCCAGACGTCAACTCCGTACCAGCGCCAGTATCCAGAATATAAAGGACGAGTTACAATAGTTGTGGAACGGCTTGCCTAAGGAGAGGATACTGTGGCGTTATGGCACTTTTTCCAGTCGAATCAGGGCATTGACTTAGGCCAGAGGCGGTGCAACGTCATACTGATAAGTGGGCTTATTCTGACAAGTTCTTTGTAAATTTGTCACGATTCTGTAGTCACTTTAATAACATCACGTACGTTCTCAACCTGTGACGTTTCTCATTCCTCCTTCCCACCTCGGTGCTGCATTCTTTTTTTTTTGGGGGGGGGGGGGGGGAGGCGCAGCGTATGTGGTCGTACAGTATCATACACCAACTAAACGGAGCATGAGAGAAGCAAGGCCGAAATAATCATTTAGGAGTTCCGAAATTGTGTCACTATGAACGATAGTAGTACTGTTTTCCTTTAAACCGTAGTGCGATCGATGAAATGACATATATTGAGATAAGTTTCTTAACAGGCATACTTTTACTGCGTAGGAATGTATTCGGAATAAACAATTTAATTTAAAATACTCTATTTATGTTACGCTTGCATCACTCATGATTCATACAACAGTGAGGACAGAACAACGTGTAGTGGTATCGTTACTCAGTCCAACGAGGTTCAGGTAAGTGACAGAGAGATAAAAACCAACTAGTCGCCCGAAAGAGTAAATGCAACTGGTCCTGATGAGAATCCTCTACCACTCCACATAAATGTGCCAAGTAATAAGAAGGCACAGGTCGTTACCATTTCCAAGAAGAGTCGCCATAGTGATGCAGATAATTGTGAGCCTCATCTTTTTAATTGTGAAATTCTCATTCGTTGGTGCTTTACAGTGTTAATGAAGGTTCTTTTTTTACAGCTTTTTTAGGTAGGTAGAATTACTAGGTCTGTCTTGCTGCACTGTGAACGAGGAATCTAGCAGAACTAGACTGCACTATTAAATATTTCCACGGACAAGGTTTGTTAACGCATCTTTTAATTCGGTTCTTTGCAATTATTCATGAATATTATACAGAAGCTCTTAATTTTTTATAACAGCGTCGGACTTCTTTCATTACAGAGAGTGATTCACTCCTTTTTTTACATCGCTCCCACATATCGTCTTCCTCTTTGGATGACGAATGAAGCTGCTACGGCAATAAAGATATAAATGCTCAAGCGAGCTGCTAATTGCTAGAAAAATACGTCGAGACGAATAAAATATAAACGTTATTGTACCTCACGGTGTAATATGTATGTATCATGAGAAACGGCAGTTTGTTTGAAATGTTTGCCACTGTGAGCGTCTTTGCTTGCCTGAACACACGAGCGATACGTAGTCTTTGGCTACCAGAGATTGTATTATTGGTAGAAAACGAGCGAAGGAGTAAGTCGGCTGTAGAGAGAGAGAGAGAGAGAGAGAGAGAGAGAGTAAGTTGAGGAGCCGCTGAGTGAGTTTTGATCGCAGACGTGCCGTATAGAGAATGAATTTCATTTGAGATTCTCCTGGGTGTGAGTGAATATAGACGATGGGTTTTTGAGATGATTTGATAGACTGACGGCGCTTTTGGAAAAAGGTAATATACATTGAGTTTTATTTGCTGCAACCGCTAGCCAAGTAATTACCGTAATGTAAAGATTACACCGTTTTTAACAATATCTAGTCTTGCTATCCAGGGTGAATTACGAGTCATGTCTTCGCAATCTTAATTATCATTTTTCACTTTCCACCTTCGGCTAAAAGGATTTCGTTAGAATAGCAAAGAGTAAATTTTACGTGATTTAAATGTTATTGTGTGAGTTAATTTTTATGGTGTATGACTATGCTAGGAAAAAAATCGTATTTTATGTTAGTACGAGTCATTTTAATTTCAAAATATCCGCTTATTCATCTGAAAACATTTCGCTGAAGTTCTTCACAGTTTGCACTCTCACGGCTTGCGCTACTGTTACATTTTGGGAAGACAACACAATTCTCATACGGAAAAGCAGCCTAAATTAAGATAATTCGAATTGCCGTCCAGTGCTTTAGTTCAGGGTCATACATTTCAGAACCTCAAATTCCTGCAGTATGCAGAGAGCACAGCTGAGTAGGGCTTAAACGAACTCTCTGAGATGAAATTAGGAACAGTTCTCAATTGCAAAATTTTCATATACATTCAGCGATGCGTTTTTTCTGACAGGACACAATTTCAGTAAGCCACAATTAGCCTTTCAGTATGATTGTTTGATGAGGATGCCGTTTGCGTATTATTGATATTCTTTTTTTGACACTCCATGAAGTCAAGATCGCACATGAAATATTCTTTATTCGATGGATTACTAGTTTTGCCTAATAACCTAGCCATCTTCAGACCACAAAACCTTTATTAGTGTGTTTTATTATCTGAAGATGGCTAGTTTGTTAGCGGAATGTCGTAACAGAACCAAATAAAGATTTATATTTTATAAACAGCACTTCATTGATAAAATTCTACGTAAAAAGATGAAGATGCAAGCCTGTCTCCAATGAAAAACACAGACAAACTGGAAATGGAATGGTGCAGATTTCCTTTTATAGGGAAAACATCAAATAGGATAAGTAACATTTTGAAGGCAAAGGATTTCTCTGTGTTTTCTATGTTCCTCAGACAACAGGTAGTTGCTTGTTCAATGCAAAAGACAAACAACCAGCCATCAGAAATAGTGGGGTTTATAAAATGATTTGCCGTGAGTGTCAGTCTTGCTACATTGGACAGACCGGGAGGTCAATCTGCACCAGGGTTAAAGAACACCATAGAAGCTGGACATTGAAGAAGCCTGATTCAGCATTTGCGTAACACTGCCTGAACAATAACTACAAATGCCTAATAGATGCACAAGTCTTACACACAGAGGAGAAGGGGGTAAACACAACAAATTAGAAATTTTAGAAATTAAAAGATAGATGTGTACATCCCCACACCTTTTATTAAACGATCAAAATCCCAACACCTTCTTTAGATTATATCACATCTCCAGGATAGAAATAAAACTTAGGGTCTCAATCCATTAGGAGATAAAAAGTTCTAGGCTGATGCATAACCTTAGTCCCGTCACGTTAGTGTAATTGCTGAATTGTGTAATTCCATATGTAATTTTTAAAAACGGTAATTGAAGTAATTTTACATTAAGCCATGGATCGTTACAGTAAGAAGTTGAGACGACTATCTTGGCATTGTCATCACGTTTATCTGTGCGTTGTCATCTTTGGAAATCAGTAATGCACTTGAAAATGGGTTTATAACCTGAAACCTAGGTTAATGCAGTATCATTAATAATAAAATTCTTGAAACAAGGCAAAAACAGTGTGTATTTAGTTAATTCTATAATATTCTTGAATGTTCTTGGAAACGTCACACATCGCATTGACCTGCTCTCGAGCAAAATCGTCTTAAGCCATGGATTGGAACGAAGTAAAAACAGAGGAAGGAGTCATGGAATAAGTGTATCCGCTTATGAAGAGAAACTACGTAAGTGGAGAATCATTGCGTGAGCGAACAATTTTAGTAACAAAAAGAAAAAACATATTTAAACGGACAAATCAGTGAAACAGATTATGACACAAAGGGACAAAAATATTTAAATCCAAAACAATGGTGATCCAGGAGGAGAGCACAAATTTCCCAGCACAATTCCTAAATTCGCTCGATGTGTCCTGTATGCTGTCGCAGACAGGGCCGGTTCGGGAACATTTTTCACTCAAGTGTCATATCTTTTGTCGCTCCTCCTTTCCTGCACTTTCATTAGTGTTAGTTCTCGTTACTACAAGGGCGTGCTGAGTAGTAATGTCTCCCAATTTTTAAGTTTTTTATTCTGTCCTCAGTATAGATTGAGGTATTACATGTTATGCATATTTCTCGTCGACTTTCCTGCTTTGCTGACGCAATTTGCAATCTTCTGCCACTAGACGCCAGTGTAACAAGTAGCTTGTAACATGGCAGTGTATACCGTAGCTATGTCGGTGAGTTGGAAAACTGAAAGCACGAATTCGAAGAGCTCGTCCACACATAGAGCACCACTGTTTTCAGTATGACTATACCAGACCACACATGGGCGCTATGACAGCTGTAAAAATCCGACGCCTTGGCTTCACTGCCATCGATCATCCTCCATACAGTCCTGACTTGGCCCCGATCAGATTTTCGTTTCTTTCCAGAATTTAAAGAACACTTTCGAGGACTTGACTTCGGCAGCGATGAAGCACTACAAGCAGAGGTGATGTTATGGCTCCGTCAAAAAAGTCAGCCATTCTATAGTGACATTATCAACAAACTGGTCTCTCGTTGAGAGAAATGTGTTCGTCCTTAGGATGACTGAGAAATAAATACGTAGACATCAAGATTAAAGACGTAGAATTTGAATAATGTTTGTTTTATTTAAAAAGCTTTAAGGGTTTTCATATACTGTACACAAATCTTACAGTGCGCTTGGCGCCCCAAGCTGCCGCTATTAATTGTGATACACCCGGTATAGTAATCTTACAGCTGCGGCGGCTATGTAGCCTTGTGTCACCTCGGCCTTAAACCGGTTGTAGAAAAGCTTTTAGACAACATAAGTAGAAGTGGAAATAAGAAAATGAAGAGACAAGTCAGCATTCGTGACATGAATTTTACTTATTTTAGCTAACTATTCAGCTTTAGAAGGCTCCAATTTCCGGTAAGATTAGCGAACAGTTTATTATTATGAATGAAAACAAGTACACGTCACTAATGTAATATTCTACAATACTCGTTATTTATTTCACAAATCAATTTTCGGCTGTTACGCTGTCATCAGCTACAAGGAAGAATATATGGTACTGTGAAATTCATGTAGTTTCAAAGATTTTAAACTAGTGCTGCTACAGAGTATCTCCGTTTCCAAAGAAGAAAACTGTAAATGTTGGACTTAGGAATAAAACGAGAGGCATTAATTGCAATTTAACATTATTTAACTAAGATAAAACTTGACACATTAACTATATAACAAATTACAATAATTGTTCTTAGAAAAAAATAAATCGAACAATAAACTTTTATGATAGGTTCCAAAGGAGTGGATAAACAAAATAGTCTAGTCTTTAAGAGATCCTAAATTACAAATGGGTAAGATATATGAGTGAGAATAAGTGTGTAATTGAAGCATCTGTGACTACAGAAAGTAATTTTTGTAACAGGACAAGAGGAATTATAAACTGAAGTAAAGTTAAAAACGGGACATGTGAGTAAGAGGGGTAATTGACGTTATGAATGGTATTTGCAGTTAGAAGTGGAGAGTAAGGGAATTTGTAACAGAAATTATCGTATGGCAGCTGATCTTGAAAGATAATGCGATAATCCAGAACTGATTTAGGCTGGAAAAAAAAATAATCAGCTCCGATTTCGGCCACCAGGTACAAATCTGGCGTTGTTGACCACGTCGTTTTAGATGCAGTATCTCGTCGACGTCGCCGGTGCTCATACTGAACAAAGTGCGTAAGCGGCGGTTAATAATGAAATCAACATTATGGCTTGTTCACTTGTTTGACCTTTCTGCCCACGTCCCGTTCCTAATCCATTACATATGGAACATTTCTATACTTCTTTCTTGCGTTCACAGCGGTAGATTTGTAGCCTCTGACCAAAATTGCAACTATTTTCCCAGCTATTTTTCCCAGCGTAAGTCGGCTCCGCATTAACCCATTAGCATACAGTATCTATCAACTTTCGCTGTCACACGATAATTACAACCCACACTGGACCTCCGTGAATAGCTGCACTTTAATTATTACCACGCGGTATAACTTACCTCTTTGTAGTTTAAGGTCTGTTGAAGACAGTACTATTTTGTTCAGCCACTCCACTGGAACATGTCATCAAAGTTTATTGTTCAATTTATTTTCTTCTAAAAACATTTTTGTAATTTTTATATAGTTCATTAGTTAATCTAACATTAACAATTTTCATCTGTGGAAACGGAGATAATCTGTAGCTGCGCTAGTGTACAATCTTTGTTTCTATAAAAAATTCACTGCACCGCATAGTCATCGTTGTATCTGATGATGGCCTAATAGTCGATTACTGATTTGTGAAATAAATGATAAATATTGTAGAATATTACACCAGTGTCGTGCGTGTTTTCATAATCTACCAAGAACCGACCGAATAATCACTCAGTACAGTTTACGAATGAAGCACAAGGACAAACATCCAGTGTTTCGAAGCCAGTTGAGAAGAACCTTGTTTCTCGCACATAGAACTATACTTAAAACGTGTTCGCATGTTGTCAACCACAAAACTTATTCGTCTTTGCACCCGAAAGCAAAATAACAAATGTAGTTTATAAGAATATCCTTCGAATAAGTCATATGCTACACAAATAAGATCGTTAATTGTATATTTGTCCAATTTAGTGACCAAATAATATGATTAACTGCACATTTTTTCCCAATTCGAAGACCAAGTGGAAAATAGAGACCAAGGGAAGTGGTTCTTTTCAGCAAGTATGACAAAAAAGAATTCTAACAGCATTCCGTTACAGAAATATGGAACACTGTTAGCTATCAGTCAACGTTGACTGTAACAACAGTAATGTATCTGAAAGTACGCGTCGGGAAAAATTTAATGTGGGAGGACCACATAAAACAGGTTGATGATATAGCAGATGCTACACTACTTTAATAGTATTTACAGTATATCCTGACAAGTAACTGACAATTTGTGTTTCTCGATAATGGGCCAAAGTAAGTGACTTTAAATCTTTGTGAATATGATTCTTATTTTTGCTGCTGATTGCATGAACTAAGCTGTTGGTTTGAAAAAGTAATATATAATTGATGACCAGTTTCATGAAGGAATAAATATATTCTAATACAGATGTTAATATCACCAGTTCATTGAACAGGACCCTGCATGAAATCTTGAGTCCCAGAAATTATTCGTATTGCTGTCTTTGGGACACAGACAGCTTTAGCTTAGCTTGATGAGTTATCTCAACGTTGTAAGAATCTAAGGGAATGTTATATACCCATGAGGGAAATAGGTTTCAGAACTCTCGTTCGACCGATTCTTGAGTAATGTTTGTCAGTATGGGGCGTTATTAAGATAGGTTAATAGATCTAAGGAAGTTCAACGTTTTTCGTCGCGTTTAATCTATAACGAGTCTGGCATCGCTAATTCTACACTGTTGATTATAGCTAAGGATCGAATTAAATTACGGAAATGAAGGCAATGTTTCATTGTAAAATCTTTGAGCAAGAGAGAAAACGCATGAGAACGGTTTAACACGGAAATGTACGGACTGTGTTGATTGTCTTGTGCAGAATTCTCTCATATCAGGACATTTACTGCTGGAAAACACTAAGATGGAAAACAAACAGAACTGTCTCCAAATTCAGGCTGCTCAGAACATTTCAAGAAAACGAATGGCAAAGCTTAAAAAAAATGTTCGTGGTAAAGCAAACCATGTTTTACCGATTATTACTACGGATTGGTTGTAATCTACATTGATTGATAAGTTGAACAAGATAACGTAAAAGATGTATTGAATGTCAACGAAACTAACTTATCTTACAGCTGCTAATCCGATAAAAGTTTGCCGTTCAAGTGACAGTCGTCTTCAGTGGAAAGAATCTCTAAGGAAACTATTACGGCACTGATAGAATGCAGTTGGGGTGGATCTGAAAAACTGCCCCCTTTTCACAGGGACGAAAGTGTAAGACAGTAGCAAACATTTACAAAGAAGTTATACGAGGTGCATTCAAGTTCTAAGGCCTCCGATTTTTTTTCTAATTAACTACTCACCCGAAATCGATGAAACCGGCGTTACTTCTCGACGTAATCGCCCTGCAGACGTACACATTTTTCACAACGCTGACGCCATGATTCCATGGCAGCGGCGAAGGCTTCTTTAGGAGTCTGTTTTGACCACTGCAATATCGCTGAGGCAATAGCAGCACGGCTGGTGAATGTGAGGCCACGGAGAGTGTCTTTCATTGTTGGAAAAAGCCAAAAGTCTCTAGGAGCCAGGTCAGGTGAGTAGGGAGCATGAGGAATCACTTCAAAGTTGTTATCATGAAGAAACTGTTGCGTAACGTTAGCTCGATGTGCGGGTGCGTTGTCTTGGTGAAACAGCACACGCGCAGCCCTTCCCGGACGTTTTTGTTGAAGTTCAGGAAGGAATTTGTTCTTCAAAACATTTTCGTAGGATGCATCTGTTACCGTAGTGCCCTTTGCAAAGCAATGGGTAAGGATTACGCCCTCGCTGTCCCAGAACATGGACACCATAATTTTTGAGCACTGGCGGATACCCGAAATTTTTTTGGTGCTGGTGAATCTGTGTGCTTCCATTGAGCTGACTGGCGCTTTGTTTCTGGATTGAAATATGGCATCCACGTCTCATCCATTGTCACAACCGACGAAAAGAAAGTCCCATTCATGCTGTCGTTGCGAGTCAACATTGCTTGGCAACATGCCCTACTGGCAGCCATGTGGTCGTCTGTCAGCATTCGTGGCACCCACCTGGATGACACTTTTCGCATTTTCAGGTCGTCATGCAGGATTGGGTGCACAGAACCCACAGAAATGCCAACTCTGGAGGCGATCTGTTCAACAGTCATTTGGCGATCCCCCAAAACAATTCTCTCCACTTTCTCGATCATGTCGTCAGACAGGCTTGTGCGAGCCCGAGGTGGTTTCGGTTTGTTGTCACACGATGTTCTGCCTTCATTAAACTGTTGCACCCACGAACTCACTTTCGACACATCCATAACTCCATCACCACATGTCTCCTTCAACTCTCGATGAATTTCAATTGGTTTCACATCACGCAAATTCAGAAAACGAATGATTGCACGCTGCTCAAGTAAAGAAAACGTCGCCATTTTAAGTATTTAAAACAGTTCTCATTCTCGCCGCTGGCGGTAAAATTCCATCTGCCGTACGGTGCTGCCATCTCTGGGACGTATTGACAATGAACATGGCCTCATTTTAAAACAATGCGCATGTTTCTATCTTTTTCCAGTCCGGAGAAAAAAAATCGGAGGCCTTAGAACTTGAATGCACCTCGTAGAAAGAGGGTTGAGTTTTTATACTCAGAAGTTAACGAGCAAATGAACATGAACAGCATAGATTAGAGAATGAAAATGGCCTGGAGTGCTTTTGGAAAACGGAGTACGCCTTTCCAAATCAAGCTTCTGGCGTATCTGGAAATTGAAGTTTACGCTTGGTTTGCAATACTTGTTTTGAATTACGGCAGTGAAATTTGTACTTTGAGCGTGAAAACCACCCAAAAATATGGTATGAGGGACATGTAGCCAGGAGAAATGTATGGTAAGCGTGTCAACTAAGTTCTTGAAAGGATTCAAGGGAATAGAAATCTAACTAAAGGCGGGTAGTTGACGTTAGTAAACGTGTGAAAGTAAGGCGGACGCCAATAACAGAAGATGATTATGAATGGAGAAGTTTAGAGGGGATCTTCAGCCACCAGTTGTGTCAAATGATTGATGATGACGGAAACTACGTACATTTCAAGAAATGCCAGAAACTCAGATTAAATCGAGTTCATAAGGAGGCGTACCGATAACTATTCTTCCCGTGCGCCATTTACAACAAGACGTACTTTTTCCATATCCATCGTGAGGAGATACTGATACGTGTAGAATTTGTTATAGAACAAGAATTACATAATACTAGTACATGTTTACAAAGAAAGAAATATACATATATCCTTTCCACAGAGCCCATGTGAAGTGGTCGTCATGGACGTGGAATAACTCGAAAATTACAAACATATATCATTTTACAAGTGGTAACCAACATGTCAAAATATATGTAAATGTACAACACACTGAGATTTCGACTATTTTAGCCATGTAACATGAAAGGGAAAATCACTTTACAAAAATTACTTATACTGATCACATTACAGCACTGCAGATATGCATAAATGAGTTGTTACGCAAGACTCACTTGATTTGAGATTATTGATAATATGTGTGCATCACCTGGTTCTAATAAGAAATTCCTCCGTGGAGTAGAAGGAGTTGGCCACCAGCAAATCCCTTAGACTCCTCTTAAACTGTACTTTAATAGTAATTACAGTATATCCTGACAAGTTACTGACAATTTGTGTTCCTCAATAATGGGCCAAAGTACGTGACTTTAAATCTTTGTAAATGTTATTCTTATTTTTACTGCTGATTGCATGAACTAAGCTATTGGTTTGAAAAAGTAATATATAATTGATAACCAGTATCATGAAGGAATAAATATATTCTAATTCTTATGAGCGTTTGAAAGTGTAACAGAATACACAGTGAACTTAAATGGGAAACCTTGTAAGAAAGACGACATAGTTATCGTGTAACCCTGTTGCATAAAGAAGGCTTTGAGACCATTACGCTGCTACCATCTTACATCTCACATCGGGATCGTGAGAAAGAGATTAGGGCATGTGCATAGACATAGGAATTCAATAAGCGAACGCAATGAGAAAGAAAAACGATGATATTGGCATGTTGTGCACTCCACTGTGCGCTGTGCAGTCATTTGACAGTGTTGGCTGGGAGTTTTAACAGTATGGAACACGAAGTAACTTCCACCAGTAAGGGTACTCTATCTACAGGCCGTGGCAGGACCGTCGGTAGCGACCAATCTCTGTGTCATTCTCTGCCAGAGGCGTGATTGGATGTGGTATCGAGGTGCGTGGGATAGCACACCGCTCTCCCAGCTGTCGGCAGTTTTCGTGACCTCGAATACTATTACTCAGTCAAGTACCTTCACAGTTGGCCTCACGAGACTGAGTGCATCCATCTCCAATCCTCCCACCAAGGAAAAATCGCTGGCAGTACTGCAAATCCAACCTGGATCACCCGCATGGCAGTCAGCCGCACTGACCTCTTAGCAACGAAAGTGGACGCCATTATCGATACCCTTTTTATGTATTGTATTGTATGTAAACTGGGGACCTAGAAACGATGGAGAGGCTCCGTCCCGGCCGCAGCCGCAGTGGTCCACAACCCGACGACGACTACCACAGTCCACTTCACCCCTCCGCCGTCCCACACCGAACCCAGGGTTATTGTGCAGTTCGGCCCCCGTTGGACCCCCCAGGGAACGTCTCACACCAGACGAGTGTAACCCCTATGTTTGCGTGGTAGAGTAATGGTGGTGTACGCGTACGTGGAGAACTTGTTTGCTCAGCAATCGCCGCCATAGTGTAGCTGAGGCGGAATAGGGGGAACCAGCCAGCATTCGCCGAGGTAGATGGAAAACCGCCTAAAAACCATCCACAGACTGGCCGGTTCACCGGACCTCGACACAAATCCGCCGGGAGGATTCGTGCCGGGGACCAGGCGCTCCTTCCCGCCCGGAAAGCCATGCGTTAGATCGCACGGCCAACCGGGCGGGCATCGATACCCCTTACTACGAGGACTGTTCAGAAAGTAAGGTCCGACCGATCGTGAAATAGAAACAACTATGAAAATCAAAAATGTTTTATTTGAATTAGTTAGCTACACCTTTCAGTTACTTCTCTATACAGTCGGCGCTCCGATTTAGACATTAGTTGTTCCATTGTACCAGCTTTCTAATACCCTCATGATAGGAGGCTGCCACCTATATTTTCCGCCAATTCTCTACAGTAGTCTACACCTCGTTGTCTATGCCAAAATTTTGTTTTGATAGCCAGTGGTTCATGTGGGCAGAGATGACTGTGGAGGGGAGCCAATTACGGGCTGTATTGTTAGTGATCAAACACTTCCTTTCGAAAAAACTATAGGGGCGTCGTCTTCATTGCCCCTGCAGTGTGCGGCCGAGAATTGTCATGCAGATGGAAAAGCATGACAGTTATGTAATGTGGGATGCATAACATCAGGCGAAATCTCTCACCAGACTCTCAAGCTTGGTGGTAGACTCTATAGTTCGTGTTTACGTGCTCACGGTGCGCTCAGAACTGAAAAGAGCGACGTGACGCGATCGACGGGCTTACTAGACACACTGCCCAATACATCGATGCAAAACTTCATCGGATTTTCACTGTGGTTTCCATTTAGCGTCCGATCGGACCTTGCTTTTCGACTATCCCTCGTAATAATCAATTACAGCCGTCTTACTCCAGTGACTACTATATCGTTGACCTTCACGAAAGTTTCAAACGGGGCCGTTTCGTGCCAACGTTCCTGTTGTCCTGTATTATCCTGCATGCAGTTCGGAGATGCCGGAGAGTATTTAGAGGGTTCCATGCGGCTGGAGGTGGTGGTCTAGCTGCGATCCGCAGGCCCAAAAAGTAATTTCAGTTGAGGAAGTATTAGTTCGATTGAAATTACGAGAAGTGTCGTGAGTCGAGGATGTGTTTACGTTGAAGAAGATTTCTGAATCTGTAGGTGCAACATCAAAAGTTGTAATTAGTAAAAGGGGATCGTGAAGTTATACGTGAACGGAACTATTGATGCTACACGGCAGTTTGAATATAATAAAGGAGATAGTCGACATAACTGTGTACCGAAAGAAGTCATATAATTTTCTGAGGGAGCTACAGAGACAGTTGTATCTTACGCACGTAAATTACATTCGTTCTGGCTGCAGAGAATGAGTGTTGTTAACTAGGGTCCGTGTACTTGATTCCACGAAGAGATAACCTGTGTTGAAATTGAGTAACTTATCATTGCAGTACTTTCGTTAAGTATCTACCAGATATTGCTAAAATGCTATCTCAGAATCCAGACCCCAGTACCAGATGCGGCGAAGGGAGCAACAAAATTGGATTTCAATATTTCGCGTGGTTACTGACCGAACTTAAAAATTCAAAATTTTGTCATAATCTAATCATTAAGAGCTATAATCTTACGTTAAAAGTTTAACACAGTAATACAAGTATTACAGTTAAAATGTGTATTTATTTTGTGACAGCATAACTGACGGCGTGCAAATACACAAATGATTTCTTCATCTAGTATTTATGAAGGAGAGCACTCTATGAATTCCAACAAATAGAACACATAATTTCAAACCTTCACAAAACTTTTTCTCCCTGACACCAGTCAAAAAAAGCCGGGCGGCCACGCCAGTTTGCAACATGAGGCCCGCCGCAGCGAGCCCAAGTTGGTGGCTCTTTTTGCCGTCTGTCACAGTCGCGGGTGTCGTGCGCGCCAGCGCACTTTACGCACCGCGGCGAGTTGCGGCGGTATTTAGGCATATGCCCTTCAGCTTGGCACCTGAAGCACTGGGGCCTAGGGTCCATGCCTAGGGGGAGAGCGTCGGCGGTCACAGGAAAGCCTAAGAGCTTCCTATCCCGAAGATGTCGCTGCCATCCGTCGCAGTTCCCACTACGATGATGTACAGCGGCGGCCTCTTCTTGTTCGTCCGGTTGTGCAGCCTAGTAGTCGCACCCCAGAATCCGGCACGTGACAGCCCCTCTTGGACCGTCTTTTCATCACATATCCAGGGCAGCCCTCTGATCAGGGCCTTGGATTGCTTCTCGCGCTGTTTCGGCGCGGTCGTCTTCTCCACAGTAGGTGGGTTAACAATGCGGGCGGCCACAGCCTCTTCAGTGCTCGGTGGTCGGCCACGCTCGCTGCCTGCAGCTGGACGATGGCATCTGAGTCCATTGACTCTGCGCCTACTTCTTCCCTGCAGCAGTTGACCATGACATCACTGTCCAAGACCCTCTACTGCACTGAATATACAGAGGGGGGACAGGTACATGATGCTCGTCGCGCTTCCGTTCCGCATTCCTAGTGGGTTGCGGTGTCGAAGGCTGCTTCTCTCTGTCTGTCTTCTTCTTTTTCTGCAGTTGCTGCCCATTCTGTTGCGCAAGAACACAACTTTGTTGCGTAGTAACAACGAAGCACGACAATCTGCTGAGCGTCGCGCCACAGCCGGAGCACGGCTTCGCAGCCCTCTTTCTAGCTCAGCACAGTTAGCGCGCTGCACCAGTGATGTGCGCAGAGTCCTGCATGACCGAGTAAGCGAGCACAAAATACGAGGTGGAGCGAGCACACGCTAACTGGATAGGCTGCCCGCAATAGTTCTAGTGACCGAGCATAGAAGCCGTGACCGAATACGTAGCACATAACTTCAAACACATTACACGTGTTATTATCCGTGTGACACTGCAGCCAGTACGGGCTTCTTATTTGTGGTGTGTCTCTCTCTGTAATCATGCAGCGAGAGGAAGCCAGTGTAGTTAGACGTAAGATTGAAACGAATGTTTACACATTAAAGAAACAGGAAGGTCTAAAAAGCCAGGTATGGAGTACATTTCTGTTGGTTGTGGACGAAAACAGTGCGTCTACTGGGTACGTATCGTGCAAAAACTGCTCCACTTTATTGTCTTTCCAGTCGGGAACCACTCATTTAAAGAAACACAGTTGCAAGAAACCTCACAAAGATCGTTTCTTTGGCCGTCCTTCCATTATCTTAATATGCTTGAAATAAGTGAAAAGCAGGAAATTCTTAACAATGTGCGACAAATGTGTGCTACGTACGCAGGTACAACATTGAATCATTAACATAATCGTTTTTGCATAGTTAGTGGAAAGTGTATTATAGAGAAACGGGAATGTTGTGACTCGTATAATATTTCATTAACGTAAAACATCTCGTTTTTATGGGAACGAGGGTCGGGTTGTTTGGGGGGAGAGACCAAACAGCGAGGTCATCGGTCTCTTACGGGAATGTTTCGATGATTTCCATATCAGTTCTGTATTACTTGTCTCTTTTGTTTATTATCATAGATCCTTCAAGTACTGTGTCATCACCACCCAGAAAGAGAGCTCGTTTCAAGGAATGGAGGAACAACAGATCATCCGCAGCAGATGAAGTAGTTCTGTACATTTTAATGCACCCCGGAGATGATGATGACATCTTAAATGGTGGAGCAGACATGAAACAGATCTGCCAGGTTTGGCTGCAGTTGCAAGACGTATTTTATGTATCCCAGGAACAAGCGCACCTAGTGAAAGGTGCTTTAGTAAAGCCGGCATGTTACTAACAAATTGCCGCAGCCAATTAAATCCGGAACGCGTTAGTGATTTCCTGCTGATCAACAATAACTGTAATTTTGTTTATGTTGCAAACAATTGAAACGTATGACAAGTTACGTGTGTAAATCTTTAATGTTCTTTGTATGCTTTCTTTATGAAGATGGTTGTCTTCTAGATTACAGGGAAAGCACTTGTTTAATGTTTCCTATAAATGAAAGGAAAAATATCTCTTTTGTTTGGAAATGAGACTCGTCTTCTATCCGCGATTGTATTGAAATATCACTTTACTTTCCAGGTGCTTTACGAATTCAGCTGTGTCACGTACCCGTTCTTGGAAATGTTACTTTTGTATTAAGAGAGAGAGAGAGAGAGAGAGAGAGAGAGAGAGGCGTTGTATTTGTACAGTAAAGTACAGAGCAGCGAGCCGGGGCGAGGCGAGGTGAGACGTCAGCGGTGACCGGTCATGCTCGGTTATCCGCGAGTCCGGAATACGGACAACAGACATGGGGCGAGTATGTGATCCAGCCGAGTTATATGGGACCGGACACGAGCTGCTCGGTCCCCCCATCAACAGGCGAGCCGTGACCGGTCAAACGCTGAGCGTTGCAGCACTCTAGTGCGCACCTCCGCTGTTCGAGCGCAACTCAGGCCTGTTCCCTCACCATTCGTCCTAAGGACCAAAAAATCGGAGTTTCATATGGCAACACCGCTGCTGTAACCTCACCATCATCCAGCAACTGATTCACAGTTGTGTGCAACTGTTCCACCTTAGGCGGTGAAAGGCAGTACGTCGCCTGGCACTCTGGATTACGATCGGTTAACCGGATGTGATATTCAGTCCTACCGGTCATCCCCAACCAATCCGTCAGGACGTCAGGAAACTCTTTTAATAACTTTAACAATCCTGAGTCATCCGACTGAGGGAGATTCTCCACCTCCAACTTAGGCCTTTTTGCAGTCACGTTGGACACTTTAGTGCTATTGCCGTGAGCGCAAATGGTATACCTTTTCTCTGTCTGAAATTTAAAATAATAGCCTCCCTCCAAATAATCAAGTACACACAACGTCGTCTCAAAAAATTGCAACCCAACAACACCTTAATGGTTAGCACCTTTACCATTGTCGACCATGTCAATTCATGATTACGTACATTAAATCGGCCCTGAAGTACCACCTCTAAGGCTGCCCAACACCGACCGACAAGTTTGGTTAGCACTTTGAAAGTTAGGGAACTCATCTACTAACCTGTATCTACGATACAAAATGTAATCGACACGCGAGGCATACCTCCCAGCATCAAGCAGAGTGCACACGGGTTCAGAGCCGAGCTCGGCGCACACTTAGTGTAAAAGCAACTTACTCACTGCGCGCATCCTGCGATACAGTAACGGCGTGACCACATGACGGCGCCAAGGTTCGGTGGTGTCAGCTGTTCGCCGGCGTCAGCTCTTCGGACGCCTGTTGCTGGCACCCCTCAGTTCGTGCAGATTGCCCCTGTTTTCCACAGCGAAAACACTCTCTACAGCGAACGCCTTGCATCTTAATTTGGTCAGTCGATTCACTCCACAACCAGCTTCCCAAGAGTTTCTGTTCAGACTGCTCAGCTTTTCACCTCCGTACTGCATATTTCCAATCCCCACTGCCAGATCAGAGAAAGACTAAGGTCTGTCGGAAAACATTGTCCTAGAAAGGTCTTCCCGTCACATGATCTCCAGTATATTGCCCAAAACACAAAGGGATAGGATGGCTACCAGCACACTCTCAACGTATTCGCCTTGTGGTTTATTACCTGCTTGTACACCAACTACATGCTGGTCAATCATCTCCTTCCTCCTAGGACTGCCTTGAAGTTGTGATATAATTTTCTTACGAAACCCATTTAAGGTCTCCTCTCTTTCCAAAATTATTCTACTAATTCGACCAACCATTAAGAGAAAAGTAATTTGAAAAATAATACTGCAACAAACTTGAAACACCTCTCCTTGTTCTTGCAGTTTAACCATGAAGCATAATGATAACAACTGTGCCACCTGTTCGGTGACTTCCACTGATTGCCAGTGAACACCCTGAAAACACCAATTAACGGGCCAGATGCAGAGGGAGGTGTTTTGTAAAATCGTAAGATTACTTACTGAGAATGGGCTTAGATGATTCAAATGGCTCTGAGCATTATGGGACTTAACATCTATGGTCATCAGTCCCCTAGAACTTAGAACTACTTAAACCTAACTAACCTAAGGACAGCACACAACACCCAGTCATCACGAGGCAGAGAAAATCCCTGACCCCGCCGGGAATCGAACCCGGGAACCCGGGCGTGGGAA
The DNA here is from genome assembly GCF_023864275.1 of Schistocerca cancellata. Lineage (NCBI taxonomy): Eukaryota > Metazoa > Arthropoda > Insecta > Orthoptera > Acrididae > Schistocerca > Schistocerca cancellata. The sequence goes on from NC_064628.1 coordinate 254,731,849, forward strand.
GCGAGAACGCTACCGCACGACCACGAGCTGCGGACTCCCAATGGGCTTAGACCTAGGAAAAAAATTGCCACTTCCTTTTACGAAGAACGTTCAATAAATGATGCAAAACATATTTTTCTCGCCAATTCCCGCTTGAAAAAATGCGGAATTAGTTGTGAGACATCGTGGAATACTCCTGCTTCGGCCCCTATAGTTTTCTGAAGTTCTGATACGGTGCGGCGCTATACCAAATCCTCAAAGTGCCGTCAGTAAATGAGGTGCGTTCCAAGCAGAGGGCTGCTTTGAGTTTCTTTTTGTGGACAATCAGATCATCGCAATATTCATCGGCGCTTACAAAATGTCAACAGAGACCTTGCAGTGAGAAAAAGCAAGTTGAGTCATCGGGCGAGGCGTATGTCATCATTGGAGCAAGGTCGCGGAAACCTGTCCGATCTCCTGCGTTCCAGCTGGTCGCACACAGTTGTGCCTCCTGCAGTGTTGGAACGTGCGGACACTCTCATTCGAGGTGATCGACGGATCTCGATGAAACACTTTGCTGATAAACTGGACGTCTCTATTGGTAGTGCTGACACACTTGTCCACCATTTGGGGAACTCAGAGGTGTGTGCCCGCGTGATTCCTCACCGCTTAACAGATCATAAAAAGCAACGAAAGACCATCTGCGCGGAATTGCTTACGCGTTACGAGCCTGATTGTGACAGTTTTTTGTCGAACATCGTCACAGGCGAGGAAACGTGGATTCATTAGTTCGAACCGGAAACAAAACGGCAATCCATGGAGTGGTTCCCCACAACCTCTCCTTCGAAGAAAAAGTTCAAGGCCAAGATCATGACATGGATGATGGGGATGTTAAAGATGGAGTAAGAGTTTATCTATCACGTCCACCAGTTGACTGGTACCACACGGGCATACAGGCCTTCCGGCACAGTGGCGTAAGGTCGTCACATTGAATGGAAGTAATGTTGCAAATGAGGGTTGGCAGACAAAACAGTGGGGAATAATATTCTGTATTGGGATCATGAATAAAACCAACCTGCTTTCAGGAAAAAAGTGTTGGATTACTTATTGAACGCCCCTCCTATTTGTGCAGTTGCTTGCTGTTTCTGGATGGTACTGTAGTACGGAGGCTGTGTGCATGGTTCCGAGAAGAGGATTTTGGAGCTGTCGACATAGGATTAGCGAGTCAGTGAGAGTGGCACGTCAGCTGTCAATAACAGCGGGTGCGGTAGCAGGGACAGTGCTAGGGGCGAAGGAGGGGCAGGCAGTGAGGAGGTGGGGAGGGGGCGTTGATCGAGTTATAAGTGCCGGTGGCGGCCAGCGTGCAGCGTGTAGCGTCGCCCCAGTAGTCAGCCAGCGGCGCCCATGGAGCTGGTGTTCACGCGGCCGCCGCGCTTCCAGCAGTACCTCGACGGTGAGTGCGTCGCGGGTGGCCTAACCTGCCCCTGCGCAACCACCCTGCTTGGCTTACCGCGTCAGTGTCTGATGGCAGAAGCAAACATTCCACTACGAAAAATTTTATTTGCTCAGGAGTACGAATTCGCTAGCTTGTGACCAGACGTTACAAAATGGGATAACAACGAAATTGGTTTGATTTCCGTGAGATATTTCATCTGTCCCAGACCAGATATAGAAGTTCGTTTAATAGATTCGGACCCAGGAAAAGACGAGGTTTTTCTCTTTTTTTCTTGCTGAGTAGAGGCTTCCCTAACGTAGGTGTTTTGTGTTTAGCTCAAATCTAAGTGTTCGTAATTTATTTTGGAAAAATTTCTGTGATTCCTTTCTTAAGTAAGTACTGTTTTATTTTTACATGAAAGCCTGTACTTTAATTTTTTTTACTATATAATTCCTACAAATACTGAGCCACTTATCGTATTGTACAACCCTCTTTGAATACCATCCTCGCAGAAAACTGCGATTCGATGATTTAAACGTTCTGTAGCAACTAAACAAGTACACTTCTTAATACTAGAGTAAACTCATCACATAACGTCGAAATCATAAGGCGTCTATTCTCTCTCGCTTTTTCATCACGTTTATGCACCAAACCATCAGTAATGACTTCGTTCCTCATAATTCATATTCGTACGTGCATCTTTAAAAACTCTCACTCATTTCCGTACCATCCCATTACTCATAACTGTCAAGAAGTGTGTTTTATGTAATTGTTACAGAACATTTAAATCCTTGAAATTTATGCTCAAGCGGCACATTTCTGCCAGGATGGTATTCAAAGCTGTCTGCATGTTGCGGTAAGTGCTTTAATGTTGGTGACATTTGTGTAGAAAAGTAGATTAAAGTATAGACTTTCATGTAGAAATAAAACTGTTAAGAAAAGTATATATATATATACATACATACATACATACATACATATATATATATATATATATATATATATATATATATATATATATATATATATATATATATATATATAACGATGCTTACTTCAGAAAACATGCGTATACAGGGTGTTAGGATGGCTCTGAGCACTATGGGACTTAACAGCTATGGTCATCAGTCCCCTAGAACATAGAACTACTTAAACCTAACTAACCTAAGGACATCACACAACACCCAGGCATCACGAGGCAGAGAAAATCCCTGACCCCGCCGCAGGGTGTTAGGAAATTCCTGTTACAAACTTCTAGGACTTGTAGAGGGGAGTGAGTACGTAATATTTTGAATATGAACCAGAGCCTGGAAACGTACCGTATCCGTGCTACAGACGTTTGAAAAGATGTTTGCTGTGTAGGTTTGCAACAAGGTAGTCGTGGTGGGGGTGCTTACGTGGAACTGGCTGATGTTATTTGACGTCAGCCCTACCTCTCTCGCTTGGTTCGAGCCTCATTCACGTGTCTATGAGTGTTAGAGGTAGTATGGAGTGTTGCAGATGGCATATATGTAGTTGTTAGACATTTACAACATACCAGACGGTGTTGGGAGCAACATGCATTATACGCGCAAATGCTCGTGTATTCGTTGGAGGGTTGTCTTCAACATGATGCACTACGACGTTTTCTAATTGGGGTGTGCGGCGTCTCCTGGGAGCACAACAGATGGTGGAGGTACCCTGTCTCGAAGCCGCTACGTAATTCAGGCGAAAAAGATATGCGATAGAGTCGGACGTTGTGCGTAACGATCTTAATAAAGGTGACGAGCAGCTCTTCAATTACCGTGAGCCTCGCCATACAGAAGGATCATGTCTGTGTATTCTGAAAACGAGTTCCTGTAATAATCACAGACGGGTGAAAGAGGCTCGAACCAGTCAGAGAGGTAGGATAGACGTCAAATGACATCAACCAATCCGACATAAGCACCACTCACCATGACTACCCCTTTTGCAAACCTACCTAGCAAACATGGTTTTTTTCTGCGCATATTTGGCGTGATTCAGAGGCTGGGTTCTTACAGAGAAGAAATACCTACAAAGGTACATGATAACAGCATACGGCAGTTTATACTAATAGTGATGATGTAGGCCATGCTCAGTATTAATTAGTAGTAGCTATAAAATTATGGATCCTTATAGGTCTGTGACATCCAGTGCAAAGAAACTTCATGAAGATGCGGAAGAGAATACTCGTCCAGATCAATTTGTTCACTCATTCTGATTCTGTGGACTAATGTTTCTTAGTAACTCAGTGTGAGACAGTACATCTGCTGATAATCTGAGTATACGTATAAAAATGCTCTGTTTCTTGGTATCTGTCCTATTTGCATAAAGTGTGTGGCCCATTTGGACGTAATCCATGTAAAAGTTCAAGACCTGTGTACGTCATACTTCATACTTTGGAGAATATTATTATATTGCCACACACGACAAAGTAAACTGCCTAATCGGTGCTACGTCATTCACTGATAACGTCTGGAAGAGGAATGGTGAAAGGAAAAAGGAGGGTTTGGAGAGGCAAACTAGGCTGAGGAACAAAGCTGGTAAAATAAGCGCAGATGAAGAGTCATCTAGTGACTCAGAAAATCCTTCCCATTACCTGAGGCTTCAGTAAACTTTTTCTGAAACTTAAAATTTCATTTCTGGAGATTTGCTTCCTTGCTATAAAAAGTTGTCAAGTCTCTGTGCAGCACATTGGTTCCCACTTTTATCACAGCATTTTCAAAATATGTCAAAAGATAAAACATCTGCGCCAGTTAAAGTTGATGACATTTTTACCAATATGCTGAAATCTCTTCAACAGTAGGTGTCAATTATTTCCCCCACGGTACACCATAAGAATTGTCTTTATCGTGCAACTGGTGTAAGAGAAAATGTTTCTTAAAGTGGCAGGAATATAAGTGTTTGGGCCTCAGTGAGGTGCATCTTAATTCGATTCGCATCATGAGCCCATTGTCTAATGTTAACATTGAGAGCAAACTCGCTTTATATGCTCAATATTTTGTCTTGCTTTTCATTACCTTATATTTTGATCTTCCCAGTTCCTTGTAGTGGGATTCGTTTATTATTACGGTTACCTTATTTCTGATACAGTAAAACCCACTCAGACTAGTAATTTTTTCAGTCAGTACTATTTCTGAACTGTCACCATACGGTATACAAATATCGGAAGCAGTAATAATGACAGAACAGGATTTCTTATCTTTAAATTTTAAATCTTCATTGGTTTCAGTTTTCTTCTCCTCCATGTTGAGCAGAAGTTTATTTGTTTCAATAATGGCAACACTGCAAAATCTGCCCATGAAAAGTGCTGTTGTTTACTTTTGGCTTCCCACTTTATCTTGCAGCACTGCTACGGTTTTTCGAATACATTTTTAAATGCATTGTGCACGTCTGCTTTCATCTTCATACGATTAACATATCTACGAAGGCATTCCTAATTTAGTATGTTGAAAGTGATACAGTAGAACCAGTGAAAAGGATAGAAAGGAGAAAGGGAGCGTCAGTTTTGACAGAATACAGCATGCATTTTTGTAGTGATCATATTACCACAAATTAAAGTTTTTAAGTTCTTTCATAAACATCCGACAGAGGTAAAATGATAAAAAGATATTTCTAAACCCAAACATATGGATGTTGCTGTATCTCCATTCGTCATTAACATCCACAAGAGTTTGGATCGCCTTTGGAGTGCTATTTTATTTCGCAGTTTCTGGATTTTTTTAAACTTCTGATGGACCATTTTAGACAATTTTGTCTGTTATACGGTTCAATATATCATAATACCTTAATCTTCTCCCATAGTTGTCTCACACAAATTTTCATAGGATTACACATTCTAAAAAATGTTGTGTCAAAATTGTAAGTAATGTTCCAGTTATTTACGATAAGCTAAACTTTTGACGTTCCAAATATTTTAATAACAAATGCTACGTTAGCGGTAATGATTATAGTTTTAATGACCATAAGATTGGTGCTGATTTTAGCAACAGTTTTTCAAGAGATAATGAGAACATAAACACAGCAAGCGGCAACCCTTAATTATTTTCCTTGTTCTTTTAATCTGTATGGTCAATAACCCTTATTTGAAGGACGTTTCCAGTGTCGCAGATGGGTGATGACAAGGGATGCATAAATAACAGTCGTTTAACTGAACCTAGGAGAACATCTACTGGGTGTTAAAGAAAAAGTAAGCATGAAAACAAGAAAAAAAGTCCAAAAAACATGGGCTGTAAATTGCATACCTTACTTGTTCATCTTCGATACTGTGAAACATGTCTCTTCCACTGAAAGCTCTTTGCTCTCAATATTTTGGATGGAGGTAGTATGGACCACATGAAGAAAAAAACTGAAGTAAACATGTACTCTAAAATGCTTAAGTTAAGAGCTGTGAACACTTGCTCATCTTCGCTACTGTGAAACACATCTGTTCTATTAAACAAGTGCTCATAGCTCTTAAACTATGCATTTTAGAGCTTATGCTCACTGGACTTTTCAAAACGTTTTTGTTAGGTAGGTTTCTGGTCTGTTTGTTCCGTATAAATTCTGCAATTGATTTTAAACTAACTTCCAGATGAGCTACAGACTTGAAACTTTCAGCATAGCTCAGAAGTCGATGACAGTGCAACATTAACTGTTACTGGACGTCCATTAAGTGATGACACGTGGCTTTCTAGGGGAAACATGTCTTGTATCCCTTGGCGTGTATGATTTGAAACGTTTGAAACCAAACATCCTTCAAATACTCGTGCGTTATCCTCCAGGGTATGTTTTCGTAGCATTACGTGGGTTATCTCATTCTGGAAGGCAAAATGGATCAATACAAGTATGTATCTTCCCTTGGGGATCATATACAGCCCTACATGCAGTTTGTATTTGTTTTGTAGTCTTCTTTTGAAAACCAGTGTATTTGCCAAGATAATATGTTAACAAAATTATAGAATTACTAGTTTCGGCACTACGTTTGTTTCTCCTCAGCACGATGGCATCTACCAGCAGGACAATCCAACGTGTCGCAGGGCTCACAGTGTACGTGCGTGGTTTACGGTGCAGGCCAGCAAACTCCCCAGATTTAAACCCAATCGAGAATCTGTGGGACGACTATGATTGGCCTGTTCACGCCATGGTTCTTCAACAGAGTAACCTAGTGCAGCTGGCCACGTCACCGGACTCGACATGGCTTCAGGTCCCTGTCGGAGATTCCCAACTCCTCAGTGACTCTCCACCTGCACGTCTCGCAGCGGTCCACCGTGCAAAAGTTTTATTCATGCTTTTGACAGATGATCACGTTAATGCGACTATAGAGTATATTACATCCAGTTGAAGCCACTGATTGTTGTTCAGATGTGGGAATTTTGGTTGCCGCATCTCTCACTTTGTTCTAAATAGTCCCAGACGTTTTACAATGACTGTTTATCAAACCTAGGAACGCATGTATGCAGTCGTGCGGATAAAGCTATTCTTGGAAGACGGAAATGTCCGCAGAATACACGTCATAAAGATGTAGTAGAAATGGCAAAACTCATTTACCAAAAATACTGAAATAAACGTTCAGGTTTTAAAGCATAGGATCTGATGATATCAACTTAGCTTTGTCTAAGCCGTCATTCAGTAAAGCGACTTTGGGTTGTGCAGTTTTCTTCAGTTATCGCAAATGAATATATATGCATGCCTCAAAGCCAGTCTTCCTTTTCGTTATCATGAATTTCGAAATAATTTTGTTGATGTTTGTATATGGCTGCGAGGGGTATACAGTTCCTTGTTGCCACCATGAACAATTCAATTCATGTTGATACACCAACAGATCGAGTACTTCATTCACGACGTGGTTATTGTCACGTTGAAACGCAATAGTTCTTTTCTGCCGTTTTGACACTTCTCTGCCTAGACCGAGCTTACTTCTCTCATTCCATACATCCAACTGAGACATACACACCACTCCACACTTAACGTCAGCTGTGGATGATCATATGAGCGCCTGAAAGTTCTATACAGCACTCCAAAGCAAGCAGCGTTGCCGTTTAAGGGGAATGACCAATATTTGAAGGGTCGGGGGAAAACCAGATAAGTCAATAACTATAATACTCGAGATTTTAATGTCTGAACTGCGTTTACATCAATATATGAGAATAGACAATACTTTTTATGTCTTAAACTGAACTTCTTGGCCGCATAGAATGTGGAAATAACGTTGATGGCATCCGGAGTGTTCCCTGAATGAAGTAGTTTCCTAAAATGCAGTCAAACGCGAGTTTGTAAGGGGAAAGAAACAGGTAAGTCAAGTGAAACACACGCAACAGTTCCACAATGATCATGACTAAACGAATTTCTGGTTATGATAATACAATGATAGTATACATATCGCCCACATTTAGATGTGAGACAGTTGACTGAAGAATTTCACGGCACCAGGACGGAAAAACTTAATCAGGCTTCGCAAATCTTTACGTTTTCCTCTGGGTTTTGGAAGGATATCTAGACCAGAGAACGGAATTTTTCGAGTTAGATTACAGGGAACGGAAGCAACTGCAGAACTGTTGTGCACTAGACACACAAGAAATTCTGAAGTTAAATATGGAATTATGAGCGGTTTGGGGCAGTTTAAACAACCCATCAGTGTTTTGACATTGTCATGATGTCGTTATGATGCCAGTTTGCAGTTCTCCGTGGTAAGTCGTTCCATGCTTCACCATGCGGCAGTGGCTAGATTGAGGTGATATTATGTTAATAGGCTGAGTTTTGAGAGGTCATTTTGCAGGTCACTTTGAATGCAACAGTGTTTTCAGTTTCTTCATTATCAATGACCACTGTCAAAATAGACGGCTTACATCGAGGTGCTTCGATCATTTCCTTGATATTTTCATGTCTCTCCAACAATCCGACATTTTTATCACACTAAAAATACGGATGGCCACACACAGAGTATGTAATTTTTGTGTTTTTCAAGCCAGTAATTGGATTCAGGGACCCCTAAAGAATGAGGGACAAGGCGGTGAATTTTTTATTTTGATCATCAGGAGATTCACAAATTATACAGAATGTCACACAAGGAACGGTCAATATTGAGGGATAAGACAGAAACCATCATTCGAAGAAAAGAAATCTCGTAAACGTGGGCTCTAACACGGTACCTTAAGAGCTATGGGAATCACCATCTTCGATACTGCGTAACAAATCTCTTCTAATCCAAGCTTTTTGCTTTCGATAACTTTGGAGGAGGTAGTACGGACCAAAATAAGAAAAAATTGTCTGGTAAACATGGTTTCTAAAGCACATACCTGAAGAGCTATGAGCACCTTTTCATCCTTGGTTGTGGAACATCTCTTCTGCTGAATAAATGCACATAGCACTTAGGGTATGCATTTTAGAGCCCATGCTTACTGCGCTTTTTTTCTTCTAATGGTCGTTCCTGTCATATCCCTGAATTTGGCCTTTCTTCCTGGGACACCTCGTATAGAGCTCTCCAGTGTCCACATCCATGACATGAGTGACGAAGTGAGAAAGGAAGGATGTCACTTCATTTGCACCCTTTCTTACAGTGCATTCAGGATACACATTAAAAAGGATTCGCCTGTTGCAAGAACATGGATATTTAACGAACTCATCGAAAATTGCCGCCTAAAATAAACGTCATTGATTGCTTTATTGGTGCGGATACAGTTTTTCCCAAAGTCTATGCAGACAGCCGACTTCATCTTTTTTCGTTGCCTCCAATTTACTGGGGGAAGCGACTGCATCAGAATTCTGTTTGCTCTGCCCTCTCGTGGTCAGATGACTCACCAGTGACTTGCCCTTGAAAATTTGGCTTACCTGATTCTTCCTCCTTACAGCAAAGCTTTGAATGTTAATATCTCTGGACTAGCTTGATTCTTTTGCTGCTTTTGGCCTCCCAGCGGACTCTTATGATCAGTCTGAATCGAGCAGTAGCAATAACACAGTTTCGAAAAAGAAGTGGAGAACCTGGATTTTTTCCCCTGACCATTTTGTGCAGTGACACTGTAAGTGGCTATCCTTTAACAAAACAAAAAAGAAAAGTCTGCAGATGTGGGCCGTCCATATTCGAATCCCCTGTACGTTCCATTCCTGGAACAGTTACTCACGCATTAATCTATTTGAATGTTCTGAGGAGGAATGAAAGTCTGAGCGCGGAGCAGCCCTGTTATTGTCGTTCTCTGATTAGCTTCCTCGCTCAACTCCTGACGAAAGGAGGACCGACCGCAGCGAGGTGCGGTTCCGCAATTTGTCGTTGCCTGCCTTTAATGACGCCCTGCTGAGTAATGTTGCAATTCCACCAACGGAAGTCGTTCTCGGTGAGTGTAACGTCATCCCTCCTGACTTGTTTTGCTGGCTTACATTTATCACCAAGTCATTCGAGGGCGCAGTGGTAATATTGAAGCGCAGAAATACACTACTGGGTATTAAAATTGCTACACCAAGAAGAAATGCAGATGATAAACGGGTATTCATTGGACAAATATATCATACAAGAACAGACATGTGATTACATTTTCACGCAATTTGGGTGCATACATCCTGAGAAATCAGTACCCAGAACAACCACCTCTGGCAGTAATAACGGCCTTCATACGCCTGGGCATTGAGTCAAACAGAGCTGGGATGGCGTGTACAGGTACTGCTGCTATGCAGCTTCAACACGATACCACAGTTCATCAAGAGTAGTGACTGGCGTATTGTGACGAGCCAGTTGCTCGGCCACCATTGACCAGACGTTTTCAGTTGGTGAGAGATCTGGAGAATGTGCTGGCCAGGGCAGCAGTCGGACATTTTCTGTATCCAGAAAGGCCCGTACAGGACCTGCAACATGCGGTCGTGCATTATCGTGCTGAAATGTAGGGTTTCGCAGGGATCGAAAGAAGGGTAGAGCCACGGGTCGTAACACATCTGAAATGTAACGTCCACTGTTCAAAGTGCCGTCAGTCCGAACAAGAGGTGACCCAGACGTGTAACCAATGGCACCCCATACCATCACGCCGGGTTGTACGCCAGTAAGGCGATGACGAATACACGCTTCCAATGCGTGTTTACTGCGATGTCGCCAAACACGGATGCGACCATCATGATGTTGTAAACAGAACATGGATTCATCCGAAAAATGATGTTTGCCATTCGTGCACCCAGGTTCGTCGTTGAGTACACTATTGCAGGAGCTGCTGTCTGTGATGCAGCGTCAAGGGTAACCGTAGCGATGGTCTCCGAGCTGATAGCCGATGCGGGCGCTTCTGGTGCAAACGTCGTCGAACTGTTCGTGCAGATGGTTGTTGTCTTGCAAACGTACCCATCTGTTGAGTCAGGGATCGAGACGTGGCTGCACGATCCGTTACAGCCATGCGGATAAGATGCGTGTCATATCGACTGCTAGTAATACGCCGTTGGGATCTAGCACGGCGTTCCATATTACCTTCCTGAACCCACCGATTCCATATCCTGCGAACAGCCATTGGATCTCGACTAACGCGAACAGCAATGTCGCGATACGATAAACCGCAGTCGCGATAGGCTACAATTCGACCTTTATCAAAGTCGGAAACGTGATGGTACGCATTTCTCCTCCTGACACGAGGCATCACAACAACGTTTCACCAGGCAACGCCGGTCAACTGCTGTTTGTGTATGAGAAAACGGTTGGAAACTTTCCTCATGTCAACACGTTACAGGAGTCTCCACCGGCGCCAACCTTGTGTGAATGCTCTGAAAAGTTAATCATTTGCATATCACAGCATCTTTTTCCTGTCGGTTAAATTTCGTTTCTGTAGGACGCCATTTTCGTGGTGTAGTAATTTTAATGGTCAGTAGTGTAGTATAAGAGGGTGGATGCCACGTGTGGAAAAAGTTTCCGGTCTAGTGAGAAAATTTTAAGGGGTATTGAGTTCGTATATTCTTGACATGCTTCAACTACGGGTGCGACCTAGATTAATGCGAAATTAGGAACAAAAATTTCAGACAGCCAAGATCGCCGTAGTATAGCATTTATTTTGATTATCGGTTTCAGCAAGCTGTGTTACCGATTTTGGGTCTTATGCAATGCATTTGAATGAGTCTTGACCATGTGCAGATCATACCGCGCCACGTCATGAAAGGACGTTACTAGAAAATGAAAACCATAGCATGTCGCCATGTCAAGTATAAAATATAAAATGCTGTATGTATTGCACCGTATATATGATCACTCGTTTTCGTCCAATAGCTAAGACTTTACCGAAATGTATTGCATAAGATCCAAAAATGCAACATAACTTCCTGAAACGGGTATTCAAAATAAAAGCTGTATTATAGCAATCTTGGCTGTCTGAATCTTTTACTTCTAATTTCATAGTATTGAGTAATTTCAAACACGTACTCGACTCATACAATTATGGTTCGGTGATAACTTCAATTTATCAACGATACGCTGGCGAAAATATTTATTTAAATCCAGAGGTACGTACAAAACATCATCCGAAATTGCGCTAAACGCATTCTCTGAAAATTATTTCGAGCAATTAGTTCATAGGCCCACTCGAACAGTAAACGGTAGTGAAAACGCACTTGATCTCATAGGAACAAAAAATCCCCAGCTAATAACGAGCATCAAAACGGATACAGGCTTTAATGAACGTAGAGTTGTCGTAGCGAGACTGATCACCGTAACTCCCAAATCCACCGAAAATAATGAAAAATATGTCTATTCAAAAGAGCAGATAAAAATTCGCATGAGGCCTTCCTGAGAGACAATCTCCACTCCTTCCAAATTAACAATGTAAGTCTAGACCAGTTGTGGCTTGAATTCAAATAAATAATATCGGCAGCATTTGAGAGCCTTATACCAAATAAATTGGCAAACGACTGAGCTGATACCCCTTGGTACACAAAACAAGTCAGAAGACTGTTGCAGAAACATCAACTAGTAGTGGTAGAGGGGGCCCCCCGCCACCCACTATACAGTGACTTGCGCAGTATGTATGTAGCTGTAGTGGTAGAACTCCATGGCGTATCTATAGAGAAGGCTGTCAGTGAACAGATGAGCGGTGTGTATTTATACTTGGCATGAAATGCCTGTTTCGCGAAAATCAAATTAAGTCTTCATCTTCTCCACTGCAAAAACGTCTAAAGTTAATACATGAGTTTCCCTGTAGATTGTAGACATTGTCTTTAAACGTTATTACAAAAACGAACTCCTTTTCCTGGCTGTGTAAGCCCAATGGTTGGATACCAGCCGCCGCGTCATAGTCTGCCTTGAGCTTCATGCTTATGCGGTATGGAGTGCCATGTGATCAGCACACCGCTCTCCCGACCGTTTTGTAGATCTTCCATACCGTGGAGCCGCTATTCCTGATCCAAGTAGTTCCTCTGTTGGCATCATGAAGCTGAGTTCACTCCCAGTCCTATCACCAAGGAAAAGCCTCTGGCTGTACCGGGAGTGTTGGTTGGAGTCAACAAAATATTTTCGCATTCGGAGGAGAAAGTTGGTGATTGAAATTTCGTTAAAACGTCTCGCCACAAGGAAAACGCCTTCCTTTTAATTATTGCTACCCCATGTATCGTATCACATCCGTTTCACTCTGTCACCTATTTCGTGATAATACACAACCGAGCTGTACTTCTTCGCACTTTTTCTATGTCCTCTTTCAATCCTACTTGATACGGATCCGCACACCGCACAGCAATACTCCAGAAGAGGACGGAGAAGTGTAGTGTACGCAGTCTCTTTAGCAGACCTGTTGCATTTTCTAACTGTTCTGCCAATAAATCTTAGTCTTTGCTTTGCTTTCCCCGCAACATTAGGTGTATGAGCGCTCCAGTTTAAGTTATTCTTTATTGTAATCCCTAAGTATTTAGTTGAACTTTTAATCTATAGATTTGGGTGGTTGATCGTGTAACCGAAATTTAGCAGATTTCTTTTAGTATTCATGTGGATGACTTCACACTTGCATCATTTAGAGGCACTTGCCACTTTTCGCGTCATATCGATATCTTGTCCAAATCATTTAGCATTTAGTCTTGACCATCTGATGACGTTGCAAGACTGTAAATGACAGCATCATTTGTAAACAGTCTATGACTGCTTCTCAGATTGTCTTCTAAATCGACTATGTAGGTTAGGAACATAACATTTGATTGTGGAACGTGACATATTACTTCTGTTTTATTATATGACTTCCCGTCAGTTACTACGAACTGTGACGTTTCTGACAGGAAATCGCGAATCCAGTCGCACAGCTGAGACGATACTCCGTAGCCACGCAATTTGGCTACAAGACGCTTGTGAGGAATGGTGTCAAAAGATTTCTGGAAATCTAAAAACATGGAACCAATGCGACATCCCCTGTCGATAGCACTCATTCTTGTGTTTCACAAGAACGACATTTCCTGAATCCGTGTTGGCCGTTCGTCACCATATCGTTTTCTTCGAGTTAATTCATACTGCTCGAGCACAGTACATGTACCAAAATCCTGCTGCAAATCGACGTTAGCGATATGGGTCTACAATTCAGCGGGTTGCTCCTATTTCTTCTCTTGTGTATTGGTGTCACTTGTGCAGCTTTCCAGTCTTTAGGTGGAGATCTTTCTGCGAGAGAGCGGTTGTAGTTACTTTGCTGCCCAAATAGAAAAACTCAACTACTATTTTTAATGTCTCATTTCCTAATGTAATACCCTCAGCATCTCCTGATTTAATTCGACTACATTCCATTTCCTTGTTTTGCTTTTGTTGATGTTCAACTTACAGCCTATCCTGCTTTCAAGATACTGTCCTTTACGTTCAACTGCTCTTTCAAGTCCTTTGCAGTCTCTGACAGAATTACAGTGTCACTGTCAAACCTCAAAGTCTTTGTTTCTTCTTCCTGAGCTTTAGTTCCTCCTCCAAATGTGTCTTGCTCATTGTTCAGACTGAATATCTTCGGGATAAGCTACAACCCAGTCTCAGTCCCTTCGCAGACATTGCTTCCTTTTCATGCCCCTCGACTCTTATAATTGTCGTATGTTTTCTGTAAATAGTGTAATTAGCCTTTCGCTTCCTGTGTTGTTTCATTCTCCAAAGTGGGGGTGGGGGTATTTACAGCAGGGAGTAACTGAACTTCAGCAATAGTTTGTCAGAATACAATTAGGTTAAAACAAAACATAAAAGATGTAAATCTTACGGATGGCATAACGAAAAACACCATTGGCCTGGTGGTGGTGCTGGTGCTTCTCCATACCAGCTGAAGGACGATGTCTGGAGGCTCGATGACCAGCTCCAAGTAGACAGGATTGTGCGGTGGGATGAAAAGTAGGTAAAATAGGAATATCAGTCGTATTTTGAATGGGGGTTTTTTACCAATTGGATTACATAAGCTTCACGTGCTGGGGCTGGAATAGGAATCAGACAAGAATACCTAGACGGGAGAATTTGAAATGGGAGTGATTCTGTGAGTATGCGGCAGTGGCATTACAGTGAAATAGAAAAAGCAACAGCGTGAGCTAACGGCGGATACGGGGTCGCTTGAAGAGACGGGTGTTTTGAAGGTCAGTTTAGAAGAAACAAATTGTGTCGTCTGTGGTGGAGGTAGAACGTAGAAGCATAATTTGATTGGGTTTGCAATGATGATTTGTTGGTGGGTTTTTACATTATTGAGAAAGGTTTTCATTGCAACTGAGACGAGCTCAAGACAAAAATATCAAACTTAAAAATTTTTATCTTGGGAATAGTAATCATATTGCCAGGATAGTTTTGTTCTTAATAGAGAAAGTAAATACTTGGCAAAATAGTTAACGTTTTACGCGAGTACTGAGTTGACGGTCGTCAAAGAACGTAAAGTTCCTGCTTCCGTTGCTCACAAGATCAGAGGCAGACATGCTGACCTGATCACGAGCAGTGAACGCCAGCAGGACGAACGACAGGCGCTTGTTTCAATATAAGCGCCGAGGAAGCCAATCAGTGGCTCAACTTGTATGTTTTCTCGGCAGGCGCTCACCTGGCACAAAATGCCGTGCAGCTGTAGCCGCAGAACCGACATTGATGTCTAATTCCTTGCTACTATTTATGACAATACAAGAGCGAATTTGAAAGATTGCAGTTCAGTCTCTATTCAAAAGTATTTAAAAAGCGTTTCAAGTTTCGTTTACTCGTGTCTCTCCGACTTAACAACATATACAAATTGAAACGTCCCCTTAGAAAAATTGTACATGACTGAGCTTAAACTGACACACAATATTTTTAGCGCAACGCAATCGGACTTTCAAAAATCCCAACAAAAGAATGGCCCTGACTAACATTAACCTATACGTTTCACAAATCACTTACCTCACAAAAATCTTGGTTACTCGAACTACTGCAATACAGCGAGCGCCACTACTGCCAGCTAAATAAAAGATTCAAACTACTGAAGGCACTAACTACTGATAGGCATAGTTAGCAAATGAAAGATTTTAATAGAGAACAAGCAATGTATTTACCTTAATAGTGTTGAAAAATCATAATATACATAGCAGTTCATGACATCCAGTCTTACAAATTTCAAAACTCCGCCATTTCTCTCCCCACATTCACCACTGCTGGCGGCTCACCTGCAACTGCTCAACGCTACGCGCTGTTAACATCCAGATGCTCAATACTACAATGGCAGACAACAATGCAAACTAGCCACAGACTGCACACAGCACAGCCAGTGATTTTTCGTACAGAGCGCTACGTGGCGTTACCAATAAGAAAACCTAAACAGCCTACTTACAAAATGTCCATGAAGCAAACAATATAAATGAAACAATCAGCTACCAGTGTACGCTATGCCTTCTATTCTGCCTTACGAATCCGTTTATCAAAGCCCGCATGAATGCTTTTGCATCTCGAAATCTCACGCCTTCACGCCTTTATTAAACTTCTATGTATATATCCTACATCACTAGCAAGCTCCTAATTTCTAAATCTGGTATACTGTACCGAAACCTTCCAGAAATCCTACACCTATACAACCTCCGTAACATTTCACAAAGAAAATTCAACAGCTTCTCCTCCCTAGACAATGAAGTCAGCCCTAAAATGTATCCCACCTATCAGCTGTAATTCTCCCCTCCGTCTTCTATGCAATATCTTTCCTCTTCATACCATGTACCGTGGAATAAGCCCCTGCCCCCAGCCTCTCCAATGAACAATGGACTTCGTCGCGGAGGCGTGGCCTCTGTAGCTCCATTATACGGGAGTTGCAACCACGTCAAAGTGGTATCTGTCCAAAGGCCAGACTAACAAACCAGTGATTCTTGCCTTTTTGGTATCACGATTGTCTGAAACCAAGGGGAAATTAGGGCCGTTATCGTTCTCCAAGAACACGGAGCGTTACTGTGTAACTTTCTGATGATGGGATCCTCCTAGGTAACATTTCCAGAGATAAAACTGTCTCCCCTTCGGATCTTCGAGCGGGGACTGCATTAGAGAAAGTAGGCTGTTAATAACAAGAAAAGGTTTCAGGACAGCAGAAATTTGCAACGCTGAATATAAATTTAATTGTTAGGCAGTCTGTTGTGAAGATATCTCAATGTGCAATGTGGACGATAAGCAGCTCACACAAAGAAATGGAAGCTGTTATAACGTGATACTACAGAGGAGTGCAAAATATTAGAGGGCTAGGTCGAACAATTAATGAGATGTTATTACTTCTAAATGGGAAAAGAGCACTTGGTGTCACAAGTTAATTAAAAGAATGGATCAGTTGAGGGGACACGTTCTGAGGCATAAACGATTCGTCAGCTTGGTAAAGGAGGAAATGTGTGTGTGTGTGTGGGGGGGGGGGGGGGGAGGGGGCGGGGGAAGCTAGAAATTATAGAGGGAAGCCAAAACTTGAATACTATAAGCACGTTCAAATGCATGTAGTGTGCAGTACCTATGCAGAGATGCAAAGGCTTGCACGAGCGTAGCACTCAGTCAAACCAGTTCTCGGACTGAAGAATTTTCCATGCATATTTCGAACCCGTAGGATTCCCGTGTGATCACCCGGGTCACATCGTAAGTTCTCCATGACATTTCGGCAAACGGACTTGTTCTTCAGGTGCTATGAATGCACACAGCTCGTCCACATATTTCAAAAAACAATACTTTCGCGTTTATAGTCTCTTTCAGTAAAAGTGCATTAATCCAGTATTTAAGTTGAAATAAACAGCATTTCTGTGTTCGGAATAGCGACGAAAAATAGTGCCTTTTAGTAACATAAACAGCGGATATGTCCCGCAGAACTGCAAGTTTACGTATGGGAATAGACTATTCACAGTCAAAAAATTTGAAGGGCAATGGGAGTCGAAAGGTGACGAAATAACGAAACAGAAAGAATGTTGTTGTGTGGTCTTCAGTCCTGAGACAGGTTTGATGCAGCTCTCCATGCTACTCTATCCTGTGCAAGCTTCTTCACCTCCCAGTACCTACTGCAACCTAAATCCTTCTTAATCTGCCTAGTATATTCATCTCTTGGTCTCCCTCTACGATTTTTACCCTCCAGGCTGCCCTCCAATACTAAATTGGTGATCCCTTGATCCCTCAGAACATGTCCTATCAACCGATCCCTTCTTCTAGTCAAGTTGTGCCACAAACTCCTCTTCTCCCCAATTCTGTTCAATACCTCCGCATTAGTTATGTGATCTACCCGCCTAATCTTCAGCATTCTTCTGTAGCACCACATTTCGAAAGCTTCTATTCTCTTCTTGTCTAAACTATTTATCGTCCACGCTTCACTTCCATACATGGCTACACTCCATACAAATACTTTCAGAAACGACTTCCTGACACTTAAATCTATACTCGATGTTAACAAATTTCTCTTCTTCAGAAACGCTTTCCTTGCCATTGCCAGTCTACATTTTATATCCTCTCTACTTCGACCAACATCAGTTATTTTGCTCCCCAAATAGAAAAACTCACTTACTACTTTAAGCGTCTCATTTCCTAATCTAATTCCCGCACATCACCCGACTTAATTCGACTACATTCCATTATCCTCGTTTTTCGTTTTGCTTTTCTTGATGTTCATCTTATATCCTCCTTTCAAGACACTGTCCATACCGTTCAACTGCTCTTCCAAGTCCGTTGCTGTCTCTGGCAGAATTACAATGTCATCGGCGAACCTCAACGTTTTTATTTCTTCTCCATGGACTTTAATACCTACTCCGAATTTTTCTTTTGTTTCGTTCACTGCTTGCTCAATATACAGATTGAATAACATCGGGGACAGCATACAATCCTGTCTCACTCCCTTCCCAACCACTGCTTCCCTTTCATGCCCCTCGACTCTTATAACTGCCATCTGGTTTCTGTACAAATTGTAAATAGCCTTTCGCTCCCTGTATTTTACCCCTGCCACCTTCAGAATTTGAAAGAGAGTATTACAGTCAACATTGTCAAAAGCTTTCTCTATGTCTACAAATGCTAGAAACGTAGGCTTGCCTTTCCTTAATCTATTTTCTAAGATAAGTGGTAGGGTCAGTATTGCCACACGTGTTCCAACATTTCTACGGAATCCAAACTGATTTTCCCCAAGGTCGGCTTCTACCAGTTTTTCCATTCGTCTGTAAAGAATTCGTGTTAGTATTTTGCAGCCGTGACTTATTAAACTGATAGTTCGGTAATTTTCACACCTGTCAACATATGTTTTTTTTGGGATTGGAATTATTATATTCTTCTTGAAGTCTGAGGGTATTTCGCCTGTTTCATACATCTTACTCACCAGATGTTAGAGTTTTGTCAGGGCTCGCTCTCCCAAAGCTATCAGTAGTTCTAATGGAATGTTGTCTATTGCCGGGGCCTTGTTTCGGCTTAGGTCTTTCAGTACTCTGTCAGACTCTTCACGCAGTATCATGTCTCCCATTTCATCTTCATCTACATCCTCTTCCATTTCCATAATATTGTCCTCAAGTACATCGCCCTTGTATAGACCCCTATATACTCCTTCCACCTTTCTGCTTTCCCTTCTTTGCTTAGAACTGGGTTTCCATCTGAGCTCTTGATATTCATGCAAGTGGTTCTCTTTTCCCCAAAGGTCTCTTTAATTTCCCTGTAGGCAGAGTCTATGTTACCCCTAGTGAGATAAGCCTCTATACCCTTACATTTGTCCTCTAGCCATCCCTGCTTTGCCATTTTGCACTTCGATCTCTTTTTGAGACCAGAATGAGATTTTCACTCTGCAGCGGAGTGTGCGCTAATATGAAACTTCCTGGCAGATTAAAACTGTGTGCCGGGCCGAGACTCGAACTCGGGACCTTTGCCTTTCGCGGCAAGTGCTCTACCAACTGAGCTACTCAAGCACGACTCACGCCCCGTCCTCACAGCTTTACTTCTGCCAGTACCTCGTCTCCTACCTTCCAAACTTTACAGTAGCTCTCCTGCGAACCTTGCAGAACTAGAACTCCTGAAAGAAAGGATATTGCGGAGACATGGCTTAGCCACAGCCTGGGGGATGTTTCCAGATGGTAGAGCACTTTCCCGTGAAAGGCAAACGTCCAGAGTTCGAGTCTCGGTCCGGCACACAGTTTTAATCTGCCAGGAAGTTTCATTTTTGAGACGTTTGTATTCCTTTTTGCCTGCTTCATTTACCGCATTTTTATATTTTCTCCTTTCATCAATTACGTTCAATATTTCTTCCGTTACCCAAGGATTTCTACCAGCCCCCGTCTTTTTACCTACTTGATAGTCTGCTGCCTTCACTACTTCATCCCTGAAAGCTACCCATTCTTCTTCTACTGTATTTATTTCCCCAATTCCTGTCTATTGTTCCCTCATTCTCT
The DNA here is from genome assembly GCF_023864275.1 of Schistocerca cancellata. Lineage (NCBI taxonomy): Eukaryota > Metazoa > Arthropoda > Insecta > Orthoptera > Acrididae > Schistocerca > Schistocerca cancellata. The sequence continues at coordinate 254,751,980 of NC_064628.1, forward strand.
CCCTGAAACTCTACACAACCTCTGGTTTAGTCAGATTATCCAGGTCCCTTCTCCTTAAATTCCCACCTTTCTGCAGTTTCTTCAGTTTTAATCTACAGTTCATAACGAATAGATTGTGGTCAGAGTCCACATCTGCCTCTGGAAATGTCTTACAATTTAAAACCTGGTTCCTAAATATCTGTCTTACCATTATATAATCTATCTGAAACCTGTCAGTATCTCCAGGCGTCTTCCATGTATACAACCTTCTTTTATGATTTTTGAACCAAGTGTTAGCTATGATTAACTTGTGTGCCCTGCGCAAAATTCTACTAGGCGGTTTCCTGTTTAATTTCTTACCCCAATCCATATTCACCTGCTACGTTTTCTTTCCTACTACCGAATTCCAGCCACCCATGACTATTCAATTTTCATCTTCCTTCACTATCTGAATAATTTTTTTTTATACAGAAAGAATAAGAACGTTAAATAAGTATTTGGACTACTGCTATTCACAGGTGAAATACCTCACAAAACACCAACTTACATCAATTTTGAGCGTCATTTAATGATTATATTGAGAGAAAAAGACGAAATAAATAATGGACAGAAAGAAGTATCTCTCAGGGCTAATGCTGAGGACATTTTATGTATTACTAGAGCAGTCAGAGTGTTAAAATGATTAAATAATTTCAGTTGCAAGAAATATTTCGAGGATGTCAGCAGCGTGACGAATTTCGTTGGGTTCTCCGCACCTGTAGCAGAACCGAGTAATATTCATCACGAAATCGCAAGCCATGGTGCTGATGAGATCCTTGCGGCCTAGCAAGCCTGAATGGTTTCTAGTATGAGTCACGTAAAATAACGCACTGTTTATGCAATATTACAATACATTAGTAATATCTGATACCCCCCCCCCCCCCAGCAGATTAATAATACACAGACAGCGAACCGATAATCAGTCTAGAACATACATCATGTTGGTATCAATTTGAATATCTTCTGACCCGTTGCATACTTTAGTAAATTTGTCTTCGTCTGGACAAGTAACGAGAAAGGGGCTTTTGAAATTGTGCCAATGCAAAATAAAGAAAGAAATGAAAAAAGGAAAAGAAAATTTAAAATTTTCTTAATCTTGCTAATCATCAAAACTGCGCCTTTCGTTTTTTAATGGAAATAGTCTTTTTTATAGTTCCTTAGTAGCAATTCTTGAAATGAAAAATTTTGTGATATAATTTTCCATTCTACGATACAAAACTGCAGTATAAAAACGAATTTTGAATTAACATCCTTTTTACTGCAGGCTGAATGGTGGGACATTCAGAACTTACGAGAGTCTCAACGGAAATTCCGTAGTTGAAATTAGAAATAGTTCGTCATTTGTGCAATGTAGAGGAAGGGTGTAGGGAGTAGCAATAATAATTGACTGTTTACACACGATACAGTGCGTCATGCAGTCTTGCAATGTCCTAGTAATAAAGGACGCTAATTACATGGATTTTTATATAACCCAAAAGTGAAATAATATTTTCCTGTTGTGTATATTTTAATAGTAAGCAAAGATGACTCAGCACATCAGTTTGCTACAGGTGGTATCAATGGTAGGGGGAGACTTAACGCCCAAAAGAAATGACTATTCTAATAACATAAGAAACTGAATAATCAGATAGAACGATGACCCTACATTAGAGACAAAACCATTTAAGTACAGTCCATGTGGTACTGAAAAACAAAGCAATGGCAGTGGAGTTGATGCCACACTAACGGTGGGCCCAGACTCTGAAGAGTATTGATGCAGGTTGCAAGCTTACGTAACGGCCTCGTAACTGACCAGAATAGCCTGAGCAGAACACGGATTGACTTTCAGGACTAGAAAGGCCGTTACTTGGAAACAGGGGGTATCCAACGAAGAGCCGTCGATAGGTATCACCCCAAAGGCTATTAGACAACACAAAACTCACTATTATTAGTCCTTCCCTATCAGGAGTATACATAGTTTTGCGCATATACGACACATTTTACACCTCGAATGAAATAACTTCGTAATTGGCAGACTGCAATCGCTAAGGGTGTGCAGCCAGCCACAAATGCCAGGACTCTGCATGTACTGCAAGACAGGCAACACAGCGAGCACGTCGCGCTCGAGAAACAACTACACTACTGGCCATCAAAATTGCTACGCCAAGAAGAAATGCAGATAATAAACGGGTATTCATTGGACAAATATATTATACTAGAAATGACATGTGATTACGTTTCCACGCAATCTGGGTGCATTGATCCTGAGAAATCAGTACCCAGAAAAAACCACCTCTGTCCGTAATAACGGACTTGATACTCCTGGGCATTGAGTCACACAGAGCTGGGACGACGTGTACAGGTACAGCTGCCCATGCAGCTTCAACACAATACCACAGTTCATCAAGACTAGCGACTGGCGTATTTTGACGAGCCAGTTGCTCGGCCATCATTGACCAGACATTTTCAATTGGTGAGAGATCTGCACAATGTGCTGGCCAAGGCAGCAGTCGAACATTTTCTGTATCCAGAAAGGCCCGTGCAGGACCTGCAACATTCGGTTGTGCATTATCCTGCTGAAACGTAGGGTTTCACAGGGATCGAATGAAGGGTAGAGGCACGGGTCGTAACACATCTGAAACATAACATCCACTATTCAAAGTACTGTCAATGTCAACAAGAGGTGACCGAGACGTGTAACCAATGGCACCCCATACCATCACGCCGGGTGATACGCCAGTATGGCGATGACGAATACACGCTTCCAATATGCGTTCACTGCGATGTCGCCAAACACGGATGCGACCATCATGATGCTGTAAACAGAGCCTGGATTCATCCGAAAAAATGATGTTTGCCATTCGTGCACGCAGGTTCGTCGTTGAGTACACTATCGCAGGAGCTGCTGTCTGTGATGCAGCGTCAAGGGTAACCGTAGCGATGGTCTCCGAGCTGATAGCCGATGCGGGCGCTTCTGGTGCAAACGTCGTCGAACTGTTCGTGCAGATGGTTGTTGTCTTGCAAACGTACCCATCTGTTGAGTCAGGGATCGAGACGTGGCTGCACGATCTGTTACAGCCATGCGGATAAGATGCCTGTCATCTCGACTGCTAGTGATACGCCGTTGGGCTCCAGCACGGCGTTCCGTATTACCCTCCTGAACCCACTGATTCGATATTCTGCTAACAGTCATTGGATCTCGACCAACGCGAGCAGCAATGTCGCGATACGATAAACCGCAATCGCGATAGGCTACAATCAGACCTTTATCAAAATTGGAAACGTGATGGTACGCATTTCTCCTCCTTACACGAGGCATCAGAACAATGTTTCACCGGGCAACGCCGGTCAACTGCTGTTTGTGTTTGAGAAATCGGTTGGAAACTTTCCTCATGTCAGCACGTTGTAGGTGTCGCCACCGGCGCGAACCTTGTGTGAATGCTCTGAAAAGCTAATCATTTGCAAATCACGGCATCTTCTTCCTCTCGGTTAAATTTCGCAATTGTAGCACGTCATCTTCGTGGTGTAACAATTTTAATGGCCAGTAGAGTATGACTTGCCTGCACCTGTGCCCTAGCACCCCACCCGCTGAAACGGCAAGGATGTTTTTTTATTCGAAGTCTCTGAGTGGTCTTCCATTCGAAGATTCAGCTCTCCACGCTGTCTATCCATTGCAAGCCACTTCATCTTTCCATAACTGCTGTAATTTACACGCACTTTAACCTGCTACTGTACTGAAACCTTGGTCTCTTACAACTTTTACTCCGATATATTCTTGTTGCACTAAATTGATGATTGCATGATGCCTCACGATGTGTCGTGTCAACAATTGCTTCTTTTAGTCAAATTTTTTTCAGTACCACTTACTTAGTTATTCGATCGATCCACGTAATCTTCAGCATTCTTCTGTAGCACTACAGTTCCATAGATTTCGTTTTTAACAGAATTGTCAAACTGCGGTCTTCGGCCGATGTATGTCTGGTGATTTTTCTGACGTTACGCCAGTACGAATGGCTGGCGTTCTCAAAGCTACACCCTCCACTGCTGGTGGTGGACTGGAGTCGAGCTCGCGGCCACAGATTAGATGTACCTGGCGCGCTAATGTCCGAGGGCTTTTCGTAGTTATTTGCGGTGCGGTTCTCTTCTTGCTGCTGCATTGGTCATTCACTGCAGCAGGGGAATCCAGGATCCGTTCTCCTTGAGGATTCTTCTTTCTGGCTGAAGCTATTCTCATGTTTCTGCTATTTCTATAACGTCTCTGAACAAGGGGGTGTGGTAGCTCTTCTCAGAACTTGAGTGTCGGCGAATTTTACTAAGTGGTCGGTCTCATACAGCGCGTGCTCTGCCACGGCCGATTTCTCCACCTGCCCCAATCCGCAATGCCGCTTATGTTCTGTGATTCCGGTGTTGATTGACGTCCAGGCATTCCAACAAACTTTTCCGTACGTGTATGGTACGCAATATATTCCCGACACTTCAAATGAGTCTCTTTTCTCCCATACAGAGGATAGATTACCAAAGATCCATAATAATAATGTTCCATTAAGAATGATTATTAGCTCACCTGGCTCACCGACATATAAGGTGACAAAACGTTTGGATTCTCTGCTTCAGCCGCACGTGGGGAAGATTGACACATATGTTAAGGACAGGACATTTCACTGAGAATCTGAAGAAACGAAAAATTGGACAAAACGACATCCTGGTCAGCTTTGATGTTGTTTCTTTGTTTACCGAAGTGCCAGTCAGTGACTCTCTGGAGCACACGGTCTCAGTGACTTCGTAGGACTCTTGACCAGCCTGCATGTCAACATGAAATCTACCATGGAAGTAGAAAAGGACGAGCAGCTACCCTTTTAGCTGCGCTGGTCCCTAGGGATGGTGAAAACCTGGGACACAGCGTGCATCGAAAACCGACACATGCAGACTGATACCTACAAAAACTGTCAAATCACCACCCGAGCCAGAAAAGAGGCATGATTAGCACGCTCGTAAAGCGAGCAAGACGAATGTGTGAGCCGCAGCACCTCAGACGCGAGATGCGGCACCTAGAAAGCCTTTTTAAGGAGCAATGAGTACTCCACCAGTTGCACGTAAGAAGTGGAACAGAGTCAAACAATCGGCGAAGTGGCACATCGGAAAAAGACATGTCGGGTACGCCTTTCTGCCATACATTCCCAGAGTGACGGACAGAATCGGTAGCATATTTCGCAAATACGCGTAAAGACTATTTATAACCGAGAAAGAAGATCAAAGAGCGTCTCAGGTCGGCAAAAGAGAATAGGGATCCATTTTCAAAGTCGGGAATATAATGCTTACTATGCACATAGGGGAAAGTTTATGTTGGAATGACTGGACGGTCAATCAACACGAGGATCACAGGACATAAGCGGCGTTGTAGGTTGGGGCAGGTGGAGAAATCGGCCGTGGCAGAGCACGCGCTATGCGAGGCCGATCACATAGTAAAATTCGCCGACACGGAAGTTCTGACTGTATCATAAGTGCTTGTTCAGAGAAGCTATAGAAATACACAAACATGAGAATAGCTTCAACAAGAAAGAAGAAAGGCCCAAGGCGAACAGCTCCTGGATTCTCGTGCTGCAGTGAACGAACGTTGCAGGTAGCAAGAGGATAATTGCACCGGAAAAGCAGTTGGACGTTGGCGCTCCAGCTACATATATCTGCGGCCGCGAGGAAGCTTAGACGATGCCAGCCAATCGTGCTGGCAAAAGAAAAATCATTAAAAAACCTTCGGCCGAAGAACCCGAGCAGAAGCCAACAGGCAGTTAGTCAAGTGGCCACGAAAGACTAAACAATTTTGTACTAGTCCGGATTGTTTACCGCGCACGTTTCGCTTCAGTACAAGGTCACATTCCAGGCAAACATATTCAGAAAATTGAAAAAGGAGATAAATTTCTCGTATGAGTCCGCAATAATTATGAATGTTCCGTGAATAAATAAATGTATTAAGAAATTTGCTGAGCTAGGTGGCACAGTGGTTACCACAATGGACTCGCATTCGGAATAGCAACGGTTCAAACCTGCGTCCGGACATCCTGATTTAAGTTTTCTGTGGTTTACCTAAATAGCTTGAGGCAAATGTCGGCCGACTTCCTTTCCAATCCTTCCTTAATTCGATGGGACCGATGACTTCTCTCTGTTTGGTCCCCTCCACCAGATCAACCAACTAACCAGCCAAAGAAATTTATTTAGTAATCCAGACGGTTTTATTAATAAAACAGCTTCAGAAGAGACTTTCTAAAATTTGATTTTGTATTTTTCTTCGGCATGAACAGTTTTTTGATACTTCCAGTCTGTCTGTTGTATTCTCTCCGGTCGTTGTCGGTTATGTTGCCGCCAGAATACTTTCAGCGTCTCGTTGCCGGTTTAATCCGATTACATTCCAATATCTTGTTTTAGTTTGTTGGTATTAGTCTTACTTCTTTTCAAGACATTATCCATTCTGTTCAACTGCTCCTCCATGTCGTTTGCCGACTATCACAACATTACAATGTTGTCAGAAAATCTGAAAGTTTTTATTTCTTCGCCCAAAACTTCAATTTGATTTTCGAAATTTCTTCGGTTTTTTTCTGCTTACCCAGTGTACAGAATGGACAACATATGGGGTATACGCTACAGGTCTGTCTCACTCCCTTCTCATCTACTATTTCTCTTTCATGTCCTTCGACTTTCGTAACTGTTCTCTGGCTTCTGTACAAGTTGTAGATAACCTTTCGCTTCCTGTATTTTATTATTAGTTACTTCAGATTTAATTATTAGAAATGTATGATATTATCGTAGAGCTCTAGTCTCTGAATATGAGAGAAAATACTATGACATTTGCTTCGCGATCATTGAATAAAAACGTTTTCTAAGTGGTCGTTACTTCAGGCAGCAGAAAATGGAACACTAAGCACTTGTAGCCTAGAATCGAACAGAATCTCTCAGCAGAATCTCTCTTGAGCAGAATGGAGTATGTAGTGGTATTGTCACTGAAAGTAACTTAACATCACTCCTCGCCTCTTCGAATTGATCACCAGACACATTTTGTCAGTAAATATTGTTAATATTTTCTCCCTAAATCAAAAATGGCTCGGAGCACTATGGGACTCAACAGCTTAGGTCATAAATCCCCTAGAACTTAGAACTACTTAAACCTAACTAACCTAAGGATTCGAACCTGCGACCGTAGCAGTCCCGCGATTCCGGACTGCAGCGCCAGAACCGCTACACCACCGTGGCCGGCTGTCTCCCTAAATCACATAAGGTGAGTGCTATGGCGGTTCCTTTGAACGAGCAATGCCGATATCTTTTCTCTATACAATCTTGTGCTCCGGCTCTAATGACTTGGTCGCTGAGGGGACATTAAACTGTAATCTTTCTTCCTTCAAAACACACAATCATTGATTTGCTAGAGAGAAGAACACCTTTGCCTTTTCTCGTAGGGGAAGGAGAGTCTTTCCATTAGTTTCAAATTTTTTCTATTTTTTGGGAAATAATAGATAACCAACTGTCGTCTTCCAGTATAAAAGACTAATAAAGGTGTTTTCATTGCTCTTTACGATTTCCATCCCCTCTTTCTCTGCAAATGTGTTTCACTCCTCCTTCGGGATCACTGCAAATGTACATGCATACATCGAGCCGAGACATCTACCATGTGCAATTTGTGATTGAGTATTTTTCTGTCTGATCCAAATCGAGCCATGGCAACGCTGAAAAACGTTACTATTTTTGTATTCCACTTTGTTTATATTCTCACTTACGTCACCATTTGTTGTACATTCATGAACTTTTTATGACATTAGTATTTAATGGTCCTTTTTGTAATGTTGTTTTCAACAGTGCAGCCATAGTGCTGTTTCAGCTAGGCACCTTGTTATACACGAAGTTACGCATCAAGCTGTTTATTCAGCAACGTTGTTAGCGTACAGTTGCCAAGCTATACCTGTACTAGAGCAGTCTTCGTCTCAAACACCTAAAAGAAAGTCAGTCTTAAGTTGACTTTACTTGTCGTAGCAAATTTTAAGGCGTTTCACGTATTCGGTTCAGAGCCCTTCCTCTGTTTGGATTCAGAATCCATCCCAGAGTTAATCTGGCTTAGGTTGTGCTAATCTTTTCAAAGCTTACATAACAATGAAATCTCCCACATGACCACGTTTCTGTAGACCGATACAAAATCAGTTTACCTTATAGAACGATCTAGAAAAGGAGCTAAGCCGAATGAAAGACAAAGTTGTCACTACTACTTCATCAAGACAAAGGGCCTAAGCACAAGCTAATTGAGTCGCCAGTGATATAAAATCCATAATAAACGTTCAGTTTGAAATAGGAATTTACGTGATTCCTCGTCCACATCAACTAATAGCTAAACTGTCTGGAGGTCATCTCTCAAAATCAGGTTTGCCAGACGCACTCTTACATATAAGTCTCGACCAAAAATCTAAAGAAACCGTAGTCATTAAAACGCCTTTCTACCAGCGATGTTTCATTGGTATTTTAGGCAATAAAATCACATAGTTACCTAGCCGGTTCATCCATACAAAGTTATCTAAAAAGTTTGGATAATTCATTTCTCACGCTGGAAAACAATAGTCTCAAGTGAAACATGAATGAATGCTTTTCCTTTCACTACCTCCCCCACACCCCACCGCAATACCCATCAGCTATGTAACTTGCCGTGGGTGGGGTGGCTTGCGTACCTCAGCGATACAGAGAGAGGGTTATCTATTGAGGGGCCAGACAACCGTGTGACTCCTGAAGAGACGCAGCAGCCTTATCAGTAGTTGCAAGAGTACAGTCTGCATGATATGGTGATCTGGCCTGTAATATAAACCAAAACGGCCTTACACTGTTGGTACTGCGAACGGCGGAAAGCAAGAGGAAACTACAGCCGTAATTTTTCACGAGGGAATGCAGCTCTACTGTATGGTTAAATGATGATGGCGTTCCCTTGTGTAAAATATTCCGGAGGTAAAATACTCCCCCATTCGGATCTTCGGGCCGGGAATACTCAGGAGGATGTCGTCATCAGGAGAAACAAACCTGGCGTTCTACGGATCGGAGCGTGGAATGTCAGAGAACTTAATCGGGCAGGCAGGTTATAAAATTTTAAAAGGGAAATGAACAGGTTGAAGGTAGATATAGAGGGAATTAGTGAAGTTCAGTGGCAGGAGAAACAGAATTTCTGGTGAGGTGAATACAGGGTCATAAATGTAAAATCAAATAGGGGTAATGCTGGAGTGAGTATAATAATCAATAATAAAATAGGAATGCAGATAAGCTACTACGAACAGCATAGAGAACGCATTAACGTAGCCAAGATAAAAATGAAACCCACGCCTACCAAATTAGTAGAAGTTTATATGCCAACTAGCTCCACAGATGACGAAGAGACTGAAGAAATGTGTGACGAGATAAAAGAAATTATTTGGATCGTTAAAGAGACGAAAATTTAATAGTGATGGGGGAGTAGTATTCGATAGTAGAAAAGTGAAGCGAAGGAAAAATTGTAGGTGAATATGGACTCGGGAAAAGGAACGAAACAGGGAGCCGTCTGGTAGAATTTTGCACAGAGCATAATTTATTCGTCACTAAGACTTGGTTTAAGAACCATAAAAGAAGGTTGTGTATGTGGAAGCGACCTGGAGACACCGGAAGGTTTCAGATTGATGATATAATGGTAAAACAGAGATTTAGGAACCAGATTTTAAATTCCTAGGGGCACATTCCTAGGGGCAGATGTGGACTCTGACCACAATTTATTGGCTACGAACTGTAGAATTAAATTGAAGAAACTGGAAAAAGTTAGGAAATTAAGGAGATGTGACCTGGATAACTTGAAAGAATCAGAGATTGCTGACAGTTTTAGAAGGATTATTATTCAACGGTTCACTAGAACAGGGGAAAGAAATAAGGTAGAAGACGACTACGTAGCTTTCGAGATGAAATAGTGAAGGCAGCAGAGGATTAAATGGGTTAAAAGACAAGGCTTAGTAGGAATCTTTGGATAACACAAGAGATATCGAATTTAATTGATGAAAGGAGAAAATATAAAAATACAATAAATAAGCTAGGTGAAAGGGAATACAAACGTTTAAAAATGAGATTGCCAGGAAGTGCAAAATGGCTAAACAGGAATGGCAAGAGGACAAATGTAAGGACCTAGAAGCATAACCGAGCGAGGTGGTGCAGTGGTTAGCACACTGGACTCGCATTCGGGAGGACGACGCTTCAATCCCGTCTCCAGCCATCCTGATTTAGGTTTTCCGTGATTTCCCTAAATCGTTTCAGGCAAATGCCGGGATGGTTCCTTTGAAAGGGCACGGCCGATTTCCTTCCGCATCCTTCCCTAACCCGAGCTTGCGCTCCGTCTCTAATGACCTCGTTGTCGACGGGACGTTAAACACCACAAACCTAACCTAACCTAGAAGCATATCTCACTATGGGAATGATAGACCACCTACTGGAAAATTAAAGAGGCCTTTGGGAAAAAGAGAAGCAGCTGTATGAATATCAAGAGCACAGATGGAAAACCAGCCTAAGCAAAGAAGGGAAAGCTGAAAGATGGAAGTAGTATTTAGAGGGCCTGTACAAGGGAGATAAACTTGAAGGCAATATTATAAAATGGAAGTGAACGTAGATGAAGCTGAGATGGGAGGTAAAATACTGCAAGAAGACTTTGACACAGGTCTGAAATATTTAAGTGAAGGCCGGCCGGAGTGGCCGAGCGGTTCTAGGCGCTACAGTCTGGAACCGCGCGACCGCTACGGTCGCAGGTTCGAATCCTACCTCGGGCATGGATGTGTGTGATGTCCTTAGGTTAGTTAGGTTTTAAGTAGTTCTAAGTTCTAGGGGACTGATGATCTCAGAAGTTAAGTCCCATAGTGCTCAGAGCCATTTGAACCATTTGTCATTTAAGTCAAAATAAGGCCCCAGGATTAGATGACATGCCGTCAAAACTACTGCTGACCTTGGGAGAGCCAGTCATACCAAAACTCTTCCACCTGGTGGTCAAGCTGTACGAAACAAGCGAAAGACCCTCAGACTTCAAGAAGAATGTGATAATTCCTGTTACAAAGAAAACGGTTGCTGACAGGTGTGAAAATTACAGAACTATCAGTTTCATAAGTCATGTTACAAAATACTAACACGAATGATTTACAGACGAATGGAAAAACTGGTAGAAGCCGACCTTGTGGAAGTTCTATTTGGATTCCAGAGATATGAAGGAGCACGTGAGGCAATACTGACCCTAGGACTTACCTTAGAAGGTAGGTTAAGTAAAGGCAAACCTACGTTTATAGCATTTGTTAGAGAAAGCTATTGAAAATTTTGACTAGAATACTCTCTCTGTGAAATTCTGAAGGTAGTAAAATAAGAAGAAAATACAGGCAGCCGAAGGGATTTTACAACTTCTACAGAAGCCAGACAGCAGTTATAAGTGTGGAGCGGCATGAAAGGGAAGCAGTGGTTGAAAAGGGAGTGAGACAGGGTTGTAGCTTCTCCCCGATGTTATTCAATCCATATATTGAACAATCAGTGAAGGAAACCAAAGAAAAATTTCGAATAGGAAAAGTTCAGGGAAAAGAAATAAAAAAAATTGAGGTCTGCCTACGACATTGTAATTCTGTCAAAGACAGCAAAGGACTTGGAAGAACAGTTGAATGTAATGGACAGCGTCTTGAAAGGAGGATATCAGATCAACACCAACGAAAGCAAAACAATGATAATGGAATGTAGTCGAATTTATCAGGTAATGGTGAGGGAATTAGATAGGAAACGAGACACTTAAATTAGTAGACGGGTTTTGCTATTTGGGTAGCAAAACAACTGATTATGGCAGAAATAGAGAGAATATAAAATGTAGAGTGGCAATGGCAAGAAAAGCATTTCTGAAGAAGAGAAATTTATTAACATCGAATATAGATTTAAATGTTAGGAAGTTGCGGCGGCGCCGTTTCTTTCGTCCATTTTATCAACACCTACGTGTGAACTCGTCGCAGCAGATCGCCAGTAGGAAAGCCGAGCAGAAACCTACCGTGCTGCGACCAGCACCAGGCTACAGACAACGTAACTATTCTAAGAAACGGGAAAAGGTCTTAATTTTAAATGAAAGGTGGAAATACTGGCGAAACGTCTGTACATTCTGAAGCTGTGGATTACACTTTCACTGCCAAGCTCCTGCTAATCCTAACACAGCCATGCACAAATCCTTTCCCTCACGTTAGTAGGTTTATGGTAACGTATTTCCCGAAATCTGAACAGCTACTAAACACGGATTGTTCTTAAATGAAATTGCTCGCCACGTTTTAAAGTTTATCGGTGTGTAATGCACTGAAGTTTTTGGTCACCGATCCGCTCAATATGCCACGCAGAATTACTGTCTTTTCTCATACACAAAATTACTTACAAAATCCGTACTTTCTAAAAGACACGAAATAAATATGGCTTCACTTTAAAGCACTTTTGAGGCATGTAGCACAACTAAAGCCGGAAAACTATAACTTCTTTCGAGGCTCATACTACACACGACGGTACCACTCAGTCGCTGGGCTCCGACTTTTATACTGCTGTAAGCATTCTCTGTCTCCAAGACAAAAGACGCGCGAAGAATACACCGTTCTGATTGGTCATTTTTCTTTAAGGCCAATAGGAAAACATCATTCTCCCGCGTTAGTCCGCGCTTTTCATGACTAACCAATCAACGAATAAAACACTTTTGAACTGTACTTTTTCTCGGAATAAACATTTAACATTCTGATATTTTGTTTATGCTTTACTTTATTAACTATTTTCATTTGCACTCGAATTAGCTTTTCTTTTACCATAAACTTACTCAACATATTATGATACAAAATTCCCCGTCGTCTGCATTCACAGTGTCTTAAAGCTTTTCCACACTACAGCGTTCATTACTAGAACAATGATCCACATATTTACTCTGGACCACATTCACGCACCATTCACACTGCTTAAAGTATATACAAAACTGTACAAACATAAATAAACAAAAAACCTTCAAGAAACAAACAGAACAATTCACAAAAACATACTCTTGACCTGTTCCTTGAATGTCTCTGTCTGCTACTGTACTCTGGTGGACGAAGATTAGAACAATGTACTCGACTAAACCCGCTTCAGACCATCTGTCACTGTGCACGCATGAGTCATTCTCCCGATACACAGGAGCGATGTAATGTGCCACGCCTCAGAGTCTTTTCTGAAAGTATTTATAAGTCTTTTCTGAAAACATTTGTATGGAGTGTAGCCATGCATGGAACTGAAACTGGACGATAAACAGCTTAGACAAAAAAAGAGTTAAATCTTTCTAAATGTGCCACCTCAGAAGAATGTTGAAAATTATATAGGTAGATTGCGTAACTAACGACGAGGTACTGAATAGAATTGGGGAAACAAGAAATTTGTGGCGCAACTTGACCAAAAGGGGGGATAGTTGATAGGACACATCCTGATACATCAAGAAAATATCAATTTAGTATTGGTGTCAAGTGCAGGGGATGGAGTGGGGGGGGGGGGTAAAAATCGTAATGGGAAACCGAGAGATGACTATAATTAGTAGATTCAAAAGAAAGTACACTGTAATAATTATTCGGAGAAGAAGAGGCAGGCACAGACTGAAGACGACAGTAACAACAACTTTTGTTTTTTTCAATTTTTTTCTTCAACTAACAGAAGAATACTTTGGCCTCATCATAAGTAATAACATATTGAGACCGACACAGCAGCATGGAAAAGCAATAAAAAACCTGCTGCCCATAAAACTTTCAAAGAGAAACGATAATTTTTAGACAATTTTTTGTGGAAAATTAGTTCACAGAATCGCTCAGATTTTTCATCGTTTCTACATCCTGAAAAAGAGGACTGATTCCTATGTTCTTAGCATTTTCGAAGGCGTTGATCACGCTAAAAATTGTTTAAAATGTCTCTCTTCTGAGGTCGTATATAACCAAAAAACAATATTTTATTTTTATGACAATAATATGTATGGCTCAGCACAGCCGATAGCACATACTTCTATTCGCCCTTAGTGAAAGGGTCTTTAGCCATCATTTGCGACGTTCAGAAATGCAAATTTTTCTCGTGTAGCAAGTTCGGGGATAATCACTCACTCATTGCACATCTGCGCTGCTCTTAGACAAACAACAGTTCTAAGTGAAATTGATACTTTCTACCAATGGTCATACCATTAAATTTACTTTTTCCAATTAAAATATTATTTACAAGAAGTGTTTATTTTGGTAAGCTCTAAATGGAAAGAAAGAAAAATTTTTGAGATTATTGTTTATTTGCAGTTCCTTATTCATGTGGTAAGTAAATTGCCACAGAGTCTCATGTTTTTGTATTCGTTCGAAACCTGGTGCAGATGCTCGGTTCTGCCACCGGTCACTACTGGTGCGGAGACTACCCTTCCACTTGCGCGTGCTGAGAACCTTTTCGTCCTGAGCGAGGCAACTTCGCGCGGCGTTTGATCGCTGCTCGTTTCCCAGTTGTCGTGGGAGCATCACGAGTACGTCACGTGCTGCTGCTGTCTTATTATGGATATTCACTGCTCCGAAGCACAATAAAAGCCAATACGAATCGTTAGTTGGCGACTGAATACGATGTGGAAACCGATTTATCGTAGATACGATATGACGTACGAAACAGCAAAAGGCACAGTTACACATTTTTATTCGTTGTCATTAGCGAATTTGGAATACAGCTCCTGCTAAAAGAAGATGAAAGAGACACCTATTGTCAAGAATGGATTGCAGTTAGATTAGAATACATTAAGTTTTCGCGGGGTAGACAGTTTGCATTTAAAACAGTCAATAATTACCTCGGGAAGATACAAATGGTTCAAATGGCTCTGAGCACTATGGGACTTAACATCTGAGGTCATCAGTCCCCTAGACTTAGAACTACTTAAACCTAACTAACCTAAGGACAACACACACATCCATGCCCGAGGCAGGATTCGAACCGCAGCAGCAGCTCGGTTCCGGACTAAAGCGCCTAGAACCACTCGGCACAACGGCCGGCGAGGAAATACAGCTACTGTATGGTTTTCAAGGGAATCTTATCTCATCATTCCTGCAAAACAGTGGGGAGTTCAGGTAATGAAGATGGACGTGGATAGCGAGCACACATCCTTCTCTCCAAAGTAGACCACAAAGGCTCAATAGCGTTGTGATCTGGTGACTGTGGTGGCCAGGAGAGAAGTGACAATTCATTCTCGCGCTCACAAAACGGCAGCCCTGTCGTCTTAGAACACAACAGCACATTGTACCACGGGATGGACCTGAGCAGCCAAAATAGTCTCACAATCCTTGGAAATAAGCGGCCTTGCAGAGAACCATGGGACCCATGAAATACCACGATATGGTTGCCCGAACCAGGAACGAACCTCCCGTCATGATTCACTCTTGGGACGGAAACTCGACCAGGAGTTGGAGATAGTGAGTCATCCGACCAAGTGACTTTCTTCCAGTGCTCTATAGTCCAGATTCTGTGGCTTCGTTACCAACTTTTGCTGTTACGGGCCTTGGCATCACTCACGAGTGGTTTTGGAATTCCATCTCGCAACTGAAGTCTCCTGCTTATGAAGCCCCCACCGTGTTGTTTTGGTGCTGGCAGGGTTTGCGAGTGCGGCATTCCGTTTTGCACCGACTTTCGAAGCAGTCGCCCTCTCTTTTCTTTTTGTCTCAGTGTTGTTCAGTGACCGTCCGTCATCATGACTCTACACACATACGTCATGATCACCCAAAACACACTTTCTCCCGTACAGTGACTTAGCAGATGATGTTTTTTTAGCTTTTCCTGTATGCGGCATAGATCTTTAAATCTATTTGCAGATTATTCCTATTTTTGTTATTGATTCCATGAACTAAACTATTGGTTTGAAAAAGAGCCCTATTATAGATGAGCCATTTCGTTTAGGAATAAATTTATTCGAATATAATAGTAGTGCCAGTCCCTTGCACAGGCTTCTGCAAGACATTCTCGTGTCCACACCTCAAATAAAATGCATTACCCGTTATTGTCATCAGAAATACAGTGAATAGGAAGATCGTTAATGCTTTAAAATCATCACCTACGTAAATACGTAGTGTCTCTTCCGCGTTTTCTGTTTACTGCAACCAGTCAAATGTACTGGAAGAACTGCTTTCCACCATTTCCGCTTCTACTGAGATTTCTTCATGTCATATTGTCATCAGTTTTTCTACGTCGTTTCCATGCACTTCATGGTCTGTCCGTTTAGTTGCCCTACTGATATACTGAAGTTCTATGGATTGACTTACATACTTCCGTTTGATACTTGTTATCTGACAAGTTACGATGATCGCTTTTTGCAAGGCGTAATATGTAAGTGTTTAACCCCGTAACACATGTCTAATCTTTGATACAGATTGAACGAAATGTAGTTTTGTCAATTCTGAGTCCAGCTAGTAGCGAAACTACAAATACGGCATTTAACAGCGTTTACAAACAGTTCCTGCGCTTGTCATGTTTCATGTCAGTTGTAAATTAGTTACATTTCTTCCGAACTACTCACCTAATCGTTGTCTCATTATCTAGAAGTTTGCCCATTAGTAGAATACTTTCTGAACTCATAACGTATGAATTAAAATTGAAAATATTAGTCATAGAAGTAGCGAACATTGTTAAATTCTTATAATATAGAAGTAAAGTAATCTAACATACGCGGGTGGAACTGAGTTATATCACTCTCGTACGTGAGCGGTGTGAAGTGATAATTCTGTTACCTACCGTATATTCTTCAGTAAGTTAGCAACTCTTGGTGCTTTGACCTCGCCTGTCTACAAAATTAATGCCCGTCCGTGATATTTCCTCCACACTGATAACTGCCGTACCTAGTCATAGAAATTATTCGTATATCAACGTGACCCAGTCTAGCGATTAATTTATTCCTAGTTCTCTAGCAGTCTCTACGTGACGTGGCAAATAACCCGAGCTTCTAGATTACACTACATACAACACGAAACTTCCTCTCGCTAAATCCGTCATTTTTAGCGACTTCCTTTAAATAGATAACATGATTTCGCACTGTTGCAACAAATGTAAAAGATGTAAGCAAATAAAATGGAATGACCTCACAAATAAGTATTATTTCTTCAATTCTAAAAGAGATCACCAACATTCTATCTTGTAAGTATTCATATTCTTAGAATTGCGTGACGTAAATGCAGTGTTAAGCGGAAAAGAAAATTGTTTTATCATAACTTGTACTGAATCGAGACAGTCATTTCTGTTGCGGTGATAATACTTTTTCTATGACAAATCCGTGTTGTATTGTTGTACAGGTAGATATCAAAATTACTGCAACATCATCATTGTTAGATGATGACATTGATCATTCGTACATTGCGACTCCAATTTTGTTTTTGAATTAGCTTCCGCAATATCGAGGCCTAGAAACACAACTAGCTCTTTATTCACATGAAATGTTGAGTGCTATTGACAAGGGATTTCAGATCGATTCCGTATTTGTGGATTTCCGGAAGGCTTTTGACAATGTACCACACAAGCGGCTCGTATTGAAATTGCGTGCTTATGGAATATCGTCTCAGTTATGTGACTGGATTTGTGATTTCCTGCCGGAGAGGTCACAGTTCGTAGTAATTGACGGAAAGTCATCGTGTAAAACAGAAGTGATTTCTGGCGATCCACAAGGCAGTGTTATAGGCCCTTTGCTGTTCCTTATCTATATAAACGATTTGGGAGACAATCTGAGCAGCCGTCTTCGGTTGTTTGCAGATGACGCTGTCGTTTATCGACTAATAAAGTCATCAGAAGATCAAAACAAACTGCAAAACGACTTAGAAAAAATATCTGAATGGTGAAAAAAAGTGGCAGTTGACCCTGAATAACGAAAAGTGGGAGGTCATCCACATGAGTGCTACATGGAACTCATTAAACTTCAGTTACACGATAAATCAGTCTAATCTAAAAGCCGTAAATTCAACTAAATACCTAGGTATTACAATTACGAACAACGTAAATTGGAAGGAACACATAGAAAATGTTGTCGGGAAGGCTAACCAAAGACTGCGTTTTATTGGCAGGACACTTAGAAAATGTAAGAGACCTACTAAGGAGACTGTCTACACTACGCTTGTCCGTCCTCTTTTAGAATACTGCTGCGTGATGTGGGATCCTTATCAGATAGAACTGACGGAGTATACCGAAAAAGTTCAAAGAAAGGCAGAACGTTTTGTATTATCGCGAAATATGGGAGAGAGTGTCACAGAAATGATACAGGATTTGGGCTGGAAATCGTTAAAAGAAAGGCGTTTTTCGTTGCGACGAAATCTTCTCACGAAATTCCAATCACCAACTTTCTCCTGCGAATGCGAAAATATTTTGTTGGCACCAACCCACATAGGGAGGAACGGTCACCAATAAGAGCTCGTACGGAAAGATATAGGTGTTCATTCTTTCCGCGCGCTATACGAGATTGGAATAATAGAGAATTGTGAAAGTGGTTCGATGAACCCTCTGCCAGGGACTTAAATGTGATTTGCAGAGTATCCATGTAGATGTAGATGTAGAAACGAACCTAACGTTTCAATAACAACAGACTGTCCGGTGTTGTGAGTTTTACCGGTAAACTCACCGTGCTGGATGGTCACTGAAATATGCATAGAAAAACAATGGAAGGGTACAGTATAGCATTTCAGAACATCGATATTGATCAGTAATGAAGTACTAACTCATTTAGACAAGGCTGAAATGCAAATAAGACTTAATCATTGTGAGAGAAGCGTCCCATTGTTCCAGCAAAGTGATGTGGGGTAGCCACAGATCTCTGTATGATGGAATCGTGAAGTGGATTGGAATCCCACTCCTCAAGTGAATACGAGAGGCAGTCATAATGTTTTAATTGTCGTTGTGTTCTTCATTCCGAAGACTTGTTTGATGCAACACTCCACGCTACTCTATCCTGTGCCAACCTCTGCATCCTCACATGACTACTCGAACCTGCATCCTTCTTTATCTGCTTACTGTATTCATTAGCTACTTCACTGTCCAAAGAGCAAAACTCGTCTACTAATTTAAGTCTCTCGTTTCCTAATCTAGTTTCGTCAGCGTCACCTGAGTTAATTAGACTACATTTCACCCTCACTGTTTTGATTTTATTGATATTCATTACGTTCAACTGTTCTTCCAAGTCCTTTGCTGTCTCTGACAGAACTGCAATGTCATCGGCAAACCTCGTAGTTTTTATTTCTTCTCCCTGAACTTTAATTCCTTCTCCAAATTTTTGTTTGGTGTCATTTACTGCTTGCTCATTGTTCAGATTTAATAACATCGGGGATAAGCTATAAAGCTGTCTCGTTCCTTTCTCAGCCACTGCTTCCCTTTCATGTCCCTCCATACTTATAACTGCCGCCTGCTTTCTGTACAAGTTGTAATTAGCCTTTTGCTCCCTGTATTTAGCTCTGCTATCTTCAGAATTTCAAAGACAGTATTCCAGTCAACATTGTCAAAAGCTTTTTCTATGTCTACAGATGCTCACAGAAAACCAGTTTAGCTTTAGAAGAGGGAGAGGTACGCGAGAAGCCATTATGACCCTAAGGCTCATAATAGAAAAAAGAATGGAAAAAGGAAAGGACACCTACATAGCATTTATTGACCTCGAAAAAGCCTTTGATAAGGTTGAATGGAAAAAGCTATTCCAGATATTGAGGGAAACTGGAGCTAAGTATAAGGACAGGAGAACGATATGGAACATATACAAAGAAGAGGTGGCAATAGTGAGATATGGGGAACATTAACAACAAGCAAAAATTAAACAGGGTGTGAGACAGGGATGTGCACTCTCCCCTGTCCTCTTTAATATGTACATACAGAAAGCAACGGACGAGATCAGAGAAAAGTTAGGACAAGCTAATGGAATCAGGATCCAGGGAAAAATAGTTGATATGCTGCGTTTTGCGGATGACATTGCTGTCCTAGCGGAAAATGAGGAAGAATTACAAGTAGTGTTGGAGGAAATGGAAAACACTCTTGCTACACGGTACAACATGAAAATTAATAAGTCAAAAACAAAAATCTTAGTTGCAAGCAAACAAAATAATCAAGCAATTACGAATATAAGGCTGAATGGAGAGAAGCTGAAAGAAATACAAGACTTTGTCTACTTGGGAAGCAGAATAACATCAGATGGTCGTAGTAGGAAAGATGTAATAAGTAGAATAAATCAGGCAAAGATTGCATTCTATAAAAGGAAAGGACTCCTCACATCAAATATGATAAGTCTGTCGTTAAGGAAGCGGTTAATAAAGACCTTTGTTGGGAGTGTGCTTCTCTACGGCAGCGAAACCTGGACACTTGGAGAGGACGAAAGAAGAAGGATTGAAGGATTCGAAATGTGGTGTCTGCGAAGGATGTTAAAAATTCCATGGACGGCCAGGATGACAAATGAAGAAGTCCTGCAGAGAGCGGAGGAAGTTCCAGTTCTTTGGAAGACGGTCAAGAAGAGGAGAGATATATGGATGGGACACATTCTGAGACATGAGAGTCTTCTCCACACTATAACGAAAGGCCTTGTGGAGGGCAAAAGGGCAAGAGGCAGACCTAGAAGAAAGTACATAAGCCAGATAATGCAGGACCTAGGATGCGGAAGTTTCACGGAATTGAAGAGGCTGGCCGACAATCGCACTGAATGGAGAGCTGCTGTAAATCAATCTTAGGATTGGCAACTTAAGAAGAAGAGACAGATGCTGTAAATGAAGGCTTGTCTTTCCTTAACTTGCCTTCTAAAAGAATTCGTAGGGTCAGTATTGCGTCGCGTCTTCCTACATTTCTCCGGCTTCAATTATCTGCTCGAAAATATTCAGTTCCACAAGTAATTCTTGTTTGTTTGCAGCTACGTGTCTGCAGGCTTCGTAAACAATGGAATTGCTAAACGACATTACCTTAACACGCTGGTGGTGGATCCCAGTCAAAATTCTGTGTCATCTCTGTACTAGGGTATTTTAGTTGGCGCCCTTGGCGGCAGGCTACAGTACTCTGATGCAGGATTAAGAAAACATATCTGGAAACAAACAACCAATTACCTCTGTCTTTTCGAGTTAATATGAGAAGCTGCTCCCACTGCACCACCTGCTGTAGATGTGGATGAAGAGTTTGGCACATTAAGGGTAACCGGATGGGATGCGTCAGAGTGGTCAGAAGAAATAAAAATATGAACGTAGCCACAGACATTCTTCTAGCGCACCACAAGTATACGTAGCAGGAAAAATGTGATACTGGCACAACATACACAGGGTGTAGCAAAACTGTACGGCACTAACTGCAGGAAACATTCCTCACGCGTAGACGAAAAAATTACGCTATGTGAATATTGGTCTTCATTTTCTCTAACTCATTTACCATGGGAAACACACACGAACAAGACGCACCAGCATAGCACATGCAGCTCTTTCTCACAGGAGATGTTCAATATGCCCTCCGTGGGCACTGATACATGCGTCAGTCCGCTGTTATAGTGAACCTTGGATGCGCTGATGTATCCCTAGAGTACTGCGTTGGTTTCGCAGCCTTCTGTATTACGGGCACAGAGACTCTGAACATCTTGTACTGGGGTTCCACATACAAGGGCTTTCACATGCCCCTAAAAATAAAAGTCCAGTGGGTTTAGGTCTGGAGAGCGTGGAGGCCAGGCAATTGGTCCATCTCTACCTATCCACCTGTCACCGAACCTGTTATTTAGAAGCCGACGGATATAAACACTAAAATGAGGAAGTTCTATCGTGCATGAAGTACATATTTTGTCGCACAGCTAAAGGCACATACGCTAACAGATCAGGTAGAATATTCTCTATTAAATTATGATAACTTTGTCCGATGAGCCTGGGTGGAAGAAACTGAGGCTCTACCAAACAGTCACCAGCAATGCTGGCCCAACCATTGACAGAAAATGTTTGTTGATGACTTGCTTCAGCAGTTGTTTTAGGATTGGCGTCGCCCATACATGCCGACTGTGAAAATTTACAATCTGGTCTCGTTGAAACGACGCCTTATGTGTTTACAGCACCGTTGCACTAAAAGTAGTTGAATAAACCATTCGCAGAAGAAAATCAGCTGCTGATAGTGCCTGCAGACGCTGTATAGTGTATGGATATACCTGGTCCTCGGGTAACACTCGCCAGACAATCATGTGGTCAACATTCAATGTTGCGGCTACATGTCCTGTATTGGTAGTAGGGTCGTCTCCAACAGTCTGAAGAATTGCCGCCTCCAGTTGCGGTGTCCTCGTCTTTCTAGGCCTCACCCGGTTGCGAAGTATCAGGCTTAAATGTCCCATGTTCCCTCAGACGACGATCAATGGCTTTAAATGTTTTGCTGTCGGGGCACATTCGTCCTGGAAATCTCTCCCGGTACAAACGTTGACCGCGAGCACCATTACCATCAGCTAATCCATTCATCGAATGGGCATCTGCCATCTCTACATTTGTGTACACTGCCATTGCACGAGCCAAGGCTGTGATTAACTCTACGTAATAACCTGTATGTGTGTGTGTGTGTGTGTGTGTGTGTGTGTGTGTGTGTGTGTGTGTGTGTGTGCAACGACCGTATTGATCGCTGAAACAGTTGATGTAACATATAAACAAGCAATACCGTATGTCGCATGGCAACAGGGACGTGTAAAATAAAACACTGGCGGTGCACAACGTAACCAGACCTCACCAAGAGTGCATGCGCCCCATGATTCTAATATTCTGCTCTTATGTGTTTCCCATGATAAATGGAGAAAATGAGTTGTAACATGGAAACAAAGCACTTCTAGAACCCTGATCGTATAACATAATTTCTTCGTTTACTTGTGAGAAATGTGTCCTTCAATTTGTGCCATATATTTTTGTTATATCCTGTATAATGCGCCACACGCCTTGCGGTGATTTGCGCACTATAGTTAGTTGTAGCTGTGAAACCACCCTTTCAAGGGAAAAGCCGGTGGATGAACGGAAAAGGCAAGTTGTATGATACAGGATAGGAGGAAAATGGAACAGGAGGAAAACCTGCCAGGTTTTGTTACTAACATGGAAGAGAATCCGGAAACTGTCGTTTTGGATGCAAGTGGTAGTTTTCAAATAGGTACGTGGGCATGTGAGATATCAGATGGATAACTGTACGAGAAAAACAACGTGGCTTTCATTTCAGCATAACTTCATACATATTCGAGTTATGTCAGATGCTTGTTCCTGACAAGTGACGTGAAAGCTTATTTCATTAATACTAGCTGAAAGCATTGAGATAGTCCTGATGTCAGGAGAAGGGAGCAACCGCTGTGTAGCGGTGGATTTCAACTAACGCCACGCAGATTACCCGTTACCCATAGTGCGGGAGCGAAACTTCTCGCAGATTTCCGTGGAACTGGCACTGCCATAGACAAACAGAAACCCGGACTATTGGAAGCGGCCGTGGAGGAAGCGACATGAAACGCTGTTCTGACATCGTTCAGTAGGAGTACCAGAGCGCAATACACACCGACCCCACAGGAAACTGCGAATTTTTGCCACACATGTCTGGCATCCTTACAAAATGTAAATGTTCCCTCATCTAGGACGATTCAGTTGATCGGGTTCAGTTTGCACAATGGGTGAGACGCCAGCTGAATGAATGTCACCGTTGCTCTTGTGACAAAGCGTCTAAGGATGAAGTTATTTTTTATGTAAACAGAGAGATAAATAAACAGAATCACAGATTCTGGTCAAATGTCAACTTTTGCCGGAGGAATCATTCGAACTTAGTTTCGCAGTTAAAGTGATGCCTATTATATGGCCTCCTCTCACTGTCGTGTTCTTTTTCATACAGTGTACACAAACAGCAGGCTTTTATGTGCAGTGGCCCATGAACATATTATGCCGACGCTGCTGTCTGAAGATGAAACATTTGCAAACTTCTTTCAGCACGATGATGCCCCACTTCATTATGGGCTACGTGTCCGGGCATATACAGGGTGAGCATTAATAAAACCGACAAACTGCAGAGATCGGTTCCTGCCTGGAAATGAAGGAAGAAAAGGCCTATGGACATCTGTCTGTGGATCGACGGTGTTCGTGCAATGACAAAAAATCTCCCCAGAACACAATGCATAGCTGCATCTCTTCCACGTCACAACAGATGTTCAAAGTGGCCACCATGGGATGCATGTGTTCTCAAGTCGCATCATGAATGAAATATCTACAACATTCATTATATTTCAGGAACGGTGTGAGGTACAGGAATGAGATTCTGGCAAATGATAGCACGCAAAGAGGATAGTATTTTCCCATATGGTTATAATGGAAAACTTCGTTATCCACAGTGTTATTCAACTATTTCGATGAAATAATGCAATTTTTAAGGGCCATCGATAGCTGATGAAACGAGAAATGCTGTGGGTTTGGGAACAACATAATTGAAGACATTACATATTTATTTTGTACCGAGTATGTGCTTTTTCAAAAGCTACTGACCTTACTTTTCCTCAGTTCCTCATTTAATAATGTGCCAAAGACACATTCTCAAGCCGTCCAGGCAGAGTATTCCGCAGGTAGTCCAGGTACGTTCCTTCGTTGACGCGTTTTGGAATAATAACCGATCCAAATATGTGGTCTTCAAGAATCCCTGCCCACACATTGATGCTGAACCGCTCCTGATGAAACACCTCACCCATTTCCCGAGGACTGTGTAGCCCACAGATGACAATTATGTAGATTGATGATGTCAGTTCTGGTAAAGATTACTTGGTTGGTAAAGAGGACTGATGATAGAAATCCCGTAATCTTGCTGGTCCGGGGAAAAAACCATCGACAAATCCTTCCTGTAGATAGAAATCTGTCGCTGCTGATAATCCTTGCACTCGTTGCAGGTGATGGGGACAGTAGCGGTTGTCATGCAGGGTACACATAATCGTACTTCGGCTTACACCAAGTTTGCAGGCCACTTGCCTGGAGCTTGTACTAGGATTTATGTCAACATCCTGTAGAATGAAGTCCTACAAACCTTGTGTACGCACAGTTCGTCGCCTGCCTGCACGTTCGTCTGTCTGAAAGGAACATGGTCACAGAAACGACAAAAAAGGGTTTGAAATGTTATGCGACGTGGTTGATGTCTTTGAGAGTACTTGTTTTCTTATAGCCATGCTGCCTCTCGATCATTTCCATCTACTTAGGCGCACACAAACACCATCTCAGGCTTGTTCCCGACTTGAAAGCCGGACCATTCTGCTGCTTACAGTAAAATCCGCGCAGAATACTGTGATAAGCAAATGGCAGGGCACACTTGGCGAGAGTTACAGGCAGGCGCTATGGGGCAAATGTCGAGCGCTGTAGATGGAAGTGCCGTTCAAAACTGAAGCCTATGCACACGTCTTTTAGAACTATTAACTGGAGCCGTTGAAAAAAATCTGTCACCTCTGCTTTGGTTACTATCTAGAACGAATTCCGCCGAAAATACTGCGATTTGTTTTCGCCTGGCTTGTTAACCATTTATAACTTTAGAGAAGTTTCACGATTGGCGAATTTTGAGTAAAACTTACACATTTCTATCGTTGCCATATTAAAATTTGTTTCTTTTGCCAGAACACAGCGGACCTTACACAGCCTCACCTTACTATCATGTTGTGCAGATACAATTGCGAGAGAATTTTGAAACAGTGGGTTATTAAGTGAGGAACTGAGGAAAAGTAAGGTCAGTAGCTTTTTAAAAAGCACATAATCGGTACAAAATAAATATGTAATGTCTTCAATTATGTTGTTCCAAAACCCACAGCATTTCTCGTTTCATCAGCTATCGATGGCCCTTAAAAATTACATTATATCATCGAAATAGTGGAATAACACTGTGGATAACCAAGTTTTCCATTATAACTGTGGTGTCACCGCCAGACACCACACTTGCTAGGTGGTAGCTTAAATCGGCCGCGGTCCATTAGTACGTGTCGGACCCGCGTGTCGCCGCCATCAGTACTTGCAGACCTAGCGCCACCACATGGCAGGTCTAGAAAGACGGACTAGCACTCGCCCCAGTTGTACGGACGACATTGCTAGCGACTAGACGTACGAAGCCTTCCTCTCATTTGCCGAGAGACAGTTAGAATAGCCTTCAGCTCAGTTAATGGCTACGACCTAGCAAGGCGCCATTAGCCTTACCTACTTTGAGAGTTATAGTATAAATGTCTCAAGAAGAACGCTGTATTCATCAGAGAATAAAAGTTAAGTATATTATAAGCTACTTACTTTTCTTGCTACCATTCAATAGTTATCCTGTTCCAGAATTCACGCCCGTCTGCATTACATCGCGTGCCTTTCGGCTACCTCAGAGTGGCGTGGCTCTTGCTACGCCACAACAGTTTGGCGACGAGGATGGGATCAAACTGTTGTGGCGTAGCAAGAGCCACGCCACTCTGAGGTAGCCGAAAGGCACGCGATGTAATGCAGACGGGCGTGAATTCTGGAACAGGATAACTATTGAATGGTAGCAAGAAAAGTAAGTAGCTTATAATATACTTAACTTTTATTCTCTGATGAATACAGCGTTCTTCTTGAGACATTTATACTATAACTCTCAAAGTAGGTAAGGCTAATGGCGCCTTGCTAGGTCGTAGCCATTAACTGAGCTGAAGGCTATTCTAACTGTCTCTCGGCAAATGAGAGGAAGGCTTCGTACGTCTAGTCGCTAGCAATGTCGTCCGTACAACTGGGGCGAGTGCTAGTCCGTCTTTCTAGACCTGCCATGTGGTGGCGCTAGGTCTGCAAGTACTGATGGCGGCGACACGCGGGTCCGACACGTACTAATGGACCGCGGCCGATTTAAGCTACCACCTAGCAAGTGTGGTGTCTGGCGGTGACACCACAATAACCATATGGAAAAATACTATCCTCTTTGCGTGCTATCATTTGCCAGAATCTCATTCCTGTACCTCACACCGTTTCTGAAATATGAGGAATGTTGTAGATATTTCATTCTGGCTAAAGCTGGTGCGGCGAGGTCGCAAATGAGTGTGCTATGTCAGGTAAGTTTTCTCGAGGTTGATGACAGACAGAGAACGCCACCCAAGTCTAAAGAAAAATGCGGTATGTTAGCTAAATCCTATACACAGCCACATATTAGGTAATACGCACCAAACGAAAAATCATAGCGACCACTATTTTTCATTGCAAACTTTTTAGAATTTCGTGCAGTGTCTCACTTGCATGTACTGTACATGTCACTATTACTAGACCATTAACGAAATAATGGGCATATCGTCATGAACCTGACATGTAAAGCTATAAGCAACTGAAAAACGATGTTTTTGCCGGACCGTTTCTCGGTGGCAAACACTGCTGGCCTCACCTTTCTAACAAACGAATGAACCCGCACAGCGCTTTGAACGTAAACTGATCACTGCACATCGGTCACCTTATGCCACTGTATGCTATGTGAATCACACAGCCTGCAACAAACAAGGAACAGACGGCATATGATCAGAGGAACTTTCATTTGTCAACGCCATCTACCATGGCAATGATGCATTTCCGGGCACATTTTCATAGGACCTTTTTTGCAATGCTTAGGGCGAAAGTAACTTTCACATGATGTTCACTGACAAGTAATATAGCTGGGTGAAACTTGGACCATATACAGAAAGAACTGCTATAGTACAGAACACAAGGTAATTGAAAGAAATACGCAATGAGATGAATAGAAATGAAGATTTTATTCATGGACAATCATTACACTGAACAAGGACGTAGCCAAGATTTTGCCAAAAAAAGAGAGGGGGGGGGGAGGCGGGGTGGTCCGAATTGTTAAAGAGGACCTTATAAATGCTCATGTTTTTCATGTTTTTCATATACACTCCTGGAAATTGAAATAAGAACACCGTGAATTCATTGTCCCAGGAAGGGGAAACTTTATTGACACATGATCACACTGACAGAACCACAGGCACATAGACACAGGCAACAGAGCATTCACAATGTCGGCACTAGTACAGTGTATATCCACCTTTCGCAGCAATGCAGGCTGCTATTCTCCCATGGAGACGATCGTAGAGATGCTGGATGTAGTCCTGTGGAACGTCTTGCCATGCCATTTCCACCTGGCGCCTCAGTTGGACCAGCGTTCGTGCTGGACGTGCAGACCGCGTGAGACGACGCTTCATCCAGTCCCAAACATGCTCAATGGGGGACAGATCCGGAGATCTTGCTGGCCCGGGTAGTTGACTTACACCTTCTAGAGCACGTTGGGTGGCACGGGATACATGCGGACGTGCATTGTCCTGTTGGAACAGCAAGTTCCCTTGCCGGTCTAGGAATGGTAGAACGATGGGTTCGATGACGGTTTGGATGTACCGTGCACTATTCAGTGTCCCCTCGACGATCACCAGTGGTGTACGGCCAGTGTAGGAGATCGCTCCCCACACCATGATGCCGGGTGTTGGCCCTGTGTGCCTCGGTCGTATGCAGTCCTGATTGTGGCGCTCACCTGCACGGCACCAAACACGCATACGACCATCATTGGCACCAAGGCAGAAGCGACTCTCATCGCTGAAGACGACACGTCTCCATTCGTCCCTCCTTTCACGCCTGTCGCGACACCACTGGAGGCGGGCTGCACGATGTTGGGGCGTGAGCGGAAGACGGCCTAACGGTGTGCGGGACCGTAGCCCAGCTTCATGGAGACGGTTGCGAATGGTCCTCGCCGATACCCCAGGAGCAACAGTGTCCCTAATTTGCTGGGAAGTGGCGGTGCGGTCCCCTACGGCACTGCGTAGGATCCTACGGTCTTGGCGTGCATCCGTGCGTCGCTGCGGTCCGGTCCCAGGTCGACGGGCACGTGCACCTTCCGCCGACCACTGGCGACAACATCGATGTACTGTGGAGACCTCACGCCCCACGTGTTGAGCAATTCGGCGGTACGTCCACCCGGCCTCCCGCATACCCACTATACGCCCTCGCTCAAAGTCCGTCAACTGCACATACGGTTCACGTCCACGCTGTCGCGGCATGCTACCAGTGTTAAAGACTGCGATGGAGCTCCGTATGCCACGGCAAACTGGCTGACACTGACGGCGGCGGTGCACAAATGCTGCGCAGCTAGCGCCATTCGACGGCCAACACCGCGGTTCCTGGTGTGTCCGCTGTGCCGTGCGTGTGATCATTGCTTGTACAGCCCTCTCGCAGTGTCCGGAGCAAGTATGGTGGGTCTGACACACCGGTGTCAATGTGTTCTTTTTTCCATTTCCAGGAGTGTATTCTGAAGGCTAATGTATTTATTTTTTAATTTATGTGCATAGCTTGCTCTTAGTGGCCTTCATACAAATGGTATTTGGTTTATAAAATTAAGCAAGAAAGCTTTCCTTAATGACATATAATATTTATTCTCAACAGTATATGAGTATTTCCAAAAGGAACAAATAACTATGTCTTTATTTGGTAACATGATAACTTCACTTTATTGCAAAACGAATTCTACTGTAACGTGTTACGTCTTTGCTGACAAAACATGGCTCAGTCTTCGAGTATGGGGTTCATTATCGCAGAGCAAAGGTATGTTAACATTGGGTGAATAACTTATAAAGTTAAACCTCTTTTGACGGGAGCTATATTTCTCCTACTACAGTCTTGTATTTAAATTTACGATTTATCTGAAACGAAGTCAGAACTCCTTCAGCACATCAAAGCATCCCAAATTCGTCAATTCAGTCCCAAGTTTTATGAAATATTATTATGTCATAAAAATTCTTCAGATTCCCTAAGAGACCAAGAACTTCTTTCTAAATGATCATTTCAGCAGTCAGCTTGAAACGATGACAGCAAAATTTATTTATTAAGGAAAAGGAAACCAGCGGTAAGGCCCTTTCACCAGACAAAAGTGAACCGACCGCGGTGTCATCTTCAGTGATTCATCAACAGATGCGGTGTGGAGGGGCCTGGAATCAGCACACTGCACTGTCCGCCATTGTTGGCGTTCCGGCTTTGAAGGCGCTACATCTCAATCAGGTTCAAATGGTTCAAATGGCTCTGAGCACTATGGGACTTAACATCTATGGTCATCAGTCCCCTAGAACTTAGAACTACTTAAACCTGACTAACCTAAATACATCACACAACACCCATTCATCACGAGGCAGAGAAAATCCCTGACCCCACCGGGAATCGAACCCGGGAACCCGGGCGTGAAACGATTCAATCAGGTAGCTCGTCATTTGGCATCATGAGGCTGTTTATACCCTGATCCAGTTCTCCCACCAAGGAAAAATATCCGCCAGTACCAGTAGTCGAACTTGGGTCCTCCACATGAGGGTCTGTCGCGTTGAGCACTCGGCTGAGGAGGCCAACTATTTGTTTATAAAGCAACAAGGAATAAACGAATACTATGAAGTACACTTTTGGAATCTTGACACTGATTCAGGAATTGATCACAACTGATCATCGTAAATGATTAGTATCTACTCATGACAATATGATTATACCGTTTTAGATGCTCATAAAACTTCTCTACGATGTACGACATGCGTATTTGTTTTATGACGTTTGTTCACAAATACGGTAGAGTTGTGACGGCTGGATTCACTGTTATAAAGGTATTACGAATAAGACATTTCGCAGTAGAGTCACAGTCTAATACAGCATCGTTCTTGTACTGAAACCGCAGTCTAGTTAGATTGTGGTGAAACTTGAAGACATGATATAACGCTGTTCCACAAGTGAGCCATCTTTATGCACAGCCGCTAGCCGGCTTCCAATGTAAATACCCCTGAACTACGAATATTGTCGAAATTTTACGCAGACCAACATTAAAATTAAATACTATCTGCCCGAGAAAGAAGTAACTATCCCCAATATCAAAATACGTACTGTTGCAAAAAAAGCGAAACAATTATATTTTATGTCCTTAATTCTACAACTTTAAAACATTAGAGTTTGAAGGTAATCATAGAATATTTAAAAGAGCGTAACTAGATTTTGAACGAAGATGCAGCAGGAGGGAGGGGGGCGGAAGAGAAATTCATGGCGCAGTAAGCTTAGACGAATCAAGCGAATTACTTTAGTCTCCAAATGACGACTCCAACGTTAACTTTAAACTGGTCTAGATGAGTAATTGGGCTATTTAGTATTGTGTACATATTTTTAACTTATCACAACGCTAGTGGACTAATCAAAATCGGTTTTTCTCTTCTTTCTTGTTAAAATATTATCTATAATTAGAGACTATCACAGCAGCACACACCACAAAAGCAATAAATGACAGCACTTAAATTAAATACAGCTGCAAGTAAGAACTGAACTGATCAGCGAAACAACTACTGAGCTCAAGTTAAGGCCAACAATGTGCAGTAGTTGGTCTTGGCTTAAGTGTGGAAGGGCGACAGCCCATAGTGCCATCGATATATCAGTAGCTTAAATATATCAATGGCCTTGTTGACTTGATAGCACGTATCTCTTTTTTCTCACATTACTGAAAATCTGAAAAGCTTTCAATTTCACTGTATGGCAACTAGGTGATGTGTAACTTCATTTAGGTGATTGCGGGTAGAGGGGGGGGGGGGTGGGGGGAGGGGGTCCTGGACCCACGCAGACCCTGGACCACTCCCCCTTCAGCTACATCCTTGCACTGAAAACTTAGATTTAGAGTGGCCCCTGGACACTACAAAAGGCGGAACTTGGTTCGTAACAGAGTACATGATCACTGCAGATAGCAATGGATGCTCTGCAGTGTGGTCCCTACAAGCTTGCTAAAGAGTATTTGTGGTAGAGCGTTCCATTCCTTCACCAGCGGGGTTGACAACGGGGGGATGGTCACTGGTGCCTGTGGACGTGCAACGATAAGTCTCTCCTATGCCTCACACACGTGGTCGATGGGATTTAAGTCGGGGGAAGGGGCAGGGCAGTAGGTTCACCGAATATCCTCTCGTTCCAAGAACTGCTCCAATTGCGAAGTTCGATGCGGACATACTTTGTCATCCACAAAAGTGAAGTCAGGGCCAAATGCATCCCTGCAAAGGCTTACATGGGGAACGGTACAGCGTCACAATAATGTTTACTAGTGAGTGTATCGTCTTAAAAGACTCAGAGTTGAGCATGTCCATGCACCATAACACCCTGACCAGCAATACGATCATGTTTTCCAATGTTCCTGGGTGCATTGCATTTTCCCACATCTCAGCATACGAGGGTACTTCTCGCATTGTCGAACATGATTGTTTTGGTGAATCAGATGTTCGTAGTTAGAGGAAGCATAATGTTGCCGTGCGGGGTAGCCGCACAGTCTGAGGCGCCTTGCCACGGTCTGTGCGGCTCTCCCCGTCTCGGAGGTTTCCAGTCCTCCCACGGGCATGGGTGTGTGTGTGTTGTCCATAGCGTAAGTTAGATTAAATGTTGTGATCTCAGCAGTTTGGTCTCATAGGAACTTACCACAAATCTGCAAATTTTCCATAATGTGGCATCGGCAATCAGGCCTCCAAACCTTTGAACACTGTACGCTCAGCAGTTGGAATTAATGTGAAACAGAACGCCCTCCCATGTACATAGATGACAGTTCACGACTCCATTGAATTGCACAGTTGGAGGAGCTCTTGCAATGAGAGGATGGTCAGCTAATGGACTGGCTTGCCTGTTCCCCGGCTTAAATCACATTGAGCACATGTAGTATGTGTACTGCAGTACGTCCACGTGCACCCATGTCCCAAAGGCCAGCCAGAAACAGTCAGCCACGCTGGTTGACCAGCTAATTGACCGTACCAACCTTGTGGCCAGCTTGTGCGCACGTTGCAGAGCAAGCGTTGCCGTCTAGAGAGATCACACACCCTTTTCGGAAGATGTCCCACCTATTGTAATGTCCATTGTAGTGAATGTGAATGTCGTGTGACTAGGGCCTCCTGTCGGGTAGACCGTTCGCCGGGTGCAAGTCTTTCGATTTGACGCCACTTCGCCGACTTGCTCGTCGATGGGAATGAAATGATGATGATTAGGACAACACAACACCAGTCCCTGAGCGGAGAAAACCTCTGACTCAGCCGGGAATCGAACCCGGGTTCTTAGGATTGACATTCTGTCTCGCTGACCACTCGGTTACCAGGGGCGGACACCATTGTAATTATTGCCATTGAATAACAGTGTCATTTCTGTAGCCGGCCGGTGTGGCCGTGCGGTTCTGGGCGCTTCAGTCTGGAACCGCGTGACCGCTACGGTAGCAGGTTCGAATCCTGCCTTGGGCATGGATGTGTGTGATGTCCTTAGGTTAGTTAGGTTTAAGTAGTTCTAAGTTCTAGGGGACTGATGACCACCGATGTTAAGTCCCATAGTGCTCAGAGCCATTTGAACCATTTTTTTGTCATTTCTGTTCATCTCATTGCCTATTTCTCTTTACTACACTGTAGCAGTTTTTCCTGCGTGTAGTCCAAGTCTCATCGAGCTGTGTTACTTGGGAGTGACACAATATACGAAAGTTGGTTTCGTGTGATAGTGTACTAGTAAATGGAGCACATGTATAATATGTTAACTGTAAGTTGACCGATCGCTGAATGGGATTTCTGGGAGAGGGGGTGCAAGCCCAGAGTCCAGGTTTACAGCCATGAGATGAGGAGCCATGCGAAAGATCAAGCCCCGCCTGCTCTCGCAGCACAAACGCCTCAATCTGTGCTTCATGCTTCCGCGAAACCAGATGTCACTTTCTGACGTAAAGATCACTCCAATGTTTCTAGAATGAAATTTTCACTCTACAGCGGAGTGTGCGCTGATATGAATCTTCCTGGCAGATTAAAACTGTGTGCCGGGCCGAGAATCGAACTCGGGACCTTTGCCTTTCGCGGGAAAGTGCTCTACCAACTGAGCTACCCAAGCACGACTCACGCCCCGTCCTCACAGCTTTAATTCCGCTAGTACCTCGTCTCCTACCCTCCAAGCTTCACAGAAGCTCTCCTGCGAACGATGGAGGACTAGCACTCCTGAAAGAAAGAATATTGCGGAGACATGGCTTAGCCACAGCCTAGGTGATGTTTTCAGAATG
This sequence comes from Schistocerca cancellata, assembly GCF_023864275.1. Taxonomy (NCBI): domain Eukaryota; kingdom Metazoa; phylum Arthropoda; class Insecta; order Orthoptera; family Acrididae; genus Schistocerca; species Schistocerca cancellata. The sequence continues at coordinate 254,785,988 of NC_064628.1, forward strand.
AGATTTTCACTCTGCAGCGGAGTGCCCGCGAAAGGTAAAGATCCCGAGTTCGAGTCTCGGTCCGGCACACAGTTTTAATCTGCCAGGAAGTTTCACTCCAATGTTGTTTGTAATAGAAACTGAGATCGTCTTATTTATCGGATGCTTAAGAATGATCCTAACTGTAACAACTACATGCACTTCTCACGAGGAAAGCCTACAATACGAAATAAAGTACAAAACAGTAATGTAACAGAAAAGATAGGTACATCACACAGTACTGTTAGGTGGATAAAGTTGGCTGCGACAAAAACAGGTGACCGTCAGCCAGAGTATTCCGGTTTTTACTAACCTCTACCGATTCAGGCATATGACGGCGATCGGCCTACTTGGAGCTGACGCACTGAAAGCGGATGACGTCTACAGGCCGGTTCCCACTAGAGCGCGGCAGCGCGGCGTGCGGCAACGGCAGCGGCAAGCGTTTTCCGCGTTGACGCGGCGGCTCGCGGAATTGGCGTTCCCATCTGGAAGCGGCAGACGTTAGCGGTAGCCAATGACGGACAGCCACTGAGGTACGGGGCAGGACCCACTGAAACGCGCGGTGCGTTTGAAAAACTATATCTAGTTGGGTGAAGACATACCAATTTTTCATTTTCTGTACAATGTACTCTTTCACATATTCCATTATGCATGTTTTCTCATTTCACCATAAACAGATTTCATGACTACCGTTCATCATTGCTCACTATCTAGCACACTGCTTAATAATCATGAAAGAATAATACATATTTGGAACAAAGTTTTCGAAACCAGATTTTAAATTATAAGACATTTCCCGGTGCAGACGCAAACCTACAATACTTTATTAGTTACGAGCTGCAGTTTACAACTAAAGAGACAGTAAACGGTAGCAAATTAAGGAAATTGAACTTGAATAAGTCCAGACCCACAGTTTTTCGATAATCGTAAAGTTAGCGTAATGCAACGACTGACTGAAACAGAGGAAGGAATCCGCTAGAATACGAATGGATATCTTTGAGAGAAGAAGTGGTGAATGCAGCAGAGTATGAGAACGGGAAGAAGGTACAGTAGAAATCGTTAGTTAAAACGTGAAATATTAAATCTGACAAGAGGGAAAAATATAAAAATGCAGCAAATAAAGTAGGCCATTGGAAATAGAAATGTCTAAACATGACGTTGACATGAAAGTCCAAAATTGCAACGTGATTTTGCACTTGGAAAACATAAGGGAATGAAAATGAGAAAGAACAAAGAAAACTTTGCTCAAAGGAGAAGCAACTGTCAAGAACTCATTTGGAAAGCCAGAACTAAGCAAATAAGAGAAGGCTACATAGTGGAAGGAATATGTAGACAGGAGAGAAGGAGGGGTTGTACAAACTAACATAAGTACAATGTTAGATTCCTGTGAGATGTCTGAACACGCAAGGCAATTCTGATCCTACCACTTAACTAAGTAGACACACTGAAGAACAGCGAAACTGTGTTTATAGCATTTGCATGTTTAGAGAAAGGTTTTGACAATCTTAATTAAAACATTCTTTGAAGCTCTGGAGATGTCATCGATAAAACACAGGGACACAAGATTATCTACAACTTGTACAGAAACCAAACTGCATTTCTAAGACTTCAATGACTTGAAAGGGAAGCAGTAATTGAGAAGGCAGAAGTAGAGAGGATATAAAATGAAGACTGTGAATAACAAGAAAAGCGTTCTGAAAAAGAAAATTTGTTCACATGGAATATAAATTGTAATGATTGGGTACTATTTTACGAAGGTATTTGTGTAGAGTGCAGCCTTGTAAGTGAAACGTGGGCGATGAACAGTTCTGTCGAGAAGACAATGGACGCTTTCAAAACGTGGTGATCAATAAGAATGCTGAAGATTAGATATGAGGATCGTGTAACTAAAGAAGAGGTACGGAATTAAATAGAGTAGGAAGAGGAAATTACGGCACAACTTTGACTACAAGAGGGGTAAGTTGACAGGACATATTATGAGGCGTCAAAGAGTGAGGACAAAGGGGTTGGGTGATAGTATTCTGATAATAATCATTTGTTCAAATGCTATTCTACTATTTTATCTGTTAATGTAAGCAGTGAATTTAGTCTTCCATGCACTCCTCCACAAAACATTTAAACCAAAACTGAAATCAGCTGAACACCAAACCTTTCAACCACTGTCTGACAACTACTGGATTCACTTTCAACTTTCTATAACTATCACTGGCTAGCCCCACACATATACAGATATAAGGAGAACAGAAATAAACAAACAATTTCAGCATATAATTGTTTAGGTTGGCAACATGTACATAAACAAACCAAACAGGAAGGGGCATGAGGTGAACACACTGTAGTTACGACTTCAAATCAGTGTTTTCGGTAAAATGTCTACAGCTAGTGACAGAAGAAAAAAGAGCGAACATGAAAATGTGCTTATGTTCCATAATCTAAGTTTTAGTTCAACCTCCAGCATGTGACCAGGTGAGGGGAAACGTATATGTCCGCCAAAAACTCGATTCACTGTAAGTAATCAGTTACGCATTTAAAACAAAACTGAACATTCTAGATTCCACCGAAAATGCCTTAAAGTAAAAGGCGAAACGCGTCTTGAACCAATAAAGTACACTCGATAAAGAAAAAAAAACCTTTGTTACTTACCAAAGGAAATAATCAATAGCTGTAGATACTTAGCAAATTACATCTTATGACATACCAGCAAATTAGTTTCTGTTTAACTTCTCATTCCACACGCTATTAAATGCTGTTTAAAAAAAAAATCATCTATCCCTTCTGAAAAACTGTAGTTTCTTTCATATCTCGGTAGATAAATAGATTTTGGATATTTATCATGCAACGAAATACATGACTTTTTACAAGTTATCGTTTGCAAAAAAACGCTTTTAGATTTCTTGAACCGTTTACGAAATTTGCAGTTGATACAACCACATGGTTTACAACGAGCAGGACGAAGTATCGGTCGCGTCGCGAGCAACCCGCGCACGGTCACCGCACAGCCCGTCCGCCGACATATCATTCAATATCTCGAGAACGGTGATAGCTATCGTTCTGCTCTTAGCTTTAAAAGCAATTTCGATATGTTGACTAAATTTCATACGCAATAATGTATTACCTAAAATGAACTGTACGCAAAGTCCACGCAATGCGTTTTTACCTCTGCGCACTCATTAAAATTTCGTGTAAAGGTTTACGTACATGCGATACAGCAAGTAACCACGACGAATATCGAAAAGAAATTCGGCCCTTTATCGAGAGAAGATATCAGGCTGTAACATGCCCAAGAATCAAATTTTTCTACCGAATAGTTTCCTTGGAATCGGATGATAAGTATTTCATAGCTGCCGCCGCGTCCGCGCCAGCGGTTCGGCGAAAGGTCTTGTGGCCCGGGGTTGCGTACGTGACGTCACGCTCAGCGCGTTCTGTGATTGGCGGCGCGCAGCTGGGGCGCGTCACGCGGCAGCGGAAGCGGTTCGACATGGTCAAACCGTGATGCAGAGCCCGCCGCGCCGTGCCGCTGACGCCGTTTCCATGGCAACCACGCCGCTGACGCGCGGTTTTGACGCGGCACATAGCGTCGAACGGCTGCGCGCTGCGGCGCGTGTGCCAGGAACGCCGGTGCGGCACGCAGCCGCGACCTGCGGCAATGGCGGCCACCTTGAGGCTGCGCCCGCCCCGCTGACACTGGTTGCTGTCTGCGCCGGCGGCACGCACGTCGGCTGCCAACTCAGCGCCCTGTAACACTTACAACGATAGGCGGGCAACCGGCAGCCCGCGGGCCGGATGCGGCTCGCGATTGCTTTCAATCCGACCAGCAAAATAAATTCGTGGGAGGGAGAGCGAGGTACTTGCATTGTACTCTATGCACTTTCGGATATTTCCACCGACGCAGTGCTCGCCTCAGGTTTGCAGCTCATGACGAAAATCAGTGAAACTTAATTTATTTAGTGCTACAGAAACAACTTCCGCCTATACAAGCAGTCATCAAAAGTATTTTAGGACAAATATTTAAAGAATGGTTGGTATTAGCTTCTGTGGATATTACGAGTAAGATACTAAATTTCAAACCATCGAAAGATATCTATCTATCGCTTGGCCTTGTCCCGCAGTTACACAGAGTCAGCCATCGTTAATCAGATTTGGCATGTTAATATTTAAGGGGTGGCCGGATGCCTTCCTGACGCCATCCCGTACCCCCCGTGGCGGAGTGAGTGTACCCCAACTGTCTGCGTCGAGTGTAATCCATGGAATAGTGCAAAAGTGTTCAGATGCCTGAGAGCCGTGTAACTGAGGCGGAACATGGGGACCAGCCCGGTATTCACCTAGTGGGATGTGGAAAACCGCCTAAAAACCACATCCAGGCTGGCCGGCACATCGGCCCTCGTCATTAATCCGCCGGACGGATTAGATCCGGGGTCGGCGCGCCTACCCGAGTCCAGGAAGCAGCACGTTAGCGCTCACAGCTACCCTTGCAGGTTTCAAACCATCGAAAGATATGCACGGGGTCAAAAATTGCATCGTTCCTGCTAATTGCTCTTTCGACCAGGATTGCCTATCTTAATGCCTCATTTTTTGTTTCTCTTTGCTGTCTCGTACCAACATTAGTAAACAATTCTTGTCCGTTCTGGACATAGTAGAACTCTGCAACTGGTTAAACTTAAGGCAATTTACACCGAATTAGCTGCAGCCAGTTCCTATTATATTCGTTTATTTTTCCATGATGATGTTTCAAGATACCTAGCATCCCGTCTTCAGATGCTTACATTTATTTACGTGTTGCGAACATTGTTCCTTTACCAATGGTGTGTCAAAATTTTGCAACGGCTTTTTTTAAAGCAGCTGTCGTTAAACGTCGCAACTAAGGAAATTATATTCATGGCGCATAAACAGATGTAAACATCTGAACACAGGGTGAAAATAAAATAAATGTACTTTTAAAAACTCGTATTTTGAGGCATAATTTGTTGGTGTGGAGCGTCGGAAAAGAGGTGCCATTCATGTCGCTGCCTTACGCAACAAGCTAATGTTACGGATGCAATAGTTTTTACTTCATGCGCTAAGAGAGCTGCTGTTGCGTTACGTGACAACGTCGCCCGCGATCTAAGAGGAAGATATGAATTTGGACCGCGAGTCACCAGAGGTTTCCAAAGACTGACTTAAACTCTGTACCATGTCTCCAGCGTTGCCTGCGTCGTGTAAATGTCTCGATAAGAGTCATTTAGGTGAGGTAGTCATAAATTTAATAATGGTGGCTATCCTCCTCTGCATTTTCTCTCTTGAATGCCATACATTTGTTCTAACAAAGCGTATCTTGTCTCAGACCTTCACTGTAGTAGTATGCATTTTGCCTGTTCAGGAAATGTTCTCCTCGCAAACCACTTCGTACTCGTTCTGAAAATGCCTGCCACGCAGTGGTATCTTCATCCGAGGAAAGTGTGTGAGGTCTTCGGGTTCAAAAATGGTTCAAATGGCTCTGAGCACTATGGGACTCAACTGCTGTGGTCATAAGTCCCCTAGAACTTAGAACTACTTACACCTAACTAACCTAAGGACAGCACACAACACCCAGCCATCACGAGGCAGAGAAAATCCCTGACCCCGCCGGGAATCGAACCCGGGAACCCGGGCGTGGGAAGCGAGAACGCTACCGCACGACCACGAGATGCGGGCCAGAGGTCTTCGGGTCCCAAGTGAAAAGAGTACGGTAAAGATGCAAATTTGATAGCTCAGGGCAGTGTGTGAGACTGTGTGTTGTGCAGAATGACGTGTAGTATTGTCGTGTGCCGAAAACAATCATTTCGGCAGCTTCCCACAATCCTGGCAAGCGAATTTGGTATTATGCTTCTGCCATGTTTCGCCCCTTACAAGCATGATCTATTAGCACCATCTGTGCTGTAAGGGACGATAAAAAAGGTTCCGTTCGAATGGCCGTTCAGTCCAGAATCGATATGCCAATCCGGCAAAATCGCCGTGAGCATTGTGGCAATCGTCACATGGACGCACCATGTTGAAGATTCCCGTTTGTTAAAACATAGTGTCCTGCTGCGTGAAGAAGCTCGCAACGCCTGCTGTAAATCCTCACTCACTCGAATAGTTGACCCTTCAAGGCCCTTTTTAGGGGATCCCGGCTTGATAATCGCACGGGAGAGGTTAGGGCTGTACGATGGGTCCTCGAGATCGCCCACTTTAGTTGCCGTAACTTCTGATCGCTCCCGGCGTCCTTTTTCGAATCACGACCAACACGGAACTTGGTGCACCGCTCTACAGCTGTGGTTTTCGATAGACAAGCTACCCCATATGCTTTCTTCAGTCTCCGATAGACATCCATCGGTGCTTGTCCTTGGCATCCAAGAAAAGAATAACAGCAAGCTGGTCCCGATTGGACGCATTTGGTAATAACGTCACCGTAGTCCACGTTTCCGTATTTACTGCGCGCACGTCGAAAAACAAGAATGCCACCCTGATCCCGTGCCTACATGTCATTGCTTATACACCTGCATCGGGATTGCGCTACTTTGCATATACTCTGCAGCAACGCCCTCAAACGGAAACTTTTCGATCGCCCCTTACACGTGGCTTGGGATCATACAGATAAAGCCAGCACTCGTCCTTGATAATTAGGCTGCTAATTAAGTAAATTGGGTTAGCGTGATAAAGCTGCAACGTTTCTCTTGGTGCCTAATTTCGGCAGACCTTTTGAATGTGTGCAGTCATTAACGGAACCTGCCGGACGGCGTCATTTATCATGTTCAAAATGTCTTGAAAGGTCGTGAAAACTGACTCATTTTTCACTTTTTGCTCTTTCTACGCGTTTGACCACATTGGAAACGTCTGCGCCACCCAACCATAGTGCTATCTGACAGTGCATCTTTTCCATACAATTCCATCAGTTTAGCAGATAAACTTCATTTCATTCAGCATCGATAGTTGGACCTTCGTTCCCCTTCACATGCCATGTACGTCTGGCTTGTTTAGCGCCACGCTACGGTACTGTGGATCACAGAGTTCAGCAAACAGGAGGAATGGTCAGTATTCAGGGATATAACAGGAATGATTATTCGAAGCAAAGAAAGTCGAGTAAGCATGGGCTCTGAAGTGAATACCTTAAGAGTTATGAGCATTATTCATTTTCGCTACTGTAATAGCCTCCTCAATGGTTTTGTTTCTGTATTGAATTTAGTCCAACTTTACCTCTCATTCTATAAAAGTCTACGTATTACCGAAACTACACTCCTGGAAATGGAAAAAGAACACATTGACACCGGTGTGTCAGACCCACCATACTTGCTCCGGACACTGCGAGAGGGCTGTACAAGCAATGATCACACGCACGGCACAGCGGACACACCAGGAACCGCGGTGTTGGCCGTCGAATGGCGCTAGCTGCGCAGCATTTGTGCACCGCCGCCGTCAGTGTCAGTCAGTTTGCCGCGGCATACGGAGCTCCATCGCAGTCTTTAACACTGGTAGCATGCCGCGACAGCTTGGACGTGAACCGTATGTGCAGTTGACGGACTTTGAGCGAGGGCGTATAGTGGGCATGCGGGAGGCCGGGTGGACGTATCGCCCAATTGCTCAACACGTGGGGCGTGAGGTCTCCACATTACATCGATGTTGTCGCCAGTGGTCGGCGGAAGGTGCACGTGCCCGTCGACCTGGGACCGGACTGCAGCGACGCACGGATGCACGCCAAGACCGTAGGATCCTACGCAGTGCCGTAGGGGACCGCACCGCCACTTCCCAGCAAATTAGGGACACTGTTGCTCCTGGGGTATCGGCGAGGACCATTCGCAACCGTCTGCATGAAGCTGGGCTACGGTCCCGCACACCGTTAGGCCGTCTTCCGCTCACGCCCCAACATCGTGCAGCCCGCCTCCAGTGGTGTCGGGACAGGCGTGAATGGAGGGACGAATGGAGACGTGTCGTCTTCAGCGATGAGAGTCGCTTCTGCCTTGGTGCCAATGATGGTCGTATGCGTGTTTGGCGCCGTGCAGGTGAGCGCCACAATCAGGACTGCATACGACCGAGGCACACAGGGCCAACACCCGGCATCATGGTGTGGGGAGCGATCTCCTACACTGGCCGTACACCACTGGTGATCGTCGAGGCGACACTGAATAGTGCACGGTACATCCAAACCGTCATCGAACCCATCGTTCTACCATTCCTAGACCGGCAAGGGAACTTGCTGTTCCAACAGGACAATGCACGCCCGCATGTATCCCGTGCCACCCAACGTGCTCTAGAAGGTGTAAGTCAACTACCCTGGCCAGCAAGATCTCCGGATCTGTCCCCCATTGAGCATGTTTGGGACTGGATGAAGCGTCGTCTCACGCGGTCTGCACGTCCAGCACGAACGCTGGTCCAACTGAGGCGCCAGGTGGAAATGGCATGGCAAGCCGTTCCACATGACTACATCCAGCATCTCTACGATCGTCTCCATGGGAGAATAGCAGCCTGCATTGCTGCGAAAGGTGGATATACACTGAACTAGTGCCGACATTGTGCATGCTCTGTTGCCTGTGTCTATGTGCCTGTGGTTCTGTCAGTGTGATCATGTGATGTATCTGACCCCAGAAATGTGTCAATAAAGTTTCCCCTTCCTGGGACAATGAATTCACGGTGTTCTTATTTCAATTTCCAGGAGTGTATGTTCCCATAAACTCTTATCCAGGTTAAACTCGTATGCTACCATTTGACTAACCAGGACCTAATTTGAATCTAACTGTAACTGATCTGAATGGAACTAGTCTAATATCAAATGAGCAACTAAGGTAAAATAATTATCTCGCACTAATCAACATTTTCACTTACCTTGAGTCTTGACAACAATGTTGCAGATTTCTCGAAAGCACCACAGAAAACAGCAAGCAGGCAGCTACTAAGCTAGACTTCTATTTCTAAATAACATTTCCAACTGTTGCATACCACATGCGGTAATGCATGATGATAAACTATGGGGTGGGGAGAGCAACTATTCCTGTGAAATGATATTCCAAGACAACGATTTTAGAATAAAGTATATTTTCAGAAAGATACAATAAAACTTCGCATGATATTCACACATAACATTGGTCTGAACAATACTATGCTTAACAGCATGAACAGTGCTTTAAAAGGGGTACAATATTAACAGAGAATTTCTATAAAAATCAAACAGCTCAATCAATTAATATGTTAATCCATGACTCAGGGAAGTGGGGCGGTCTTTCCCTCAGTTCCGAGCAGGTGAACCAAGTTAGTTAGCTCCCAACAAGCATTTCTACTAATTAGGTGGGCAGTGCTGCAGTCTTACCTCAAATTTCTTCTCTCCAAAAAATGATAACATTATTCAAAATGTATATTCCTTTCGCTTTCCAAAATTTATATTCCTTTCGCTTTCCAATATATACATCATATTCATCCTTCCTGTTCTTTACAGTAAATCCTTCTTTATCTAACAGATACAATCACAAGTCCAATACAGCACTACAGAATACGTCCATCACCTACAACATTTCAACCAAGAATGTACCAGAGTGCACAGAGGCAAAGACTGTGCCATGACAAGACCAAAGATTGTTTAACAGTACCATCACTTGCTCTCTATCTCTCTGATATACACATCGATAACATACAAAAACCAGAATTACACGACCACCTTACACTGTGAAACACATGTTTCTACTGAAAAAGTACTCATAGCTCATAAGGTATGCACTTTGACACCCACCTTTACAGGAGACATTTTTCTTGTTTTAGTCTATCACCTCTCAAAATATCAAACGATGGAGAATCCAGGATGGAATGTAACGATATTATCAGAAGGAAAGTTGCTACTGACCATACAGCTGAGATGCTGAGTCGCAGATAGGAACAACAAAAAATACTGTCACAAATAAAACTTTCCGCCAGTAGTTCGTCAAAAATAGATGACACACACACACACACACACACACACATACACATACACTTATGCACATACACAAACACACTCATGCAAATGTAACTCATTCACACAACTGCAGTCTCAGGCAACTGAAACCACACTGTGAGCAGCAGCACCAGTGCATGATGGGAGTGGCAACTGGGTGGGGGTAAGGAGGAGGCTGGGGTAGGGAGGGGAGGGGATAGTAGGTTAGGGATAGCGACGAGTAAAGTGCTGCAGGTTAGACGGTGGGCAGGGGAGAGGTGGGGAGGGGGGTAGTGAAAAGGAGAAAAGTAAAAAGACTGGGTGTGATGATGGAGTAAGGGCTGTGTAGTGCTGGAATGGGAACAGGGAAGGGGCTGGATGGGTGATGACAGTGACTAACAAAGGTTGACGCCAGGAGAGTTACGGGAATGTAGGATGTATTGCCGGGAAGTTCCCTCCAGCGCAATTCAGAAAAGCTGGTGGTGTGAAGGATCCATATGACAAAGGCTGTGAAGCAGTAACTGAATGATGGATTTCATGTTTGGCAGTGTGCTCAGCAACAGTGTGGTCCACTTGTTCCTTGGCCACAGTTTGTAGTTTGCCATTCTTGAGGACAGGCACCTTATTGGTTGTTGAGCCCACATAGAATGCAGCACAGTGATTGCAGTTTAGCTTGTAGATCACATGAATGGTTTCACACTTATGGCCTTTGAAGGGATAGGTGTTGTTTGTGACTGGACTGGCGTAGGTGTTGGTGGGAAGATGTATGGGACAGGTCTTGCATCTAGAAATAATTCAGAAGCCAAGATCACTTAAATACTGCTTACTGGATAACTGGTTTCAACACACTAAAGGTGCCATCATCGGATCTGAAAGTAGCATTTATAAACCATTTGGATATAATGATACATGAGGCAGACCAGCTTGCATTCAGGTCTGTTATGTGGGTATGAGCCAAGAGGTAACAAGTTGGGAGTAGGGTTTGTGTAAGGATTCACAAGTATATTGTGTAGGTGCAGTCGACAGAGGAATACCACTGTGGGAGTGGTGGGAAGGATAGTGGGCAGAACATCTCTCACTTCAGAGCATGACGAGAGCCAGTCAAAACCCTTGTGGAGAATGTAATTCAGTTGCTTCAGTCTGGGGTGGTACTGAGTTACGAGGGGAATGCTCCTCTGTGGCTGGTGGTGGGAGACTGGAAAGATAAGACACAGGAGATTTGTTTTTGTACAAAGTTGGGAGGATAATTACGGCCTGTGAAGGCTTCAGTGAGACCCTCAGTATATTTCGAGAGGGACCGCTCATCATTGCAGGTGCGATGACTACAGGTGGCTAGGCTGTATGGAAGGGACTTCTTGTTATGGAACATGGGACAGCTGTCAAAGTAGAGGTATTGCTGGTAATTAGTAAGTCTGATATGGATGGAGGTACTGATGAGTCATCTTTGAGTTGAAGGTCAACATCTAGGAAGGTGACCTGTTGGGTTGAGTAGGACTAGGTGAAGCAAATGGGGGAGAAGTTGTTGAGGTTCTGGAGGAATGTGTCCTCACCCTCGATCCAGATCGCAAAGATGTCATCAATGAATCTGAACCAGGTGAGGGGTTTAGGATTCCCAGTGTTTAGGAAGTATTCCTCTGGATGGCCCTTGAATAGGTTGGCATAGTATGGCGCCATGCGGGTTCCCACAGCTGTACCTCAGATTTGTTTTTAGGTAACACCTTAAAAATATGGAAATCAAAGAGCTTGCTGTGGAAGAGATTTGTTTTACTAGATCGAAGATGAAGAAATACTCATAGCTCTTAACGTATGCATTTCAGAGCCCACGTCCAAGAGACTTTTTTTGCTTAGAATGATGGTTCCTGTAACATCCTTGAATTCTGGCCATTCGTCCTGGGACACCTTGTATATCAAGACTGAAAATGTGTGCAGTAGATGAGATGCTCATACGTCAGTGACGTTAGGACACAACTGAGTGGCATTATACCATTATATTAAGCTATAAAAAGCTATAAATTATCATTCGACACCTCATTTGCTGTACAACTTTTAGAGCATCATTCAATGGCACATCAAAAGTTTCTCTAATCTATTTCATTTCCTACTTTTAGATAAATCATTTCATAAAACTTTTCATTGTTTTTTATCTGAATTTTTTAATTTTCTGTGTATATTCAGAAGACATGAAACATAAAATATTTAAACATCGATCGGAATTCTGTTACTATTAAATCGCGGCACCAAAAAGTAATTAATTTAGGGTAATAAACTTTGTCTAGGTAACACATTTAAGTGAATAACATTGCAAGATCACAGGTTAACGTATGCACGAGATAAGACATTACAAATGTGAAATGCTGGTACATTAATAACCGGCGTAATCACCAGAATGTTGAGTACAAGCATGCAAACGTGCCTGCATTGTGTTATGCAGGTGCCGCACGTCTGTTTGTGGGATGGAGTTCCATGCCTGTTGCACTTGGTCGGTCATTATAGGGGCGGTTAATGCTGCTTGTGGATGACGCTGAAGTTGTCTTCCGATGATGTCCAATATTTTCGTGATTAGAGAGAGATCTCGTGATCCAGCAGGCCAAGGCAACATGTCGACACTCTCTAAAGCATCGATATGTGGACGAGCATTATCAAAAATGGCTCTGAGAACTATGGGACTTAACATCTGAGGTCATCAGTACCCTAGAACTTAAAACTACTTAAACCTAACTAAACTAAGGACATCACACACATGCATACCCGAGGCAGAATTCGAACCTGCGACCGTAGCGGTCGCACGGTTCCAGACTGAAGCGCCTAGAACCGTTCGGCCACACCGGCCGGCTCGAGCATTATCCTGTTGGCAAACACCGCCTGGAATGCTGTTCATGAATGGCAGCACAACAGTTCGAATCGGGAGAATGACGTACAGATTTGCAGTCTGGGTGTTTGGGACAGCCACGGGAGTATTCCTGTCATACGAAATCGCACTCCAGAGTGCAGGTCCAGTGTGCCTAGCACGCCGACGGATTGTCTGCAGGCACTCAACTGGTGTCATTGTAACCAATACACGGCCATTACTGGCACCGAGGCAGAACCAGATTTCATCAGAAAAGAGAACATACCACCACCCTGCCCTCCATGAGCAAATGGCGGTGGTTTGGGGTCAGTCGAATGCACGCTACACGACATCCGCCGCGGAGCTGTCCTTGAAGTAACCGACTTGCGACAGTTCATTGTGTCACTGCGTTGTCAGCTACTGCCCAGATTGCTGCTGCAGTTGCAGTACGATCCGCTAGAGTCATACGCTGAATACAGCGGTCTTCCCTCTCGTAAATGCCACGTGGTCGTCTGGAGCCTTGTCATCTCGCAACTGTACACTCTGGTGACCACTACTGCCGGCAGTCATCTACAGTGGCTACATTCCTGCCGAGTGTTTCTGCAACATCGTGGAAGGAACATCAATCTTCTCGTAGCGCTACTATCTGACCTCGTTCAAACTCGGTAGGTGTCGATAGTGGCATCTTTGTTGTCTCAAAGGCATTCGAGACTAATATCGACTCACCACGTCCAATCCCAAAGGTGATTAACGCTCACGACAGTTACACCGTGTGTTTAAAGCAAACGTGATTTGCGTTCTTATAGGGGCGCTACAAGTACCACCCCTACGCGACAAGCACGACATTTGAATAGACAGCCGTCTTAGGTTGTTTGCAGATGACGCTGTCTTTTATTAACTAATGAAGTCATCAGACGATCAAAACAAATTCCAAACGATTTAGAAAAGATATCTCAACGGTGCGAAAATTGGCAGTTGACCCTATATATCGAAAAGTGTAAGGCCATCCACATGAGTGCTAAAAGGAACTCGTTAAAATTCGGTTACACGATAAATCAGTCTAATCTCAAAGCCGTAAATTCAACTAAATACCTAGGAATTACAATAACGAACAACTTAAATTGGAAGGAACACACAGAAAATGTTGTGGTGAAGGCTAACCAAAGACTGCGTTTTATTGGCAGGACACTTAGAAAATGTAACAGACCTACTAAGGAGATGCCTACACTACGCTTTTCCGTCCTCTTTTAGAATACTGCTGCGCGGTGTGGGATTCTTACCAGATAGGACTGACGGAGACTTCGAAAAAGTTCAAAGAAAGGCAGCACGTTTTGTGTTATCGCGAAATATAGGAGAGAGTGTCACAGAAATGATACAGGATTTGGGCTGGACAGCTGGACATCGTTAAAAGAAAGGCGTTTTTCGCTGCGACGGGATCTTCTCATGAAATTCCAATCACCAACTTTCTCCTCCGAATGCGAAACAATTTTGTTGACACCAACCTACATAGGGAGAAACAATCACCACGATAAAATAAGGGAAATCAGAGCTCGTACGGAAAGATATACGTGTTCGTTCTTTCCGCGCGCTGTACGAGATTGGAATAATAAATGGTTCAAACGGCTCTGAGCACGGTTGGGACTTAACTTCTGACGTCATCAGTCCCCCAGAACTTAGAACTACTTAAACCTAACTAACCTAAGGACATCACACACATCCATGCCCGAGGCAGGATCCGAACCTGCGACCATAGCGGTCGCGCGGTTCCAGACTGTAGCGCCTAGAACCGCTCGGTCACTCCGGCTGGCAGATTGGAATAATAGAGAATTGTGAAGGTGGTTCGATGAACCCTCTGCCAGGCACTTAAATGTGATTTGCAGAGTATCCATGTAGATGTAGATGTAGATTTAGAAACACGCCTACCAACTTTCCTTTATGTCGTATAACTCATTATTGCTGCGATTCTTTTTCCGTCAGTGTAGATGAAGAGAAAGCAGGCAAGGTTCGATTTATGCTGTGATTTGACTTTTTTTAAACTCCATTTACTTATCTACCAGCAAATGTTCATGAAAAATTTCCAGGTTCCCTCAGTCACTTACTAAGTTTTTTCTTATTACTCTGATTACTTTCAAGCAATTAAATTCTTGTTTGCAAATTTAGACGTCACGCTGATCAATGTAACACCCCGTTAGTCCATTTCTCACTCTCCCTTTATCTATGAAAATTCGCACAAACTTTCATTGTATAATTTCCAGGCGTCTCGTTTTCGCTCCGCTCAAAGTTTGATTAAAAATTAAGTGCGTGACTTCATTTTTTCTGGGCGGTAATTAAAACATTGTAGCTTTATGGTTGTGGTACGACGGGACTTCAAAAATGAAATGTCGTGCCACGCGAAGACTATTGAGTAGCACAGTGTCAAAAGAGAATATATGTTCTGGATTTCCTGCAGATACAGCTCTACTTCGGTACTGGTAATAAGTGCGATACAGCGCTGGAGTGAAATGGCGCGGCAGCTGGAGACGTACTCCAGAACTGAAGTAGTGGGACACTACATCTAAATTTGCACACAGACTCACCATGAAATTCCGACGGTATACGGACCAAATGCAGTGTCGCACCCAGCGGTAGTGAAACGGTGCCAACAGTTTGACCAAGTTCGTACAGACATCGGCGCTGACGATCTGGAAGTAAGGCTGTCGACATCAGCATGTCCTGGTTGTTGTACCGGACGAAAATACACCCGTCGGTACAATGGTGGGTTGGTTACTTTGCTTTGAGAGTAGACCGAGTGGGCATTAAGACAGATAAATATTAATTCGCTTTATTATAAAGCAGATAAGAAAACTTACTTAACTTCGTACAATTAATTCCCACAGAAATGTCACGAGTATAAATGTCTCTGAAAGTTAGCATCTCACTTGATCCAGACAAAATACAAGTCTTTCACTCAGAGTACTTTTAGCAATAACTTTCACGTAGAATTCTGCTGATACATTGACCGTACAGCTGGACTACGAGAAGACGATGCTGTCGTCTTATTCGACGATGGCGAACTAGGGCTGAGCGGTGCTGTGCTCGGCCGGCCACATGTAGAAGAGCGGTTGCGGCGGAGTAGCGGAACATTTCAGTGTGGGGCTGCGACTGTGTCGCTCATGCGTCGATGCTGCTTGCAGCGAATATCATGTCTTGTGGTTGCGTCGATACGTGCCAGCCTCAATTTGGCCCCTCGCTCGTCGAACGACACCACACAGGCAGTCGAGGAGCTGATTCGCTGCAGTCGCAGGTTTTCCGACGAAGAGGACGTTCACAGCGGTTCTCGAATGGCTCCGTCACCAATGAGTGGATTTCTGTCTTTGTGAAATGGAACGATTGTAAGAACGTTCCCACCGTTGTTTACAGTGACTTTGTAACTGTATTGAACAATAGTGTAATGTAGCTGTGTCATTTTAACTTGTAGTGCAGTATTCAATGTAATTTACTTGGCCTGCCATCATAATGTGAAACTTAATTTTTGAAGTTACGTCGTAATTACAGTCGCGAAAAGAATTGGCGCTCCAAGAAGGAATTGTGCGCCGTAAAAGAAAATTGATAGGCGTGTTCCTAAATCTTAAAGATAGTGTCTACTCAAAATCGCGCCAGTAGCATGAGAGTGGCGCTATTAGCTCCACTATCAGAATTCCCATCAGGTTTGCTTCAACGGTTGCTGTAACGGTCAGAGCGTTAGTTACCTTTGAGCTGCACGTGGAGGTGATGTTAGTCAATAATGCCTTTAAGGCAACAAAGACGCCATTATCGACATCTCCGTGAATTTGAATCAGGTCGTGTAATAGCGCTACGAGAAGCTTGATGTTCCTTCTGCGATACTGCACAAAGACTCGGCAGGAATGTAGCCACTGTGTATGACTGCCGGCAGTGGTGGTCACGAGAGTGTACGATTGGAGAAGACCGGGCTCCGAACGGTCACCTGACACTACCGAGAGGGAAGACCATCGTGTACGGCGTTTGGCTCTGGCGCGCCGTACTGCTTCTGCAGCGGCAACTGGAGCGGCAGTTGGTATCGCAGTGACACAACGAACTCTTACAAATCGATATAATTGACTGGATTTTAGAAAAGCTTAGTAGACGCAAACAAACAGATACTAGCTGTTTTTTGGTATATTTATTCGTAGTCCTTCTCACGACCAACATTCCCATTTTCCAAGTTTAAATCATATGTCGCACCTCTTGGTTCGGTAATGTATGAGTAAGGAACAAAGTGTCAAATTTTTTTGGTATGAAATAGAAATGTGATGATGGGCGGAACCCGAAATATATCATTTGGAATAAATACACCAAAAACAGCTAATGCCTATTTGTTTGCGGCTACACTGCTTTTCTAAAATCCAGTCAGTTACATTAATAGTAATGGTCGCATATCTCTACCGGCAGTTTCAGCTTGACATACGTGTTACAAATCGGTTACTTCAAGCACAGCTTCGAACGAGGCGCCCTGTAGTGTGTATTCCTTTGACCCCAAACCACCGTCATTTGCAACGTCAATGGTATCAAGCGAAAGTTCATTGGAGGGCAGGCTGGAGGCCTGTTGTGTTTTTAATGAAAGATGATGCTACCTCAATGCCAGTGATGGCCACGTGTTGATTAGGAGGCCAGTTGAGGTTCTGTACCCAATCTAGCTGCGTGATAGACACACTGGACGTACATCTGGGGTTGTGGTCTGGGGCAAGATTTCGCACGACAGCGGGGGCACTCTCGGTGTTATTCCACGCATTCAGGCTGCAAATTTGTACGTCAGTCTGGTGAATCAACCTGTTTTGTTGCCATTCATGAACAGCATTCCAAGGGGTGTTTTCCAACGCTCACCCACCTACCGATGTTGCAACCCAACATCCTCTACAGACTGTTGACGTAGCCTTGACCTGCTACCTCACCAGATTTGTCACCAATCGAGGCCAGACGACAACTTCAGAGTCATCCACAAACAGCATTAAACCTCCCTGTGTTGACTGATCAACTGCAGCTCTATCCCGCAAAACTGACATCAGACGCCACGCGCCTGTACAACACAATGAATGCACGTTTGCACGCTTCCATTCAACATCCTGGGGCTACACCAGGTGTTAATGTACCGGCATTTCCCGTTTGTTGAACCTTATCTCGCGCTTACTTTAACTTTTGATCTTGCAATGTTAATCATTTACGTACGTTACCTAGATAAAATTATTACGAAATTTTATTACTCTACATTAATCGTTCTTTAGTGTTGCCGCTTTATTTCGTCTTTGTACACTGCACGGCCGTCAAATTGAGCACAATTTCACTGGTCCATTAAAGCAGTGGCGCACAGGAGAGTGAACGCGCAGAGAGTACGAGCGCCACTTAACAATTACATCAACAAACTGACGGCTACATACACTTGTTATTTACGTCCTACAACATGTCTTTTTTTCTCGGTGCAGCACCTGAGTCAGGAACCTGAAGGAGACTCGGGAACTCTGAAGCCGCGAAAACGGGGCAGCAAGCGAGGGCGCACTCGGCCGGCGGCGGCGCGGCGGCATAAATCATTGAGGTAGCCAGCCGTGTGTCTGGCGGCGGATCGATCGCCGCGCCGCCGCCACCGGCTCCAACAAGTGATGCCGCTCTCAGCTGGCCCTTCACACCCAAACATTCACACTAGGTACGCCCCTCCGTAGGAGAGGCCGCCGGCGCATTCTAGCGCGGTGCGGCCACCCCGAGTTAGCCGGTTCGAATCTTCGTGGTGGAATGTTCATCACCTGTACACTGAACTGACAAAAGTCACGGGATAGCAATATGCACATATGCACATGACAGTGGTGTCGCTTACACTATGCATAAAAGGGCAGTGAATTGGCGGGGCTGACGGTTGTACTCAGGTGATTTATACGGAAAGGCGTCTCACGTGATTATGGCCGCACGACAGGAACTAACAGGCTTTGAAAACAGCTAGGTGCATGGGATATTCCATTCTGGAAATCGTTTGGGAATTAAATATTCCGAGATTCACAGTCTCAAGACATTACCTCTCATCACGGACAACGCAGTGGCCGACGGCCTTCACTTAAGGACCAAGAGCAGTGGCCTTCGCGTGGAGTTGTCACTTCTAACACACAAGCAACACTGCAAAATTAAGACTGGAAATCAATGGAGGACGTACCCTGCACGTACCCGTTAGGACAGTGCGGTGAAATTTGACGTTAATGGAGTATGGCAGCAGTCGACCGACACGAGTGTCTTTGTTAACAGCGTTTCAAAATGGCTCTAAGCACTATGGGACTTATTATCTGAGTTCATCAGTACCCTAGACTAAGAACTACTGAAATCTAACTAACCTAAGGACATCACACACATCCATAGCCGAGGCAGGATTCGAACCTGCGACCGTAGCAGCAGCGCGGTTCCAGACAGAAGCGCCTAGAACCGTTCGGCCACAGTGACCGGCTACAGCGTTTCTCCTGAACTCGCGAACATATTGGTTGGACTGTAGACGACTAGAAAACCGTGTAATAGTCAGGTGAGTCCCAATTTTAGCTGCTTAGAGTTGATGGTAGGTTTCGAATTTGGTGTAGACCCCACAAAGCCATGGACCCAAGTGGTCAACAAGGCACTGTGCAAGCTGGTGGTGCCTCTGTGATGGTGTGGGCTGTCTTTGCATGGAATGAACTGGGTACTCTGGTCCACCCGAACCCGTCTTTGATCAGAACTATTTGGCTACTTGGATACCATTTGCAGCCATTCATGAACTTCATGTTACGAAACAACGATGGAATTTTTGTGGATGACAATGAGCCACGTCACCAGGCCACAACTGTTTGCAATTGGTTTGAAGAACATTCTGGACAATTCTAGAGAGTGATTGAGCATCCATATCGCCCCACATGAATCTTACAAAACATTTATAGGTCATAACTGAGAAGTCAGTTCATGCTCAAAATCTTGCATCGGCAATAGTTTCGCAATTATGGACGGCTGTAAATACAGCATCGCTCAGTATTTCTGCAGGCGACTTCCAACATTCGTTAAGTCCATAACATATCGAGTTACTGCGCTACGCCCAGGTAAAGGAGGTCCGATAGTTTATTAAGAGGTATCCCATGACTTCTTGTCACCTCGGTCTATTTGTCCTTGAAGCGCGGGAGACGAAAGGAGGAGGTAGGTGGAAGTGGGAGATGGTAATGTACAGTTCCCAGTTGTTACTAGACTGGGTGTCGGTGTTGCGGGCTACATTAAAACGCCAGCACACATACCACTTGGAATATCAGTTTATAATGTGGGTACTGTTTTAGAGACTAGACAACTACAACTACATCAAGTACCTTTAAGCTAAGTGAAACTATGACTTACAATCAATGAAATCATGGTCCAATAATCAATTTTATAACGCACTCTGATTTCGAGGGTAAAAAGGAAAAGGAATAATCACAGTAGCGCACACAATAAACGTGCAACTAAAAGATGAAGTACAGCTATTATGGAATAGCATTTACTTTTGTAGTTGTGTCTCCAAATTGAAATGATTCTTAGCTCTCAGACACACTTTAAGAAAGACTTCAAGTATTCTATAAGTATCAGGTGGTTATAATTCAAGCGCTGCTACGCACGGACGTCCAGTGTGGACTGTAATTATCGTATGGCAGCTAAACTTGGTAGATATGCTAATGCTTTAATGAGAAGCCGATTTGCGCTGCAGAAAATTAGTTCCAATTTTGGCCACCTATTGCAAATCTGGCGTTGAACAGCATGTCGTCGACGTCTCTGGTGCCCCTATTGAACAAATTGTGAAAGTAGCTTTTAATAATAAAATCAAAATTATGTCTTTGTCACTTGTTTGACGTTTCCTGCCCACGTCCCACTCCTAACACATTACATATGGAAACATTTCTATACGTCTTTCTTGCATTCACAGGGCCAAATTTGCACTTGGTGGCCAAAATAATTAATTTTTTGCAGCACACATCGGCTTCTCATTAATGCATTAGAAAATGACAATAACTACAGACCACACTGAACTTCTGTGAGTAGCTGCACATTAATTATAACCACCCAGTATTTGTAACTTTCTTAAAATAAATTGGGCAACGGCCTTGCCGCAGTGGATACACCGGTTCCCGTGAGATCAGCGAAGTTAAGCACAATCGGGCGTGGTCGGCACTGGATGGGTGACCATCCAGGCTGCCATGCGCTGTTGCCATTTTTCGGGGTGCACTCAGCCTCGTGATGCCAATTGAGGAGCTACTCGACCGAATAGTAGCGGCTGCGGCCAAGAATACCATCATTACGGCCGGGAGAGCCGTGTGCTGACCCCACGCCCCTCCTATCCGCATCCTCTACTGAGGATGACACGGCGGTCGGATGGTCCCGGTAGGCCACTCGTGACCTGACGACGGAGTGCTTTAAAAAAATTTAAAATTCTTACCATTAAAAAATGTTAAAAATAGTTGCACTTGGAGGTTAAAATGGAATAGTCAGTAAATATGATATGGAGTTGTAAAAATGCATCTAATCATGTACATTTGAGAAATAACATATTTTATGAATGAAAAATACAGTTCTGAGACTGCTCTTAATTTAAACCCTTAAAAGAATTTCTTGCCAGTAACACAAAAAATTTTGACTCGATAACAAATCTGTTATGTTTATAAGCTCCTAAATAAAGTTATGAAACAATTATTTTGGATTCGTTTTACATTTATCTGTTTGCATAAATCAGAAATCTAATCTTCGTTCTCAGCACGTGCACGGGCGAAGTGGGTTTTACGGAATACACGATACGCCATCTTGCATTTCACCAACTGTATCCAATGTCAAAAATCGATCATACATAACGATCTACAATCCTTTTAATTAATAAGTTGCATAGTTTTAATCGTTAATGTATATTATCAACAGTTACTGCATGTTTTTGAAAATTTGCTTCCAAAAAATTTGAAAAACTAAATTTCTGTGCCATAGCTCACCCGATATATAGCAATGTACTGGACTTGCAACAGAACATCGTGGAAATATTTTGAAGTAGGTCACGCTTCGCCTATTTGGGAGCACTACTTGGCGGATGAGAAAATGCGGTATTCCAAATAATATCTGAAGTTCAGATAATTGGCAGGCATAGCTTGCAATTTGTACTTTTCTCAATAAAATATGAAAACTTACCACTAAAAAAGGTTTTAAAAAAAGTTGCACTTGGAGGCTGAAGTGGAATAGTCGGTAAATATTTAAACACTGCGAAATTCACTCATCGTAATCTATTCTAGGCGCTACAGTCTGGAACCGCGTGGCTGCTACGGTTGCAGGTTCGAATCCTGCCTCGGGCATGGATGTGTGTGATGTCCTTAGGTTAGTTAGGTTTAAGTAGTTCTAAGTTCTAGGGGACTGATGACCTCAGAAGTTAAGTCCCATAGTGCTCAGAGCCATTTGAACTTTTATCTGCAGTATTGATAACCACTGAATAAGGAGGAGGGGAAATGCTTAAGACAACTGCACTCAAGATGGTGCCAGACAAAGAACGCATCATAAGTTGGTGTCATTACACAGTAAACTATTTTAAGTAAGTTTGGCGACAGGGAGGGCATCCAGTCACCCCTTAACCTAACTAAGCCAAATCCGTTAATAACCATGCTGAAACAGAAAGTTTCCACCAAGGCATAAAACCATTTAAAGCGCAGGACCAAACGACGTAATTGAGTGCATAATATTGTGAGTGAATGAATACAACACTGTTCAGTATGCAGCTTCCAATTTTATATAAAACTTGCAAATATCAATCCACGATTGTAATTCATCACAAGTTTAACACACGATATGATTGCAAAATACACTGTCCGATACAAAATTTACACGAATGAAGTGACTCACATCATTGTTGTTAGAAACCACTGCAAATAACTGGTGCTATCGCACCAAACAACCCTACTGCTGCTGCAGTCTCTAAACAGCCACACCTCATCGCTAAACTATCCGGAAGAAAGTGTGCTTCAAGCTTATTTAGAAACAAGATCCAACTAACTGCCACCTATCTTACTGGTTGAGAATACATAGGACTCCCCTCAGGCAAACACGCCACCCTACGGTGCCTCAGAGAGACACAGGTCAAAGAATCTATGCTACACATAGATACTGGTCACGGAAGGTCGTTGCGGAAAGTTAGCAAAGACCAACTGATGAGTTAAAGAAAACCGAAATGTAAAAAAAAGAAAATGTCACTTTCAAGTTGAACTTAACGGACAGCGTCTTGAAAAGAGGTTGTAACATGAACTATCAAAGCAGAACAAGGGTAAACGAGTGTCCGCTTCGAATCCTGATGGTAGAAGAAATCTACATCGCCAGTATTAGCCCGGAAGGAAGGGGAGCGTGGGGAGGAAGGAGCTGAAAGTGACAGGAGAGATTGTGACGTACAGTTCCTGGACTAAGGGCTAAATTTTGAACTAGGACACATAAAAAGGATTTGGAAGTTCAGTTGGACATAATAGGCAGTGCTTGGAAAGGAGGTTATGAGATAAATAGCAACAAAAGTTAAACAAGGGAATTGGAGTACACTGAAATTAAATTGAGGAGATGTAAAGGGAATTGGATTAAGAAGAGTAAGAGTGGTATATGAATTTTCCTATTTGGGCAACCAAGCAACTTACGATGGCTGTCGAAGAGAGGATACTTGTACAAAATGCAGATTGAAAATAGCAAGAAAAGTTTTTCTGAGGAAGGTGTCACTGTAGAATTTAATGGTCCAGTCACGTACTTGTAACCACTGTCTATGTTCGACGACAACGTGCAATAACCACTCACGGCAGATGCCAGCACTATCAGTGGAGGGTATGTAAAAGATGTGGGGGAATACCAGAAGCAGTGCAGTAGTTGTCCTAAGGCGGAAAGGTGGCAATTTATCTCACGTCCAGAGGGCATGATCATTGGCTTTCGGGTCAAAGGTCGGAGCATTTCAAACGGCTAACTTTGTAAACTGTTCGTGTGCCACCGTGATTAAAGCATACCGTGAATGGCAAAACGGCGCTACCCAAAACCGGCGTCGAGGCAACTGTGGTGCGACACGGGCCATAGATGACAGGGATGAATGACAGCTACGGAGACGTGTACGGGCGAACAGACGTGAACAGTGGAGCAACTGAGCACCTAGGTAAACCAGTGACCGTTCAGCGAACGTTGGTGCGTGTGGGCCTCCGCAGCTGGTGCCTGATCATGCTCTCATGCTGACTGCTGTTCATCGGTATCGAACGCTGGAATTTGCACGCCAGTACCGAAACTGGACGTCTATTGAATGGCGAGAGATGGCCTTTCCAGATGAATCACTTTGTGTGCTCCATCGGACAGATAGCCGCTGGCGTGTACGGCGTGAGACGTCTGAAAGCAAACACCTTGAACATGGACATGAAGTTTGTTTTTCCTCGGCACGAGGTTATCTCCCAGCAGGACGATGCGACATGTCACACAGCCCACAGTGTACGTGCGTGGTTCGAAGGGCATCGGGATGAGTTTACGTACTATCCTGGCCTCTGCCTCCAAAGTCCCCGGATTTAAACCGAATACAGAATATGTGGGAGCACCTTGATCGGGCTGTACCCGCCATGGATCCTCAGCCGAGAAACCTAGCGCATGGCTCCGCATCCCTGTCGGTACCTTCCAGAACGTAACTGACACTGTCCCTGCACGTCTAGCAGCGGTTCGTGCTGCGAAAGGTGGTTGACAGGTAGGTGGGCGGTGTATGTTTAAGTGCTAGGAAGACGTTCAGTTCAAACAGGAAGAGATTATAAGCTTTTGAAATGAGTTACTGCTGAATAATACTGAAGATTAGTGGACAGGCCCGATAACTGATGAAGAGGTATTCAAATCTGAGGCAAAACGAATATATGGCACAACTTGACTGAAATGAGATGTCGGTTAGTAGGACACTGCTTGATGCATGAGGGAATCGCCAGATCGGTAACTGAAGGAAGCGTAGGAGCTAAAAGCTGCAAACTGAGGCCGAGGCTTGACTATAGAAAGCAGGCTGAAACCGATGAAGTAGTGTTGCAGAGATGAAGAGGCTTGCACAGCACAGGCTAGCGTGGAGAGGTGCACCACAAGTTGCTGCACGAATAGTATACGGAAGAATGGGAAAAGGAAACTGAGGATCTACCTGATGAAAGGTAAAGGCACCTGAAAGACAATTCCGGCGCTGCACTTGGTAAATGAAGTTAGACAAGAAAAATCAAAACACGCTGTGGCCGAGTGGTTCTAGGCGCTTCAGTTCGGCACCGCGCTGCTGCTACGGTCGCAGGTTCGAATCCTGCCTCGGGCGTGGATGTGGGTGGTGTTCTTAGGTTAGTTAGGTTTAAGTAGTTATGAGTCTAGGGGACTGATGACCTCCGATGTTAAGTCCCATATTGCTTAGAGCCATTCGAGCCATTTTGAGTATTTGTTGACCTAGCAAAGCGCTCTACAATGTAAAATTGCGAAAGATGTTCGAGTGTTTGTGGCAAATAGGTGTAATCTGTAGAAAACGACGGATAACATACTCGCACAATGTGTACAAGAATCGAGAGAGAAAGATAAGAATGGAAGACCAAAAACGAAGAGCTCTAATTAGAAAGGGATTTAATCTTTCGCACCTACTGTTTACTCGGTAAATCGAAGAAGCAAGAATATGAAAGAAAAGTTCAAGTGTGTGATTTTAATACAGGCTGAAAGAATATCAGTAATCAGATCCGTTGATGACATTGCTAATCTCAGTGAAAGTGAGGAAGAATTGCATAACCTGTTGGATGGAATGAGCAGTGAAATGAGCTCGTACTATGGATTGAACTAAGCAGAAAAAAACGAAAAGTAATGAGGAAAGGCAAAAATGAAATTAGCAATAAACTTAACATCAAAATTGGAGACCACGACGTAGAGGAGTTCACGCAAATCTGCTATGGGAAGCAAAACAATTCATGACGGTGAAACAAGCACGACATATAAAGCAGATCAGAACTGTCAATGAGGGGTTTCGTGACCGAAAGAAATAGTATCAAACATTGGCTTATTTGAGGAACATATTTTTGAGAATGGACGTCTGGAGCACAGCTTTGTATAACGTTGTTATTATTAAACTTTCGTTACTTCAACCAGTGTAGACGGAAAATTATTTACCATATGGGTACCAAACGAAATAGGAATCACGTTCAGTCTGTCCGCTGCAGGATTCGTGTTGTTAGGAGTGTTAGTGTCATAACATGCCGTTGGGCTCTGGTACTGGTATGGTGACGTAGGGTTGAGACACAAGCATCAGCGTGCATTACAGTTGCAGACGATCAACACAGGTCTGCACAGGGTGAGCAGAGCTCTGTTCTTCGTGAGTATCGACGCATTACAGGGACACGAAGACCCTCTTCCGCATTGGGGATAAAGAACATGATTCGGGAGTTCGAATTAATTGGTGATTTGGGAATTGCTCCTGTGAGAGGCCGACGGCCAATTGCGCCGTAAGTTGTCGAAGAAGTTACTGTTGCCTTGGCTGAGAATGCTGGACGCAGTGTGCAGTCTGCAAGCAGTGCACGAGCTGTGTCACGACAACCGAACATCCCACAGTCCACCGTTCGAAAAGTGCTACGAACTGTGAAATGGTGAGTAAAATCTTCCGCACTGGCTGTTACAATATCTTTGATGAGAAATTAACGATCGGTTTCGCATCAGTGGAGATGCATTTTCACTTGAAAATTTTCTTTATTTCTTAAAGAAACAATCGTGGCGTGGCAAAGTAAATGCTAAGAGCCAAGTCCCATCGTTCATCGTCAAGATTAAACCAATAGCGCGATCTAATTGTATCTCTAGTGACGTTCCAGGTTGTCGTGGGTGCAAATGGTCGTCACAATGCGCAACGTTTGTATCCTGGAACGTAAACATGGTACGCAGTTCATGAATGTTGCCCTTTCACGTGGAATTAAAACTCTATTTCTTTCGGTGGTTTATTCGTTATGTCTCTTCAGCATGTCCTTAGAAATGTTTCGACGATGTTTCATCGATCTACGACAACTCGATTTTCTTGGGAGGCCCTCTCAAGCAGCAAAAGTTTTATTATGAACACCCCGTACACATTGACTATTAGTAAGCACTGGTGGTTCAGTAGGGAGCACGGTTCATGGAGCGTTTTAGTATTGGCCATTGCGCATATAAGGCATTTTGTGCGTCAAATTACGTGAAGTTACGCTAATGGAAACCTAAATTAATTTGATTTAGTGGATATTCCTAGGAACATTCCTAAGGACATTTTTTACCTTAACAAAGTTGGCTCAACGCCATCTTCAATAACCTTTCATTTGTTCGCTTTTTTATTTCCACTGTTCGACTTTCGATAGTTACCCTTGACTTTTGGAGCTGTTTTGTCTCGAAAACCTTCCTAAATCTTTATTTGATTTCTATATTTTTGTCTCTTAACAATTTTTTGCTTATATATGCCCGTCTCTTCTAGGACTTTATGCACTTTCCTAAACCATTTGGGATTACGTTTGAATTTTTCAAAATGCTGTACAGTTTTGTCTTGGCAGTCTGCTACGACTTATTTATTGTATCATTCTTTTACTTTTCCTTTTTTCGTCTCTTATGTTTTCTATGTTACTGCATACGTATGTGTTTCCGGCCGGAGTGGCCGTGCGGTTCTAGGCGCTGCAGTCTGGAGCCGAGCGACCGCTACGGTAGCAGGTTCGAATCCTGCCTCGGGCATGGATATGTGTGATGTCCTTAGGTTAGTTAGGTTTAATTAGTTCTAAGTTCTAGGCGACTGATGACCTCAGAAGTTAAGTCGCACAGTGCTCAGAGCCATTTGAACCATTTGAACGTATGTGTTACTTCTTAATGTGAATGTTTCCACAGTTGTTCTATTACCTCACCACCTTTCCTTCTCTATTCCTGATTTATTCATTTTCTTTTGTTGATCCTAAAATTAATGTTTCTGATGTATATGACCATTTTGGTCTAATTATGGTATTTGAAATGATTTTATTACGTCGTACCAACACGAATTCGTAGGTTCTCGTATTCTAGTTGCAGAATGACCACACAACACATGAAATGCATCTACTAGATCACTTTCGTAACAGTTGATCTTCCTTTATGTTGTTATCCCACGCTACGCTCGTGTCCATGGTAGAAGTCGGGGAAGGAGAAGAGTCTCTATGTTACTTTATTTTTTTCTCTGTCTGTAGGATACCAGCATTATTCCTGTTTTTCCCAGTCCCATGTAAGAATGTGAATGAGTGATAGAATGAGTGCAATGTATTTCTAGTCGATGTAGGGATGTGTTTTCTGCTAAGTCAGTCTTGCCAATCTTTGGATTACTAGCGAGTGGATAGAGAGGTTCAAAGTAAATTCGCTATCATTTTTTTAGAAGTACATCGGAAAAGGCGATTGCATTTAACGCTGGATCGAAAATTTAACATTCTGTGAGTTTACAGGGGGCTTAAGAAGTAGTGCTTTGTGTTGAGATAATGTGCACGTGTGATAAATTAGCAATCTTTCCGGCTGAATATAAATCATCAATGAGTGGTTCATGTAATTAACCTGTGTGTGTGATGCTCAAATTCTCATACAATTTTGTGCTGAGTTACTTGATCCTCCGGACACTTTCTAGACCCCTGTGTCACTGTTAAATACCCAACATGCAGTATTCTAAACTATTTCATGTTCTAAATGGCTCGGTTAATTAATCTGTGCTTGACATTCATATTCTCATGAAATTTTGTGCTCAGTTATCTGATCTTTCGTACTACTGTTCGTAAGTGACCAACCACTTGGCCTTCAGATTCGTGGTATCCTCCGTGTTATCGTTAATTGAAAAGAGTACAGCCAACAAAGCTTTCTAGTCTTGTGATCATACGAATAACGTGTTCCTTCACGATTTTCAAAGTTCATCCGGTATTTGCGTGGATTATAAATTTCTATAAATCTAGGGGTTTTCTTATTTAATCGATTACTTTCATAGGCCACTGATTAACTTCCTTGTGTTCACAGTTTACGTCTTTGACGAGTATGTTGCAGTGTTATAAGACTCTAGAAAGCTATTACAGAAGTTTTTTGGGTGTAGCCCGTTGGATGTACGCACCAATGATTGATATTCCACGCTGTGCTGCCACGAAGCGCGACCACGCACGTATTAATGCATATGGAAATCTCGGTGAACATATAAGTAGATGAAAGCCTAGTGTCTTTGTGTATTTACAAAATTTTTGTTAATATCACATGTGATATTTTGTGTATGTTAAATGTTGATGAAGCCTTCTTTTGTCAGTTAATAAACTCCAGGTGCAATTCTCAGTAATCTCAGCCTACCATTTTTACGCACCTCCCACCAAACCACTATCCCATTTCGTCAGCCTGAATTTTTAGAAGCTGTCTGCATTAAACTATGGCACAATAAAATCACTTTTGGTTTTAATTATGATTAATGCCAGCAGTGAATGTGGACTATCCGGAGTTACTGCAAAGTATTAAGTCGTTATCCGGCACTCTCCAGTAAATTAAAGTCATCCGTCTCCTCTGTGCAATTCTTTCCCCAGTTCGTTATTTGAGAACTTCTGTCAAAGCCGTATTGAGTCATAACTAAACTGCCAGATGACGGTTGGCATAAGGCTTCACGCAAGGCGGAAATTTAACTAATAAATTGTATCTATGAGTACCTTCCTCATACGCACTTCTTTCCAGATACTATACTCGACTAAGATATGATCTTTGCTGTTGGGGAGTGTGTTTTGTAACCAGTTGACATTAACAGTATTCGGTAGACACATACCAGATACTTTATACATAGCTTAACCTGCTAAGATTAAGTATTCATCTCCTCCAGAAAGGCTATACACGTTCAGCTTTACAACCTATGACCCAGTTATTTCTGAACCAGGGTTTTGTGTTTCAAACTGATACATCTGACTTTCTTTCTCAACTATGAAAGTTGGTATAGTCATCATAGCAACACCCCTTATACTCATACATAGTAAAAACTATATTAAATTACATATCTTGAAAATCAAAGTTAAACTGCTATGAAAAATACGCCGTTATAATCAAGTATTACACTATCCACTCACGTTAATGTTATCACCTGTCCAAAGCCTGAATAACAAACTTTTGTATCGCGAGCTGCTGTATCACGTGCAGGTAGAGAGTCAGTGAGGTTCTGGAAGGTGGAGACAGGGATGTGGAGCCATGCCGCCTACAGTGTCTGGCCAGCTGCGCTACGTTTCTCGGCTGAAGGTCGACGGTGCGAACAGCCCGATCGAGTTGGTTCCAACGAATTCTCGATTGGGTTTAAATCTGGAGAGTTTCGTGACGAGGGGAGTAGGGCAAACTTATCCTGGCGCTCTTCGAACCGTGTATGAAAACTGCGGGCTGTGTGACACGTTGCATTGTCCTGTTGGCAGATGCCATTGTGCTGGGTAAAAACGAACTTCATGTAAGGGTGGATTGTGTTGATCCATTTTGCCTTCCACAATGACGAGATCTCCGAGAGAATGGCACAAAAACATAATCCCGGACCATAACGCTCGTTCCTCTCGCCTGGACCCTTCCGACGATTGTCTCAGCATGGTTGCTCCGTGGGGCACAAAACATGATTCGTCTGAAAACGCCACCTGTCACCAGTAACTAGACATCCAGTTGCGGTACCGGCGTGCAAATTGTAGGCATTCTCGGCGATGAGCAGCACTCAGCATGGGTGCACGAACAAGGCGCACTCAGCATGGGTGCACGAACAAGGCGCCTGCTGCAGAGGCTCATAAGCAACAACGTTTGCTAAACGGTCATTGAGGAGAGACTGTTGGTAGCCGCTTGGTTCATCAGGCCGATCATTGCTTAAAAGTTGCACGTCTGTTTGCCCGTACAGATCTCCGTAGCCGCCCGCCCCTGTCGTTGGTAGCTCATGGTGCACCACAGTTGCTTCGGCACCAATTTTGGACGGCGGCATTTTGTCATGTCCGGTATATTTTAATCACAGCGGCATGCGAACAGTTTACAAAGTTAGCCATTTCGGAAATACTTCCACCCTTTGTCCGAAAGCCAATGATCACGCCCTTTTGCACGTTACATAAATAGCTTTTTTTCTCCGCAGTACCACAACGACCGCGCCGTTTTCCGTCCCCCTCACCCTCCGACGCCTTTTGTAGTGCTGCCACCTGCCGCCTGTGAGTAGTTATTTCTCGTTGACGTCGAACACTTGCCCCCCATCTTGCAGTGGTGTATCGTAGGTCTCTAGAAGAGCGCAGCGTTCCAAAGAATTGGAAAAGGGCACAGGTCATGCCCGTTTTTAAGAAGGGACGTCGAACAGATGTGCAGAACTATAGACCTATATCTCTAACGTCGATCAGATGTAGAATTTTGGAACACGTATTCGAGTATAATGACTTTTCTGGAGTCTAGAAATCTACTCTGTACGAATCAGCATGGGTTTCGAAAAAGACGATCGTGTAAAACCCAGATAGAGCTATTCGTCCACGAGACTCAGAGGGCCATAGACACGGGTTCCCAGGTAAATGCCGTGTTTCTTGACTTGCGCAAGGCGTTAGATACAGTTCCCCACAGTCGTTTAATGAACAAAGTAAGAGCATATGGACTATCAGACCAATTGTGTGATTGGATTGAAGAGTTCCTAGACAACAGAACGCAGCATGTCATTCTCAATGGAAAGGAGTCTTCCGAAGTAAGAATTCAGGTGTGCCGCAGGGGAGTGTCGTAGGACCGTTGCTATTAACAATATACATAAATGACCTGGTGGATAACATCGTAAGTTCACTGAGGCTTTTTGCGGATGATGCTGTGGTATACCGAGAGGTTGTAACAATGGAAAATTGTACTGAAATGCAGGAGGATCTGCAACGAATTAACGCATGGTGCAGGGAATGGCAATTGAATCTCAATGTAGACAAGTGTAATGTGCTGCGAATACAAAGAAAGAAAGATCTTTTATCATTTAGCAACAATATAGTACGTCAGAAACTGGAAGCAGTTAATTCCATAAATTATCTGGGAATAGGCATTAGGAGCTATTTAAAATAGAAAGATCATATAAAGTTGATCGTCGGTAAAGCAGATGCCAGACTGAGATTCATTGGAAGAATCCTAAGGAAATGCAATCCGAAAACAAAGGAAGTAGGTTACAGTACGCTTGTTCGCCCACTGCTTGAATACGGCTCAGCAGTGTGGGATCCGTACCAGACAGGGTTGATAGAAGAGATAGAGATGATCCAATGGAGAGCAGCGCGCTTCGTTACAGGATCATTTAGTAATCGCGAAAGCGTTACGGAGAAGATAGATAAACTCCAGTGGAAGACTCTGCAGGAGAGACGCTCAGTAGCTCGGTACGGGCTTTTGTTGAAGTTTCGAGAACATACCTTGACCGAGGAGTCATGCAGTGTATTGCTCCCTCCTACATATATCTCGCGAAGAGACCATGAGGATAAAATCAGAGAGATTAGAGCCCACATAGAGGCATACCGACAATCTTTCTTTCCACGAAGAATACGAGACTTTAATAGAAGGGAGAACCTACAGAGGTACTCAAAGTACCCTTCGCCACACACCGTCAGGTGGCTTGCGGAGTATGGATATAGATGTAGATGTAGAACATAGGCGGAGGTTCAAATGGCTTTCAGCAGTATGGGACTTAACATCTGAGGTTATTAGTCCCCTAGACTTAGAACTACTCAAACCTAACTAACCTAAGGACGTCACGCACATCCATGCCCGAGGCAAGATTCAAACCTGCGACCGTAGCAGCAGCGCGGTTCCGGACTGAAACGCCTAGAACCGCTCGTCCACAGCGGCCGGCTAGGTGGAGGTCAAATTGATGTGACTGGACTGTGTGGATTTAGTATCGTGACTGGATAGCTGCATTTTTTTTATTTTTCGTGGCAGACGCTAATCATTCAGAGAAGTTAGAGAAACTCGCTTTAGGAAACAGCATATGGAAAATGGATGAGGATGCTATCAAAAAATACTAGTCATACGCTAACAAGAATCTGACCTTAAATACGTTCGTTTGCTCCATCGCTGATCATATGTGGTAAAAAATTCATACGTTGCTGTTAACTCTCTCTTTAAATTGATTCTTTCCGGACCTGTGCAGTTATATTGCAGTATATGCCGATACTATGTGAGCAGCTGTTAATTCCACCTCTTTAACGTTAAGCACGGTAATCGTTCAGTGAGGACTGATCAGACGATCGTCTGTTTTCCAGCACACGTGTGCGGCTAACTGCTCGTTTCGTATGTAGCGACGAGTGCTTTACGATACTTGCTTCAACATAACACTCATTGACCAAAGCTCGGTGAGTTAATGTGCCATTATGTTCTCCTGGTGTCCGTATAAAACAGCTTTTCTGTAGCGCGCAACAGCCGCGCTTATTACAGAACAAAACACCTGCTCATCAGCAGCAGGGTATTAAAACGCCGCTCGTATTGCTCCCGGCGGAGAGTCGCAGCGTTAATGTCATTCTGGTTCCGGGCTGGTTGTTGATGCGTCGCAGCGAGCTCCGTAATGCAGTTTACGCCAGCTACCCGCCCCCGCCCGCCACCCACTACCGGTGTACCGTCCCGCTGCTAATCGGATTCCGCGGCGGAAAGCGCCCCCCGGGCACAAGCCTGCTGTACTTGTGACGACGCTCGAGCGTACACAGCAACAACACTGAGTTCTCCCTGGCCCAAAACTTATTGCTTCCCTACACGTGATGAGACTAATTAAAACCGCACTATCATACAGTACATTTGCGTTTGTGAGAAGTACAACACCAGGACTGACTGCGTAAACCTCGCTGACAGAAAATCAATTTTGACCTCGTTCAGAAACTGTGGTGTGCGTACTGTAAGACCTTCGGTACACACACCATCAGATTATTTGACTTGTCGCTCTAACGAAGTAGGCGAGTGTCAGCAATATGTCTCGTGGTCTTATCGTGGCGTGTTTATCTTCTGCCGTCAGGTCAGACGATAGAAATGCCACTTGCACGCTTAGAGTAGCAGATTGACGGTGACCAACTTTAAACAGAACTTGATTAATTTTCACACACATTTATTAAAGTAATAAAAATCATAGACATTACGTAACTTGATTCTCGATGCTGTTTACAATTGACAATCTGAAGTTCTTTTGGTCTTGGTACGTTAATCTTATTCTCACATATCTCTGATACTTGACAAAGTGTCTATACATTTATCTTCATGGCTAGGTACAGGAATATGATAATCTTATTAGGCGCAGACTGAAACTTGACTACAGACTAATGCAGACTGACTAATCGGAGGTCTGTACACTCGTTATAATACCTCGCGCGTTCAGGTATCATTGCGCGAGTGTGATCCGCGAGGAGAAAAGGTTCTACGTTAGCAGCAATCTCACTGGCTGCGTTACATATTAATACGCGGATCGGCGGAAACAGAATTTGATCCGTCTCTATGGCAGCGCCATCTCGTAGTGCGGAGACGGACGAGCGCTGCGCCTGCGCTGTTGTGCTTAGCGGGGCGCGCTCTAGTGGGAAAGTTGCGTACGCGCTGACTACGCGGAACTATGTACACAACAGAAACAAAACCCAGTTCACTAATTCGCTATGTTGTGTAACATTAAACTGGGCTGTAATGAACCGAGTTTGGGGTTGATCTAAATTGGCAGTAAACAGGCTAAACACAGCAAAACTAGCTACCGATAAGATTATTTCGCTTCGGCCGTAGTTATTAATCGTAAATCCTAAATACACGATGTGTATTACTGAAGTTTTGTGTTGGAAGAAAATGTGATAAAACGATACGTAGAAACAAGAGTGATTCTGACGCTTACTGCCTCGTGCGAGGACGGGAAGACGGCGAGCCTGCTTTCGTATGGGCGCTTTTGCAATCGTCCATGGTACATCTGCAACTGGGGCAACAACAACATACAGAGCGTCCAGGGAACTACCCTTAGTGTCTCAAATGAATTCACCAGAGGTGCAACCTTCCCTCTCTGTCCTTCTGTATTCTGCATTTTATTTGTTCGTGATGACTGGTTGTTGTGTGCTGTCCTTAGGTTAGTTAGGTTTAAGTAGTTCTAAGTTCTAGGGGACTGATGACCATAGATGTTAAGTCCCATAGTGCTCAGAGCCATTTGAACCATTTTTTTTATTTGTTGAGTTATTTCGTAATTTACTGATGTGCAACTTTGACTTTTTTTTTCCTTGCAGTAATTTGTTAAATTACTTCGTAATTTACTGAGGTGCACCTTCCGTTATCAGTTAGTAGTTTGCTCATTAAAATCATTGCTTTTTCATATACTCTCCCTCTCTCTCCTCCGCATTTATTATTTTCATTTGTTGAACTCTTATTATCCTACGTTAATCTGTCAACATTCGTTTATAGCGCATTTTGTTTAACTTTGTTTTAATATGATAAATTTAACCATCTAATTGTGCCTACAGTGGTGCCCTTTACAATGTCAGTGTTTCTCTTTATCTTAAATAACAGCATCAGAGAATGAACAGTAGTTTTTAGTACTTGATTCTAACCAAGTGCCGTGTTACACTCTAATATTACGATACAGGATGGTATGTTCTCTGTTATGTTATTTTCTTTTTATATGCATTGTAGATATTATAGGAAGTAGAACTTCTTGTGAACAGTATATAGGTCTGAAGATAATTGCTAGCACAAGCAAAGCTGGTCACGTCATTTAATAAACACACGATCTAGATACATAAAATCTGTATTGAAAATGAGTTTGCTTTTCCGATTCCTCAAACGCGCGCATAACTATCATAGCAGTTTACATACCATTTGGGCATTTGGTAGTTAAATTCCCGCCATACTGTGAAAAATGGTTCAAATGGCTCTGAGCACTATGGGACTTAACATCTATGGTCATCAGTCCCCTAGAACTTAGAACTACTTAAACCTAACTAACCTAAGGACAGCACACAACACCCAGCCATCACGAGGCAGAGAAAATCCCTGACCCCGCCGGGAATCGAACCCGGGAACCCGGGCATGGGAAGCGAGAACGCTACCGCACGACCACGAGATGCGGGCACCATACTGTGAACACCGGCTTGCATAGAATTGAATACGAAGTCTGTAGTTATTACTAGTCAAACACAGTGATCATTTTTGACCTTCAGTCATTAGTGGCTGTCGAAATGCTACTTACTAGTCACTGCAAGTAATTCGTATAGCCGGCCGCTGTGACCAAGCGGTTCTAGGCGCTTCAGTCCGGAGCCGCGCTGCTGCTACGGTCGCAGGTTCGAATCCTGCCTCGGGCATGGATGTGTGTGATGTCCTTAGGTTAGTTAGGTTTAAGTAGTTCTATATTCGTTTATAGCGCAGAGATGGCAGCACCGTACGGCAGATGGAATTTTACCGCCAGCGGCGAGAATGAGAATTGTTTTAAATACTTAAAATGGCGACGTTTTCCTTACTTGAACAGTGTGCAATCATTCGTTTTCTGATGAAATTCATCGACGTTGAAGGAGACATGTGGTGATGGACTTATGGATGTGTCGAAAGTGCGTTCGTGGGTGCGACAGTTTAATGAAGGCAGAACATCGTGTGACAACAAACCGAAACAACCTCGGGCTCGCACAAACCGGTCTGACGACATGATCGAGAAAGTGGAGAGAATTGTTTTGGGGGATCGCCGAATGACTGTTGAATAGATCGCCTCCAGAGTTGGCATTTCTGTGGGTTCTGTGCACATAATCCTGCATGACGACCTGAAAATGCGAAAAGTGTCATCCAGGTGGGTGCCACGAATGCTGACGGACGACCACATGGCTGCCTGTGTGGCATGTTGCCAAGCAATGGTGACGCGCAACGACAGCATGAATGGGACTTTCTTTTCGTCGGTTGTGACAATGGATGAGACGTGGATGCCATTTTTCAATCCAGAAACAAAGCGCCAGTCAGCTCAATGGAAGCACACAGATTCACCGCCACCAAAAAAACTTCGGGTAACCGCCAGCGCTGAAAAAATGATGGTGTCCATGTTCTGGGACAGCGAGGGCGTAATCCTTGCCCATTGCGTTCCAATGGGCACTACGGTAACAGGTGCATCCTACGAAAATGTTTTGAAGAACAAATTCCTTCCTGCACTGCAACAAAAACGTCCGGGAAGGGCTGCGCGTGTGCTGTTTCACCAAGAAACGCACCCGCACATCGAGCTAACATTACGCAACAGTTTCTTCGTGATAACAACTTTGAAGTGATTCCTCATGCTCGCTACTCACCTGACCTGGCTCCTAGTGATTTTTGGTTTTTGCAACAATGAAAGACACTCTCCGTGGCCGCACATTCACCAGCCGTGCTGCTATTGCCTCAGCGATTTTCCAGTGGTCAAAACAGACTCCTAAAGAAGCCTTCGCCGCTGCCATGGAATCATGGCGTCAGCGTTGTGAAAAATGTGTACGTCTGCAGGGCGATTACGTCGAGAAGTAACGCCAGTTTCATCGATTTCGGGTGAGTGGTTAATTAGAAAAAAAATCGGAGGCCTTAGAACTTGAATATACCTCGTAGATGTAATGGACCGTCATACCTGTGATCCACGCCACTGCGTTCGTCATATGACGCGGAAAATGCGCTTCCTCTGGAAAAAATACTATGTCAGAACAGACTGCTGTATAGATAGTGCGCCGCATGAACGCTATTATCTTTCTTGCGAGAGTCCAGAAAGCCAATGCCTCGCCGCAGACCAGCCGATGGTCGTCCGTATCCAGCACGCCGCATTGCTGACACAAGGGCGAATCCGCCAAATGTATTGCGTACTTTTTATCATTTGTATGGTATTTTCGGTTCACGACAATGTACCATATTGATCTGACTGTTGTAGGTAGGTGGGGGTGGTGGACCGTGCGCCACACCACGTGCCAATTAACAGCTGGATGTTTCCGTTCCACCCTATTCCGGGCGATCTGTCGAAGAAGCAGATGCTACACGTCCTTCGAAGGCGACTGTCGAGTCGTCGGTAAACGCTCTCGAACGTTAACTGTGTTCCACGATGAATGAGCGCACACACGTTAACGGGGGAGATATATGGCCGACACTGACTGGAGGAAGATGCGATGTTGGTACTACTTCTTTGATGATCGTCCCCGTAAGTGAGTGATTCCTGTTGCGGCACCGTTTGAGCATAGTATTAATATACATGGCACGCGCCTTCTCGTGTACGTTCACTAAACCAACGCCCCCCTCTCGCGCTGGGAGGGTAAGCGTGTTGTACTGTACCTTAAAGAGTTGTCCCAGGCGTACATAGTACCCAAACGCCGCCTGAATCCTCATAGCCATCGTGCGCATCAAGGGGAGAAGGTGTGTCAGGTGGCACATCATGGGCGCGAGATAAAGGTTGACGAGTAGCACTCGCTGCAGCATATCCATCGACCGTAGGGCGTTTAGTCGTACTGCCGTGCTTACTCTGAGTAACAGCCTTCGGTAGTCGTCCGCAGCCGTTCCCGCTGTCTCTTTATGAAAGGTGATACCCAAACAGCGGAGGGTTTGCACCGCAGATAAGGGTTTCCGTTCCTGGTTCTAGTCCACGCCCCACATGCATGAATTGTGATTTTCGGTAGCTGACCACACTTCCACCTGCCCTCCCATACGTCTGTAGCCAATCCAGTGCTGTTTGAGTCTCACCCCTCATTTCGTACGAGGAACACAATGTCATCGCGTATGCTCTGCATTTGAATGGTAAATGCCGTAGGGAGATCCCGGTAAGACGACGGCGAAGGCCTGCGAGGCACGGTTCTAAGGCGATCGCATAAAGGAGGATCGACAAGGGGCAACCCTGTCTCACTGATCTTAAAATCTTAAAATACTCGGTTCTCCCTCCGTTGACCACCACCGCTGATCTGGCGCCGTGCAACAGCCGCGTCACAGCAGTGGTCAATAATGGTGAGACACCCATCCTGTTCATCACCGCCGCGAGGTACACATGATCCACGCGATCAAAAGCGTGATCGAAATCTACTGCAACCATCGGCCCCCGCAGGCGGCATGCAGCCGCGTGGGCGACGACGTCACGATAGTCTCCCAAGGCTGTGTGGATATTACTGATGCCGCCAAGACAAGTCTGATCGGAATGTATTCGATTCTCCAGCGACTTTTTGATACGACTGCCCAGGATGCGCATGAAGATCTTGTAGTCACTATTAAGGAGGGTCAAGGGGCGATAATCACATGGACATTTGCCACCACGGGGCTTCGGTATCGGTATCATGAGCCCTTCCGTGAATTGAATGTGAACCGGTACTTTTTGCCGCAGAAGCTCATTAAACATGCTTAGCCACATCGGTGCCATAATGGTCACAAAGGCACGGTAAAATTCCAACGGGAATCCGTCTGGACCTGGGGACTTGTTGCAGGCACCTCGTGTAATCGCTTCCTCCAGCTCTTCACATGTAATTTCAGATAACCCGTCCGCTTCCCCGTTCACACTCGTCGCGTCTGGGATCTCTTCCAGGACGTTCCCCAGCTCCCTCTGACCCTTCCCGTTGCTCGCATAGAATCTGCTAAAATGATCCGTGAACGCCTGTGCTATGCCCCTTTGTGTTGTAAAACGACGGCCATCGCCGAGATCGATCTCATGTATTAAATTCCTGCGTCTTCTTCGTCTTTCCTTTATCACATAATGCATCGAGGGAACCTCGTTGGGCAGGAAATCCTGCGACCTCGCGCGTATCATTGTATCCGCCATCCTTAGTATCGCAATTTGTGCCAGCTTCGCCTTGACTTGGTGGGCGGCCGTCTGGCGTTCTGGTGTAGATGGTTGAGCCAACAGTTTCCGGAGGGCCGTAATGGAAAACTCAGTGGTCGTGCGCTGCCATTGAGAAACCTCCTTTCCGTAACCTATTAACGTCCTCCGTAACCGAAAGAATTTCGTCGACGGAGGCAGTCATGCCATACGTCCTCCACCATGCGCTGGCATTCTGTATCTCGCAGGTGGAAGACGTTCATCTTCCAATTACCCCTCTGTCCCCATACCTGCTGACTATCAAGGTTAACCGTACAAATATATGACTCGTGGTCTGTAAACGCTGTCGGCCATATTTTTG
Organism: Schistocerca cancellata; assembly: GCF_023864275.1. NCBI lineage: Eukaryota > Metazoa > Arthropoda > Insecta > Orthoptera > Acrididae > Schistocerca > Schistocerca cancellata. Next base: position 254,825,751 of record NC_064628.1, read on the forward strand.
CATCAAGGTTAACCGTACAAATATATGCCTCGTGGTCTGTAAACGCTGTCGGCCATATTTTTGCGTCCACCGTCGACATTGCTAACGCCCTTGAAACGTAGATCCGATCCAAAAGGCTCGCGGAGTGGCTAGTAAACAATGTATATCCTGGTTGGTTGCGCTACTTCAGGTCCCATGTATCGACTAATTCCATGTCGCTGACCAGCTCCCTAAGTTCTTGGCTAGTAGTATAGTTAGGTTGTTAGTCCTTTCTGTCGAGCACACAATTAAAATCTCCGCCGAGTATGCAACCATCATATCGTCCCTAGAACAACGGTGTAACCTCATGGGCGTAAAAATCTGCTCTGTCCCTTCTCTTATCCGAGCCTGACGGTGCGTATATGTTAATCAAACGTATTCCACCTATGGTCACGGCCGTACCACGGGCAGAAGGCGAATACTCTACTTCGTTTGCACGTATCCCTTCCTTTAATAGTATCTGTGCCAACGCCTCTCTCGTCACACGGGGAACAGTAAATGTCGTAGCCGTAAAAGTCCGAGAGGGGAAGTACCCGAACTTCCTGTAATAGTGCTATGTCTAAATCCGCAGCCTTTATCATGTCACTGAGCATCTTGATTTTTACCGGCGTCCCAATGCTATTGATGTTAACAGACCCTATCCGATAAGCTTGTTGCATGGCTGTCAACGTAGATAGGGTACCGTACGGTCGCTAATTTTTCCGTACATAGGCTGCTGTCTTACTAACGTCCCCCGCCGTCCCCTCATATGGTCTGCCGTTATTCCGTGCACTCTTCCGGTCTTACACCTGGAGAGTGCTTGGGAGCAGTTCCTCCGGCATCATCTGTTCCCCACGGGGGTGGGTCTTCTGACCAGTCCCCTAGTGCCCCATTGTTGTCCTGCGGTGCAGGCGCCGTAGCCTCCTCAGTAGCCTGTTGCCGTCGTTCGAACTCCTTCGCTGTGTCTGGAGCATCGTCAGCGGTAGGTCGTGTCGCCGTCCCGCTGGACACCGTTGCATCCACGCTAGGCAGTTCTTCTGTATCCATGGTCGTCTGTTCTGTACCCGTTAACGTCTCAGAATTGTCTGCTAGATCAGAGTGGTCGTTCTCCACCGTGAGGCGTCGCTTCTTCCAGCGTTTTGGTGATCGCTGTTTACGTTGCCGGGCCTCGGAATCAGAGGTGAGCATGGTCTCCAGTTGTTCGTGGGGGACGTCGGAATCGTGCGCCGTCGTATTATCGACGTCTGCAAGTGCCTTATCTGAAGGGGCCGCAAGCGGCACCGAAGAGAGGGCATCCTGTGACTGCTGCAGGCGATCCAGCGCAATGTTGTCCTTCCGTGGCTCGCCACGATTCGCCGCTGTCTGTGTGTCCTGGTACGCGTCTGTCTCGCGGCCCACGTCATCACGTAATGCGGCGACATAAGTCATGGGGAGCACAGTCGGATACGGCGTGAGGGGTGGATCATCCCGTGGCAGCTGTAATAACCTTCGTAGAGCACACTCAGAACGTACGTGTCCCTCCTTCCCACACCCAGAGCACGTCCTTGGTTGTCCGTCGTAGATGACAATCGCCCTACATCTACATCTACATCCATACTCCGCAAGCCACCTGACGGTGTGTGGCGGAGGGTACCTTGAGTACCTCTATCGGTTCTCCCTTCTATTCCAGTCTCGTATTGTTCGTGGAAAGAAGGATTGTCGGTATGCCTCTGTGTGGGCTCTAATCTCTCTGATTTTATCCTCATGGTCTCTTCGCGAGATATACGTAGGAGGGAGCAATATACTGCTTGACTCTTCGGTGAAGGTATGTTCTCGAAACTTTGACAAAAGCCCGTACCGAGCTACTGAGCGTCTCTCCTGCAGAGTCTTCCACTGGAGTTTATCTATTATCTCCGTAACGCTTTCGCGATTACTAAATGATCCTGTAACGAAGCGCGCTGCTCTCCGTTGGATCTTCTCTATATCTTCTATCAACCCTATCTGGTACGGATCCCACACTGCTGAGCAGTATTCAAGCAGTGGGCGAACAAGCGTACTGTAACCTACTTCCTTTGTTTTCGGATTGCATTTCCTTAGGATTCTTCCAATGAATCTCAGTCTGGCATCTGCTTTACCGACGATCAACATTATATGATCATTCCATTTTAAATCACTCCTAATGCGTACTCCCAGATAATTTATGGTATTAACTGCTTCCAGTTGCTGACCTGCTATTTTGTAGCTAAATGATAAAGGATCTATCTTTCTGTGTATTCTCAGCACATTACACTTGTCTACATTGAGAGTCAATTGCCATTCCCTGCACCATGCCTGAATTCGCTGCAGATTCTCCTGCATTTCAGTACAATTTTCCATTGTTACAACCTCTCGATACACCATAGCATCATCTGCAAAAAGCCTCAGTGAACTTCCGATGTCATCCACCAGGTCAATTATGTATATTGTGAATAGCAACGGTCCTATGACACTCCCCTGCGGCACACCTGAAATCACTCTTACTTCGGAAGACTTCTCTCCATTGAGAATGACATGCTGCGTCCTGTTATCTAGGAACTCCTCAATCCAATCACACAATTGGTCTGATAGTCCAGATGCTCTTACTTCGTTCATTTAACGACTGTGGGGGACTGTATTGAACGCCTTGCGGAAGTCAAGAAACACGGCATCTACCTGTGAACCCGTGTCTGTGGCCCTCTGAGTCTCGTGGACGAATAGCGCGAGCTGGGTTTCACATGACCGTCTTTTTCGAAACCCATGCTGATTCCTACAGAGTAGATTTCTAGTCTCCAGAAAAGTCATTATACTCGAACACAATACGTGTTCCAAACTTCTACAACTGATCGACGTTATAGATATAGGTCTATAGTTCTGCACATCTGTTTGACGTCCCTTCTTGAAAACGGGGATGACCTGTGCCCTTTTCCAATCCTTTGGAACGCTACGCTCTTCTAGATACCTACGGTACACCGCTGCAAGAAGGGGGCAAGTTCCTTCGCGTACTCTGTGTAAAATTGAACTGGTATCCCATCAGGTCCAGAGGCCTTTCCTCTTTTGAGCGATTTTAATTGTTTCTCTATCCCTCTGTCGTCTATTTCGATATCTACCATTTTGTCATCTGTGCGACAATCTAGAGAAGGAACTACAGTGCAATCTTCCTCTGTGAAACAACTTTGTAAAAAGACATTGTAACGCTACCGCCCTGTCGGACGTGCGTTAACTCTATAAAGCCTGTACTGTAATAAGTTCACGGGCTTCACCTTATAAACAAGGATTTTAGTACATAAATTGACCGCGTGTACCTAATGGAAGCAAGATCGGACCTATACTCAGTCAGTAACTACAGTGAAGCGTCAAGCAAATGTGAAGTATAATTACGCGTTCGCACGGACAAGAAGTACACACAGTAGATATTACCAATGATTAATAATTCGGTCGCCAGCCTAATTAGGCATTGAGTGAGTTTTTCCTTGTACAAGTGTGTGCATGTACCAGCATGACAACACGTAGTAATGTTGCGTTATATGGCAAAGTTTGGAACCGGAAAAATCCACTGAACTAAAGTTTTCTCCTTTTGTACTAATTTGGACGAGCTAAAATTACACAACACCCCACAGCAATGATTACTACGAACTGCATTTTGTATATTGATCAGACTGAAATCGGGCATAGATTACCCTAGAATTAGCAATTTTGAAAGCTCACATACAATGTCACTATTAAGATTGGAAAAAACACTAATACACTTAGGTTTAATATAGAACTTAACTCTGCTGTTCAAGTCTGATCAGTACACTTTAAGATGTGAAAGAATGGACAAGAGAAGGGGGGGCCCTGAAACTGTTATGGTCGTTAAACTGAAACTATTAAGTCCTGAAGGTAATTTAACACTCAAAAATATCAATCTATGGATAACTACTCTTTTCTCTTATTTCTGAATTATTTGACTGTCTCACCTTAATTAAATAACATTGCTAACTCACTTCAAAAAACTCTCTTTCAATATAGACATACTTTTGTTCTTTATCAACATTTGCAATAACACACTGAAATTTAAACTGCTTTATAGCATAGCTTTGTCTGCTGATAATTCTCGTTAATACCATCTTTAAACTTTCAGTTCGGGATACTCGGGTTGCACAATATGTGGTAAGGACCCTGTCTAGGTCAATGATAAGGATAAGTAATGGCTAAGGCAATTCTGGTAAAAGTCACGTTATTATTGAACAGTTAAAACAGTTTCGACACTGGTCCACACAGATACACTTCTAAAGATGAAATAAATGTTTGACCTGTGCAAGTCGGTGCGGCGGTTGGCGGGCAGCGAGATAGCGGGCAGCACCGCACACATACAAGCACGGCTAAGGCTCTCACTGCATCGGCACTTTTCTTCTTCTTAGCGTCGTAATCTTTCCAATTTTTGTGCCTAAGAATATAGCCATACCAAGTAGTCGTCGGACTCGGCACATCCGAGGCTCAATGGAATTCACTTTTCCTGGATAGCCTCCTCGGTACGGTACTTGTTCCTCTGACCGATGCCCAACTCCGACTGTTAACTGAGCCCGTTGTGCCGAACCGCGCCAGTGTGCGTTTTCCCGCGCTCACCTTCTTCCACCTTTTCCCGCTCCCCTACGGGTAGGGTATTCACCACAGGTTTTCTACTACACATATCCTAATGCATTACCTACGTATGGACCAAGTGTATAAATTACAATTTTCACATCTTACAATAGTTTTAACATTAAATACACTTCCCTTTGATTATTACATTACTTGAAATCTAACACAAATAATAACATTTATTTCAAAAGTTGCCCACAGTTTCTTTAACATGACACGAAAAGAAAAAAATTCAAAACATTGCTTACATTAATTTATCGACATTCAGAAAGAAAAAAATTTATCACATGTACAGTTTTCGTTACAACATTTAGTATTTCGGCCTTTAGTCTGTCATCCTCTGTTTCTGTACCATTTTGGTCACAGAGTGTCTGGACATTTTGTTTTGATCCACCTATCGCTTTGACATAAGACCAAAATTTCTTAGGATTTTCTGCCAAGTCAGTACATAGAACTTTACTTTCGAATTCATTGAACGCCTCTCGCATAGCCCTCCTCACACTACATTTCGCTTCGCGTAATTTTTGTTTGTCTGCAAGGCTTTGGCTATGTTTATGTTTGCTGTGAAGTTCCCTTTGCTTCCGCAGCAGTTTTCTATCTCGGTTGTTGTACCAAGGTGGCTCTTTTCCATCTCTTACGATCTTGCTTGGCACATCCTCATCTAACGCATTATGTACGACGGTTTTGAACTTTGTCCACTGATCCTCAACACTATCTGTACTTGAGACAAAACTTTTGCTACAACCAGCGATGTACCAGTATGACGGAACGTGTTTTCGGAGTTCGATCCGTATTTGTCTGACGCCATTGAGGACAGGATACGTCTTGAAACTCGCCCATTTTTCAACCACGTGGGATAGGACCGTTCCGCAAGCACTTCGAATGGAAGCTCAAAGACGCGGATCGTTCGGAGTCCCATACCGGCCTGTTCAACTGTTACCGCTCCAACATTCCCGTCCGAATGACAGAAACGAAGTCCTTGTCGGTGTCGGAGTAGTAGTTCGTCACATGCCGCTTCATTTATGAGCTGGACATAGACTACGCTGCTGACTATAGATAAGTGTATTCCAACTAGAACGTCAGGTTCGATTTTCACCTCGTCCCGTAAAGAACGTTCGATTTCGTAAGTCTTCGGTCGAGCATATTCGCTAACAAAACTAAATTTCAGTGTCGATTTGCGGAACGACAAGGCCATGATTCGTTCTATGTATACCGCCACACACCGCTACACACTTAACGTAAACACCTCTCGCGCAGACGTGCGGCAGGGACGTAAACACCGTCCGAACCGCTGCACCGCTGAAGGCTGACTGGGATGAAATGATGATGAAGACAACACAACACCCGGTCCCTGAGCGGAGAAAATCTCCGGCATAGCCGGGAATCGAACCTGGGCCCGTAGGACGGCAATCCGTCACGCTGACCACTCAGCTATCTTTTTTTTATAAAAACCTTTATTAAAAAAATCAATGTTACACATTCCAAATACATACTAAGTTATACATACATGAAGTTACTTAAACAAAACGGTTTGATCATTTCAATTACGCTGACGTTAAGAAAAGACAACAGGAGATTGTGTTACTAAATTACCAGAAAGAATTAAATTAAACATCAAGAAAAAAATTTTAAAGACATTCAAACTTCAACCTGAAGAAGTAAAATCAGCACTTCGAATTATGAGCTGCAATCTTTACAGAAGCATAATTAGTTCTTTATGATGGATATCAGCAAGGTCGTGGGATAATTTTAAATATAAAGCAGTTTAATAATCATATTAGACAATTTCTGAAATACTAGAGAATGGCGGAAAGGAGATATAGAATAAAGTTGACTAGCCTTCCAACTACACTTTCTGACATTAATTGAATCTAAGTATCTGAAGTGATCAGATCTATATAATCAGTCTCTCACTGCAAAAATGAACAGGGCAATGTGCCAGCCATTGAATATTACATTTATCAGATAGAATCTTATGATTTTAACCAATCGATAAGGACATTTCTATAAAAACCGCCTTTTTCCAAATTTCTAGTATAAGCCAATAATGCACCTTTAATGTTTTGTGTTTGGCACTATTAGACACACAATCTCAATGTCACATAAGTTCTGTACATTAGCTTATAAATTTCAAAAAACTACTCTCTGAAGTAGAAAAAGCACACATAATAAATATACTGTAAAATCTTAAATAGTATCCTTAAAGTAACTACAATACATCACTGTCAACACAGTCTTCTTTTTTATATTAACCAATGCCCAATCTTTCAAATACAATTTTTAGCATATTACCGAACTTTTTCTTGTGATTCGAATAGCTTCTAATTTTGTGGAACTCACACAGCATGTGTACCTTGAACTCTATGATGCTATCGGATCCTAATTTGTTAAGGACGTAGTTAACAAAATTTCCCAGCAACCAGTACACAGCGTTATTTTTTGCTTCTGGGAAATAGCGTGCTTTAGGCCTGTGTATCAATGACAGCGATATATACTGAGGGGATGTTCTTGTAATCAGAGCTATTTGCTCGCGGATCCACTTTCAACTATTCATGTGACCACTGCAAGTATATCTATGAATTACTGTGTCAACTAGATGGCATTGTTGACATAAATTTGTTTCACAGAGTCCGATTGCGTGCAGTCTTTCATTGGTGCTAACTATGTTGTTAACTGTCTTGAACCATGACGTTTTTATATTAGACGTGAGCACATTAGAACTAATGTTTTTCCAAATCTCAGTCCACTCAATGTTTGTAAACTGTCGTTCTATTTTGTTTCTTCCTTCGGTTTTCTTTCGTTCCCGCATTATGGCTCTCGATGTTAAGTGTCGGGACTGCCTGAGTTCGACACTGACATAACTAAACTCAACATAGAAAATCCTCACGTGCTGTAAGCGACTGTTGATATTCTGCACGTCAATCGGGAGAAGCAGGCTTGGAGGTTTAATGATCTCGAAAAGTTGGCTGGTTATGCTTTCTCGTGAGTCTCTTATTAAATTAACTTGCCTTTTGATAAAAAGAGCGGAGGCTTTATCCGTTATATCAGTTAATCCTAGTCCACCATTTTTAGCATCTAAAGTGGCTACTTTAGCAGGTACTCTGAACACTTCACCTCTCCACAAAAAGTTGGTGATTTTGGACATTATTCTCCTCGCTATCATTCTCGGTATTGGAAACAGCTGGGCAGTATAATAAGCCTTAGCAAGGATGCATGAGTTGATATACTGTGTTCTTTGAACTTGGTTCATATATCGAGTTAAATTCTCTACAACGGCTCCTTGCACTTTATCTGCTGCAACTTTCCAATTTAAAGCCGTCATTTTCATAGGGCATGCTGTCAGGGTGATCCCAAGTGTTTTATGTTGTCGGACTAATTTTGCCCAATCGACGTTGATATTATCAAAACCCCTGAGATTTAACATCTTACTTTTTTTCCGTTTGCATTGGCTCCAGATGCTCTACAGTACGAATCAATCACTGTTGCTAGCGTGGTTACCTCGTCATTATTCCTTATAATGGCCCCTATATCGTCAGCATAGGCTCTTATAACTGTTTTATTTCCTGATAATGTTAAGCCTTTTAATGTAGCATGGACATGTCGGAGGAAAGGTTCCAGCGAAATGGCGAAGAGCGACATGGACAGAGGACTTCCTTGAGGAACACGTTGTATTTGCATCGGCCTGGATTGTTGACAATTCACCGCTATTTTAGCATTTATTCCAGTTGCTATGTTCTTAATCAACTGTATGACCCTATCGTTGAAACCTATTTTCTTCAATGTCTGTAGAAGATATTCATGGTTTACTACATCGAACGCTTTATAAAAATCTAAAAACAATAAAGCACACTTTATGTTTGTTACAGAAGTTATTGCACTGATATCCCTGAATTCCGCTAGATTTTGAAAAATGGCTCAGCCTTGCGCACAGTTCTGATGTTGACTAATAATTTTATCTGTAAGGCATGAAATTCTCTTGTTTATTATTCTAGCTATTAATTTATAATCAGAATTCAGCAGTGAAATTGGACGAAAATTATTTAAATCTTTGTTTCCATTATTTTTTGGCACCAGAACAATTTTACTCTCCTTAAACTCAGCCGGAATCATTTTACCCTGAATAACCTCATTTACAATGTCCGTGATTTTCGCACCTACTATTGGCCAGTAACGGATGTAAAACTCTGCTGGCAGACCATCCGGTCCTGGGGATTTTTTTGGCGGTGAGGCGCACAGAGTCTCATACACGTCTTCTTCACTGACAACCTCGAGAAAATTTTCGTTGTCATCTTCTGTCAGCTGTGGGGCTAGGATGTCAAGGAATTTTTCCAAGGAAGCATTACTTTGATGTACAGAATATAGCTCGCAATAATAGCGATAAATCTCGTCCATGATATCCTGCTGGGTTCTGAGAATCGTACCGTGTTTTGTTCGAATTTCTTCAATAAAAGTCCTTCTCCCGGTTTTCGTATGCTTCACTAAGTACAGGGAAGTAGTTTCATCTTCTGACACCGAATTTGCCTTCGATTTTATTTTCAACCCTTCCATTTGACTTCTCTTGATATTAAGTAACTTGGCTTTGACTTTTTTTATGTCTGCTATCCGAAGTGAGGAACCTGCTGCAACTTGATCATATAGATCTCTCAAAACGGAATAATAGTATTCTATAGTGCATTTCATTTCCCTTGCGCTCTGGGCACTGTATTGAATAAGAACTTTCCTCAACTTTGGATTTGCCATTTTAACCCACCAGTCAATAGCAGTGGCATATCTACTACGGGCTCGCAGGCATATTGCCCATGGTTCTTTAATCAGTTCTTCTAAATCATGATTGACTAACAAGGAAGTGTTCAAATTCCACTGATTCTTGAATCGTCGAACCGGCTGTCTTGTTAGATTTATGCAAGCTAAGACACTTGAATGGTCTGAAAAGTACGTAGGAATGGTTTCTACTTTTGTCACGGAAGTTACAAGATTTTTAGAAATATATAGTCTATCAATCCTGCTACGTGATGTTGCCGTGACATAAGTGAACTCAACAGTGGAGGGGTATTTGATTTCCCATATATCCTTTAATTCTAAACCAGTAACTAATTGTTTTAGTTCACTTAGAAATTAAAATTAGGTAACTGATCTTTTCGATTTAAAACACAATTAAATTCACCTCCAAGTAATAACTGTCTTGGCAATTTCCTTAACAAGTATATAAATTCATCTTCGAAGAAACGTGCCCTGTCAGCTCGACGAGAACTTCCTGAAGGGGCGTACAAGTTGATGATAGTCACATCATAGATATTTAGTCCTATTCCCCTTCCGGATTCCAGTCGTTCCACCTCGCTTACTGTAATCCCTTCCCTCACCAAAATAGCTGTTCCAACACTTGTTTCGGGAGACACATTTATATAACTGACAAAACCGGGAATTACCAAATCCGAAGTTAGAACTTCTTGTAACAGGGCAATATCAGTCGCGGATTCGTACAAAAATTCTTTAAGGGCCGATAATATCAAACCGGTCGTGATTTTATTTATGTTTATAGTGGTGACAGAATAAGATTGCGTCATTGTGCTGTCACTATGTAGTTGTTTTGATGAACTAATTTAGTTTACTGTGGTTCATGTTTCAGTTAAGCTGTAACAGTTTTCTCGGAAGGCTGAACATGGAATAACACTTCAATCAGTTTATTAGTTACTGTCCCGTTTTTTCCTACTTCTGATGTTTTCTCTTGTACCGCAAGCAGACTGATTTCCTGGTAAACTTTCTGATTTTTCCTCCAGTGATTCGTGTACGACCGTTTCGGACTGAACATTCTTTGGGCTTGGGTCGCCCCTACCGGATTTTCCCTTCAAAAAATGGTTCAAATGGCTCTGAGCACTATGGGACTTAACATCTGAGGTCATCAGTCCCCTAGAACTTAGAACTACTTAAATCTAACTAACCTAAGGACATCACACATATCCATGCCCGAAGCAGGATTCGAACCTGCGACCGTAGCAGTCGCGCGGTTCCGGACTGAAGCGCCTAGAACCGCTTGGCCACAACGGCCGGCATTTTCCCTTCCCTTGGTTACGAGCTACATTCTCATTTGGTTGCGTCGGTCTTTTACTTCGCGGCTTATCTGGAGCAGCAGCAGACGCTTCAGCAATTTCGGTTGCCGGCGCCTGCCCTGAGGTGTTGACCGTGATTTCAGTTTGGCCACCACTTCCTCGTTCTTTATTAATTTCACTCACTTTCTGATCGAGGGAAAGAAATGGAGACTGCAGTTTTGCAGCCTCTCCCTGAATTTGTTTATTAACAGATACATTCTGATCTTTGCAATCGGCTACTGCACCTGTTGTTTCTTGCAAATTAATGCTGCTTACACCCCCTTCATTTTCTGGTACCGTATGTGTATTATCTTTCTGTTCATTAGTTTCCATTTGCCTTCAGGTTCCTCTGCCTTCTCATCGCACTGTTTTTGCTTGCGAAGTGAGGGACTGGGACAAGACAGCTCGTCCTCTGAACAACTATCAGTTATCTCCAGAGGTCGTTTTTTCGGTTGCGTATCAGTTTCACGAGTAGTGGCAACAGGGTTTCCTTTTGTTGTTAACGAGGGAAATTGACTGTTATCGTGAAGGGAGACATCAGCTTGGCCCGCTGCGTTAACATCCTCAACCAGTTGTTCCGGGCTATTCTTTGGTAACAGATCATTTAAGGTAAGCTTCTGACGCTGTATCAAATTACTTTTAAGAACAACAGTTCGCCGCGGACATTTCTGTCTGAAGTGGCCGGTTTCGTTACATATATGACATGTAGCTTCCTGACCTGTATAAACAATTTGTGCCTTATACCCACAAGACGGAATATTCGTCTTAACGTCCATCTCTACACAGCGGACCCCGTTAAAATACTGCAGTTTAAAGCGAGGCGACCATCTTTGATTTGCAATTGATTTAACGTCTCCGTAGTTTGAAAGAGCTTCCTTAATCTTATCATTTTCAATTTCAGTGGGAAGATTCAAGACACGAACGGTTTTGTAATGAATATCCGCTCTATAGATGGAAACCTTACTTTTATAACCATTTCTATGCACAAAATCTACTTCATAGCCCCACTTTCGTAACACTTTATCAACAGTCGAAGCACTGATTAACTTGACAAAAACACAGTATTTTTCCTGATCCAGTTGCCAGGTATGAACGGTTTCAGAATTTAGACCAATTACCTGTGTAATCCAGTCATCTATTTCCAGGGATGTCGGCTGAACAGGACGAGATTCCTTGTCAAAAGCAAATACCAGAGTATTCTTCCTGAGGTTTGTAGCCATGGCTAATCCAGCGAAGCAATTTCGGTTAAACAACCGAAATTCCAGTAGCAGCAGCAAGACCAGAAAGAGCGATCAGATCACAAGGAACAGGAACGAACACGGAGATTAACGGACGGACGGCACTCGGCGAAGCACAAGTACAGCGATGTAAACACTGAAGTGCAGCGCAACAGTTAACAGCGGCCACTCGCGAGCGCGGCTGAATCGGAACTGGGGCGGACAACGTGTGTCCACAGAAATGGTCCCAAAGAACCTCACCACTGAGCTGAACAACAAGCGGAAAGAAGTACGTCTTGATCTTATGGGCCGTTTTCGAAGGGACCAGAATTCTTTGTTCCCTTTATCACAAGTGATGAATTACAGATTTTCAAATATTGTCTCGAAGTCGTAAATGACACGCTGAAAACTCTTCCTATCACAAAGCGAGAATAAAGAAATACAAAGTCACATTGATGCACTTCTTTTTAATGGAGTATCTTCCTAAAGAATAATTGCCTTCAGGACAAACTGTCACTCAATCTTTTCATCTGAAAGTTGTTGAAGAATTCAGGAAATGGATGGTTTATGTGCGACGAGGCGCTGCATGCTTTTGGTTGCTTCACCGTGATAATATCGCCTATTACATGGCAACCTCCGTATACGAATTTTTGGCGAGAAATGCTATCCATTTGTTTCCGCCCCCTTCCACCCCCCCCCCCCCCCCCACTTCTGTCCCCCCTCCTTTCCCTTCCCAGAGTCACTTGAATAGGTGTCAATTTAACATCAATGTTATGAAAAATGGAAGTGTCAGGGAGTTAAGAAACAGCAGAAATGATATTAACACGAAACTGAGCATCAAAACTAGGGACCATGTACTAGACAAAGTGAAGGAATTTTGGTACTTTGGAAACAAACACCCATGTAGGACGCAGCAAGGAATGTATAGATAGTAGGGGCAAAGAGAGGATAACAAGCGAATGGAAGTCTGTTGGTCTCAAATTAGCTACAGACAGAAATTTCCGACAATGTATGTCCAGAGCACACAATTCTATATAAGTGAAACATGAACTGTGAGAAAATCGAAAAAAATAAGATCGAAGCCTTGAGATTTGGTAATGCAGAAGGATGCTGGACTCTAAGCGGAGTGTTGACATATGAGGAGGAAACACTAAATAGTAGAAGCGATAGAGCGTTAAGACGTGTGTTGATGTATCAAGGAATAACATCAAAGGTACTACATGGAGCCGTAGAAAATAAAAATTATAGGGGAAGACAGAGACAGGTATGTATAGAGAGCACTGGAGTAGGTGCTCGCTAACCTGACATGAAGAGATTGGAGCAAGAAAGGATAATCTGGTGGATTGCATCAGACCAGAGAGAAGAGAGATTTTAAAAACGAGAGAAAATTTAATAAAATGTTGACCAAGTGTGAGTAATACTTGCGCACTGAGGTTTTCGTACAAACTTAATTATGCACGTAGACAGTTCATCCCAGGAATTGAGAACCTTGAAGATTTTGGCTTGTTATCGCTTTTGATGCTGGCTATATATCTGTCCGGGGAATTCTAAGACTGTAGCTAAATCTCTACTGAGACTAGCCTAGACACACCAAAAGAAGTGAGCAGCTGATATCGGCTAATATATGTACACAAAGAAGAAAACACACTCTAAGACAAGAATAAAGACATACCACGAACGATTATCTGAATGGGGCAGAAATTGGTAGATGTGACTTACTTGTACAGATAAACAAATGATTACAACTTGAGAAAAGTTGGCTGATTCATTGAAGAGAAATGCAATCTACGTTCTATTATGTGATACAATTATAATGTAACAGTTTTAGCATTTTTTTCCTTACTTGGTTCGTGCCAAATTTCATGATTATAGGACAACAGGAAGTACCCTATAGGTTTTGATGAGTGAGTTTCCGAGTACCAAGTTATGTGACATAAATAGCCATAAGTTGTTACTACATTGGCTTAGAACCTTGAAACTTTTACACCGCCAAGTGACAATAGACCTTATAGACAGACAGACAGACAGACAACAAAGTGATCGTATAATGGTTCCGTTTTTACCGACTGAGGTGCGAAACCCGAAAAAGAACTTCACATCTGCTTCACACTATCATAGCGTGGTGCTAGAGGAGGCAAAACAAAACGATATGGCCCACAGATGAAGTGCAGGTGGCGTGCCATGTCTATTTATTCATTTTTATTTTTTTTCTGGCTGCTCTAGACCCAGACTCTGAAGCGGGGACTTCAAACATGGACCTCCAAACAACGAAAAGATTAATTATGTAACTTCATTTTTTCGAGCTGTTAATTAAAACTTTGTGATTACCTGTCGCACTTTAATCGTGCTGCATTCTTATTAGAAACACCATTATATGTTGTTTTTTCTACACTGATGTGTGGTCGATGAATGCGGTGTAAACATTAACGTAACTTTTCGAGATGCTAAAGGGGTCGAAACTGGCTAAAATCAAACGAATTAAAATGTGTACGTCAGATAACAAGCAGCATTAAAAAGATAAATAGCTTATTTTATGAATTTCTGATTATATATTTCGCAGTTGCTGTGCGTCAAATTTCTTGTGATTAAAGTTTATCTTTTGGTGTAATGTCTAAGCGGAGCGAATGCAAGACTGATTACAAATTCTTTCAGCAGTTTCTAATTACATATTTTGCAACTGCTATATATCAAATGTCTTATGATTAAGGTTCATTCCTGGCCAAACGTTGGAGCACAGCGAAAACAAAACTCCCTAGAAATTAGACAATGGATTTTGTCCACGTTTTCATTGCCAACAGTGGGAACTGGATAAGTGAGGTATCATATCGTGCAGTGTGAGGTCTAGGTTTCCAAAAAGAGGTATAAAAGCTTGAAAATAATCATGGTAATTAATAAAATCTTACTCATAATTGGTGATAAGAGGGAAAATTGAAAGAATCAAAGTATGTACATGAAGTTTCAATAAATTCATCTCATCAAGCCTTTGATGTTTAATTGTCAGTAAAAGGATTGAGATAAAAATACTTCGGAAAAAAGTTGGTCAAATGTCTTTTATTTATCTAAATTAACTGAAGCTATGTGGTTCCGCAGACCTTTTCAAGTCTTAAACATCTATGGTATGTATGTAGACCGAAGCAACGACTGAAAATTTGTAGCACAGCTGAGATTCGAACCCGCGTGTCCTCTTCAGTAGGCAGATGCACTCACCACTTCACCATTCTCGCACAGTCGTTGTGCACCGCCGCACAACTACCATAGCATGCCTCCCTCGTCAATCCAAATTTCAATTTACGCCTCAGCTTACTTGTTTGCCCCCTCTGCAATACTGTTTGAGTTTAGTGGGAATACCAAGCGGGTTGAGGCGTGTATGGGAATTTGGACCGAGCAGACAGGCATACTACGGTAGCCTGTGCAGTCGTGCAAAGTTATTGTACCAGTGTATTGGCGTATTGGTTAGCGGATCTGCCTAGTGAACAGGCGACCCATGTTCGACTCCTGGCCTTGGTACAGAATCCCATTCGTTGCTTCAGTCTGCACAAGGACATGATATTTGTCCGAAAGTAAGAAACAAAATAGTTTGGTGATACATTTGATGTACATTTGCATGATGTCTGGGTTCATTTACAGCAAAGGTGGTATTGACTAAAAATTTAAAACTCAACGCTTAACTCAGAATCTTTGAATTTTAAAGAGTACTGGGGGATATATGTCTAATGGACTGCATAGACGGTACAATCTCATTTGCTGTACGTGATTTCGAGCAGCATTCAAACGTCAAATGTTTTACTAAACTGTTTTATTAACTTGTTTTAGACAAGTTATTTCATAAAACATTTTCACGGGTTTTTCTTTTTTTTCTTTTTTCTTTTTTTCCTTTGATTTCGGTAATCCTTCCGACATCTACCTTATGGTCAACACTCTCTTTTCCTGATTACACGTAGTTTTTGGACCGTATTTGCATACTACACTACTGGCCATTAAAATTGCTACACCACGAAGATGACGTGCTACATACGCAAAATTTAACCGACAGGAAGGAGATGCTGTGATATGCAAATGATTAGCTTTTCAGAGCATTCACACAAGGTTGGCGCCGGTGGCGACACCTACAACCAGCTGACATTAGGTAAGTTTCTAGCCGATTTCTCATACACAAACAGCAGTTGACCGGCGTTGCCTGGTGAAACGTTGTTGTCATGCCCCGTGTAAAGAGGAGAAATGCGTACCATCACGTTTCCAACTTTGATAAAGGTCAGATTGTAGCCTATCGCGATTGCGGTTTATCGTATCGCGACATTGCTGCTCGCGTTGGTCGAGATCCAATGACTGTTAGCAGAACATGGTGGGTTCAGGAGGGTAATACGGAACGCCGTGCTAGATCCCAATGGCCTCGTATCACTAACAGTCGAGATGACAGGCATCTTATCCGCATGGCTGTAACGGATCGCGCAGCCACGTCTCGATCCCTGAGTCAACAGATGGGTACGTTTGCACGACAACAACCATCTGCACGAACAGTTCGACGACGCTAGCAGCATCATGGACTATCAGCTCGGAGACCATGGCTGCGGTTACCCTTGACGCTGCATCACAGACAAGAGCGCCTGCGATGGTGTACTCAACGACGAACCTGGGTGCACGAATGGCAGAACTTCATTTTTTCGGATGAATCCAGGTTCTGTTTACAGCATCGTGATGGTCGCATCCGTGTTTGGCGACATCGCGGTGAACGCACATTGGAAGCGTGTATTCGTCATCGCCATACTGGCGTATCACCCGGCGTGATGGTATGGGATGCCACTGGTTACACGTCTCGGTCACCTCTTGTTCGCATTGACGGCACTTTGAACAGTGGACGATACATTTCAGATGTGTTACGACCCGTTACTCTACCCTTCATTCGGTGCCTGCGAAACCTTAGATTTCAGCAGGCCTTTCTGGATACCGAAAATGTTCGACTGCTGCCCTGGCCAGCACATTCTCCAGATCTCTCCCCAATTGAAAACGTCTGGTCAATAGTGGCCGAGCAACTTGCTCGTCAGTACTCTTGATGAACTGTGGTATCGTGTTGAAGCTGCATGGGCAGCTGTGCCTTTACACGCCATCCAAGCTCTGTTTGACTCAATCCCCAGGCGTATCAAGGCCGTTATTACTGTCAGAGGTGGTTGTTCTGGGTACTGATCCCTCAGGATCTACGCGGCCAAACTGCGTGAAAATGTAATCACATGTCAGTTCTAGTATAATGTATTTGTCAGCCCGTTTATCATCTGCATTTCTTCTTGGTGTAGAAATTTTAATGGCCAGTAGTGTAATAACGTTTGGGGATGAGATTCGAACAGAGTCGGAGGCAGCAAGCTGCACGATAACGAAATGTGTGACAACGCGTCGTGGCTGCTCCGAGCCGCGCGCTGCGGTGGATTTCCGCGCAGTCTTTGTGCAGTGGCCCCACGCGCGTTCACAAAGACGACACGGCGGCCCGTTTCTCTCCGGCTGTCTGTCTGGAGGGGCTTAGCGTTTCACCAATAACGCGCCCTTCCTGCAGACCCCGCGAGCTCAGGCAGACGCGGAGGGGCGCGCCGCCTTCTGTCTTCTGGCGCCACGGGTAGCTGCGCACCTCCCTGCCGGGACAGACCTTCACAATCAGAACGACAACCTACGTTGTGTACCGTGGCCCCACACAGTTTGGTCGATCAGGAATTGAGAAGGTACTAGTGTTCTCTCTCTCCCTCTTCTCTCTCTCTCTCTCTCTCTCTCTCTCTCTCTCTCTCTCTCTCTCTCAGGGACCCTTATAACGTTACCGTCTCTAGTTTGAAGTAAGACACGAGTTTAACTATCAAACATAATAGGACGCAGACTTCAAATTACGTAAGTTATTTATTGAAAATTCTTTCTTTGGCGGCAATGTTATAAGAAGAACTGAGGGCAAAGGATGGAATTATCTTTTTTTTTTATTTATCAAAATTTGTTTCACATGCAAGAAAAATTACCGTTATTATCATTTTCTTGGCTGGATTTCTGGGGTTAACTATGGTCTACAGTTTGCTTCGAGAATGATTCGTTTAGCAGCTTTTTATTTATTTGAGTTCGAGCAGAAATAATGTTTTCTCTTCAGAAAAATATACGCAGAAAGGTTATCGAACTTCGAAAAATAAATATAATTGCAAGTTCTAACGAATATAACAATTAAATGGCAACCATTCAAAAGATGGTGCATAAAAAGATTTAAACATATTATCTAGACAGATGTCAGCACACACATATAGCGTAGGAAATGCGTTACACAAACACCGACTTTAATGCAATTTATTTACCGGCCGGTTTTAGTCCAGGGCCATGTATTGTACAAAAACAAAACAAAAAATGCAGTAAAATGCGGTGACCAATATGACCTGCACGGTAAAAAGTTACTAAAACAACGTTCATAACAAGCTATTCACTAAGGTACCTTCCATTAGGGATGTGGATGCATTCGACGACTGTGATATGATTTTCAAAATGATGGAGCACAGTATTTAATCGTCCCTTCCTTTCAGGCTTTATTAAAGCAAATCTAGATTTCGGCTAGTGCCTAGCCATTATCAACGCACTATTTCATAGTATAGGTCCCCTGACTACTGGTGTTCTCCACAAAGCCTACCTTCATTAAACAGTAGTCTTGAAAGAACTGTGACAGAAGCCCAAACAACAGGGGACTCACGTACTAGGACATGCATTGATTTTATAAAATAATGCAGTGATAATGGCTACGCACAAGCCGAAATCTAGATTTGCTTAATAAAGCCTGAAAGGAAAGGACGACTAAATACTGTGCTCCATCATTTTGAAAACTATTCACTTCACCCTACATTTTTGTGTATATTCGTATCTGAGGCTACTAAGACTACTTTGTACTACACCTTCTATTGTAGATGTCTTGGTGGATATTTAATTACTCGGAAGGATGACTGTAGGCCAAGAAAGGATACTGTATGTACATACTGTTACTTATGAAATAAGAATTACCTCAATAACTTCGTTGTCATTTTGAAAATTTAGGGTGCCAGATTTAAATGTTATTTTCATTCTGCCATCCCTATATTTTCTTGTCTTGTGTCTTGCAATGTCACTTAGGGCTAGATCTTTAATATAAATGAGACTATACCTTTATTGCTTTGTTGCTTCTGAGATAGATTGCTGATAACAGCTATTTAATCATATCTAGTTATTTTACCTATAGATGATTAAAACTTTTATTTTCAACTTACCATACGATGTGTTGATAAATTGCGCATGATATTATCTGTAATAATTACAACAATGTCCCACATATTGTATTTGGTTATAACAATTATGGTTACTTTTATAGCTCATTTTCTTCACACAACACTTCACCTAGCATACGTTTTAGAGTTTCATCATATATGAGGATAAATTGGCATACAAGCTGTACCCTTTGAATTTACTTTATGTTTGTAAGACATTAATCATCAGTTGTATTGCCAAAAATACTCTCAAACACACGTATCTAGTTGAAAAACCTGACTTCTGCTGTAATCTTTCACATAAGATAGTTGTATTATTTTCTGTAGTATTTTATGCACATGTGTTTTAGATTTTGGTCTTGTAATTTGTAATATCTTCGAGTATCTTTCATGTCTGTGCTTACTTCGTATTCCATGGTACTTGACCATGATATTGTGATCAAATATGACTTTATTGTTGACTAACCAGAGCCGGGTTTATGTATTCATTTGTGACGATTAGCGTCTGCATTTCACACACTTATTGTGTTCAGAATTGTTCTGCTTGACTTAAATTATGTATCTTAGATTTCGAAAAGTGTGTGATATGTAATGCTCCTTTCATAATTCCATATTTGACATAAGTGTCTTCTTATGAAATTTGTTACTGCAATTTTTGACCTTGCAGGTCGTATTGGTCACTTCTTTTTGCTGCAATTTTTGTTTTGTTTCTGTACAGTACCATGAACAAGGTCCAGGACTGTAACTGGTTGCATGAAAGTCAGCATTTACTACAGCATAAAAAGATCACGATTCAAACGAAAAGTCTCCAAATTTAAATATTTCTCTTTCTTTCACTGGTATTCTTTTACTATACTTTTCACGGAAAAGGTGATCGAATAACGTAGTCTATATGTTTTTAATTTTTTAAATGTGAACCAGGTTTTACAACGTTTATATGAATTGATGCAGCACACCTTCAGTCTCGTGTCTGTAATAACAGCGACAATTGCGTTAGTAAGAGACGAATAGTGAGTATGATAGCAAAAGTGCATGAGCGCAAGAGCAAGAGCGACCAGAAACAAAGAGGCAAGCAATCTTTTCACAGTAGTACAAGTCTTTAAGCAGTACCTTAACACTTTTGACAACCACAGAGACACTATACCTAGTTCTTGGTTGGGTAGGTCTCTGCTGACGGCTTTCATCTTTGCGTATCGCTGTGTTACATAGATTCTTGTCAGAATAAAATTAAATATTATTACACGTAAGTGTGCTAGACGCTGTCATTTAATAATTTTTTCTCTTGATATGGGGAAAAATTCTTTAAGACTGGTTGTGATGTCACACCCCGGTTGTTCAGGCCTGACCTAGCAGATATGCCAAAGACAGCTGAGTCTGTAGAAATGGATAGCTAGTACAGAATGTGTCTCTGCAGTGAATCAGTGTACTAACAACACGCGAAACAATTTTACAATTGAAGTTGTAAACGTGGCAGGTAACTTTCAAAGTCTACGGAAGACACTTACAAGAAGAGTTAATGGGACTTATACTGTAGTATTGAGGCATTTTTTTATATCACTTGGCAATAGAAGAAGAAGCCAAAATTAGTAAGATAATTAAAACTAAAATATGCAGAACACAGTATAGAACATGTCGTGGAAGAGACAGAGAAGATCCAACGAAAAGCATCGCTTTTCGTCGCAGGTTCGTTTTCTCAGTGTGAGAAAGTTACGGACATGCTCAACAAACCCCCGCTGCCTGGGTCTTGTGTTGTCCTGGGTGTTGTGTTGTCCTTAATTCGTGTCGTAATTACTGACAAGCAAATCGCTTCAAACACACTGTCGTATAGTCTTTCCTCTATTGGGATGGCTGCATGTCCACGAACAGAAAGCCAATAAAATTAATTTTTTTTAAAATTCAAAAACCACTGGCAGATGCTACAAGAAAGGCGCTGTGCTTCACGGAGAAGTTTACTGTCGGTATTTCGAGAGAACATTTTCTGAGAAGATTTGGGCAACATATTACTTCCTCCCACATATGTCTCACGAAATTAGATGCCATACCGAACTTTACCAACAGTCTTTCTTCCCACGTTACCAGAGGTACCCTCCACCACAAACCGTAAGATGGCCTGCGGAGCATAGATGTCGATGTAGATGTAGTTGTGGAAGTAGATGCTGTTGGGTGTAATAGTTACTTACAGATGTAAAAATAAGCACAAGATAAGGAAATATCGATCTCATCATACCAGTCAATAGATTGACGGCTTTAAAACGGAAGGAAGAAAGGCGAGAATCTTGAGACTTCAGTCTGACTGAAACAAAATACAAGAACCATACACGTCGGTCAAATGTTCCAGAAACTGGCTGGTAGTTTCCAACAGACACCAAAGTAAGTCATGAGATATGCGTAAGTCTGTAATTAAGCTGTCTAGGAAGCATACAAATAATACAGCAGGTAGAAGAATGACTTTATTGATCGAAAAGTATGCATGACGTGTTTCGGAATTATCTTCATCCTCTGAACTGTCATCTTATCTTATATGCACAACTGGTAACGGTCTTGTCCTTGTCCTACCTTTGCACTTGGATTCTGAGTATGGAAACAATTCCTAAACGCGTCATGCATACTTTTTTATCAATAAAGTCATCCTTCATGTGCTTGTGACGTTTTTTGCGTCTTATCCAACTTAACTAGGGAACTACGCACATTTAGTAGAATGGTCGCTAGCCTCCTGCTTGACTTTATGTCACACTTTTATTAAGTCACGAAATGTATAAAGCGAGAACTAATTTGCTGTACTGGCGCAAGAAGGAGTCTACTTGTCTGCAGACTATCCTCGATGTTTAGCTACATCCTCTCTTTACAGGAACCAGAATAAATTAAATAAGACTCTCCGAGCTTGTTTCCGGGAAGCGAGATTAAATTCCTCTGTCCCCCTTTTCACGGCCTTCCCGCCATCTGGGCAGGAGAGCTGCCGAAGTTTATCACCTCGTAAGGTAAAAAGGGCGCCGAGGCCGTAAACCGCCCGCACTCCCGAAGATGGCGCTTTTCCATTAAGCATTTACCACTTTTCTCACTAACCGTAAAATGTCTTTTTTTCATTTTATTTTCGAAATTCTTCTTTGGCCGCGAATCAGATTCTTAACTGACAAGTAAATCATATCGAAACGGGATTCCACTTTCGAACTGTGCATTCCAAAGAAGAATCGAAGTCATCAACATATCAATAAACTACTTCGTAGCGTTCGTATAAGAGGCCACAATCTGAATGGCACAACACAGAGTAACTTAATGTCGTTATTGATAAGTAATTTGTATTTTGAATCCTGCCCCGGGCATGGGTGTGTGTGATGTCCTTTAGTTTAAGTAGTTTAAGTAGTTTAAGTAGTTCTAAGTTCTAGGGGACTGGTGACCTCAGAAGTTAAGTCCCATAGTGCTCAGAGCCATTTTTTGTACTTTGAAGAGACAATGTGGGCAATAAAGGAGTATCTTGATGTGGTAGTTGTTCCACACATGATACGCTTCAGTGATGGCAATGTAGTACCCAAGTTCCTGTCAAACCTGAACAGCAATTGAGTCGGAAATTTAATGTAATGAAACGCGTGCTAGCAAATAGCTATAATATGCTCTTCAACCGAAAGAAAACTCAGTCCATGGTGAACGTAACAAATTGACGTACTTTATGGCAAAATGTTTAACTCTGACAAGAGACTCTTGAAGAGTTGGATTAATTTCTGCGACGTTCAAAGTACTATACACTTAAAAAACAAACACCGTCCGGAAAGACCTCGAAGGCTGAACGGTACCGACCGGCCGCCGTGTCATCCTGCTCTCGTAGGCGTCACCGGATGCGGAGGGGAGTTTTTATCAGTTTTTGTGACCGGTGCCACTACTTCTCAATCAAGTAGCTCCTCAGTTTGCCTCACAAGGGCTGAGTGCACCCCACTTGCCAATAGCACTCGGTAGTCCCGGACGGCGAGCCATGTTAGTGCTAGCCAAGCCCGACAGCGCTTGACTTCGGTGATCTGACGGGAGACGGTGTTACTACTGTGGCAACGCCGCTGGCAAGTAGACTAGAATGATTTACAAGAAAAGTGAAACACCCAGTTGAGGAGGAGGAACCGGCATGAAACTTCACGTGCTGAGGGGGTGTGTGATGTTATTTCAGTATTCACAAGTCAAATTTCCAAAGAACTTGACAGTATGAGCGTGTCTGTCAGTACTTCAGTGCACCTTCGCTGCTCTGGATGCATACACTTGATATCATGGATACTAGCATCGGGTCTGAGTTGACGTCTACAAATGCCCTGTCGGGAACACCTCTAGGGACCTTGTTAGCCACGGGAGTACCTCATCGTCATTCTGAAAGTTCACAGAGACACTATATTTATGCGAACGAGCAATGTCTTGTTGCAAATGCCACCACGAGAAAGTGCCTCCCCCTTCCCTCCCTGATAAAACCGCTCGATACATCAGGTGTACGGTACAAAAAGAAAGCAACTACTAAGGTAGCAGAGTACTTGTTCCTTTTTTTAGGTTTTGCGGTACTTTGAGGTACTCTGGTAAACACTCGCCAGTCGATTCTCAGCTATGGACATCGGTCCGCGTTCAGAGTGAAGACACTCAAAATTTTATCAGTGTATTCGTGACAACGTTCCCGAATTTACTGCTCTCCAGGAAAGTTCTCATGCTCAAATTATTCTTGAAACTGATTGCTGGCTAATGCCTGAAGTTGGAAGCTCTCATACATATAACGACTCGTGGAATGTTTACTGGAAGGACACATTAAACGCTGTAGGATGGGGAGTGTTCACTGTAGCTGACAAAAATATTGACGTTCAAATTGAGTGTGACAGCGATGTTACCTGGTCTTGTGTGACAGATCTAGGCGAAACCAAATTGATTGTTGGACATTTTTGGAAAATTTGGAAATTTGTGGTAACGTCTTAAGGGACCAAACTGCTGAGGTCACCGGTCCCTAAGCTTACGCACTACTTAATCTAACTTTAACTAACTTACGCTAAGGACAACACACACACACACCCATGCACGAGGGAGGACTCGAACCTCCGACGTGACAAGACCGTGACAAGACGCCTGCACATTTTTACCGGCCACCTGACTCAGCTGTAACAGTTCTAGAGCCATTCAAAAATATCCTACAGTCGGTAGCCCATAGATTCCCGGATCATGGAGTATTATTTGGAGGCGACTTTAGCCTTCCGAGTATAAATTGGATCGTCTATGGATTCACTGCGGGAGGGTGCACACAGACCGTTGTGCGAAGTACTTTTGAACACGTTTCCTGAAAACTGTCCTGAGCAGCTAGTTCGGCCGCCCACACGCAGTGGAAGTATCTTAGATCTTGTAGTCTTGTATCTACAAACAGGCCGCACCTTATCGATGACGTCAGTATAGAGACATATTAGAGATAATGATGTAGTCGTAGCGACTATAGTTACGAAAGTTAATAATCAGTCAAGAAGGCTAGGACAGAGTTTCTCCTAGAAAGAGTAGACAGGCAGTTGTTAGTACCTCACTTAAACAATAAGTTGAAATGTTCTGAATGTTCAAATGTGTGTGAATTCCTAAGGGACCAAACTGCTGAGGTCATCGGTCCCTAGACTTACACACTACTTAAACTGACTTACGCTTAGAACAACGCACAGACCCAAGCCCGAGGGAGGACTCGAACCTCCAGCGGAAGAGGCCACGTAATCCGTGACAATGCGCCATAGAATGCACGGCCACTCCGCGCTGCAATGAGTTGCAATCTTTAGTCCCAGCGTGATGGACGTAGAAGTTTTATAGGTAAAGTTTCAACACGTTGTAAATCGTTCTCTGGACTACTATGCGCCTAGTGAATGGATTGAGGGCGGAAAAGACCTCCCACGCTTTAGCAACGAAATTCCGAAAACGCTGAGGAAACAAAGGCTGTTGCACTCTCGGTTCAAAAGAGAACGAGCAGATGAAGGCAAAGGTCAGTAGAGACCTGTGCGTCTCCGAAAAGATCTCTGCGTTGAAGCACACAACAACTACCAGCGTCATACCTTAGCAAAAGATCTAGCCGAGCACCCGAGAAAATTATGGTCCTTTGTAAAATCGCTAAGCGGATCTATGGAGCCATCCAGTCATTCATCGACTACGCTGGTGTGGTAGCTGAAGATAGTAAAACGAAAGCCGAAGGTTTATATTCCGAATTTAAGACGCCGGCCGATGTGGCCGAACGGTTCTAAGCGCTACAGTCTTGAACCGCGCGACCGCTACAGTCACATGTTCGAATCCTGCCTCGGGAATCGATGTGTGCGACGTCCTTAGGTTAGTTAGGTTTAAGTAGTTCTAAGTTCTAGGGGACTGATGACCTCAGATGTTAAGTCCCATAGTGCTTAGAGCCATTTCAACCATTTCAATCGAATTCAATATCAAGCAGGAGAGTCGTACAACTATGGGACTTGACTTCTAAGGTCATCAGTCCCGTAGAACTTAGAACTACTTAAACCTAACTAACCTAAGGACATCACACACATCCATGCCCGAGGCAGGATTCGAACCTGCGACCGTAGCGGTCACGCGGTTCCAGACTGTAGCGCCTTTAACCGCTTGGCCACACCGGCCGGCAAAGTTTTAGAAAGCATCGCTTGCGTGAAACTCAGCTTGAACTTTTCTCACATGATATACTGCGAACTATGAATGATGGACAACAGGCAGATTCCATATTCCTAGATTTCCGGAAAGCATTTGACACGGTGCTCCACTGCAGGCTGTTAACGGAGGTACGAACATACGGAATATGTTCCCATATATGTGAGTGGCTCGAAGACTTCTTAAGTAATAGAAACCAGTTTGTTGTCCTCGACGGAGAGTGGTCACCAGAGACAAGGTTGTCGTCAGGAGTGTCAGGGAACTGTGATGGGATTGCTATTATTTATAAATGATCTGAGGGATAGGCTGAGCAGCAATCTGTGGTTGTTTGCTGATGATGCTGATGATGTTGTTGAAGATAAGTGATTTAGCATGATACGAGATGACTTAGACAAAAATTCTAGTTGGTGTGACGAATGGCATTTGACAAGAAGAAAATGTAAGCTGATGCGGATGATCAGCAGAAACAAACCCGTAATTTTCGGATACAGCATTAGTAGTATGCTGCTTGCAACAGTCACATCGTTTAAATATCTGGGCGTAACGTTGCAAAGCGATATGAAATCAAAAGAGCATGTAAGGATTGTAGTAGGGAAGGCGAATGTTCGAGTTCGGTTCATTGAGAGAATTTTAGGAAAGCGTGGTTCACCCGTAAAGGAGACCACTGTGTCGTCCGAACAAGGCACAGTCAGGGCAAAGGCACCTCAGGCGCAAAGATGCGGTCCGGTGCCAGTGCTATAGAGACTCGCCACTCTCGCGAGTTCCACCAGCGCCACGGGCTGCGCCGAGGATGAAGATATCGACTTCACCTCGGCCAATTTCCGGCCGAGTACAATCCGCCAATGAAAGGACGACAACGGACAGAAGCCTACTCGGAAGACAGAAGAGATGCTCTCGCCCACTTGGTTATAGGTCATCGTCGAGGGCTTAGACAGGGAACGTCGTTTAGTGCACTCTTAGAAGTGAACAGAGAGTTGTTGTAATTAGCAATTGCTACGTACTGTAAAGTTTACCTACGATTATTTTCACTTAACCATTGGGGGCCTTTTTGTGTAATGCAGTGTTCTAGACTTCATCATTCAACAAGTCACAAAGAGAAGTAAACCTTTTTAATTCATTTGTGTGACTTTGTCACTACTTTGTCGGAGTGTTGTAGAATCTTCGTTCTCCTGCCCTGTTATCTGACCCTGGGGCGTAGCTATGTAATAGTGGCAGGGAGAAATTGTCTTAGCGGTGTACTGCATCGTAACAACATTGGCAACAGGGCCTCCACTGCAGTAGCGACGAGGCCTGTACAAAACTGACGATAAGGGTTTACAAAAAAGACCGCACGTAGGAGGCTAGTGCGACCTACTGTTGAGTTGTACTCGAGTGTTTGGGATCCCTGCCAGGTCGGATTAAAGGAAGACATCGAAGCAATTCAGAGGCGAGCTGCTAGATTTGTTATCGGTAGGTTCTAACAACATGCAAGTGTTACGGTGATGCTTCAGGAACTCAAATGGGACTCTCTTGATGGAAGGCGACATTCTTTTCGAGGAACGCTACTGACAAAATTCAGAGAAACGGTATTTGAAGCTGACTGCAGAACGATCCTACTGCCGCCAATATACATTTTGTGTAAGGACCTCGAAGATAAGATGTGAGAAATTAGGACTCATATTGAGGCGTATAGATAGTCGTTTCTCCCTTGCTCTCTCT
The DNA here is from genome assembly GCF_023864275.1 of Schistocerca cancellata. NCBI lineage: Eukaryota > Metazoa > Arthropoda > Insecta > Orthoptera > Acrididae > Schistocerca > Schistocerca cancellata. Next base: position 254,853,231 of record NC_064628.1, read on the forward strand.
ACGAGCGGGAGACGAAAGGATTGGTAGTGTTACAAGATGGCCTCCGCCACGCGCCATACGATGGCTTGCGGAGTATGTATGTAGATGTTGAAGAATGTCGCATGAGGACGCACGATATCCGTGGCGAACTGTGTTCCCTCCGCGTCACTCCAAAAGTTAGATGAGTCGGACCTTTCCCTAGGCTGCAGCTATACTCGCCGAGCATTGTCATCCGGGTAAGTGCAGAAACGTGATTCATCGCGACGTCACTTATCATCAATCGATGCTTACCGGTCACGGCATCAATTCAAATGCAGCCTACATTTAATATGGCAATTCCCCATTCGTCTCAGCTCCGTGTACATAAATAAATCCATCCCTTACCGCGTCACGTGCCTGCAACGACGCCACTTGTCTTCATTCTCGCGGTCGGCAGTGCTCATAATGTTGTGCCTCGTCAATGTATGATTTCTGTGGCTGCAAAGAAAAAGAGCCCCTTTGACTTGCAATAACGCCAGAGTTTGCGATACATCCGCACAATTCAATCAATAAAATCATATTATAAAATTACCTTCAGTAGTTATTTAGGGAACATAACGTCTTTGGCCTGCTAGTGACAAATAGGCCAGAACTTTCCGACCGAGCGTAGAACGGTGAATATTATCTCCAGGACCAACGACGTTGTAGGAAGACCTCTGCAGGAACGAGCATAGGTTCCAAAAACAACGATCTTGTGAAGCCGAGTCCGTTCTGCTCGCCCAAGAGACCAAGAAAGCAATAGATACAGGCGTACAAGTAATGGTTCCTTGACCTCAGGAAGGCATTTGATACAGTTCCACACTGCCGAGTAATGAACGAAATACGTTGTTGTTGTTGTGGTCTTCAGTTCTGAGACTGGTTTGATGCAGCTCTCCATGCTACTCTATTCTGTGCAAGCTTCTTCATCTCCCAGTACCTACTGCAACCTACATCCTTCTGAATCTGCTTAGTGTATTCATCTCTTGGTCTCCCCCTACGATTTTTACCCTCCACGCTGCCCTCCAATACTAAATTGGTGATCCCTTGATGCCTCAGAACATGTCCTACCAACCGATCCCTTCTTCTGTTCAAGTTGTGCCACAAACTTCTCTTCTCCCCAATCCTATTCAATACTTCCTCATTAGTTACGTGATCTACCCACCTTATCTTCAGCATTCTTCTGTAGCACCACATTTCGAAAGCTTCTATTCTCTTCTTGTCCAAACTAGTTATCGTCCATGTCTCACTTCCATACATAGCTACACTCCATACAAATACTTTCAGAAATGACTTCCTGACACCTAAATCTATATTCGATGTTAACAAATTTCTCTTCTTGAGAAACGCTTTCCTTGCCATTGCCAGTCTACATTTTATATCCTCTCTACTTCGACCATCATCAGTAATTTTGCTCCCCAAATAGCAAAACTCCTTTACTACTTTAAGTGTCTCATTTCCTAATCTAATTCCCTCAGCATCACCCGACTTAATTCGACTACATTCCATTATCCTCGTTTTGCTTTTGTTGATGTTCATCTTATATGCTCCTTTCAAGACACTGTCCATTCCGTTCAACTGCTCTTCCAGGTCCTTTGCTGTCTCTGACAGAATTACAATGTCATCGGCAAACCTGAAGGTTTTTATTTCTTCTCCATGGATTTTAATACCTACTCCGAATTTTTCTTTTGTTTCCTTTACTGCTTGCTCAATATACAGATTGAATAACATCGGGGAGAGGCTACAACCCTGTCTTACTCCCTTCCCAACCACTGCTTCCCTTTCATGTCCCTCGACTCTTATAACTGCCATCTGGTTTCTGTACAAATTGTAAATAGCCTTTCGCTCCCTGTATTTTACCCCTGCCACTTTTAGAATTTGAAAGAGAGTATTCCAGTCAACATTGTCAAAAGCTTTCTCTAAGTCTACAAATGCTAGAAACGTAGGTTTGCCTTTCCTTAATCTTTCTTCTAAGATAAGTCGTAAGGTCAGTATTGCCTCACGTGTTCCAGTATTTCTATGAAATCCAAACTGATCTCCCCCGAGGTCGGCTTCTACTAGTTTTTCCATTCGTCTGTAAAGAATTCGTGTTAGTATTTTGCAGCTGTGGCTTATTAAACTGATTGTTCGGTAATTTTCACATCTGTCAACACCTGCTTTCTTTGAGATTGGAATTATTATATTCTACTTGAAGTCTGAGGGTATTTCGCCTGTTTCATACATCTTGTTCACCAGACGGCAGAGTTTTGTCAGGACTGGCTCTCCCAAGGCCGTCAGTAGTTCCAATGGAATGTTGTCTACTTCCGGGGCCTTGTTTCGACTCAGGTCTTTCAGTGCTCTGTCAAACTCTTCACGCAGTATCGTATCTCCCATTTCATCTTCCTCTACATCCTCTTCCATTTCCATAATATTGTCCTCAAGTACATCGCCCTTGTATACACCCTCTATATACTCCTTCCACCTTTCTGCTTTCCCTTCTTTGCTTAGAACTGGGTTTCCATCTGAGCTCTTGATGTTCATACAAGTGGTTCTCTTATCTCCAAAGGTCTCTTTAATTTTCCTGTAGGCAGTATCTATCTTACCCCTAGTGAGATAAGCCTCTACATCCTTACATTTGTCCTCTAACCATCCCTGCTTAGCCATTTTGTACTTCCTGTCGATCTCATTTTTGAGACGTTTGTATTCCTTTTTGCCTGCTTCATTAACTGCATTTTTATATTTTCTCCTTTCATCAATTAAATTCAATATTTCTTCTGTTACCCAAGGATTTCTAAGAACCCTGGTCTTTTTACCTACTTGATCCTCTGCTGCCTTCACTACTTCATCCCTCAAAGCTACCCATTCTTCTTCTACTGTATTTCTTTCCCCCATTCCTGTCAATTGTTCCCTTATGCTCTCCCTAAAACTCTGTACAACCTCTGGTTCTTTCAGTTTATCCATGTCTCATCTCCTTAAATTCCCGCCTTTTTGCAGTTTCTTCAGTTTTAATCTACAGGTCATAACCAATAGATTGTGGTCAGAGTCCACATCTGCCCCTGGAAATGTCTTACAATTTAAAACCTGGTTCCTAAATCTCTGTCTTACCATTATATAATCTATCTGATACCTTTTAGTATCTCCAGGGTTCTTCCATGTATACAACCTTCTATCATGATTCTTAAACCAAGTGTTAGCTATAATTAAGTTGTGCTCTGTGTAAAATTCTACCAGGCGGCTTCCTCTTTCATTTCTTAGCCCCAATCCATATTCACCTACTACGTCTCCTTCTCTCCCTTTTCCTACACTCGAATTCCAGTCACCCATGACTATTAAATTTTCGTCTCCCTTCACTATCTGAATAATTTCTTTTATATCATCATACATTTCTTCAATTTCTTCGTCATCGTCAAATACGAGAGTACGGAATATCGGACAGTTTGATTAGGGTGGAGAATCTCTAGCAAACAGAGCACAGCATGTAATTCTGAACGGAGAGAAATCTTCAGACGTAAAAGTAATTTCGTACACGCTGCAAGGGTGTAAAATACGACCATTAATTTTTACGATTGATATAAATGACCTAATAGATAATGTCGGGGCCGCGTGGGGTAGCGGCGCGGTCTAGGGCGCCTTGTCACGGACCGTCTGACTCCCCCTGTTGGAGGATCGAGTCCTCCCTCGGGCATGGGTGTGTCTGTTATCCGTAGCGTAAGTTAGTTTAAGTTAGATTAAGTAGTGTGTAGGCTTAGGGACCGATGACCTCAGCAGTTTGGTCCCACAAGACCTTACCACAAATTTCCAAAACTTTCCAGTTAATGTCGGAAGTTCCATGAGATTTTTCACGGACGATGCTCTTCTATATAAACTGTAGCGAAATGGAGGAAGACCTCCAGAGAAGCGGCGCCTGGTGCAGTGAGTGCCAACTGACCCTTAACAAAAAAAAAGTAATGTATTGCAAAAATATGGACGGAAAGACCCCTTATTATTTGATTACACAATTGAGGAACAATCGGGGCAAGCAGTTACTTCCATAAAACATCTAAGAGTATACTTACGGAGCAATCTGAAACGGAGCGACCACAAAATGAATCGCGAGATAGGCGGACTGAGACTCATTGGAAGAATCCCCAGGAAATGCTTTCCGTCAACGAATAAAGTATCTTACGAAATATTCGCTCGACCAATACTTGAATATTGATCGTCAATATTGGATCCATACCAAATAGGACTGATAGATGAAAGATTGAAGGAACGTAGATTGAAAGAAGAACAAAATGTTTATTTACAGGTTCATTTAGTAAGAATGAAAGCATCACAGAGATGACAAACAAGCTCCAATGGCAGACGCTGCAAGAGAGGCATTCTGCACCAGGGTGACATTTATTGTCAAAGTTCCGAGAGCGTACGTTCTTTGCTTCCTCCCGCATATATCTTACGAATAGACCATGAAGATAAAATCAGAGAAATTCAAATGGTTCAAATGACTCTGAACACTATGGGACTTAACATCTGTGGTCATCAGTCCCCTAGAACTTAGAACTACTTAAACCTAACTAACCTAAGGACATCACACACATCCATGCCCGAGGCAGGATTTGAACCTGCTACCGTAGCGGTCACGCGGTTCCAAACTGAAGCGCCTAGAACCGCACGCCCACACCGGCCGGCTTCAGAGAATTTCGAGCCCACATGGAGGCTTACGGGAAATATTTCTTCCGGCGAACTATTCGCGACTGTAACAGGAATGGAGGGAAATAAGAATGGTACACAAAGTACTTTCCGCCACACACAGCAAAGGGCTTGGGAAGTATAGATGTAGATGTAATTGTAGATGTAAGACATTTAACGATATGAATAAAATAAAGATTTACAAATAACATATTTTTCTTTTACTTGCAGGTAAGCAGTTAACTTGGTTCGTCAGCTGGGCGTACACGAAACGGAGCGCACGCGATCCTGAAGAAAGGACATCGTGATTTCGCGAAGCTGTGACTCCAGTAACTGGTCTCGGTGAGCTCGTTCCTGTATATTCCCTTACTTTCACAATGTGTTACTTTAACGACCGTTGTTCGAGGCGAGAGTAATTCTTGCCAGATGATCATTTTCACTCCCAATGATTGGCTCGTATGTATCACACACGAGACTTTTCGCATGACACACGAGAAGAGGGGACGAATCATGTGAGCGAGCCGGCCACGAAATATTCCCACATGTACCTGTCACCTTTCAGCGAACGACTGGCTCTTGTCGGTAGTGCAGATAGTATCCTGCCAACATTTGAAACGGTTATTTATGATAGGGCTTATGTCTTTTTTAAAAAAAAAATATGAGTTTATCATGAAAATGGATTGTGCCATCATCCACGCATCGTTTACATAAGAAAGGTTCATTCTCGCACCAATACTTTTCAAGATACAGCCATTGAAAATCTGTGTCTATTTATGAAACGGCTCATGTCAATGACAAGAGCCCTTTCTTAAATAAAGCATGGTTGGCAGCAGTGGTCTAGTAACCAGCTGTTTACGTTTACTAGTCTGTGTGGTTTGCACTTCTATTCCTCTCTCTTCATTATGATTCTTATTGTTGTAGGTTAGTTTCATGTCATATCTTTAATCTAAAACTAATTTGAGAGTGTGCTCTTAAAATATGTCAAAGAGTGATAATGATGTCGTAGAAGGTAATAAACGTAAAAGAGCAGTTTTCAAGATCGAGGACTACTAAGTAAATCGTACAAAGAAGCAAGAATCCGTGATGATGAGTATATTAATTACAAAAGCAATGTTTCTCAAGCACGAAAAACAGAGACAACATGCTTGTAAGTTGATTTATTTATTTTGAAATATCTTAAATCTAGACAGTTCTGTAGGTTTGTGTTGTAGGTTATGCTTCAATTTACTGCGGTTTGTTGTTCTACGTGAGCCCTAACTTAGCCTATATCTTCAAGTCGTAGATTTTTAAACTGATTTTAAAAGAAATGGGATTAACTTGTTCTGCATTTTGTAGAATGAAATGTTTCAACAAGTTTCCTGAGGAGGACCAAATTGACATTCTTAGCAGAGGCGGAAGCTTTGCAAACAAAGATGAACAATACTTATTTTATCAATCATTAATAGAAGCCCATCTAGTGAAAAGTAGAAGGTCTAGGTTGAAACCTAACCCACAGATGACAAAGAAGAAGAGTTTACTAAGCCTACGCGTTCTGTTGACCATGTGAGCTCATTTACGTTTCATGTTATGGCTGGTGAACAACGAGTTAAGGTTTGCAAAAAAGCATTTCTGAGTTTGTATGCCATAGGGGATAAAAAAGTTAGAAGACTGAAAGAGCTAATTTTAAAAGGTCAGTCGTCTGGAGATTTGAGAAGGCAACAGAAGAACTGCAAGACTTTTCCACAAGATTATACTGACTAAATCAAAGACCACATTAAGTCATTCCCCGTAAAAATAGTCACTACTCGTCGGAAGAAATACAATATTTGAACGCAATGCTTAACATAAAGAAAATGTACAACATGTCTTTAGAAAAATATCATGGTCGTGATTTAAAATATAGTTTTTATTAAAAGATATTTAACGAACATTTTAACTATCGGTTTGGAAGGCCCCAGATTGACACTTGCTGTGAGTGTCAGATGCTTAATATGCGGATCAAAAGCCCTCAGCTTAATGATACAGCAAAACGAGTAAATGTTGCACAGTTTACTCGTGCCCGAAAGGCTGTGTAACATTTTATACTTCGTTACGTGAAACAAAACAATACTGTGCAGAACATGATAATGCTGTGTTATTTTGTTTTGACTAACGCTAAACATTACTTTGGCCAAAGTTCCAGTTCAAGATGTCTATTACATTAGGTAGCTGTCAGTGTATCCATTTTGTATCCACAACAGCAGTACTGACACTTGTACCACCTAGGGGTTGCACGAAAGGGCAGCAATGAAGTTTGATCTTTTATAATGAAGTATATCAATGATAATATACCTGCACAGTGATAACTGTACAGGTCAAAACAAATATCACACAATGTCCTACAGATAGTGGAAGATTCAAAAAGATTGTGTAGGGACCACTCTTACCTGGCCTGTGACAGAGTCTTTGGCCTTGTCAAAAGAAAATTAAGGAAATGTTACCGATATTACACAGTAAAAGAAGTATGTGAAATGATATTAACGTGTACAGTTCAGGGAAAGTTTAGTATTGATTTGATAAAAACAGAAAATTTTTGGATTTTCAAAAATGGTGGCCTCAGTTCTATAACAAATATACTGTTTTACAAGAAACCAAATCTGAAAATAAGGGAAAAAGAAAATATTTTACTATTTCTAACTACCATGAATTCTCGTTCCAGCAGTCCAGTAAAGGGAAAGTAACAGTATCAGTTTTTATTAGTGGAATCCTTTACAACACATTCAAACTAGCTGTCCCGACACAATCATGCATTTCTCTATCCATACATAAAGCATACACTGAAAGAGTACCTATGCCTAAAAAGAAAATGGACGATATAAATAAGCTTGTTCAGTTCGCCCCAGAGGAACACGGTTTCTTTTATGTCGAGATGATTCAGTGGCCTATAGCTGAAAAAGAAGTGTGAAACTTAATGATATGAGACTTTAATGTTAATTTGTGTTTGTTAGAAACCAATTCTCGTGTATCTGTTATAGGCAATCTCAGTTGTGTATACAATGTTTATTGTAAAATAAATAGCCTTCATAAAGTCTCAATCAATCATTGCATTTGTTTATTTTATTTTATTTTATTTTATTTTATTTTTTTTACTTCTGTCTCTACGAATGGGCTTCTGTCAGCCCTTTGTTTATGAAATGACTCTAGTCAGACAACTTTGATAGGCACTATCATACAACATAAACAACATAACTGTTTTTAATCATCGTTGTTATTAGTGGTTAGTAGAATCAAAATAACTAGAATAAAAAAATTGTCGTATTTAGTAATATTAGGAAAATAAAGTTTTTTTAATATCCCAACGGTTTACATTTCGTGACAAGAGCCCTTTCATAAATAACCGATTCATTTACTGTTGCGTTCGACGTGGTTCCAATAACATTAATCTTGTTTGAATGAGTACGACAGAACTATTTGCACTGGAATCCTACCCACTTAGACGAAGAGGGGCGCCATTTCGGACAAACTGTTATAAAAGTAGAATTTTTCACAACTTGCAGAAATATGTAAAATTGTCCCTTGTATTTTGTTATCAGAAGTATGAACTTTCTTACTTATCTATTAAAACTTTCGACTTATTCGTTCCCGTGCACTGGTTCCGTACGTCTAAATTGATAACCTGGTGCATTATACACTGAAGAGCCAAAGAAATTGGTACACCTGCCTAATATTGTGTAGGACCCCCATGAGCTCGGAGAAGTGCCACATCATCACGTGGCATGGGCTCGACTAATGTTTTTAATACTTCTGGAGGGAACTGACTCCATGAGTCCTACAGGGCTGCCCATAAACCCGTAAGAGTATGAAGGGGTGGGGATCTCTTCTGAACAGCACGTTGCAAGGCATCGCAGATATTCTCAATAATGTTCATGTCTGGGGAGTTTGGTGGCCATCGGAAGTGTTTAAACTCAGAAGAGTGTTCCTGGAGCCACTCTGTAGCAGTTCTGGATGTGTGGGATGTCGCATTGTCCTGCTAAAATTGCCCAAGTCCGTTGGAATCCACAATGGACATGAATGGACGCAGATAATCAGACACGATGCTTACATACGTGTCACCTGTCAGAGTCGTATCTAGACGTATCAACTGCACACGCCCCACACCATTACAGAGCCTCCACCAGCTTGAACAGTCCATGGATTCATGAGATTGTCTCCATACCCGTATACGTCATTCCGCTCGATACAACTTGAAACGAGGCTCGTCCAACCAGGCAACATGTTTCCAGTCATCAACAGTCCAATTTCGGTGTTGACGGCCCAGGCGAGACGTAGGGCATTGTGCCGTGCAGTCAACAATTAATGGTACACGAGTAGGCCTGCGGCACCGAATGCCCATATCGATGATGTTTCGTTGAATGATTCGCAGGCTGAAACATAATCATGGCCCAGCAGTGAAAGCTGCAGCAGTTTGCTGAAGGGTTGCACTTCTGTTACTTTGAACGATTCTCTTCAGTCGTCGTTGGTCGCGTTCTTGTATGATCATTTTCCGACCGCAGCGATGTCGGAGATTTGATGTTTTACCGGATTCCTGATATTCAAGCTACACTCGTGAAATGGTCTTACGGGAAAATCCCCACTTCATCGCTACATCTGGAGTGCTGTGCCCCATCGCTCATGCGCCGGCTGTAACACGACGTTCAAACTCACGTAAATATTGATAACCTGCCATTGTAGCACCAGTAACCGATCTATGAACTGCGCCAGCCACTTCTTGTCTTATTTAGGCTATGCCGACCACAGCGCCGTATTTTGCCTGTTTGCAGATCTCTGTATTTGAAAAAGCATGCCTACACGAGTTTCTTTGGCGCTTCAGTGTACATATGTATTGCAAGGTTTGCATCCATATAAAACGGTCAATAGATACATATTCCCAAGGACGACGTCGCTAAAGAGTGACCTGAAATGCCCATTGGAAACTTGTGTCATGTCATTTAACACGATAACGCATTCCTATCTCAAAGCGCAGAAAATTACTACTTTCTCTAAATTCGATAGAAACCATAATTTATCCACAAAGTGCTGTACCCTCATGATATCTATGATGTTACCCAACGACTGCTCTTCTCTGTCGAGGTGCTTCGCCACTGCCGATGAGCCATTCTGTTCATTGATAGGCTCTTTAAACTTCAATCTAAATTTTCTTCCCGCTTGTCCTACAGTTTCACACTTTATTTCATATACTCTCGCTTCCTCCATCCAGACCTCCCCTGAGTCAGTCTTATGTTTCAGCCTCTATTCCAGTTTGTCGATTAACATCACGGAGAGCATGGGCGTATTGCATTTTGAGGATAAAAGACGTTAGTTATCAGATATAGAGAAATTGGAGATTTTTTTTTCGCTTTAAGAAAAGAATACGTCAACGAGTTAAGTGAGAAGACAGAAGTGTCCAAGGGGCATTTCTGGGTCCACTTTAGCGTCGACCGCCTTCGGATGCAGCCACCAACTCATTCGAATTAGCAGCGTTAGGTTTTATTGTATACAATTGGCTTTTGTATATGGACGCAAACGTTGCAATGTAGGTGTAGTATTGATTTTTGTAGTATTGGCTTTAGATTTACTAGCACTTATCATGTCATAGATTTATGATAGGCAGTAGCATCGCTGGGGAATGTGACATATGCGTTGCAAGAAAGTACTATCTTTCGTAAGTGAAAGCGGCTGCCTTTAGTTTACAGTATAACGCACCAACATGAGATATTCTAAGAAGTAGTTTATGTTTGACAAAGCATGTTTGCTTATGGGTGATTACTTTACACGGTGCATAATGGCACAGAAGCTTTAATGTATGTTGTACTACAGGAAGCTATAAGTAATTTTGTATGGTTGTCTGTATGCGTAGTGTACGCTTGTCAGTACGTGTAGTATAGCGATTTATTGATTGATTTCCTTGTTTTATAGCATTTGATAATGGGATGTGTAGTCCTGAAACAAGTTGTGATAAAAATATCTAACATTTGGGAACTCGTGGCGTAACATGCTCGGTAGCGTTTCATCAGACAATCCTTGACGACTTCACGACAGATGAACTGGTCTCTCGTTGGGAGAAATTTGTTAGTCGGCAGGGTGAGTATGTCAAAAAATATATATGTAGACATGAAGAATAAAGATGTTGACCGACAATAACGTTTCTTTTATTTAAAAAGCTTTAAAAGTTTTCACATAAAAGTTCGAAGGCATTACAATTCAGGACGCACTTGTGCGTAGCACAAAGGAAAGTACGTAGTGCTATGAATTTGAGAGTGGTTTGCAGACTGCTCCATTGTCAGTTCGATGCAAGTAAATGTAGATGTAGATCAAGAGACAAGATAAAGGATGTAAGAGAAGGATAGGACTGAAGTTCGCAGCGAATAGCGGCTATAACTTTAACTTGGAACGGAAGCGGTAGGATGTTACCCGGGTAGATAGCCGGAATTACTTCCTGGTTTTGCAGGTGAAGGTGGTTCAAATGGTTCAAATGGCTCTGAGCACTATGCGACTTAACTTCTGAGGTCATCAGTCGCCTAGAACTTAGAACTAATTAAACCTAACTAACGTAAGGACATCACACACATCCATGCCCGAGGCAGGATTCGAACCTGCGACCGTAGCGGTCGCTCGGTTCCAGACTGTAGCGCCTAGAACCGCACGGCCACTCCGGCCGGCGCGCAGGTGAAGGTGGTTGAAATTACAGTGGAAAGCGACATAGAGTGTGTGGAGATGTAAGAAAGCAGGGACTTGGTATCAGAGAGGAACGAAAGCAGTGCAGTCTTCTAACTGTGAGTAATACATTGGCGTGCTGAATTCGATTTAATGGAAGATGCAGGAATGGGGAACATATTCTAGATGTTTGAAGAGATATATAAACCACAACAGCTGTCAATGAGTACTAACTGCGAGTGGTATGAAGTAAATGATGTGTTAGATTTTTTAGGAATAGAAGCCTCACATTTCAGAGAGTGAACGGAAACTGTGGACAATTAAATCATTATAAACTGTTGGGGAAATCAAACGTCCTCGCCCGGAATACGCGTCCATTGTCTTGATCACTGTATGAAACGTCCCCTTAGAACAATTATACATGACTGTCCTTAAACTGACACACAATATTTTTAGCGCAACGCAATCTGACTTTCAAAAATCCCTACAAAAGAATGGCCCTGACTAACATTAACCTATACGTTTCACAAATCACTTACCTCACAAAAATCTTCGTTACTCGAACTAATGCAATTCAGCGAGCGCCACTACTGCCAGCTAAATAAAAGATTCAAACTACTGAAGGCACTAACTACTGATAGGCATAGTTAGCAAATGAAAGATTTTAATATAGAACAAACAATGTATTTACCTTAATAGTCATAATATATATAGCAGTTCATGACATCCATTCTTACAAATGTACTGTTTCTCATGGACACACCTCCAGATTATCCATTCTCAAAAATCCGCCATCTCACTTCCCCACATCCACCACTGCTGGTGGCTCGCCTCCAACTGCGCAACGCTACGCGCTGTTAACATCCAGCTGCCCAACACTACAATGGCAGACAACAATGCAAACTAGCTACAGACTGCACACAGCACAGCCAGTGATTTTCATACAGAGCGCTACGTAACGTTGCCAATAAGAAAACATAAACAGCCTACTTACAACTGTGCCTCCTCACTTGGGAGCAATAAGTTAAGAGTTCACGATTGTAGTTGACAAGTTTGGCGTTTGAATTTCGTAAGATATGTCCTATTCTCCAGGTTTAATTTCCTCTGACTTCCTCCCTACTCCCACATACAAGGAAATTTATGCTTGGATACAATCTTGAATCCAATGATGCGACCGTACTAGTCACAGAGGGGCATTTTTCAGATCTCCCAGATTAGTACGTCAGAGACGGTATCTACTGACAATATTTAAAAAAATTATGTTGGGCCAAGTGTAGTGACATAAAAAAGGATTAAAATACACGTAGATGCTTTTTACAGATAAAAATATAGTCCTTCACTGGCTGGCTGAGAACGTATCCCTTCGCCCACGTTGTGGCAAGTCTGGGTAAAAGATGACGCCACGAGCAACCTACCTACGCCATGTTTATTGCCATGCTTTTGTGATAGCGGAGTACACAGACTTCACACGACGGGTACAATACACGAACTTCGTGAGAATACAGCTGCTCCACCTGAGGACGTAGCTTTCGAAAATAGATTCGAGTTCCGGAACATTGCGCTGAACAAATGAGCAACTCATATAGGTGACGTGACATTCAGCGTTTAAGTAGCCGCTTTATCATGCACTGGCGACCACTGTGTCCGCTAGTGTCAAATGCACACCAACAACGATTTAACAGTTAATTACAGTTTATGGAACCGTAAACTAAGTATATTTATTTTGTTTTTTACGAGTTTGGCTGTGTAGCTGAAATAATCATTTTGATGCGCATGACCCTCTCACAGTGAATAAAATTGTTTGACGTTACCTAATCAAAACAAACATCGACAAAATCGCAAACATTGTAATAAATTCGTAATGACGGTAAAAGATATATCGCTCTACCTTTAGTTTGTCACGTTCACAAATTGACGCTAACGTTTAAGATACGATTAAAATATCTGCGTTTGTTTCGAACCTTTACATGCCACTTAAAATACTATCAATGATACAGACATAGAAAGATAAAATATCAACAGATAAAGAGAAGCTTTAGAATTAATTCAGAACTATACGTATCACCTGTTAGCGTTGTTTCACCAGCCATGAGTCTTGTAACACTAATGCAGTGCGAAGTCCCACAGAACGTGAGCGAAGCAGGACCCGAGAATCCAGCACCGCTGCCCATGACAAGGTTATATTGGTGGTGATTTGCCGTTGTCTTCCTACTATCTGTTATGAAGTGTCAGATGTGTCCGTCTCGCGTGGATGACTGTGCTGAGTGTTTTGGACAATGTTGTGCTGGGTTTGTGTTGTTAAGCATGAAAGGAAGGGAGAGGACGAAACCTGGTGCCGAGCTTAACGGTTCCGACGTATAGATCGCCGTCAACAGTGTCTCGCGCCCTCACTTCAGAGACACTTGAGAAGAGGTTTGGAACTGAATCCAGGACACTAGCGCAAAGTCTGGTGATCAGAAACTTTACGTAACAACCTCCCCTCCCCCCCCCCCCCCACCCACACCTCCGCCCACCCTGACAGACAGGGTGAGCAGCAGCCTGCGACTGTCTGCTGGAGACGTTGTAATATACAGGAAAGTGTAGCCTGTACGAGGATTCAGGATGACTCGGGTAAAACTTCTATTTGCTGCGATGAGTGGCAGCTTGCTGTAAATGTAGAAAAATTGACTTAATGCAGATGAGTAGGAACAACAATCCTGCATGTTCCAGTACAATATCAATACCGCTTGACGTAGTCACATCGACGAAACGTCTGAGCGTAACGTTGCACAGCGGTCTGAAATGGAGCGAGCATTTAAGAAGTGTAGCAAGGAAGGCGAATGGTCGACTTAGTTTCATTGGGAGAGTTGCGGAAAGTGTAGCTCATCTATAGCGGATACCGCGGGCCGAACTCTTGTCTGGCCCGTTCTTGAGTACTGCTCAAGTGTTTGATATCCTCACCGGGTAGGATTAAAGGAAGACGTCGAAGCAATTCAGAGGCGGGCTGTTAGCTATATTACCGATACGTTTATCAACCCGCAAATATTGTAGAGGTGCTCCGTGAACTCAAATAAGAATCGTGCAGAGAAGAAGACTTACTTTTCGAGTAACACTATTGAGGAAGTTGAGAGATCTAGCATTTGCGAAAGACTACAGAACGATCCTGTTGCCACAAAATACATCACGCGTAAGAACTATGAAGAAAACATAACAGAAAATCAGAGCTCGTACGGAAACGTACAGACTGTTGTTTTTGCCTCGGTCTATTTACGAATGAAAAAGGAAATGGAATGAATAGTGGTTTTACAAGGTACCCTCCCGCCATGCACCGTATAGTGGCTTGCAGAATATTTATGTAGATGTAGATGTATGTAAACGCTCCTTAATTGGAATGCGAAGCGTCTTAGAGAACCTGGGGGAAAAGAGATCATAGAAGCAACTGACATTCTTTATTGAATAACACTAGCGTAACTTCTTAAGCAAAAACGCATCAAGAACAACAAATATTATAAATATACATGGAATGGCAACTAAGAACCTTCTAAATGTTATGACAGTATAACTGTGCTAATATATCGCACTCCGGCAAGGACAGTGACACGACTCAGAAATGCAGTACTTGAGAAAAATCGACTAACAGAATTCTATAAAACTTATATTGAGATAGTATAACATTCCTTTAAATTTCAAATAAGTATTTTTGACAGTCAAATACTTTACATTCTATACGACAGTAATATGGAGATCGAATTCTGTTCTCGTCGAATGTACGATGTTATCAGGAAGTTATTAACAAATTTTTTGAATTGTGTCACTTCTCTTGCTTTACTGGGAACATTTTTGTTCTTGTTAAGACCTCTTATGTAATACTTTTGCCAGTTTTCCACCCCAAATAAAATTTACTTATTTCTTACTTTCTGTAATATAAACGTACAGTTAATGTTTAAGTTAGAATAAAAAATGAGAAACAGTTGAAATAGTTTTATTAGGCCTACAAAGAATACAAGATTATAATTTATGAAAATTAATACAACAAAAATTAATACAGTTTAATAAGGAACACCAAATAGGTACAATTTAAGGAACATAGTTTACGAAAACATAGAACAGAATTGGGTCTATGTAATGTAGGTATGAACTGGTCGAGGAAAGGGGCTTCAATATGAATTTTCTTTATAGCTGAAATTTCCATTTTGTTTCTTGTACGCTGCAACGCCCGAAATTTCGTAATATTTGCACCACCTGTATTCGTCGAAACAGTGTCTGTTCTTTCAGAGAAGCATGCCTGGCTGAAGGACATTGTAATGTAAGATACAGATACTGCATAAACACAGGATGCGTGTCCGAAGGACATTGTAATGTAAGATACAGACATTGTAATAGTCAATGATATTAAAAATTACATTCAACTTACTTTACACGTGGAAAGTTCCACAGTTCAGAATGTGCCGCCTTTATTGAACGATCCATGCACACCTGCCCGAAGAAAAGCTGAAACGATACTGCTCTTGCCGTGGCGAATCACGAAGTAGCCTACAACACAACTCACACAACTGCCCTGAAGTGGACAATTTGCAAGATGGAGGAGTGATGTTTTTCGTGCATGTTGGGGCACTTCACACGTGGCAGGCGGCAGCAAACTACTCAGTTTTCTTCCCAGCGTGCCTATGTTTGAGCATGCGCTGTAAGTACGGAATATCACTTGGTTGTCAGCATCAATTAAATATTCCTATCTTGATTTTATAATGCCAGTTCTTGTAAAACCAGCAAATACACGCATCAAAAAAAAGTTTTGTGTCACCTCGGCTCCGAGAGTTCTGGAACCAGTACAGAAAATTGGAATAGACATCAACATAAACATCATTTCCGCCCTTTTTATTGCTCATCAAAACAACACGTTGCCTGTTGTACCACCATACAGCGAGACCTTCAGAGGTGAAGGTCCAGATTGCTGTACACAGCGTTACCTCTAATGCCCAGAAGCACGTCCTCTTGCATTGATGCATACCTGTATTCGTCGTGGCATATTATGCACAAGTTCATCAAGGCACTGTTGATCCAGATTGTCCCACTGCTCAACGGCGATTCGACGTAGATCCCTCAGAATGGTTGGTGGGTCACGTCGGCCGTAAACAGCCCTTTTCAATCTATCCCAGGCATGTTCGATAGGGTTCAAGACTGGAGAACCCGTATCTTCACGGGGTCGGTAGTTAATCTGGGTTTGGTTATGTTAGTTTTATTCCATGTGAAAGTGTGAAAACGTTTTCTAAACATTTATGAATCGCGTAACTGAGGCTGGACGGGTACTAGCCCAGTATTTACCTAGTCGGATGTGGGAGACCGTTAAAAACCATATCCAGGCCCTCGTTGTTAAAAAAACCGGGCAGATACGATACAGGGGCGGCGCGGCACACCGAATCCCAGAAGCGGCGTGCTAACGCACTTGTCTATCTGGGCGGGTAAACCTTGGTGCTTGATCTAATGACATAAAATACCATAGGGCACAGAAGGTACGTTACAATAATTCAGACGGGCTTCAACGCTGAAACCTCTGAAAGGTTGTCAAAAACAGAAAACAAAGGGGACGTCACTTGGAACAATAAATAGCTATAACCAGTCACATTTATTCTATTGAACTTTTCACTACAAGTTTCGGAGGATTATACCTACGTCATAATAGGTTTTATGTCAATTAATAGTGTATTATATGTAAAAATTTGGAGTGACCTGTGACACTTTCACTAGCCGCTGGATGATTTTTCACTGTCATTTACATCACACTCGCTTCTACACTGATGGAGAAAAGATAGCAACAACGAGAAGGAGTTCTGCGACATAAAATAAAGTGTGGCGCAAGTAGCGCCACTAAGAGGGTGCAAATCAGGTCTGCTTTGCAATACACGCTGTAACGGTAGTGAGATTTAGTTATCTCTCAGGAAGGACGTGGTGAGTTGATGTTACACTCCTGGAAATTGAAATAAGAACACCGTGAATTCATTGTCCCAGGAAGGGGAAACTTTATTGACACATTCCTGGGGTCAGATACATCACATGATCACACTGACAGAACCACAGGCACATAGACACAGGCAACAGAGCATGCACAATGTCGGCACTAGTACAGTGTATATCCACCTTTCGCAGCAATGCAGGCTGCTATTCTCCCATGGAGACGATCGTAGAGCGGCTGGATGTAGTCCTGTGGAACGGCTTGCCATGCCATTTCCACCTGGCGCCTCAGTTGGACCAGCGTTCGTGCTGGACGTGCAGACCGCGTGAGACGACGCTTCATCCAGTCCCAAACATGCTCAATGGGGGACAGATCCGGAGATCTTGCTGGCCAGGGTAGTTGACTTACACCTTCTAGAGCACGTTGGGTGGCACGGGATACATGCGGACGTGCATTGTCCTGTTGGAACAGCAAGTTCCCTTGCCGGTCTAGGAATGGTAGACCGATGGGTTCGATGACGGTTTGGATGTACCGTGCACTATTCAGTGTCCCCTCGACGATCACCAGTGGTGTACAGCCCGTCCACCCGGCCTCCCGCATGCCCACTATACGCCCTCGCTCAAAGTCCGTCAACTGCACATACGGTTCACGTCCACGCTGTCGCGGCATGCTACCAGTGTTAAAGACTGCGATGGAGCTCCGTATGCCACGGCAAACTGGCTGACACTGACGGCGGCGGTGCACAAATGCTGCGCAGCTAGCGCCATTCGAAGGCCAACACCGCGGTTCCTGGTGTGTCCGCTGTGCCGTGCGTGTGATCATTGCTTGTACAGCCCTCTCGCAGTGTCCGGAGCAAGTATGGTGGGTCTGACACACCGGTGTCAATGTGTTCTTTTTTCCATTTCCAGGAGTGTAGATAAGAAAGCCCTTAAGGCGACAATGACGCCGTTATCATCACCTCACTGCGTGAGAACGAGACCGTGTAACAGGACTACGAGAACCTAGATGTTCCTTCTGTGATATTACAGAAAGATTTGGCAGTAATGTAGAACCTGTATGTAATTGCTGGCAGTGATGGCCACAGGAGTGTACGCTCGCAAGAAGGCCGAGCCCCACACGGCCATGTCACCAGAGGGAAGACCATCGCGTTAGACCTATGGCTCTGGCGTATCATACTACATCTGCAGCAGCAGTGTGAGCAGCAGCTGTCACCACAGTGATACAGCGCGCTGTCACAAATCGGCTCCTTCAAGGGCAGCTCCGTGTCGGACGCCCTGACCACAAACTAACTGCATTTGGGCTTCAGCGATGTCAAGCGAGAGCTCACGGGAGCGCAGAGTGGAGGTCTGTTGTGTTTTCTGATGAAAGCTGGTTCTGTCTTGCAGTGATGGCTGCGTGTTGGTTAGAAACATGCCAGGTGAGGGCCTGAAACCAAGATATCCGCGTGTTAGACACATTGGACTTACACGTGGAGTAATCGCCTGGGGTGCAGTTTCGTATGATAGCAGGAGAACTCTCGTGGTTATCCCACGCACTTTGACTGCAAATTTGTACGTCATTCTGGTGGATCGACCTGTTGTGCTGCTATTCATTAACAGCATTCCACCGGGTGTTTTCCAGTCGAATAACGCTCGCCCACATATCATTGTTGTAACCCCCCATGGTCTACAGAGAGTGGACATGTTGCCTTGGCCTGTTCGATCACCAGAACTGTCTCCAACCGAGCATATATGGGACACAACTCCAGCGTCATCCACAAACAGCATTAAACTTCCCTACACTGACCGATCAATTGAAACAGGCATGTAACTGCATCCCACAAACTCACATCCGGCATCTTTAAAACACAATGCTTGCAGGTTTGCATGCTCTCATTCAACATTCTGGTGGTCACCCGGTTGTTAATGTACCAACATTTCACATCTCCAATGGCTTATCTCTCGCTTTTATTAACCTGTGATCTTGAAATGCTAATCACTTACATATGTCCCCGAAATTTACTTTAATTATTTTTTGGTCTTGCGATTTTTTCCATTGGTGTGTTAACTGTATCAATTTCTGTTTTTTAGCTGCATCTCGAAGATCCTTTAACTTACAGACGTGTGTGTTAGCAAACGACTTTTCATGTCACTGTAGTTGTAGTTCAAAGGCTAATTTAAACTAGAACGCAGTTAACTCAATCAAAGGTCATAGTAAGTAATGCAAGGTGCCGAGTGTAATCGCTTCCATTTTATATTTTGGAGAACTTTTCTAATTAAATATTTAAAATCTTCTGGTTGCCGTATCCTGGGTAAGATTTACTGACGCTGGGGTTTTTAATGTGCACCAAGTTCCAAACACGCGTCAGAGGCCGTCTCCGATAGCAATGTGACCAAGAGAGGTGCTGCAGTGACTATGATGCTGTAGAGTTCAATCCACATCCGAGTTTCCCGATTTAACTATTTGGCAGCTTGGATTATATTTCAGCCGGCCGGTGTGGCCGTGCGGTTCTGGCGCTACAGTCTGGAACCGCGTGACCGCCACTGTCGCAGGTTCGAATCCTGCCTCGGGCATGGATGTGTGTGATGTCCTTAGGTTAGTTAGGTTTAAGTAGTTCTAAGTTCTAGGGGACTGATGACCGCAGATGTTAAGTCCCATAGTGCTCAGAGCCATTTGAAGCATTTTTTTATTATATTTCTTCGGTTATCAAGCCGAACTTTTGACAGGTGTCATCACCATCGTCATCAGAAACTAATACATCTGAGAGCATAGATTTTCTTCTTTTTTCTCATTTCATTCGCAAAAGGGCTAGTAGCTGAATAAAATGCTCTCGGGTGTCCAACCGCGTCAATTGGTTAAAACTACACGAGCTTTCGGCCAAGCACTCCTTGGCCATTGTCGAGTGTTATGACTGCCAGTGGGCTGTTGGTGCGCCCTTATATACGCTAGCTGCCGGCTGTGACGTCACTGGTGCCCATGACATTGCCATATATGGGCATGTTTTGAGTCGGCGTTCGATGTGCCCTCTTCAACCGCGCGATCGCTGGATCCCACACAGCGCTGAGCTGTAAGTCACCGTCTCTATTCAGGGTGTTTGTGGTAATTTTTATTTTAATAGATTCCTGTATTAAACTGTCCCAGAAGCCGTTAGTGCGAGCCACGACAGAGGTATCGTCAAAT
The DNA here is from genome assembly GCF_023864275.1 of Schistocerca cancellata. Taxonomy (NCBI): domain Eukaryota; kingdom Metazoa; phylum Arthropoda; class Insecta; order Orthoptera; family Acrididae; genus Schistocerca; species Schistocerca cancellata. Next base: position 254,873,611 of record NC_064628.1, read on the forward strand.
TTTATGTGGTGACCGTTTTCTAACGCATGCTCAGCTAACGCAGATTTCTCTGGATGGCATAGGCGATAGTACCTCTCATGTTCTTTCCTGCGTTGTTCCACAGTGCGCACTGTTTGTCCGATGTACTTCTGGTCTGGCCACACTCACAAGGTATTTCGTAAACTCCAGGTGTTCTGACACCTACAGCGTCTTTAACTGGTCTCAGTAATTGACGGATTTTCGTTGGGTGCCTGAAGATCGATTTGATCTTGTGTCTTTTCAACAGGCGGCTTATCTTGCCCGACACAGACCCACAGAATGGCAGCAAAGCAAGTTTCTTTTCCTGCTCTTCGTCGCTGGTCTTATTCTGATATTTCCCAGAAATCACTTGTTTCACTTGATGGGTGCTGGAGCCGTTATTCCTGAAAACATTGCGTAGGTGGCTCAGTTCGTGGGGCAGGTTGTCGTCGTCTGATATTACTCTTGCACGGTGCACCAATGTTTGCAATACTGTGCGCTTCTGTGCTGGATGATGATGGCTGGTAGCGTGCAGGTAAAGGTCTGTGTGGGTGGGTCTTCTGTAGACGCTGTGGCCAAGGCACCCATTTCGTTTACGGTGGCCAAGGACGTCGAGAAAGTTCAATGCATTATCTTTTTCCACCTTCATGGTGAACTGGATATTACTGTTGATGCCATTGAGGTGTTCCAAAAACTCGTCTAATTTCTCGCGTCCGTGTGGCCAAATGACGAACGTGTTGTCCACGTATCGAAAGAAACACTTAGGCTTCAATGGCGCCGTATCTATGGCAATATCCTCAAAATTCTCCATGAAGCTGTTCTTCAGACGTACAGTTTGTTAAAATTCAACGAAGTTAAAACAAAATATGAAATGAAGTACTCAGAATGGGCAAGGAGTCTTCCTTGTATTCACTAGACAACAGAGTCCAGAACGATCCAAAGGTGGACCGAATTAACAGAAGGGCAGGAAACCGAGTTAACCTGCGCGTTAGAGCGCCGGCCCGCCGTGGGAATCGATGACGTCAGCAAACGCGAGTGGGCGGCGCCATATTCGAAAATCGCGCTCACGCCGACTCGCAATTGTCAATCGATTCCCTCTGTTTCTTCCCTCGTGCTCTACTACATGTGTATCCTTGTTCTCTATTGTAGTTACCGCGCCCTAATATTTTATCTCGACCCGTGCCTTAATAGTACAACTACAGTAAGTAATCGCCTGGGCGAAGATCCTCCCCTCTTCAGACAGTATCCAGTGGCAAAATTGCAGACAGGACGTCTTTATCTAGTGGTTAGCACAATGGACGCATTCGGGAGGACGACGGTTCACATCCCCGCGTCCGACTATCTAGATTTACGTTTTCCATGTGATCCCTAAATCATTCAAGTGGTTCAAATGGCTCTAAGCTCTATGGGACTTAACATCTAAGGTCATCAGTCCCCTAGAGTTAGAACTACTTAAACCTAACCAACCTAAGGACATCACACACATCTATGCCCGAAGCAGAATTCGAACTTGCGACCGTAGCACTCGCGCGGTTCCGGACTGAGCGCCTAGAACCGCTCGGCCACAACTGCCGGCTAAATCATTCCAAGCAATTGCTGGGATGGTTCCTCTGAAAAGGCACGGCCGATTTCCTTCCCCTTCTTGAAACGTTTCGAGCTTTCGCTCGGATTCGATAACTTTGATGTCGACGGAACATTAAACTCTAATCTTCCTTTATTTTCGCAAACAGCATGCTATAGTCAGACAACGTTCTGCCATGGCGGCTTGCTCAGTTCTCATCTATATAGTATACATTTCAGTCATTAAGTTCTGAGACTGACGGCCGGAAATTGAGCGCCGAGAAGAATCCATAGTCTCCCAAGACGTCGAGTAACACGGCGTACATCTGTTTTTACTAATTTTTTTTAACTGGCTTTTCGCATGAGGGCTGTACGACCACGGCGTACACTTAAACAGATCAACAGCCACATCTTCCTCCGAAACAGTAGCCGCTGGCGATTATGCACGACTACCAATGCCTGTATAGCTGCTGGAAGTGCCGGTGAAAAACATGTTGGCAGAAAGGTCTCGTACTTCTTGTCTTGTGACAGCCATGAACTCTTTGGCCGAATGAAATCTACGTCCACATAGTAGTGCTTTCATGCAGTGAAAGAGATAAAAGTCGCATGTTGCGTGATCAGGTGAGTACGGAGGATGTGGTAATACGGTGACCTGTTGTTACCTTGCAACGAGAAGAGAACGACATGCACGGACGTTGTCGCGTGGCAACAGCCAGTTCTCCTCTTATAAAGGCTTCGGACGTTCACGACGAATTGAACCGAGTAAGCAGCCAAGGATTTCCTTGTAGCGGGATTTATTTACAGTTGCACCGTTGTAATGAATTCCATGTGAATAAATCCATTTGAATATAAAACAGTTCAAACACCATCTTGCCTTTTAACCTTTCTTGTTATGGTTCTTCTGTCGTGGCAGTACTGGCATTTCCCAAGTTTCGTTTCCAGTTACGACCCGGTAGAGGAACGTTCGATCATCGTAAGCGCTACTGACCAGGGCCCCAAAAATCGTCATGCGATCATCACGTTGGTCTTGCGTCAGGATGAGTTTCACTTTATGCTGGGTAACATTCGTCATATTCAGATCATCAGTCCAAATTTTGCAGCACGTATCGTGGCTCACCGCCACTGCTGCGGTTAGATCGTTACATTTGGGAGCGGTTGGCAATAACCGACATTGCAACCTTGTCACTCTTGCGTTCATTTCGAAACGTTTGTGGGCGACCCATACGCACGTCATTCTCTACACTGTTCCTCCGCTGTGAAAAATGTCGATGTCCATTAACAGAACACTGCGACACAGTGTGTCGTCACTCTAAATTTCTGCACGATTTAAACGTTTCCGTGGCGGTTCTGATTAATTTGTGGAGGAACTTGATGTCTGTCCGTTGTTCCAGTTTGCGATATACTCGAGTTACGACGCGCGCAATCAGATCGCCACTAGAACAACCGTAGTTCTGCTTACAGTGCATGCATTCAACTGTCTCTACTGGAATGAGAAACTGACAAAAGTTAGGAGTCACCTATGCGCTGTAGTCCGTCACCTTCACCTGTGTCCCACACTAGCAGGCGTGGCTGTGAAAAGGGGGTTAGATAGAAGCGTAAATCAGAAATGTCTGGAGCAAATTCAAATAAATTTCGTACATAGAATTCCTGGAGCAATTTCAATCAAATTTGGCAAGTATACACTCATTCTATACTGTGGAAAGTTCACTACAACATCCGACGTCTCGCATAAAAATACTGTGGAAATAAGATATTCCGACTACCCCTAGGGGTGCTTGTCGGTATGAGAAGGGGTGGTGTGCAAAAAAGTCCGAAAATTAAAATTGATTGTTGCTATTTTTTTTAAATACTTTAAATGCGTGAATCGCGATCCGTGTCTCATTTCTGTTGTTGAGCACGTCAATCAGTCTATGAGAATGAGCAGTGCAACGAGCTAATTATTTTACCAGCGTGTTCGGGGCCAAAGAATATACCACTAGCTGAATACCACAGGTATATTTAATATCGTCTATGGAGTCGCACGGAATTAAACAGCGGAGAAAGAGACACAGCGACATTCGTTTTTCTCGAAAGGACTGTCCGATACTATTGTCATCATCTCTCCGACAAAACGAAAGTATACCGGTGAGATTCGAAGGTAAAAAGTTGCAACAATTCTGAAGAAATGAAAAAGATACAACGTCTCTTTATATCTCACGTACTGTATGTCAAAGTGTATGTTGTGGAGCGGATATCGTAAGAGTGCAGAACCAGTGGCAGAGCGCGCATTAATACGTATCTCTGCTTCTGCTGCTATTCCTTGGCTGTGCTTGTCTAAACGGAGGAGAAAAGAGATTCTTCGCTTTTATGAAATTCTATGATAAATTTGCACGCCGAATGTCTCCTGTTTCTTATTGTGGACTGTCAACATCTGTATACAGTGAAAGTGATGAGGTGTTTCCGTATTATCCTTGGACTTTTCGAAATATTTTCTATATATACTTCATACGAAATAAACATTTCATGATATTTGAAATCAATGATGTGGCTCTGATTTGTTTGCTAGCTGATGGTCGAATGAGAGGAATCTTCGAACTTGTTTTGACTGTTTTCAAATATAAAATAAAAAAATAAAGATACACGTATACTTTTCGTTGACCATAAGCTGAACATAAGTGTCACGGATAGCACCGCACTCGATATTAAACTAGCCATCAGGTACAAAAGTTATGCTCTTCTGTTTCAGTGTGACCGTTTAACAGATAATCAGAATTAGGATTACATAAAGTGTGTCACAATGTAAGTAATTTTTATAGCAAATACTGTTGCCAGCGGTTTATTATCAATAGCGTAGCACTACAGTAGTGGATTTATTTTCCTATGTATCCGCAAAATGTAACATGTTGCGCATAAATAGGAAAAGAAATCCATGCGCTATTCGTAAATGGAACAGGGTTGGACGGCTCAGTTAGTGGTACAAAAAGTACCCTCCGCCACATACCATTATGTGGCTTGCTGAGTAGATGTATAAGTAAGCAGTGCTTCACAGATTATCAACGACACAAAAAAAGTTAGAAAAGAGACAGTACTAAAACTTTATAAGGTGATGGCAGTGGAGTTAAAGCTACGCGAGAACGTGTCATTACAAGGCGGGCTGGTGAATCTGAAGGTGAACTTGAACGTCGCTTACGAGAGAAAGGACGAATTTGTACATCACGGGCTGATGTACGAAGTGAATACAGGGCGGTTGCAAACAGTCTGGAAAACAAGACAGCTAAAAAGATACAGTTAGTATCAACTGTTCTCATAGCGTAGATGACAGCGTACGAGGCTGCCGCCCCACGTCCAATTTTTGTATCGCTCTCTTTTTCGGTTTTATGAAACCAAGCGAAGAACACGTTTGGCGACACCGTCATTGGCGGCCTGTTTGAATTTGCCGGCGCAAAGACCTGATTGCCTAACCTCAATGGTAATTAAATTGGATAGGACACAACGTATCAATTTTTTCTCAGCACAACCTACCCTGCAACAGACTTACAAGCTTTTCAGGACGTTTCTGACCATGTGTCATATGCGTACGCATGTGAAGCTGTGGGCAAAAAGCATTTTATTTAGCGTTTGGGTGTTCTGTTACGGCGTAAAGTCGAGCGCCGGCAGACGGGAAGGATGGAGCAGAGAGGGCTGTGAGAAGATGTCAGCTAATCGCTCGATGACCGACCCCTCTCCAGTACGACAACGCAACAGCAGCGGCCTCTATGTGAAGAGAACATTACTGCCACGCCCGTCTGGTCACTGCAGTCGAACAGCAGCCTCAAGACTAGTGACGTGCATAGAAGCGCTAAGCTCATTACCTCGCTTTTATTAGTATTGTTATACTGAAGAAACTTGTTATTTCGGATGTCGTCCGTTGTTTGCGACACGTCTATGTAATTCTCAAAGTTAAGTATTGTCATTTACTTTTCTTAACAAAACTCATTAATACGATTTGTTTGTCAAGCGATCCGAGAAAGCAGGTTTCATAGACACCCCACTATTGACGACTCGGCCATATTTAACACGTTCAGCGCTCGGAGATTGTGCAGAGGGTATACTATATGAACAAAAGTATCCGGACACCTGGCTGAAAATGACTTACAAGTTCGTGACGCCCTCCATCGGTAATGCTGGAATTCAATATGGTGTTGGCCCACCCTTAGCCTTCATGACAGCTTCCACTCTCGCAGACATACGTTCAATCAGGTGATGGAAGGTTTCTTGGGGAATCGCAGTCCATTCTTCACGGAGTGCTGCACTGAGGAGAGGTATCGATGTCGGTCGGTGAGGCTTAGCACGAAGTCGGAGTTCCAAAACATCCCGCAGGTGTTCTACAGGATTCAGGTCAGGACTCTGTGCAGGCCAGTTCGTTACAGGGATGTTGTTGTTGTGTAACCACTCCGCCACAGACCGTGCATTATGGACAGGAGCTCGATCGTGTTGAAAGATGCAATCGCCATCCCCGAATTGCTCTTCAACAGTGGGAAGCAAGACGGTGCTTAAAACATCAATGTAGGCCTGTGCTGTGATAGTTCCACGCAAACCAACAAGGGGTACAGGCCCTCTCCATGAAAAACACGACCACACCATAATACCACCGCCTCCGAATTCTACTATCGGCCGTACACACGCTGGCAGATGAGGTTCACCGGGCATTCACCATACCCACACCCTGCCGTCGGATCGCCACGTTGTGTACCTGATTCGTCACTCCGCACAACGTTTTTCCACTGTTCAATCGTCCAATGTTTACGCTCCTTACACCAGGCGAGGCGTCGTTTGGCATCTACCGGCGTGATGTGTATGTTATGAGCTCGACCATGAAATCCATGTTTTCTCACCTCCTGCCTAACTGTCATAGACCTTGCAGTGGATCCTGATGCAGTTTGGAATTCTTGTGTGACGGCCTGGATAGATGTCTGCGTATTACCCATTACGACCATTTTCAACTGTCGGCGACCTCTGTCAGTCAACAGACGAGGTCGGCCTCTAAGCTTTTGTGCTGTACATGTCTCTTCACGTTTCCACTTCACTATTACATCGGAAACATTGGACCTAGGTATGTTTAGGAGTGTGGAAATCTCGCGTACAGACGTGACACCCAATAATCTGACCACGTTAGAAGTCTGTGAGTCCCATTCTGCTCTCCCACGATGTCTAATGTCGATGAGGTCGCTCATATAGAGTACCTGGCAGTAGGTGGCAACACAATGCACCTAATATGAAAACGGTATGGTTTTGGGGGTGTCCGAATACTTTTGACCACATAGTGTATGTCCTTAAGCACTGCCAGATTGGCAGACACTATCTTACGCACATGGCATTCTAAAGCGCTTAAGGGGCTCCGGAACGCCCTATACTTGCAATGTTAAAATAACGCTTATAAATTACATCTTTCCTCACAAAGTATTTGAGGTAGGAAGTTGAACATTTTACAGATTATTTATTGGAATATGAGCTACAACTTAACACAGGGATTTTACAAAATTTTAGTCCAGTTATTAAAGATGGGTTTTTTTCAATTGTAATGAAAATTCACAACATTTTTTTGCAATTTTTTATTTATATATTCAAAAATATACAGTTTTTTGGAGAAAGGCTGTGTTAAATTATGTAGAAGGTACTGTGTAACATTTACTGAAAGTTTGAAACAAATATGTTTGGAAGATCCTTAGAAAACATGTAATTAGTATGAGAAAATAAAAGTTTTGGGAATCGAGCGACAAAGATTGGATTAACTTTTTAGTGCATTCCAGGTCCATAGGATGGATTATCTTCATCCTCTGCAAACTCCTCCTCCAGCTTCCTCTTGTTCCTCCTCCTGTTTACTCTTGCTTGTATTTCTAGACTCTTTACAGCCCTGTCTGCAGCCCGAAGGCGTTCCTTGTCTAAAGCAAGCATCGCTCGTACCATGTTAGAACCTATCTTCATTCCCATATTTCTAAATACCTTGCACCTTACAATGTTGCCATCATTGAAAGTCGCAACAGCAACTTTACTTTTACTCATTATTATACTTCAACAAAACAGAGACTCAAGAAACAGAATTAATAACGAATATTTTCGAGATAACGACAGAGTAAATAAACATGAAACAATCGACAAACAAACCAGCGATATATATTGAACCATCACAGGTTATCCACAACACATACTTTATCTCACATCACTAAAATCTACCTGATGAACACGGGCGTTAATAATAACACCATTTGACAGCAGTTTAACAGCGCCACAGTGGGTCACGCCCATGTAGAACACATTTCAAAAAAAATTTAAAAATAGTTGTAGTTTTCGGAATTGAATGAATTATATATCTATTAAAAGGTAATAGTCTGCAGATTCAGAAAACGCAAAAAAGTAAAAATTGAACTTTTCATGATTTTGAGCCTTTCCGGAGCCCCTTAAGCGAACGTGAGGGGGTTCCTTTGAAGAAGACAGGTCCGATTCTTTGCCCGTCCCGCACTTTAGCCGAGCCCGTGTTTCGCCACTGGACGCCACTGGCTGGCCTGTGGGGTGAGAGCGAGAGTGGCCGCGTGTCGACGACAGCCTCCCCTGGCGGACCGCCAGCTCCAGCCGGCTCCGTGGCGGCTGCCCGCTGCTCCAGCTCTGCCAGACGCCGAGGCGCCGCTGCACGGCTGTGCCCCACTGGGGACACTCCACGTGCCGCGCTTATTTGCAGTTATAGACCAGACCTTGGCAACGGGTCTTCGTGTCACGCTAGTAGGCAGCCGACGGGTGGATAGTATGTGCCAGCCAATGAGCAGCAGTGAGCTACGTACATCTTTGCGCCTCCGACGAACGGTTTATTCAAAGCTCGTGAACGGCCTTTCCTACACTGTAGACTTTTCCTGCGTATTGGCGCTTTTGCTTTTTTATGTATAAACATACAAGAGGAAAAATACTCCTACTGGAGCAGAAAAGCTAAAACGCTCGTGTTTTAAAAGACTGACTGAAGTGTGGAGAACTAGTTGCTTCATTCTACCTTTCTTGTCACCTTCAAAAATTCTCTCGAAACTTTTGCCGTGCGAACATGTTCGCGCTTTTTTTACCATGTGACTCGCACATCACTCCCACAAGCTCCTCCACGTGTAACTCGCTCACATCCACTAGTCCGTCACTGCAAGTCGGTCATACCCGTCCACTCCCATTTTCCCGTTCTCACTCACTCATTATCTCTCTGTGTCAAACTGCCACTGTCTCCTGCGTCACATCCACAGTCTCCTTCGTTATGTCACACAACTACTGTGTCCTCTCACTGTCGCTGTGTCCATCTTTCTCTGTCTTACTGTTCCTTTCCACGGCTGCTGTCTCTTCCCACTGTCACTACCTCTCTCTCCCCCGGTTTTCATTATCACATACTCTGTCTCTCACTACCGCTCGCTCTCAACCACTTCCACTTTCTCCTTCTGTTTATTCCTGTGCCAATGTCTCCTTCACTCTTTTCTTTTCCTAGCACTGTTCTGTCACTGTCAAATACGTTGCACTGTCACCGTATTCCTCTCTTTCTCTCCCACTGTCATTGTCTCCTTCGCTCTTTATACACCACTAACACTGTCTACTATTGTTCAGTATTTACTAAATTTCCGTCTCTACCCCACTGCCATTGTCTCATTCCTCTTAGCATAAAACACCGTGAATACCTCCGCAAGCCTAAATTTTCGGGAAAATTTTTAAAGGAACTGAGGGAGGTAGAATGAAGCAGCTGGAACGCCAATTTTCAGTCGTTTTCCGCTGGTTCCATTCCATTTCATGCCACAATGGGGCATGTAACTTATATGAAAAGAATGTAATGGGCCAATAAAATGTTGATAGTTTAACTATGTGAAATTGAAATAACGCAAAACTATATAGTTTTACATCTCACACCGGATTTTACCAGAACAAAAGTTTTGTATGTGCTTCGGTATTACAACACTGAGTTCCCACAACCTTTCCGATAATAACACTTACAGTTTACAGCATATTTCTCCGTGCTACATCACTTTGAAAATAACTTTTTCGCCTCACACCGTATATTACGTGTACATGTAGGGTAAATGTGAGCCCCTGGATCTCGGAAACGGATAAAGATATCAAGAAATACGACGGTTGGAACTTTAATAGTGGCAACTACGTATTTACAGCTCGTACAAAATAGATACGGGTTTCAAAGTTTGACTGACCTTAGTAGTAGTCACCAGCATTGTGTATAACCCGGTGCCAGCGATGTGGAAGTCGTAGGATACTCTTAGCAGTGCCAATTCTGTTGACAGTTCGAGCGGCGCGGTCTATTGCCCGACGAATTTGTAGCAGTTCTGAAGCAAATGCCGTGATGTGTTTCCTTCAGTTTCGAAACCGAGTTGAACTCACGAGTGCTTATGTCAGGAGAGTGCAGTAGGTCATAAAGTACTTAGCAGCCCCATCAGTCAAACAAATCAGTAACAGCTTGCACTATACGTGCTTGAACAGTGTCCTGCAAAATGATGGTCAGGTCATGCAGAAAGAGTCATCACTTCTGTCTCTAAGCTGGTCGTAGGTTTTGTCCCAAAAATGAATAGCCCTCCTTCAGCAACAATCGACATTTCTTAAAAATCTAATTTCTACTACATCTTTCTCTCAGTCCCGGATTCGATTCCATAAGGTAGTACAGGCATTGCCACTGTTTTGTATACGGTTTCAATTTTATAGCTTTCCTAACTTTATTTTTTGAAATTTTGATTTTGGTTTTGTAACTCCGGAAATGCATATCCTCCTATTTCCATCTATTGTGCTATTATTTTCTTTCCTTGCTTTGTTACTTCAAGATATGACATTTCTGTCTCTTTCTATATTGTAATTGTTTTACTATTTGTATATTTATGCATTTATGTCGATGTATAATTGGTTTGTTTCGTAAATATTATTTGTATTTTTACGCTGGGTCTTGCCTAGGGAAAACTGCTATCGAACGATTACGTCGATAGGTCGTGTGAAGAATCAAAGTGTGTAGGATCTTTGGTAGTGTTAACTCTGCCGCGTGGAGCGCGGGCTGAGCAGGGGGAGTCTGGCTGGAGTAGCGAGTGGAGCAGGTGCGTTGTGTGACGCTCCCGGGAGTTGCCGCGCTTTCGTGGTTTGGCAGCATGTAATTGCGCTCGACTTGCGATGATAGTTTCTGACATGGTGTCGCGGACGGGAAACATTAACTAGCGCACATCAAGAGCCCGTTTTCGTCTGGTGACCGTGTCGAGAAGAAGGCGCGCCAACATCCAGCTTCTGCAACAGCGACGGCCGACAATGAGTGACTGTCGCCACCTCCTCGACCGACGGCTTCAAACCTTCAATCAACCGACAAGGAAGACTGGACGCACGTAAAGTTTTAGAACTGTATGGCAGACCTCAGCTTTTCAAACTGTTCCATTTTCGTCACTATAATTACAGCAACTACGCATGAACGTTTGTTGCTCATTGTCCCAATTGCATTACCAAGCAGAGTCCCTTCCTTTTCCGAAATGAACCCGAGTGTCGTTGAAATTCAAACGCCAGCATTAAAGTAATATAGCTAACTCGTTTTCACTGCTTTAATTTCAAAATTCGGTTATGGCATTAATAGCTGGCTACAATATTCAGATTACACAAGCACGAATTAAGAGTGCGAGCTTTGTTACCGTATTTTAGCTTACCTGTGACTGCAGCTCAGCTTGGTACGTACTAAATTTTACTATTGTTAATTGTTCAGAATCATTTAATTCAAGTTCAAAGTTAAATCTCTTCTTTCTAAATTGCGTAGATTCAAGTAGCTTTTGAAATGATTGTTGAGGTAGTCCAAGACTAACCGTATTTTACTGAATTTCGATGTGCTTCAGAAAGAAAGCTCACTATTGACTTCAGTCACTAAATTAACTTTCTATTTTCCGGTTTTATTAATTCTTTTGCTAAATTAAGTCAGGGTGTAGCGAAATTTATTACTTCTGACAAACTTTTAGTTTTCACACTACACGTGTCAACCTTCAGTTGCCACGCTTCTAGTGCTAATTATATGTGTAATAACCTTTCTTTTTCAGTTACTATAGTAATTGTCCTTAGGACTGGCGACCGTGATTTCCCCCAAATCTCAAATACCTAATTACCGCTAGTTAATTGTTAACGTAACGGCTGCACATTTACTTTCTTTATTAACTTTACCCCTTTTCAAAATTAATTTCCACCAGTTTCATTAGCACATTTCCTTTCATTTAGATGTAACCCTTTCCTCCCTCTTTACCGACAGGTTAACTTCGGTGACGATTGCTTTCCAAAACTCCTATTAGGCACATGCGGTTTCATTTTTCACTGTCATTAAGGTCGGTAAGTGAGGGGGAGGTTACACGTGGCGACCGTGACAGGACAATCTTCGGATTTGAGGTTGTTCTGGACACGAATTTTGCATTGTGCAAATCTCGTAACAAAGTACTGGTTACATACAGGCCATTACGTCAGCGAGAATAAGTAGTGGGAGTAATCCTAATTATATTTGAGGTTTGGCATTTATATTGAAAATTATTAAAATGAGCGAAGGCAACAATTACCAAAATTTGGTAGACTTGGATACGGAACAATCGGTCGAACAGTGGGAAACGCGCACGGCGGTTCCCATTGTTCAGGGGCGGGCGGCTAGCATGAAAGACGCGACCGCCGAAACGCAACAAAGAGCAGAAATGGAATTCCAAACTTTAGAAAATGTTTCGGAATCGGAAGCGAAAATCAAATCTGTACCCCTTGATGATGAATACGGGGGAACATATACAGAGGAACCAGCTACGGAAGTAAAACCGGTAGTCTCCGGGAATTTAACTGATTTATTGAATGTTTTGATTAATGAAATCAAGAGTCAATCGGCAGAAATTATAGCTCTGTCTGCCAAGCAAGAAGCTCAGTCTGAAAAAATTGAACGAAAGCTAGACAATCAGAACAAAGCCATTAATGTTGTTAACAACAATGTTGGAGTTGTTAATACAAAAGTTGATAAAATCAAAGAAGATATTGTTGTAATTAATACCGAAATCGGTAATCTTAAACAGAAAATGATAGGCGTTCAGGCGGAAATTGCGAGCATAAATACTCGTTTTGATTCCGAAATTAGCAGAATCGAGAAAAGTGTAGGAGAAGCAGTTGCTCCGATCATCGAGAATAAGGTGACGGAACAAATTCAATTAGTGAAAAAAGAGGATCAACAGAAGGTGGAAACTTTAAAGGCTTTAGTGTCCGAAGTAGACACTAAAGTGAGGGAGCAGGCTAATTCCTGCGAAGAGAAAAAGAGGGAAGTGGAAACGCTTGCGACAACCACTTGCCTAGTAATTACGAGAGTGTCGGAATTAGAAAAGAAACTTGACGAAAAACAGAGCTATGTGCCAATCTGTGCACATAGTTCGGAATTGTTGACGAAAGAGGAGCGGTTCGACCCCTTGAAAAAAGGCTGTATACACGCGACGGATTTCATTAAAAATTGTGAAAGAGTTTTACCCATATCATGGACTAATGAGAAAAAAAATTAATGCGGTTATTGATGTGCTGGCTGGTGATGCCAAGCGTTGGGGCTTGAACCTCAACATTACGAACCTGACTTTTGACGAGTTTAAAAATTTGTTTCTGGCTGAATACTGGTCAGAGCAAAAACAGCAAAGTGTCTGGCGCGAATTTGTCGTATCGAGGCCTTTCGATGCGAATTCGCGCGGTTCGATGAGGGAGTTTTGTGAGGGCTGGATCCGCAAGTTGGAATATTTGCGTGATCGCCGCACGGAATCCGAAATAGTCTGGGAACTCTACAAGAAGCTTCCAGATGATACAAAACGCTACGTAGGAAGCAATTACAGGACAATCAATGATTTCCTGGAAAGAGTTGAGGACGAGGACAATTGGCGCAATAATCGCGACAGTGGTAGAGGCCGTGGTTACAACAACGGGTACCACCCCAACCATAACAACGATAACCATGGGAATAATGCATACCGCAGCAATAACAATAATGGTTCGGACCGTAATAACAATCGGTACAATGCAAATAATAACAGGAATGACAGAAACCAGTATCATACTAACGTGATACGGGCTTCACAGAATAGTAATAACGCCAGAAGGTGTGATCAGCCGCCTCAGCAGCATCCGGGGAGCGTATCTGCTGGGACGAGACAGGGAAACCATTAGCCGCGCCGGTGAGGGGCCGAGCGGGCGTGGAGAAATTGTGGCGGCCCAATAACAGGAGAAAACCCAGGTATCGTCATTATGAAAATTCCGTGTGGAATAATCAACGGCGGGAGTGTGTGCCAGTGTTAGGAGAAAGGAGTGCGCCCATAAGTAGTAGATCAGCTGTATACACGGCAGTAGGTAGTACATTCACTGTCAGTGAGAACAATTTAAGTAGTGTTCCGGAAATCGGTTATAAAGTGGCAGCTGTAATACCCACAGCGGAACTGGAGATTGAGTTTAAGAATGATTCGCAATTGTTGAGAGAAGATCAGATGTCGGATAACACGTCCGTCATCGAGCGAGGGGATGCAGAGAGGGATGAGGTCTGGTTAAGGCAGTTCGGTCGCTTATACGACGAACTAAGAGATTATAGGGGTCTGTATGGGAGAAGTGTTTATGGGGAGCGCGTGCAGGATTTGCCGCGTCTCGTCCCGCAGGAAGATAGTGTTTGTGAAGTGATAGAAAGTTCTGGCCCTAACCGGCAGACTTTACTAGAAATAGTTGATGTTAATGGGGAGCACGAGCAAGATTCGTCGTGTTTCGTCCCGCAGGAGTTAGATGTTGAAGTAGTAACGGAAAGTTCTGGCCTTAACCGGCAGACTTTACCGAAAGTTATAGTGGTAGAAGTAGCCGACCCATCCGACGCAAACCTCCAGTTTAAACATTGCGAGAGTATTAAGGAGAAAGATTGCGAAAATTTTAGTGATAGCCGGACACGATTGGTAGAAAAGCACATAGATTACAGCGTGTATGAGGTTAGAGCTGACATTATACGGTCAGACGATAGCAGTGTGGGTTGCGCAGATCTAGCGGAAGTAATTGCAGAAACTACTGGGCACATTCCTCCAGGTAGATTGGCAGATGAGATCAGTCTGACCAAAGAGGAATCAACGGAGGTGACAGTTAATGAACTGATAGCAAAGCAACACTCACTAGTTGACGAGTTACAGGAAAAGGTTTCGGTATTGGAGGCGAAGCTACAGACTAAGCCTCAGGACGAACGTGTTGCAATTAAAACTGTATGTGAACAGAGGCTGAAAAAGCCGCCAGATAAGCCGGATTTGGGATCAAAGCCGGATGGTTTTTTCTGGAATGACCTGGATATAGACGAGGATTTACTGTGGGAAAATAAAGAAACAGTCGAGGACAAGTGTAGACAGATAGTAGTGTCTGTTAATATGCACGACCTACAACTAAACGTGTTGATTGACACCGGTGCAGAATTGAGTGCTGTATCTGGGAAAATATTTGAGTTACTGAAAGACAGACCTGGCATCGTAGTTATGCCAGTAACAGGAGTGAAAATTATCGGTGCTACTGGGAAGGCCAGTAAACCGGTCACAAAACAGATTTTTGTCAACTTCGAGATTTGTGGGGCACGATTTGAACAAGAGTTTGTCGTCGTGCCAGACTTGACTACGGAAGTAATTATCGGGTTAGATTGGCTATTAAAGTACCGTTCAGTGATTAATTGCGAAAGCAAAACTTTGACATGTACGTCACAAGATAAAACAATAGTAGTTAGTTTTGACGAGGCAGGAGACGGTGTGCATAGGCAATACCAGCCTATACACATTGTTAACTGGCCGGATGGCATTGATGTATGTATGAATTTGAACTGCCGTAACGTGAGGAATTTCGGCATTGACAAAAGTGTAGAAAGTGAAGTGGAAGAGATAATCAAATTCCCTCCACGGATTGACATTACTATTGGTGTGAAAAAAGATCGTTTGCGAGAAGTAATGAAGCTAAAAGCCGATGCTCGCATACGTCGTCATGACGCTAAAGCGCGTTTTGCTAAGTTTGCAATCGGAGACTTAGTACTTGTAAAAGCTCATGAGAAATCGAGCGAGATAGACAATGAAATCTCTAAATTTAAGTTTGTTTATAATGGACCATATAAAGTCATTGGTATACCTCACACAAATGCTTATTGCTTAGAGTATCCAAGCTCTGGAAAACGATTAGGTATACGGAATATTGTAGACTTGAAATTGTACCAACCTAGGATCGATTAATACCACACAATGGGTAACTTGTACAGTATGTAAATATAGAGTGTAAGATTTAAGGATGTGCCATGTTACGATGCTTTTGCCTGACCTAGAGGTCATTAAAGAAGTTGTAATTAATAAGTAATTAATTTTGACTAAATGATTTAAGAGTAACTGATTAGTAATCATCTGAAAAATCCAAGCTGCTAGTTTAAGTTTTCAGCTGAGTCACAGTAGATTAAGGAATGTAAATATGATATTGTAACTTGCTGTAATATTTCATGAATGTTTGTTTTTATTAGTCATTGCCGATGTACTTAGACGCTGTTTTAAGTTTCAGGCTAGTACATGCGTGTCATGATGGACAGTGTTGAGTTATCCGCTGTGATAGTGTTTATGGACTCCTTGAGATTACTCGGGAGTGAGTTTTTCCGAAAGAATTCAGTGAAACGGACGTTCTGCAAATGCCGTTACACAGGCGAGTGAGATCAAGCGTGCCGCACAGGCGGGCGCAACAATACTTGCGAGGCGAAGCCGCTGTCGGCTCTTGTGCCGCTGCCGGCTCTTGTGCCGCTGTCGGCATCCTTTGTACTTGCGAGTACGGAAGGTGGAGTTATTTTTCTTCCCGGACAGCTGATGTGAAAGAATTCTGCTGTCAATATTTATGTTTTATTTTATCTGCTGTATATTATTTTCTTGTTTAGCGTTAATTGGACATGACGAGAATATTAATTATGATAAGGTTACATAAAAATGTGTATTCTATGTAATTAATTATTAGTTTGCGTATTTTGATATACCTGTTTTTTATGACCATGTACTCTGATCAATTTTGCAAATAGTATTCCATTTCTTATAGTGTTACGAATTTTAATGATTTTGGAATAGCTAAACCATTTTCTATGTTTTCTATGAATTTTGATGTGTTGTCAACCTGTTTTATTTTGTGCAAGATGACAGAGTGGAATAAGATTAGGAGTGTCTCCACTCAATTATTATTGTCTAAAAATTGGTTTATGGTTAATTAGACGAATGCTAAATTTTTTTGATGTTTTGAGCATATGCATTTCCGCTGTTTCTTTTTTGGGACATTTTCTGAGTCTGTTTACGTTACACGAACATCCTCAGACAATGTGGGGCACGTGTAACGCCGGAAATGCATATCCTCCTATTTCCATCTATTGTGCTATTATTTTCTTTCCTTGCTTTGTTACTTCAAGATATGACATTTCTGTCTCTTTCTATATTGTAATTGTTTTACTATTTGTATATTTATGCATTTATGTCGATGTATAATTGGTTTGTTTCGTAAATATTATTTGTATTTTTACGCTGGGTCTTGCCTAGGGAAAACTGCTATCGAACGATTACGTCGATAGGTCGTGTGAAGAATCAAAGTGTGTAGGATCTTTGGTAGTGTTAACTCTGCCGCGTGGAGCGCGGGCTGAGCAGGGGGAGTCTGGCTGGAGTAGCGAGTGGAGCAGGTGCGTTGTGTGACGCTCCCGGGAGTTGCCGCGCTTTCGTGGTTTGGCAGCATGTAATTGCGCTCGACTTGCGATGATAGTTTCTGACATGGTGTCGCGGACGGGAAACATTAACTAGCGCACATCAAGAGCCCGTTTTCGTCTGGTGACCGTGTCGAGAAGAAGGCGCGCCAACATCCAGCTTCTGCAGCAGCGACGGCCGACAATGAGTGACTGTCGCCACCTCCTCGACCGACGGCTTCAAACCTTCAATCAACCGACAAGGAAGACTGGACGCACGTAAAGTTTTAGAACTGTATGGCAGACCTCAGCTTTTCAAACTGTTCCATTTTCGTCACTATAATTACAGCAACTACGCATGAACGTTTGTTGCTCATTGTCCCAATTGCATTACCAAGCAGAGTCCCTTCCTTTTCCGAAATGAACCCGAGTGTCGTTGAAATTCAAACGCCAGCATTAAAGTAATATAGCTAACTCGTTTTCACTGCTTTAATTTCAAAATTCGGTTATGGCATTAATAGCTGGCTACAATATTCAGATTACACAAGCACGAATTAAGAGTGCGAGCTTTGTTACCGTATTTTAGCTTACCTGTGACTGCAGCTCAGCTTGGTACGTACTAAATTTTACTATTGTTAATTGTTCAGAATCATTTAATTCAAGTTCAAAGTTAAATCTCTTCTTCCTAAATTGCGTAGATTCAAGTAGCTTTTGAAATGATTGTTGAGGTAGTCCAAGACTAACCGTATTTTACTGAATTTCGATGTGCTTCAGAAAGAAAGCTCACTATTAACTTCAGTCACTAAATTAACTTTCGATTTTCCGGTTTTATTAATTCTTTTGCTAAATTAAGTCAGGGTGTAGCGAAATTTATTACTTCTGACAAACTTTTAGTTTTCACACTACACGTGTCAACCTTCAGTTGCCACGCTTCTAGTGCTAATTATATGTGTAATAACCTTTCTTTTTCAGTTACTATAGTAATTGTCCTTAGGACTGGCGACCGTGATTTCCCCCAAATCTCAAATACCTAATTACCGCTAGTTAATTGTTAACGTAACGGCTGCACATTTACTTTCTTTATTAACTTTACCCCTTTTCAAAATTAATTTCCACCAGTTTCATTAGCACATTTCCTTTCATTTAGATGTAACCCTTTCCTCCCTCTTTACCGACAGGTTAACTTCGGTGACGATTGCTTTCCAAAACTCCTATTAGGTACACGCGGTTTCATTTTTCACTGTCATTAAGGTCGGTAAGTGAAGGGGAGGTTACAGTTTCACATATAGTTTGAAAATTTTCAGTTTTATTTTCTACCAGGGCATGCTAAAAAGTATTGCCTCCGCATGTCCGAAGGAACATTACATCGTTCTTCTTAACAACGCAGACTTTGCAGTCTCATATTTATCCGTCGCGACCAGGCAGTAACTTTCAGTTAAAATGTCCTCCCCTGTACGGGAATTACATAACGTGTATACGAATACGATTTGTGGGCCAGGAACGACATATGTGGAAGTTTGGGCCTGATAGTGAGTCGTGCACGGATAGCCAAATCTGTTAAGACGATCTCTCTGATGGTTGATTGCCGATTGACTGAGAGCTCAGGATGCCATGTTTCTACCTGTTTGTGTTGAAGGATGTGGCTGGCCTAGCGTGCGTGCGTGCTGCTCCCACTACCTTCTCCGTGACACTATTTACAGGTAGAAATATAGCAGTTCCTGATGCCGTTATTCGTGTCCTTCGTTTCATTTTATGTATATCATCGATAAGAGAGTCATGTTATATGTCGAATCTGTGGCGATGATTGTGGCATTAGGTTTTCACACCAATTTATGTAGAATAAATTTTGATTCATGAAGAATTCAAAAGATGTAAGTAATATGGCTTACGTTATTTTCAATGACGATAATCATTAATTCCAGGTTGTTTCACTGTAAAAACTGTAGGGAAGATGGCTTCATAACGCTATATTTCCGATAAAAGAAGAAAGGCGGAAACAGTGGGCAGTGAAAATTAATCTGGAAGACGGTAATCGCAAAACTAGTTTGTCGAAACCTGAACATTATTCATTTCCGTGCGAAGTATGTATTGTATATCGTGATACGCCATTACTAATGTCTAATCAATGCGCACTGCGGCGACAAAAGTTGTGGATACCTCCAGTATCGCGTCGGAACTTCGTTTTCCGGCGTAGGGCTGCAACTCGACATCGCATGTACTCAACAAGTCTTTAGAAGTCCCCTACAGAAATACCGAACCATGCTGCCCTTATAGACGCCTCTAATTGCCGAAGTGTTGGCGGTGCACGATTTTGTGCACGATTTGACTTCTCGATTCATCCCATAAATTCGATGGGATTCATGTCGGAGTGGCCAAATCATTGGCTCGGGTAGTCGAGAATGTTCTTCTAAACAGTCACAAATAATTGTGATCCGGTGACATGGCGCATTGTCATCCATAAAATTTCCGTCGTTGCTTGGGAACATGATGTCCATGAATGGCTCTAAATGGTCTCCAAGTAGTCGAACATAACCATTTACAGTCAATGATCGGTTAAGTTGGACCAGAGGACCCAGGCCATTCCCTGTAAGCATAGCCCACACCATTATGGAGCCACTACCAGCTTGCACAGTGTCTTGTTGACAACGTGGGTCCATGGCTTCGCGGAGTCTGCGCCACACTCGAACCCTACCATCAGCTGAAATCGGGGCTCATCTGACCAGGTCACTGTTTTCCAGGTGTATACGGTCCATCTGACATGGTCACGAGCGCAAGAGAGGCGCTGTAGGCGATGTCGTACTTTTAGCAAAGACAATCGCGTTGATCATCTGCTGCTCTAACCCATTAACGCCAGATTTCTCCGTACTGTCCTAACATATAGGTTCGTCGGGCGTCCCACATTGATTTCTGCGGTTATTTCATACAGTGTTGCTTTTCAGTTAGCACTCAAAACTCTACGCAATTGCTGCAGCTCTCGGGCAAGAGGTAATGCCTGAAATTTGGTATTCTCGGTAGACTCTTGGCACTGTGGATCTCGGAATACTGAATTCCCGACTATTACCGAAATGCTTCTAGCTTCAACTAGTATTCCGCGTTCAAAGTCACTTAATTTCGGTCATGCGGCCAAAATCACATGAATAAAAATGACAGCTACGCCAATTGACTGCCCTTTTATACCTTGCGTACGCGATACTATCTCCATCTGTAAATGGATATGTCGCTATGCCATGACTTTTTACACTTCAGTGTAGGCTCTGTATTGTCCACCGGGTAAAAGTGTTTGTACAGTCAGTCAGTAGGTAGTCAGTGTTGATGCCTGATGGGTAAACAAAAATGAGTAATAGTTGTTTAACGAAAGGCGTGTCTAGGGCAGTGGAGGTGGAGGAAGATGGGGTGGGGCAAGGGGAGAGGCAGGACAGCTGTGGCCTCCATGTCAGCCACGTTCTGGCGCTCTCCAAAGCTGCCGCAGATAACATGCGCCGCCATTGGTGCCAACACTGGGAAACCAGCTGTGGTGGACAACGGAAGATTGATAACGCTAGTGCCAGGCATGTGACAACGGTCGGGGCACTTTGCCTCTTCTAATGGAAAACATCTTTGACATAAAGCCCACCAGAGCTGAAAAATTCATCCATTGCATTCTTTTCAGATAACTTGAGGGTTAATTTTTTCGGCACATAATTACGTTTTCATTTACGACTTTTTATCATTCGCTGGCAAGTTGTCTCATCCGGGCGTTTTCGTGATAATTGGGGAAAACGCCAAAAAATTCCACTTAGAACGGTACGGTATTTTTGTTGTCTCTCTCTTTAATATAACGATATATTGCCTGTCTTGTAATCTGTGTAATCTCATTTACTTGTTCTATGGCAACAATGAATACTTCACACAATGTTTACGTTGTTGAATCAACACAAAGCCTTTTTTATATATCGATACGACGGTATAAGCGGCAAGTGGGAGTTAATTCATTACAATGTTATATACAAAATTAATAAAATACGCGTTTCTGGCGTGCTGACGCCGCAAGATTTATACAAAAAAGAAAAGCTCTGGCAATTAAACTGTGACTTTGAAACGAACTTTGCCACAATAAGAACGCTATTGATAAAACGATAGAAGAATTTTATTATAAATTTTCCCGGAATTTCTTATTTTGTCACTCCTTCGATCGTTTGTTAGAAGAGTAAGTGTGAAACCAGTTTAGCACTTGTTATTTGTTGACTTTATGTCAAATAAACAGAACCACAAAATTTTCAAGTCTCTAACATCATAAACCGAGAATAATGTGCACTGCTCGGAGACAATTACTCTGATATCTGATATTTCAGTGTGTAACTTGTAAACCGGGCGGGATAGAGCAGTGGTTAGTACATTGGACTCGAATTCGGGTTTGGTCCCATAGTCCTTACCACAAACTTCGAAAATTTCGAATTCGGGAGGACGACGGTTCAAACCCGCGTCCAGCCTTCATGACTGAGGTTTTCCGTGATTTCCCTAAATCGCTTCAGGCAAGTGCCACAACGGTTCCTTCGAAAGGACACGTCCGCTTTCCTTCTCCATTCTTCCATAATCCGAGCTTGTGCTCCTTCTCTAATGAACGCATTGTCGGCGGGACGTTGCTCACTAATCTCTTCCTCCTCTTCTTCCTCCTCCTCCTGTAACTTATAAGCCATCTCTTGACCATAATATGTGCGATGCAGTATTGCACAGACTGGTTAAAACTTCATTGTTAGTACAAGTAATTCCAGTCTAACTTCACCCTAAAGGTAACGATGAACGTTGGTTTACTTAATAAAAAGGTGGTTCAGAACTCTTGAAGATAGACGTTGACTGTGGATATCGTATCACAGACACAGTCCCTTTGACTGTTCAAAGATGTCACTAAACCCGCCCAAAGACGTAAACAACCATGCATGAGCAGCGCTTATTAGACGGAGGCGGTCCGACAGCCGATTAGTTCCAGTCATTCCACCACGAAAGAGATACACGGCTCGTGTTGTGTGTCGTTCAACCATGCCTAGACAGCCGATACCGGGGTTCGATCACGTCCGCGTCGCTACTTCGTGTCAGGAAGGGCACTCAACGAGGGAAGTGTCCAGGCGTCTCGGAGTGAACCAAAGCGATGTTGTTCGGACATGGAGGAGATACAGAGAGACAGGAACTGTCGATAACATGCCTCGCTCAGGCCGCCCAAGGTCTACCACTGCAGTGGATGACCGCTAACTCTGGATTATGGCTCGGAGGAACCCTGACAGCAACGCCACCATGTTGAATAATGCTTTTCATGCAACCACAGGACGTCGTGTTACGACTCAAACTGTGAGTAGGAAGATGCATGATGCGCAACTTAACTCACGAGTCAATGAAGAGGTCCATCTTTGCAACCACGACCCCATGCAGCGCGGTACTGATGGGCGCAACAACGTGCCGAATGGACCGGTCAGGCATCACGTTCTCTTCACCGATGAGAGTCACATATGCCTTCAACTAGACAATCGTCGGAGAAGTGTTTGGAGGCAACACGGTCAGGCTGAATGCCTTAGACACACTGTCCAGTGAGTGCAGCGAGGTGGAGGTTCCCTGCTGTTTTGGGGTGGTATTATGTGGGGCCGACGTACACCGCTAGCGGTCATGGAAGGCGCCGCAACGGCTGTACGATACGTGAATGGCATCCTCCGACCGACAGTGCAACCATACCGGCATCATATTGGCGAGAAATTCGTGTTCATGGACGACTATTCGCGCCCCCGTCGTGCACATCTTGTGAATGAGTTCCTTCAGCATAACGATATCGTTCGACTAGAGAACATCAAGCTTCAACTTTCGAAAAATTAACCTATTTATTAAGTCATCTCCTCGAATATTAATGAAGAATGTAGTTTTTACAATTTCTAGAATTTAAAAGAGCCTTTGGCTGCAAACATTTTTCTCTTACTTTGTAACCGGTTTTGATATATGTGATCATCATGTGATATTTGTGATGATCATCATCTTGATGGACTAGTATATAACACTACTACATGGACAAACATATATCATGACAGTCATATATGTCGAAATCGGAAAAGAAGTTACGATCAAATACTGCATTAGAAATCACAAACATTTAACTCTGGAACGCTGTGTGTCCTTCACTGTCACATTTCAATTGTAGTTTTTATTCCCCACGTCAGTTCCCTTACAGCTGTAATGTAATCTGCGTAAAAGCGCCGGCCGGAGTGG
The DNA here is from genome assembly GCF_023864275.1 of Schistocerca cancellata. Taxonomy (NCBI): domain Eukaryota; kingdom Metazoa; phylum Arthropoda; class Insecta; order Orthoptera; family Acrididae; genus Schistocerca; species Schistocerca cancellata. The sequence goes on from NC_064628.1 coordinate 254,897,066, forward strand.
CCGAGCGATTCTAGGAGCCTCAGTCTGGAACCGCGCGACCGCTACGGTCGCAGGTTCGAATCCTGCCTCGGGCATGGATGTGTGCGATGTCCTTAGGTTACTTAGGTTTAAGTATTTCGAAGTTCTAGGGGACTGTTGACCTTAGAAGTTAAGTCTCATAGTGCTCAGAGCCATTTGAACCATATGACTGTTTAGGAGTTTTGCACCAAAACTTAATACTGGAAAACACACAGGAAGCCGATACCACCCGCACATGTGTTCCTCTAGCACTTGGGCCGTGACAGCCCCTCACGTAGGCTTCGGGCTTGCTCGCTTATATTTTGTGACCTCAACATTATTGTTGTCTATCTTATTCTAAAAATGCGGATTTTCTAGCTGTTTTGAAGCTCTGCGCTGCTACAGTAACCTCGTCCGTTATGAATACGATGTTGCATTATTAAATGCTCCTGATTCAACACGGGATTTAGCCGCAAAATGGAGTCCACATTTTGGTGACACTGCTTAAGATATGTAGAACGTGTGGCTATTTCAGAGAGAGAGAGAGAAAGAGACAGACATGCAGAGATAGAGAGGTATTTATAATTGCGAAGTGGCCGTGGACAAGAATAGCAGCGCGCAAGTTGCTCAACATGGACTCCATCCAAGACGACCAGACATAATACAGCCGACAGCGTAAGGTGACAGTGTGTACATATCTGCCAGAGTGAACTACATGGTGTGCGCTGTTAAAATGCATACTCTGTGTTTCGCCGCTAACGTGTATTAAAAAATTGGGATGTTTAGTGACAGTCTGTATACGACTCTATAGAAGGTACCCTTTGCTTCATATCTCTTGAGAAGCCTCCACTCTCCACGTACTTTGCTGCAGTTCTGGACAGCCAGGGTAGGTTCAGTTAAAAATTGTCACAATAATTTAATGTTCAAACATTCTTTTACTATACGTGATTTTAGTAGTGATTTGCCAAGGCCAGTCTTTGCACAGAAGATTTGTCAGGCCCAATCTCAGGGCTGTCTTTTAGTGTGAGTCAAACCTTCTATTTCAGATAGCAGAAGAATTTCACTGAAATACTTTGAAGCGCACTGGTGTTCGTAACTTAAGGACAAAAGTGAATTTCGCATGATGCGTCACGTCAAGTAATATATCACGATGAAACTTGGACGACACTTAGAAGGAACTGCTACAGTATAATACAGAAGGCAACACAAAGAGACTAACAGAAATGAAACTACTGTTCAAAGGTAATAATTACACTGAAGTCATCGCGAATTATGGTGGTCTGCCGGGCATTATTAACGGCGGGATAAGCTCAGAAGGCAATGCGTGCTCCCATGCAGGCCACAAGGTCGGTAAGGAGTTGCTGTTGTGGGGCGTGCCATTCGTCCGTCATAGCGGTTGACGACAGCCGGACGATCGCTGGACGTGCTGTGACACATACCTGCAAAGCATCCCACGTGTGCTCGATGGTATTTAATTCGAGGGAACTGGAACATCAGCCTATTCGCCGAATATCCGCTCGTTCCTTTGCTCCTTCCCTTGCACCATTCAATGCGGTCGCGCATTATCACTTATAAAAATCACGGCATGCATCCCTGAAAAGACGCACATCAGCAAGGAGTACAGTATCACAATAACGTTCACCCGTGAGTACACTGTATTCAGGAATTTCCGAGGTGCATTCAAGTTCTAAGGCCTCCGATTTTTTTTCTAATTAACTACTTACCCCAAATCGATGAAACTGGCGTTACTTCTCGACGTAATCGCCCTGCAGACGTACACATTTTTCACAACACTGACGCCATGATTCCATGGCAGCGGCGAAGGCTTCTTTAGGAGTCTGTTTTGACCACTGGAAAATCGCTGAGGCAATAGCAGCACGGCTGGTGAATGTGCGGCCACAGAGAGTGTCTTTCATTGCTGGAAAAAGCCAAAAGTCACTAGGAGCCAGGTCAGGTGAGTAGGGAGCATGAGGAATCACTTCAAAGTTGTTATCACGAAGAAACTGTTGCGTAACGTTAGCTCGATGTGCGGGTGCGTTGGCTTGGTGAAACAGCACACGCGCAGCCCTTCCCGGACGTTTTTGTTGCAGTGCAGGAAGGAATTTGTTCTTCAAAACATTTTCGTAGGATGCACCTGTTACCGTAGTGCCCTTTGGAACGCAATGGGTAATGATTACGCCATCGCTGTCCCAGAACATGGACACCATCATTTTTTCAGCACTGGTGGTTACCCGAAATTTTTTTGGTGGCGGTGAATCTGTGTGCTTCCATTGAGCTGACTGGCGCTTTGTTTCTGGATTGAAAAATGGCATCCACGTCTCATCCATTGTCACAACCGACGAAAAGAAAGTCCCATTCACGCTGTCGTTGCGCGTCAACATTGCTTGGCAACATGCCACATGGGCAGTCATGTGGTCGTCTGTCAGCATTCGTGGCACCAACCTGGATCACACTTTTCGCATTTTCAGGTCGTCATGCAGGATTGTGTGCACAGAACCCACAGAAATGCCAACTCTGGAGGCGATCTGTTCAACAGTCATTCGGCGATCCCCCAAAACAATTCTCTCCACTTTCTCGATCATGTCGTCAGACCGGCTTGTGGGAGCCCGAGGTTGTTTCGGTTTGTTGTCACACGATGTTCTGCCTTCATTAAACTGTCGCACCCACGAACGCACTTTCGACACATCCATAACTCCATCACCACATGTCTCCTTCAACTGTCGATGAATTTCAATTGGTTTCACACCACGCAAATTCAGAAAACGAATGAGTGCACGCTAAGTAAGGGAAACGTCGCCATTTTAAGTATTTAAAACAGTTCTCATTCTCACCGCTGGCGGTAAAATTCCATCTGTCGTACGGTGCTGCCATCTCTGGGACGTATTGACAATGAACGCGACCTCATTTTAAAACAATGCGCATGATTCTATCTCTTTCCAGTCCGGATGAAAAAAATCGGAGGCCTTAGAACTTGAATGCACCTTGTAGAGGTCAGTACGCCCATGCATCATTACGACTCCCCACACCGTAACGTCAGGAGCACCATGTTCGACAATGTTCCTCGTTGCATTATGTTTTCCTACCGCACGCCACATTGGTGTACGTTCAGAATCACGGCTCTCACTGAATCTGCTTTCAAAGAGCGTGCGACAACCTCCTCGTTCGCCCAATCCCTGTACACTTCACACTATCACAAACGGCGCCGATGTGTGGACGACAACGGAACATAACGTAATGGTCGTCGAACAAAGAGATCAGCCCCACGCAGTCACCGTGTCATTGTGCAAAGTGGGACTGCGTGTCTTGCAGTCCTGTTAAATGTGGTTGCTGTTGCACCTGCTCTTTGACGTGGGTCCTCTAATAACTCACACAAGGTGTAAGTAGGCTGTTTAGGTTTTTATGTTGGTAACGCCACGTAGCGCTCTGTATGAAAATCAATGACTGTGCTGTGTGCGGTCTATGGCTGGTTGGACTCATCCTTGGAATATTCGCTTGTGTGTTGTTGGGCAGTTGGATGCGAACAGCGCGTAGCGTTAACGCAGTTGGAGGTGAGCCGCCAGCAGTGGTGGATGTGGAGAGAGAAATGCCAGAGTTTTGAGAGGTCACTATAAGCGGACGACCTGGACGTGTGTCCGCCAGTAAAAGGAAATTTATAAAGATGGATGTCATGAATTGACAGATATATAAATATTTGATGACTTTTGAACACTATTAAGGTAAATACATTGTTTGTTCTCTATCAAAATCTTTCATTTGTTATCTATGCCTATCAGTAGTTAGAGCCTTCAGTAGTTACAATCTTTTATTTAACTGGCAGTATTGGCACTCGCTGTATTGCAGTAATTCCAGTAACAAAGATTTCTGTGAGGTAAGTGATTCATGAAATACACTCCTGGAAATGGAAAAAAGGACACATTGACACCGGTGTGTCAGACCCACCATACTTGCTCCGGACACTGCGAGAGGGCTGTACAAGCAATGATCACACGCACGGCACAGCGGACACACCAGGAACCGCGGTGTTGGCCGTCGAATGGCGCTAGCTGCGCAGCATTTGTGCACCGCCGCCGTCAGTGTCAGCCAGTTTGCCGTGGCATACGGAGCTCCATCGCAGTCTTTAACACTGGTAACATGCCGCGACAGCGTGGACGTGAACTGTATGTGCAGTTGACGGACTTTGAGCGAGGGCGTATAGTGGGCATGCGGGAGGCCGAGTGGACGTACCGCCGAATTGCTCAACACGTGGGGCGTGAGGTCTCCACAGTACATCGATGTTGTCGCCAGTGGTCGGCGGAAGGTGGCCGTGCCCGTCGACCTGGGACCGGACCGCAACGACGCACGGATGCACGCCAAGACCGTAGGATCCTACGCAGTGCCGTAGGGGACCGCACCGCCACTTCCCAGCAAATTAGGGACACTGTTGCTCCTGGGGTATCGGCGAGGACCATTCGCAACCGTCTCCATGAAGCTGGGCTACGGTCCCGCACACCGTTAGGCCGTCTTCCGCTCACGCCCCAACATCGTGCAGCCCGCCTCCAGTGGTGTCGCGACAGGCGTGAATGGAGGGACGAATGGAGACGTGTCGTCTTCAGCGATGAGAGTCGCTTCTGCCTTGGTGCCAATGATGGTCGTATGCGTGTTTGGCGCCGTGCGGGTGAGCGCCACAATCAGGACTGCATACGACCGAGGCACACAGGGCCAACACCCGGCATCATGGTGTGAGGAGCGATCTCCTACACTGGCCGTACACCACTGGTGATCGTCGAGGGGACACTGAATAGTGCACGGTACATCCAAACCGTCATCGAACCCATCGTTCTACCATTCCTAGACCGGCAAGGGAACTTGCTGTTGCAACAGGACAATGCACGTCCGCATGTATCCCGTGCCACCCAACGTGCTCTAGAAGGTGTAAGTCAACTACCCTGGCCAGCAAGATCTCCGGATCTGTCCCCCATTGAGCATGTTTGGGACTGGATGAAGCGTCGTCTCACGCGGTCTGCACGTCCAGCACGAATGCTGGTCCAACTGAGGCGCCAGGTGGAAATGGCATGGCAAGCCGTTCCACAGGACTACATCCAGTATCTCTACGATCGTCTCCATGGGAGAATAGCAGCCTGCATTGCTGCGAAAGGTGGATATACACTGTACTAGTGCCGACATTGTGCATGCTCTGTTGCCTGTGTCTATGAGCCTGTGGTTCTGTCAGTGTGATCATGTGATGTATCTGACCCCAGGAATGTGTCAATAAAGTTTCCCCTTCCTGGGACAATGAATTCACGGTGTTCTTATTTCAATTTCCAGGAGTGTATATAGGTTATTGTTAGTTAGGGCCATTCTTTTGTGGGAATTACTGAAAGTCAGATTGCTTTGTGTTAAAAATATTGTGTGTCAGTTTAGTGATGATCAGAATAAGTAAAGAGAGAAATGTCTGAGTATGTTCAGTTTTGCTCAGCTATTTGAAAATCAAATAACGTAGAGGTTTTCCAGCACAGTAATTATAATTTTCAAAGGGGACATTTCAAAGGAATAAAACTCATCAAATACAGTTGTTTATTGACACAGAATAAGTCGTTACGTTAATCGCACAACTCACAAGTACAAAGAGCTAAGACAGAGAAAAGTCGAATAGTAACCAGCAGAGTAACACAAATTCGCCAAGTACAGTACGTAGGGAGTACCAAGCAGCGCATGATGGCTAGACGAGAGCAGAACGGGGATAAATGCCGGCAGCTGGTACGTCGGCTACTCGCTACGACGCCGGCTGCCGTGACTGGGTGGGGCCACCGCCCTTGGACGATGGAGAATGCACTCTGCTATAGTGGCACCGTACTGCAACTTCTACTCCCGGTGACGCCATAGTGCTACGGGCGCCCTGAGATAGTGCTGTAGGTGCACTACCCAGGTCCTTACCTGCTTCTTACACTGTCTAGCGGTCATCCGCTGATGCAGTTCAGCACGACGACCACATTCTCTCTTTTAAACAGAAGTTCCTGTAGTTCGGAACGCCCCCCCCCCCCCCCCCATTGAGATGAAACAATGCCTGAGCAATACCAATCTCATGGGCCACACTCCTCATCCAAATGTGTTCAATGTTCAAATGTGTGCGAATTGCTGACGGACCAAACAGCTGATGTCATCGGTCCCTAGACTTACACACTACTTAACTTATGCTAAGAACAACACACACACTATGCCCGACGGAGGACTAGAACCTCCGGCGGGAGGGGCCACGCATTCCGTGACATGGCGGCTCAAACCGCGCGGCCAGTCCGCGTGGCCATCCATATGAGGCCTCTCTACAATGTTGCAATGAAGACCACCACCACAGTGCACCGTAACTGCTCGCTGATTGACATGCACGCTGTCTTTTCCCGTTCCTTCAACTGCGTCGTTCTGAGGGACCATTTGGCACTACAGTCACGCAGACCTCACACACTGTAATATCCAGCTTTGTGTGCACGACTGGAAGACCTTTGTCATATACTTCCGCACTTGCATTCATTCCCACAGTGTAGCTAATACGTTATCTTAATCATCTTGTGAATGTTGCAGTTTTATTTCCGTGCTTGCTAAGAAAACTTGGAGAGCAATTTCGCCTTATGCGATACACCGTTTTGTAGTTTTTTTCACCTAGACATGTTTCACCACTTTTGTGCTCTCTTCAGGGGATTTATTTGTTTATTTCCTTTCTGGAAAATTGTTGTTACATATTAAACTCTTCTATGGGTTATATAAACTTCTAACACAAGATATTTATACTTGTAAAAGGACCGATTATTGTCAAATATTTTACATTAGTTTGCATACAGAATAGAGTTGAGACATATATTATCCAGTTGAGACACTCTATATTATTCATATGTGATATGTTTGAAAGTTTTTGTTTTATAATCAGTTTTGAGATAAAGCGTATGTGTGCATTTGTTTTCATTCATCACAGAAGCTATTGTCTGTTTATGCTGGTGAAACGCCATGAAACAAATGAACACCAGATAGCCATAACAACACGTAATGGTGGCAGAAACTCTGCTTGGCGAAAAAATCTTACAAGGAGCATATGTAACGACAACAATATAAGAATTAAGGGAAAAAACTACAGTATAAAAAAGTGTTAGCAATACGCTAAATAATGCGCTGGATAACGACTCTCAACCGGAAATCAACAATAAACAGAAAAAAGTTTTGTTATTTGCAGTTGACAAGCTGTATATTACATATTAGATTTAAAGGTACCAACATAAACAACCAATAGCTTCGTGTGAGGTATGTAAAAATTTGTATACATCAACTTTATTTACAAATTTACTATAAAAGTAAACATTTTAGGGCCGGCCGCGGTAGTCTAGCGGTTCTAGGCGCTCAGTCCGGAACCGCGCGACTGCTACGGTCGCAGGTTCGAATCCTGTCTCGGGCATGGATGTGTGTGACGTCCTTAGGTTAGTTAGGTTTAAGTAGTTCTAAGTTCTAGGGGACTGATGACCATAGATGTTAAGTCCCATAGTGCTCAGAGCCATTTGAACCATATGAAAAATTTTAGACCTGTCTTAAATGAACAACACAGAGTGTCTCTACTCAGTGCAATATGTCTTCAACTTTGTTCTGTACGTATACCACTGTAAAATATTTGACAATAATGGCTCCTTTTACAAACATAAATATATTGTGTCAAAAGTTCATATAACCCCGAGAAAAGGTTAACTTGAAACAACAATTTATAGAAAGTAAATAAACAAATAAATCCACTGAAGAGAGCACAAAAAATTCTGAAACATGTCCGAGTGAAATCAAAAACATAATGCAGGGTCCTGCCCACTCGTGTCGTACAGCGTACCTAAAGGATGCTGCATCCTCGGAATGTTATACAACAATTCAAGCAAATCACATTAATAGTTTTTATTGTAAATAAGAAGATTGACAATACTTTGAATTTACAACGGTGTTGCAAGCGATGGGCGACTTGCAAACAGTCTATGTCTTTTGCTGTAGACAGTGCCCATACAAGCAATGGATATGGATCACTAATAACTGCTATCGTTAATATCACTGTTCATCTAGGCCTCTGCCCTAGCCTGTCTAGTACTATGCTGCTAATGTCCCTCTAGTACTGCGCTAATACTGTGCGGCCGAGGCTGGCAGGAGTGGTGCTTATATTCACCCCTTGTAGAGGCCGCTCCTTTCGTGGTGGCATCCTGATCAGCGCGTTGTTGGATAACGACATCTCAAAGCCTTCTCTGTGGTTGCGTTCTTCGTGCCGTCGCTTGTCGTGACGCCACAACATTCCTCCTCCCCCCCCCCCCTCCACAAAAAAAGACGGTCCGTCGTCGTGTAGGTAGTGCGACAACGGCGGGGGAGGTAGCAGGGTGGGCGCGTCGCGGGACCGGAGCTGCGGCTACAGAGGAAATCAAGCTTCCGGTCGTCCCCCGCCGTCCGGCCGGCGTTCTGGAGTAAACGTCCGCCGGAAAACGACCAGAGGGATACACGTCCACGTCCTGTTGTCATGAACCAGATGAAGAAGGTGGCACTGCTGTGGTGTCTTTGATTCATAATCAAAACGCCTTCGGTCCCTGGTTCGAATCCCACCGCTGCTTAAATTTTTATTAAAAATCAACATTGGCGGCCGCCAACGGCCTTGTCAAAGAGAGCGGAGAAGCGGACAGCGGTACAGAGCACTTTCTTGTCCTAGGGATGGGAAACTGCCCCTAAAGGAGGAAGAATCAGAAATGATCAACGTCATGAGGATGCAGAAGCAGTGGGAACAACTACATTAAAGGCACGTAAGGTGTATCCACAGAACATGTGGCCTGTAATTGAAGAAGTGTCATGTGGCTACGAAGGCTTTCCCGGCGTAATAATTGATAATATTCTTCTCGGGTATGCAGCCGGATCATAACGTCTTCATGAAGACCGTGACAAAGACACTGAATAAACAACGGAAGGATAACATTCTATGAATCGGGGTGTGGACCGTCAAAAGGTTGAACGTTGCAGGGATGCTAGAAACTCTGAAAAGGGAAACGTAAAGGCTCAATCTAGATATAGTAGGGGTCAGTGAAATGAAGTGGAAAGATGACAAGCATTTCTGGTCAGACGAGTATAGGGTAATATCAACAGCAGCAAAAAATAGTGTAACAGGAGTAGGATTCAAAAAGTGGTTCAAATGCCTCTGAGCACTATGGGACTTAACTGCTTAGGTCATCAGTCCCCTAGAACTTAGAACTACTTAAACGTAACTAACCTAAGGACAGCACACACAACCATGCCCGAGGCAGGATTCGAACCTGCGAACGTAGCGGTCGCGCGGTTCCAGACTGTAGCGCCTAGAACCGCTCGGCCACTCCGGCCGGCGAGTAGGATTCGTTATGAATAGGAAGGGAGGGCAGAGAGTGTGTTTCTGTAAACAATTCAGTGACAGGGTCGTAAGTCTGAGAATCGACAGCAAACCAACACCGACAACGATAGTTCAGGTATACATGCCGACGTCGCAAGCTAAAGATGAGGAGATAGAAAAAGTGTATGAGGATACTGAAAGGGTAATACAGTATGTAAAGGGGGATGAAAATCTAATAGTCATGGGGGATTGGAATGCAATTGTAGGGGAAGGAGTAGAAGAAAAGCTTACGGGAGAATATGTGCTTGGGACGAGGAATGAGAGAGCAGAAAGACTAATTGAGTTCTGTAACAAGTTTCAGCTAGTAATAGCTAATACTGTGTTCAAGAATCACAAGAGGAGGAGGTATACTTGGAAAAGGCCGGATGCTACGGGAAGATTTTAGTTAGATTACATCATGGTCAGACAGAGATTCTGAAATCAGATACTGGATTGTGTTTCGGTAAACAATTCAGTGAAAGGGTCGTAAGTCTGAAAATCGACAGCAAACCAACACCGACAACGATAGTTCAGGTATAAATGCCGACGTTGCAAGCTAAAGACGAAGAGACAGAAAAAGGCGTACCCATGAGCAAATATAGACTCACATCTCAATGTAGTAGTGATGAATAATAGGCTGGAGTTTAAGACATAGCCAGAAAGAATCAATACGCAGAGGGGTACGGCAGTACTAAGAAATGGCGAGATACGCTTGAAGTTCTCTAAGGCTATAGATACAGCAATAAGAAGTCCCTCAGTAGGCAGAACAGTTGAAGAGGAATGGACATCTCTAAAAAGGGCCATCACAGAAGTTGGGAAGGAAAACATAGGTACAAAGGAGGTAACTGCGAAGAAACCATGAGTAACAGAAGAAATACTTCACTTGATTGATGAAAGGAGGAAGTACAAAATTGTTCCGGGAAACTCAGAAATAGAGAAATACAAGTCGCTAAGGAATGAAATAAATAAAAGTGCAGGGAAGCTAAGACGAAATGGCTGCAGGAAAAATGTGAAAAAATCGAAAAAGAAATGATTTTCGGAAGGACAGACTCAGCATACAGGAAAGTCAAAAAATCTTTGGTGACATTAAAAGCAAGGGTGGTAACATTAAGAGTGCAACGCAAATTCCACTGTTAAATGCAGAGGAGAGAGTGGATAGGTGGAAAGAATACATCGAAAGCCTCTATGAGGGAGAAGACTTGTCTGTGTGATAGAAAAAGCAGTCGATTTAGAAGAGGTAGGGGACCAGGTATTAGAATCAGAATTTAAAAGGCATTGGAGGACTTAAGATCAAATAGGCAGACGGGATAGACAATATTGCATCAGAATTTCTAAAATCATTGGGGAAAGTGTCAACAAATGACTATTTACGTTGGTGTGTAGAATGTATGAGTCTGGCGACATACCATCTGACTTCCTAAAAGCATCATCCACACAATTCTGAAGACGGCAAGAGCTGACCAATGCGAGAATTAACGCACAATCAGCTTAACAGCTCATGCATCCAAGTTGCTTACAGGAATAATATACAGAAGAATGGAAAAGAAAATTGAGGATGCGCTAGATGACGATCAGTTTGGCTCTATGAAAAGTAAAGTCTCGAGAGAGGCAATTCTGACGTTGCGGCTAATAATGAAAGCAAGACTAAAGAAAAATCAAGACATGTTCATAGGATTTGTCGACCTGTAAAAAGCGTTCGACAACGTAAAATGGTGCAAGATGTTCGACATTCTGAAAAAAGTAAGGGGTAAGCTATAGGGAGTCGGGTCACATGCAATATGTACAACAGCCAAGAGGTACAACAAGAGTGGACGACCAAGAACGAAGTGCTCGTATTAAAAAGGGTGTAAGACAAGGATGTAGCCTTTCGCCTCTAATGTTCAATCCGTATATCGGGGAAGCAATGATGGATATAAAAGAAAGTTCAGGAGTAGAATTAAAATTCAAGGTGAAAGGATATCAATGATACAATTCGCTGATGACATTGCTATCCTGAGAGAAATTGAAGAAGAATTACCCGATCTGCTGAACGGAATGTACAGTCTAATGAGTACACAGTATGTATGGATTGAGAGTAAATCGAAGAAAGGAGAAGGTAATGAGAAGTAGTAGAAATGAGAACAGCGAGAAACTTAACACTAGGATTGATGGTCATGAAGTAGATAAGTTCTGCTACCTAGACAGTAAAATAACCAATGATTGACGGAGCAAGGAGTACATCAAAAGCAGACTAGCTATGGCAATGAGGCATTCCTGGCAAAGAGAAGTTTACCAATATCAAATATTGGCCTTAGTTTGAGGAAGAAATTTTTGAGAATGTACGTCTGGAGTACGGCATTATATGATAGTGAAACATGGACTGTAGGAAAACCGGAACAGTAGAGAATCGAAAGAATTGAGATGTTGAGATGTGGTGCTACAGACGAATGTTGAAAAGTGCTACTCTGATATGAAGAGGTTGGCACAGGAGAGGAATTCGTGGCGGGCCGCATCGAACCAGTCAGAAGACTGATGACAAAAAAAAGTGAAGTGAAATATGAAGAAGACAAGGATTTCTGGTCAGACGAGTAATAGGGTATTATCAACAGCACAGAAAATGATATAACATTAGTTAGATTCGTTATGAATAGGATGATACGGCAAAAAGTGAGCTGCTGTAAATAGCTCAGTGACAGAATCGACCCTGTTCAAGAATCACAAGAGGAGGAGATACAGGCTCAGATAATCTAGTAATGATGAACAGTAGGCTGAAATTTCAGAGACTAGTCAGGGAGAATCAATGCCAAAAAAAGTGAGATACGGAAGAACTAAGGGATGAAGAGATAACGCTTGACGTTCTCTTCTGAGATAATAAATATCCCATTAGACAGTTCAGTTGAAGAGGAATGGACAAATCTAAAAAGTGCAATCACAGAAGTTGGAAAGGAAAAAATAGGTACTGGAAACCATGGATAAATGAAGAAATAGTGCAGTTGGTCTACGAAAGAAGGAAGTTCAAATTCTCAGAAATCCAGGAATATGGAAATGTAAGTCACTTGAGAATGGTATAAACAGGGAATGCAGGGAAGCTAAGGCGGAATGGCTACATGAAAAATGCGAAGAAATTAAAATTAAATGCCTGTCAGAAGGACTGATTCAGCATATAGAAAAGTTAAAATCTTCACTGAAATTGAAATCAAGGTTCGTAACTTTAAGAGTGAACTGGAATTCCTTTGTTAAATGTGGACGAGAGAACGGATGGATGGAAAGAGTGCATTGAAAGCCCGTATGAGGGTGAGGACTCGTCTGATGACCCGATAGGAGAAGAAACAGGAGTCGATAGAGGAAAGATAGGAGATCTATGATTAGAGTCGTAATTTAAAAGAGCTTTGGCTGACTCAAAATCAAAAAACGCAAAAGGGATAAATAATATTCCACCATAATTTGTAAAATCAGTGGTGAATGTGGCAACAAAACCACTATTCTCATTGGTGTGTAGAATGTATAAGACAGGCAATATATCATCAGACTTTCGGAAAAAACATCGACACAATTCGGAAGACAACAAGAGGTGGCAAATCCGAGAAGTATCGCAGTCTTAACAGCTCAGGTATCCAAGCTGCTGATAAGAATAACAATGGAAAAGAAAATTGAGGATGTGTTAGGTGACGATCAGTTTAACTTTAGAAAGGACAAAGGCACCAGACAAGCAGTTCTGATGTTGTAATTGATAATGCAAGCGTGACTCGAGAAAAATCAGGACACTTTTACAGGACTTGTGGAGTTCGAAAAAGTGTTGACAATTTCAAATGGTGCAAGTTACAGGGATGAAACAGGTGATATACAATATGCACAAGAACCAAGAGGGAACAGACTGGAAGAGGAAGAGCGAAGTGCTCAAATTAAAAAAGGCGTGAGGCAGGGAGTAATAGGGTAATGGGGCTCTGACCTCAATTTAGATATCAAATTGATATGTAAATTAATTAAACTGGCCAATTAATTACCATCCACGCCCAACCTCCCTGGATGACGTCATGGGTTTTTTTCCAGCTGGCGCGTGGATCCCCCCTCCACTTCCCCTTCCCCCTCACCCCCTCTGCCACTTCCCCTCACCCACATGCCCTACAGTCAGGAATTTCGAATTCTGGAGAAAAATTTAAAAAAATTCGGGTATTTCAAAAATGGCGGGAATTTCTTTTTCTCAAGGCTTTGCTGGCGCTTCTACCGCTAACCTTGAATCGGCGGGAAATTCAAAATGGCGGTGCCCTTTCCGGAAAGCCGAAGTGCACCCCTCAACCCAGTGAAACCGTCCAGATGCAGGAGAGGAAGCTTAGGTTAGTGTACTTTACTTATTTTGGGCAGGAAACTACAGTAAATATTGGTCCTAATTACGTAATTAACCATAAATATTGGGCCTAATTACACAATTATATGCATATTACTGAACAAGGAGCACCTAAATTCACAATACAGCTCAAAAAATGACCATGTCATACAACTTGTGTTACCGTGCTCGGAAAAAAATTCACAATACCACTCGAAACTACCGGCAGACGTACTCATACTCTACACAGGATGATCCCTTCACCTAAAAGCTGGCGACAAAAAGGTTGGAATGGAAGGTTCTGTTTATTTTTGAGGGAATTGTGCTCAACTGACGAATGGTTGGTGCTGAACAGAGAGGAGTTTAAAATTACCTGTAAGCATACAGCTGAGAACTTTGTCTACCGCTGTTTGACGTCAGAGTTTGCTACAGACGCCTCCCACTGCTTTGCTTGACAATCACGCTGCAGCACTGGTGATAGAAATTCAGGAAGGCCAATGCACGCCACCACAACTGTTAGAAATTGTTTCAGTGTTCTAGTTACACATCGAAATTGTCGTGAAAAATATCAGCACTCGTAAGCGACAGGTCATAATACCACACACGTACTGGGGTTCGGAAAAATCATCGTAATAACACAACTACTGCAAAAACTGACCGCAAAAGAGTGCACCAGGAGAGAGGGGTGGCAGTTGCATGTGTGTTCTCCCCGATGTGCGGTCACGAACTAATCAACCTAGAGCCAGTCTTACCTCCCATCCTTCATCCATCCCTCTCCTCACTGTAGGTAGGGATATGGGCCTGTTCTAACCCGTTGCTGATGGTCCTCAAAGAGATCCATCTGGTGGCAGTGATATACTGTCTCTGACCTGTGGAAAACGGTCACAAATACACTCCTGGAAATTGAAATAAGAACACCGTGAATTCATTGTCCCAGGAAGGGGAAACTTTATTGACACATTCCTGGGGTCAGATACATCACATGATCACACTGACAGAACCACAGGCACATAGACACAGCAACAGAGCATGCACAATGTCGGCACTAGTACAGTGTATATCCACCTTTCGCAGCAATGCAGGCTGCTATTCTCCCATGGAGACGATCGTAGAGATGCTGGATGTAGTCCTGTGGAACGGCTTGCCATGCCATTTCCACCTGGCGCCTCAGTTGGACCAGCGTTCGTGCTGGACGTGCAGACCGCGTGAGACGACGCTTCATCCAGTCCCAAATATGCTCAATGGGGGACAGATCCGGAGATCTTGCTGGCCAGGGTAGTTGACTTACACCTTCTAGAGCACGTTGGGTGGCACGGGATACATGCGGACGTGCATTGTCCTGTTGGAACAGCAAGTTCCCTTGCCGGTCTAGGAATGGTAGAACGATGGGTTCGATGACGGTTTGGATGTACCGTGCACTATTCAGTGTCCCCTCAACGATCACCAGTGGTGTACGGCCAGTGTAGGAGATCGCTCCCCACACCATGATGCCGGGTGTTGGCCCTGTGTGCCTCGGTCGTATGCAGTCTTGATTGTGGCGCTCACCTGCACGGCGCCAAACACGCATACGACCATCATTGGCACCAAGGCAGAAGCGACTCTTATCGCTGAAGACGACACGTCTCCATTCGTCCCTCCATTCACGCCTGTCGCGACACCACTGGAGGCGGGCTGCACGATGTTGGGGCGTGAGCGGAAGACGGCCTAACGGTGTGCGGGACCGTAGCCCAGCTTCATGGAGACGGTTGCGAATGGTCCTCGCCGATACCCCAGGAGCAACAGTGTCCCTAATTTGCTGGGAAGTGGCGGTGCGGTCCCCTACGGCACTGCGTAGGATCCTACGGTCTTGGCGTGCATCCGTGCGTCGCTGCGGTCCGGTCCCTGGTCGACGGGCACGTGCACCTTCCGCCAACCACTGGCGACAACATCGATGTACTGTGGAGACCTCACGCCCCACGTGTTGAGCAATTCGGCGGTACGTCCACCCGGCCTCCCGCATGCCCACTATACGCCCTCGCTCAAAGTCCGTCAACTGCACATACGGTTCACGTCCACGCTGTCGCGGCATGCTACCAGTGTTAAAGACTGCGATGGAGCTCCGTATGCCACGGCAAACTGGCTGACACTGACGGCGGCGTTGCACAAATGCTGCGCAGCTAGCGCCATTCGACGGCCAACACCGCGGTTCCTGGTGTGTCCGCTGTGCCGTGCGTGTGATCATTGCTTGTACAGCCCTCTCGCAGTGTCCGGAGCAAGTATGGTGGGTCTGACACACCGGTGTCAATGTGTTCTTTTTTCCATTTCCAGGAGTGTAGATAAAAGACGCCACAACAGGACACGCTTCCTGCAGTCCGTTAAACATATCTCTAGGAATGGCTGCGTCCTCCCCCCCCCTCCCCCCGCAAAAGAATGGAAAGTTGTAGGTCACACCAATATTCAAGAAAGGTAGTAGGAGTAATCCACTAAATTAAAGGGCCATATAGTTAACGTCGATATGCAGCAGGATTTTGGAACATATATTTTGTTCGAACATTATGAATTACGTCGAAGAAAACGGTCTATTGACACACAGTCAACATTGGTGTTTGTGTTTATAACCAGTCTGTTCATTTAGAATTTAATGAGGGTAATTTTGTGTGTGTTAATGCGTTTCAATCGCTTCAAGAACACGATATGAGTAGAAAAACAAAATTTACAAACATATCATATCATGTTACCATTAAATTAAAAATGACCGCTGGAAAGAAAACGTTTAAATGCAAAACAACATCGAGAAATTACCATACATCTCGCGCTTTACAACAGTATCTGGCACAACCAATTCCAAAAAAACATAGGATTAAATTACATATGAGCGTAGAACCACATGAACACGAACCATAATACAGCTGGTAAGAGCAAAGATACGACCTAGAGAATACCGTTGAAGCAAACAGCCTGTAACCATACAACATAGCTGACTCAACTGTCAATACAGCTGTCAAGTAACGTCGTAACGAAATAGTCTTTCACAATTCGACAACTTCACAAATAACTGCTCTGAAAAAGTATAAGACCTACTATAGCTCCACCAACATCAACGGAGCAAACGTATATAGTAGTGTGACAGCAACTGAGACATCGATGTCATATGGATACCAAGACTACCAGAGAGACGTAGCAAATCATAATTCTATAATACGTTAAATAATTCACTTCAAAGTTGGCAATATTTTGCCAAACTATGTACTTCCCACAGATAACCTGGAGATGGCGCTCACGGCGAAATAGGCTTATTGTAATAATCGATGTAATCGAACACATCAGCGTCTTGGTCTCATAGCACAATATATGACGTCCTTGTTGCTGTATTAGGTGTTAAGTCATTTGCAAAACTGAGCGTGTGTTCTGTTTTCTTTTGAGTTATTCTTCCATCATTCTGGCAATTTCATGGTTCGTAATGTTAATAACAATTAAATGCAGTTGTTAAAGAGTCCACGCTTCGCCCCCCCCCCCCCCCAAAGCTAAACTTCATCCCCAATGAGCTCCTGCGCCACAGCGTTTACATCAGAGTGGAAAGCATTATTCTTTGTCCAGGCCCGTGTAACACCTTCAGAAGGCAGCAAAACAGCAAATTTAAACGAGAAAATTTAGACTTCGAATCACGAGTCTGGTGGGATCTTCGGTCCTCCGTCAGTGCCTGGGAACGGGAGCGCGCGGTGACGAAGTAACGCGACGAGGCGGCATCGCCGCTTCATTACGCTAATGACGCCCCTGTCCGTGGCTGCTAGCTCCTCGTTAACGTATCGCCCGTCTGCCATCGGCAGCGCCGACCGGGTGACGGCGTAATCGCGCGCTTCTGGTCCCGCGGGCGCGCGACGCCTCGTGAATCACCCGCGTGATGTGGTTTGCCGACAAGCGTGACTGACGACGTTACGCGTTTATTTGCCGCAACCGTGACACGTCACTGCCCACGCCTCCGGTTCGTTAGGATGGCAATCCTGGTTACTGTAGGTCGCTCTGAGCCACCTCTGCCCAGTGCGCACGACTCTGCTACAGGTCGCCACGCCCCACGCCACCATCACCAACTTATCCCTTTCCAGGACATTGTATAATTTTAATTCCAAGTACACTGCTAACTCTGATTGCGGTATGTTTTTATAATAGGCGTAATTCGGCTTAAATGTCATCATCAGGTATTTGTAAATAAATGGTACATAATTTTGGTGCTTTATTTACAATTTATAGGTAATTATTAAGTATATTTGATTATTATACATTTTTAAACACGTCTGATGGTTTTGACATCCATGCGATATCGGTGGTTCTGTCACTATCTGGCATTTTCTCGTTAGTTACGTTACTTTGGTGTTACTGGAGTAATAATGGTTGTTAATTATCTTCTCTGACTTATTACTTTAGTTGTCAAATTCTTTTCTTTATACCACTACACAAGGTTGTTTATTCGGCCAGATCGCACAAAAACACTAATTTCAGAGAAATTAAATCGCCATTTTCAGATCATCTGCATATAATAAATTTTTTCCAGGGCCAATCCACTTCGTCACCTGTCAAAATTAATTGGACACAACTTCTAGAGACGTATTCCATACTACTCTATCTCGCCATACAATAAGAGAATATCAGTGCGAACAGTGCCCTATAGTTTCAAACAAAATATATGAGACATGTATAAAACGTTTTGATGTTGTGTCCTTGTAGACTGAACCGTGGTACTATTCAGTTCTTTAGAAAATCAAAATTATAATGTCACCACAGTTATTTAAAGAAAATAGGAAGCCCGAGATCACTGGTGATGGGCAAGCTTGTGATTGTTTTACAGTTTTAATTTAACGCAAAACAGACTTTATTATAAACTTCAAGTCGGACATTTGCCCTGTTATTGATGCAAGATACAAATTTTCACTTTAACTGAATTGCTTCGCACGAGTAAGAATCATATTTTGCATCTGCAACCAAAAACATAGATAGTAGGTACCGTGAATAATCAATCATAAACAATCGTTCTTGTTTAACTATGTCTCAAAAGGCTAGTGACACTATACACTTCCTACCCCAAGTTACACAGTCACATAATACCACAACTTTATTTAAGAAACAAAGATCATAAAGCTTAATAAAACTGAACTGCCCACATAAAGGTCCACAGTGAAACATGCTTAAACTAAAAACGCAAAGAGGGCCTACGAAGGTCGCAAAACTGGCACACAGGAAAAATAACAAGTTGCACATTCATTAAAGATACACCAATGATTAACATAAGTGTTGAATAACAATGGCTAGTAATAAGGAGTAAAACAACTTACAGAAACGCTAATATTAACAAAGTGGCCTCACTTCCTCACTTAACTTTAGAGAACAGCGTTAAGGTGCACAGCAGTATTTGGAAGCAATAACCCTACGGCCGGCAGGCAATGCGAGCGTTCACTCCCCACGGCTTGTGCACAGACTCACAAGCAGGCGGTATATATTTATATATAGTCCAACCAGCCTCACAATATGCGGTCATGACAAGAATCCATAACCGCACCGACACCAGGAAACGAGCAGACTTAACATATGGCCTGCAGCACAAATACACTCCTGGAAATTGAAATAAGAACACCGTGAATTCATTGTCCCAGGAAGGGGAAACTTTATTGACACATTCCTGGGGTCAGATACATCACATGATCACACTGACAGAACCACAGGCACATAGACACAGGCAACAGAGCATGCACAATGTCGGCACTAGTACAGTGTATATCCACCTTTCGCAGCAATGCAGGCAGCTATTCTCCCATGGAGACGATCGTAGAGATGCTGGATGTAGTCCTGTGGAACGGCTTGCCATGCCATTTCCACCTGGCGCCTCAGTTGGACCAGCGTTCGTGCTGGACGTGCAGACCGCGTGAGACGACGCTTCATCCAGTCCCAAACATGCTCAATGGGGGACACATCCGGAGATCTTGCTGGCCAGGGTAGTTGACTTACACCTTCTAGAGCACGTTGGGTGGCACGGGATACATGCGGACGTGCATTGTCCTGTTGGAACAGCAAGTTCCGATGCCGGTCTAGGAATGGTAGAACGATGGGTTCGATGACGGTTTGGATGTACCGTGCACTATTCAGTGTCCCCTCGACGATCACCAGTGGTGTACGGCCAGTGTAGGACATCGGTCCCCACACCATGATGCCGGGTGTTGGCCCTGTGTGCCTCGGTCGTATGCAGTCCTGATTGTGGCGCTCACCTGCACGGCGCCAAACACGCATACGACCATCATTGGCACCAAGGCAGAAGCGACTCTCATCGCTGAAGACGACACGTCTCCATTCGTCCCTCCATTCACGCCTGTCGCGACACCACTGGAGGCGGGCTGCACGATGTTGGGGCGTGAGCGGAAGACGGCCTAACGGTGTGCGGGACCGTAGCCCAGCTTCATGGAGACGGTTGCGAATGGTCCTCGCCGATACCCCAGGAGTAACAGTGTCCCTAATTTGCTGGGAAGTGGCGGTGCGGTCCCCTACGGCACTGCGTAGGATCCTACGGTCTTGGCGTGCATCCGTGCGTCGCTGCGGTCCGGTCCCAGGTCGACGGGCACGTGCACCTTCCGCCGACCACTGGCGACAACATCGATGTACTGTGGAGACCTCACGCCCCACGTGTTGAGCAATTCGGCGGTACGTCCACCCGGCCTCCCGCATGCCCACTATACGCCCTCGCTCAAAGTCCGTCAACTGCACATACGGTTCACGTCCACGCTGCCGCGGCATGCTACCAGTGTTAAAGACTACGATGGAGCTCCGTATGCCACAGCAAACTGGCTGACACTGACGGCGGCGGTGCACAAATGCTGCGCAGCTAGCGCCATTCGACGGCCAACACCGCGGTTCCTGGTGTGTCCGCTGTGCCGTGCGTGTGATCATTGCTTGTACAGCCCTCTCGCAGTGTCCGGAGCAAGTATGGTGGGTCTGACACACCGGTGTCAATGTGTTCTTTTTTCCATTTCCAGGAGTGTAGATTGCAATGAAAACAAGGTCAAATCACAGGCACACTGCAATATATAATAAGCATGCCCCCAAATTCCTTTGGAGCAATACTCTAACCGTACCCGTCTCCCACTAAATTAGCAGGAAACTTAGAGATCACTTGCAGTTGCCTTAAGGCACTTTCAACATTGAATAAATATACCAAATGCTGCCGTGACAAATGATTAAACCATTAACTCTACGGCTACCGGGCGCGTACACGACGGAAACCAGTCTCCAAGCGGTTAATATGTCTTAAAACAATTCAAAACTTGCATGAAAACCACTTAAAACACAAAGTCCGCAAATGATGAGAAACGAAATGAGGAACATCAGCCTCCTTAAAAGAGCCACTGTGGAGCCAAGTTCAGAACCATCTCCGGCCACAACAAGCTTCGACAACCTTCTTAGTTAAACACAGAATAACTTGGAGCTTGCAAATTACGAGCTGGGAAGCTGTTCAGCGTGAGACGACGAACCCACCACAATTTTGCACGTCAAGGCGCCCAATGATCGGCACCGTACATCCGGCGCGCGCCAAAAGACAAGGGCGGCGAGCACGGCGAGGCCCACGCACCACGGTTAGGGACGCCGGCTGGTTTTCAACACAAGTTGGCTCGATGAATGCCGACCGAAGACTCTTCCATCACACGTTCATCCGGAAAACCCGCAGGGGAGCAGACAAAGATAGCGAGACAGCCGAATATCGATATCAGCGATGCAAGTAGAACGCCCTAGCGCCTGCCGCCACGGCTCAGAAATGTGATAAGAAAACAAATGTGTCTTATCGGATGTCAACAAGGACGCAACATGAAAATAACTGCGAAAAAGTTGTCGGGCATGATTTCTTGAACGAACTGACCTCTACATTGTGTGCCATAAATGTTTGATGGGATTTATGTCAAGCGATCATTGGGTGGCCAAATCATTCACTTGAATTGTCCATAATGTTCTTCAAACCAGTCGCCAACAACTGTGGTCCAGTAACATGGCACATTGCCATCCGTAAAAATTCCATCGCTGTTGGGGAACATGAGGCACATGAATGGCTGTAAACGAAGTAGCCGAAAAGCATCGTTTCCAGTCAACGATAGGTTCTGTTGGACCAGAAAACCCAGTGCATTCCATGTAAACATATCCTACACCATTATGGATTCACCACCAGCTTTCACAGTGCCACGTTCACAGCTGGAATCCATGGTTTCGTGGAACCTACGCCACACTCGAACCCTACCATCAGCTCTTACCAGCTGAAATCCGGATTCATCGAACCACTGTTTTCCAGTCATTAGGGTTTAAGCGATTTGTTCACGAGACCAGGAGAGGCACTGCAGGCGGTGTCGTGTTGTTAGCAAAGGCACTCGCGTCGGTCGTCTGCTGCCATAGTCTATTAACACCAAATTTCGCAGCACTGTCCTAACGACCACGTTCGTCGTACGTCCCACACAGAATTTCTGGGGTTATCACACGCAGTGTTGCTCGTCTGTTGGCACTGACGACTCTACGGGAATGCCGCTGCTCTCAGTAGTTAAGTGAAGGCCGCCGGCCACTGCGTTGTCCGTAGGACAGGTAATGTCTGGAATTTGGTATTCTCGGCACGCTCTTCACACTGTGGATTTCGGAATATCGAATCCCGAAACAATTTCCGAACCGGCCGCTTTGACCGAGCGGTTCTAGGCGCTTCAGTCTGGAACCGCGCGACCGCTACGGTCGGAGGTTCGAATCCTACCACGGGCATGGATGTATGTGATGTCCTTAGGTTAGTTAGGTTTAAGCAGTTTTAAATTCTAGTGGACTGATGACCTCAGATGTTAAGTCCCAAAGTGCTCAGAGCCATTTAAACCATTTGAACAATTTCCGAAATGGAATGTCCCAAGCGTCTAGTTCCAAGTACCATTCCACGTTCAAAGTCTGTAAATGCCCTCGTGCTGCCATAAGCAGGTCGGTAACCTGTCCACGTTAAACATCTGGGTACAAATAACAGCTCCACCAACGCACTACCCTTTTATACCTTGTGTACGCGATATTACCATCATCTGTAAAAGTGCATATCGCTGTCTAATGACTTCTGTCACGTCGTAGCACGTTCCTTTGACGTTCAGGGTCATCCGGCAATCCCTGCACCATTCATCGATCCTCTGCAGCTTTTTGCGGAATTCGTTTCTGTCTTCCGGCAGCGGTACCTTCTTGTAGACAACCACATCATGTGCGAACAGCCACGTGGAGCTTTGGACGGTTCCAGTGATCCGCTGCCCAATGGCGTCACTGTTTACACCACCTCAACCAACGATTATTATCGACTACAGAAATGTGTGGCTTATGAGGAGCTGCTCGACCACTGTACCCTACTCTACTTAACTCCCTACGAGCAATCAGTGTGCTAATTGGACTGGTGGCAGCACTTTAAAACTCACGAGTGAGTCCTTCTGCTGACTGCATGCGATTTTTTTCAGCCACCCTCCGCAACGCTCGACGGATCCTGTAGTCAGTACATGAGGTCTGGCTGGCCTTGGTTTAGATGTAGAGATTTCTTCTAGTTCGCACTTGACATTCAGATGACGAACAGTCGGGCAGCTTTAGAATGGTTGATGAATCTGTTACGCAAGTGACATTCAACGACCAGTCCACCTTCCAAGTCACTGAGTCCTGCTGACGAATCCATTGTGCTGTTGCTGCACCTCTACTGACAGCACAACACTGCCCGCCTCATTTTACAACGTCTAGTCCGCCTCTTGTGACATCTAGCGGTCAGTTCAGGATTATTTAGTGGTGCCTTTATACTTTCGACCTGATAGTGTATAACGTATGTGATAGAAACTTCTATCTCTATGGTTCAGTGCAAATATGTGTGGAAAAATCTGCAGTTCTGAGGAATATATCAATACACGAGAGCTGTAGGAATAAATCTTCAAGTTTCTCACTGGACAAAACCTTTAGTTTCGGATTAGTCTACTGCCCTAGGTACGAGATGAGAAAGCTACAGCCGGCCGTTGTGGCCTAGCGGTTCTAGGCGCTTCAGTCCGGAGACACGCTGCTGCTACGGTCGCAGGTTCGAATCCTGCCTCGGGCATGGACGTGTGTGATGTACTTAGGTTAGTTAGGTTTAAGTAGTTCTAAGTCTAGAGGACTGATGACATCAGATGTTAAGTCCCATAGTGCTTGGAACCATTTGATTTGAGAAAGCTACAGGACTGAGTTTTCAATTCTGTGATATGACACACTGCCATGTCGTCCAGTTGCAACTAAATGTTTCAGATGGCTCTAAGCACTATGGAACTTAACATCTGAGGTCATCAACCCCTAGACTTAGAATTACCTAATCGTAAGGACCTAAGGACGTCATACACATCCATTCCCGAGGCAGGATTCGAACCTGTGCGACCGTAGCAGCAGCGCGGTTCCGGACTGAAGCGCCTAGAGCCGCTCGGCCACAGCGGCTGGCCCAGTTGGAGCTGCATCATGGTGTGAGACTTAACATTTCTCTTTTCTACGATGTGTTTCAGTTCTGAAATATATTTACTGTGTACCACTACGGTTCAGAGAACTCCAGTCTCTTATGTAGTTATTAAAGAAAGAAATGAATTGATATTTCAAGCGATAATGAACATATGTAGTCTTAAAAAAATTTTCGAACAGCTCGACGCCCTGAACTGATTCATTTCTTTAACATGAATTCCATTTGTAGAAGTACCATACTTTTATGGAATTATGGAAGTAAGCCATAGTGTGAAAAAAAAGTTTCTTGTTCTAAATAAGGACGTAACTTAAAAGCAAAAAAGCCATAGCGTTAGTATTTCTCCCCATCAGGACTGGTAGGGTATGCAGGGTGAAACTGACTTCCCTTTAGAGACTTTGAGGACAGGATCTTTACACCAAAACAAGAAGAAATGTCTAATAAACGTGGGCTTTAAATACATACCTTAAGAGCTATGGTACTGTGGAACACATCTCTTCTCTTTGCCTTCCACATTTTGGGAGAAGGTAAAGAAATGTCCAGTAAATGTGGGCTGTGAGCACTTGTCCACTCGAAGAGATTTGTTTCACAGTAGCGAAGATGAGCAAGTGCTCATACCTGTTAAAGTATGCATTTTAGAGCTCAAGTTTACTCGACATTTCTTTCTTGTTTTGGTGTAAGGAAACTGTCCTAAAAGTATGTAAAGGGAAGTTAGTTATAACCTGTTTAAGGGACATGATCAACATCAGATTTTAAGTGATGACCTGATCACTGTGATGTTACGTACTTGTGTGAGACAGAGATCGCAAGAACCCTTATTGCGGGTCTCCAGTTGGCCAGTTGGTCGTATCGCGTAGTGTTCAGACTTGTGGAGCATTCAGATATGACAGTGGCCCGATTTGGGCAGGAATACTGTCAGACCATGTCTGACTACCAAAAGAATTGATCGCCGTACTGTGTACTAAGCCCGACTGCACACCTTCAGATCCAAGTAATGGACTATCTGCAACACTCTGCGTCATCTCATTCCTTTGGTCGGAGAACAGCCTCAGCTGGACTAGGGAATCATCTTCCCATGCGTAGGCTGCCGTTACTACCACAACACAAACGGCTGCTTTTGGAGTGTTGTAATGACCACCAAAAAGGGTAGACTGCTGATGCGTGGCACCGCTTGTATTCAGCCATGAATCGTGGTACTGCACTACCTACATTGACTGCGGTCCGGAAAGTATGGCGGCAACATGGACAGAAGTTCCATTGTTCCAATGCTTTGCAGAAACACAGCTGTGCTACTCGTTTCGAGATGGTGCGAAGGGCATCAGGAATGACTTGAAGTCGTGACTGGTAGCGACTGAGGGAACTGTTACAGCACAACATTACGTCACGGAGATGCTGCGTCCTCGCCTGTCACCTCTCTTGTGACAGTATCGTCGTGACATTTTTCAACAGGACAACGGTCGTCCACAATTCCACATGTCTCTTCGAAGTGTCCGAGTGATGTTGAGGAACTTCTGTGGCCAGCAACATCCGCAGATCTGTCCCTGATAGCACATCTGTGGGTCCAGTTCTGTCAACTCCACGCCACTCACGATATGTAGAACATCAAGCACCAACACTTAGAAAAACATGTTCTAATATGAAATAAGAGCGTAACTCAAAAACAGGTCTCGTAGGGCAACTAACTTCCCTTTACAGATTCTGAGGAGAGTTTTCTCAGGAGAGGATACAATGGTTTACAACACCCTTACCAGTCGACTCAGTGTTTAGGAGGGCGTGCTGAAAAATAATACCACCCAATTTTTCTTGTAGAAACTCTTAAACCTTTTTTAAATAAATCATACGTTATTAACATTCTACAACGTAATTCTTCATGTCTACATATTTGCAGCCCTCTTCCGCTAGAGGGCTCCGTATGGTAGAGTGTAACATGGTGGTGTGTAACGTAAATATGTCGGTGCGTGAGAAACAGCGTGCTGCAATGGAGTTCCTAACCGTAGAAAACTTCGTCCACACACGTAATGCCGTCTCCCGCAGCACAAAAATGCCAGACCGCACACAAGCGCTGCGACATCCGCAACAATCGGACGCCTTGAGTTCACCGTCATCGATCATCCTCCATACAGTTACAACTTGGCCCCATCCGACATTCAACTGTTTCCAAAACTTAAAGGACACCTTCGAGAGCTTCACTTTGATGGTATGACGCTGGGCAAGTAGACGTGAGAGTGTGGCTCCGACAACAAAGTCAAACATTCTGCAGACCTCTCGTTGTGAGAAGTGTGTTCGTCGTAAGAGTGACTATGTTGATTAAATCTGTAGACATGATGAATAAAGATGTAGACTGCCAATAATGTTCGTTTTATTTAAAAAGCATAGAGTTTATGTATAAAAGATTTGGAAGAATTGCATTTCATCACGCCCTCGTACATTCAGACGAAAAGAGGTGCAACTTCATAGTGATAGTTATGTTCATAGCCTGAAGTCCATTGTAAATTTTACTCGATTTCGTGATGACTTAAATAATATCAGATACCGTCTCTACCCTTGGAGTTTCATTTCATGTCCGTCTCCCCTGTTGGGTGCCACATTTAATTTCATTTTTATTTGTTTATTTTTATTTATTTATTTATTTAGTTTTCGTCAGGAATTGCAATTTGTCAGAATAAGCTACCCACTAAGCATAATTATCCAAGGACGGAGAGTTTCAAATGGTTCAAATGGCTCTAAGCACTATGGGACTTAACACCTGAGGTCATCAGTCCCCTAGAACTTAGAACTACTTAAACTTAACTCATCCGTGTTTGGCGACATCAAGGTGAACGCACATTGGAAGCGTGTACTCGTCATTGCCATACTGGCGTATCACCCAGCGTGATGGTATGGGGTGCCATTGGTTACACGTCTCGGTCACCTCTTGTTCGCATTGACGGCACTTTGAACAGTGGACGATACATTTTCAGATGTGTTACGACCCGTGGCTCTACCCTTCATTCGATCCCTGCGAAACCCTACATTTCAGCAGGATAATGCACGACCGCATGTTGCAGGTCCTGTACGGGCCTTTCTGGATACAGAAAATGTTCGACTGCTGCCGTGTCCAGCACATTCTCCAGATCTCTCACCAACTGTTAACGTCTGGTCAATGGTGGCCGAGCAACTGGCTCGTCACAATACGTCAGTCACTATTCTTGATGAACTGTGGTATCGTGTTGAAGCTGCATGGGCAGCTGTACCTGTACACACCATCCAAGCTCTGTTTGACTCAATGCCCAGACGTATCAAGGCCGTTATTATGGCTGCTGCTGGTTGTTCTGGTTACTGATTTCTCAGGATCTATGGACCCAAATTGTGCGAAAAAGTAATCGCATGTCAGTTCTAGTATATTTATCCAACGAATACCCCTTTATCATCTGCATTTCTTCTTGGTGTAGCAATTTTAATGGCCAGTAGTGTATTTATCGATGTAATAAAATAGCAATTTCAGGAGAAGCAGGTAGAATTCGTACCGTTCTAACTAGATGTGGGATGGACAAGCTTTGGTGAGCCGTGTGCTTGATTCACATGCTTACTTAAGCTCGCGGTCCGCCCCGTCACGTGAAACGACAGCAGCGCTGTTAGTGCAAGAAGTCAAAACTAGCGCCCGTGACATTAATGTTATTGTGGTACTGCACCGATGTGATACTTTGATTTACACGTTATGGACATTGTCTCTTTACTTAAGAAGTTTTGCAATTGATGTCTCAAAAACTTAAATTCTACAGTCCCTCGATCCCTACCGAGAATTTTTTCCAAAGGCTGGACGCAAACCAGTTGCGGGCCAATTTGGACCCCTCGGCTCGACATCCCGTCGACTGGTAACTAAACAATGAATTTTAAAACAAGCGCCAGGACATGGATTAGCACCCCAGCAATATAGATAATATCTTTGTCGTCACGAGTTGCGATTTCAAATACAGAGATATAATTTCGTAAGAGGATCATTTTTTCATAAAATTTCAATTAGTAAAATTAAGAGCACCGAAGTGGAGACTACATATCCTGCTCGAATATACTATTTATTCGTACCCTGATCAGGAGGACTACGACGATGGTCTTCGCCGTTCTCATCACCTACGAGCGAGCAATCACGCCGGCCGCTGTGGCCGAGCGGTTCTAGGCGCTTCAGTCCGGAACCGCGCTGCTGCTAGGGTCGCAGGTTCGAATCCTACCTCGGGCATGGATGTGTGTGATGTCCTTAGGTTAGTTAGTTTTAAGTAGTTCTAAGTCTAGGGGACTGATGACCTTAGATGTTAAGTCCCAAAGTGCTTAGAGCCATTTGAACCATTTGACTCAGGAATCACCATATCGATCCTGTTGCGATATCCAGCAGTTCCACACAGCATGATTCTGTCATCAAGTGTCTCCTCCAACGCTCCAACAAAACCGCATTCTCTTTAAAATCGCTGCTTCCCGTGATCTTTCTCGTCGTCGTCTACGGACATGTTGGTGTCGTTCTGGTCGCCACAAACAGAACAAGGCTCATCACTCAACACCACTCAACACCACTCAACGCCACTCAGTGTCCCAGCTGCCTCTGACTAAACCCTATGTCTCAGTTCTGTTGTTTGTGGACCGTGTAAGCGGCAAACGACACATGGCAGTTCGAAATCTCAACCCACGTCCTCGTAATCTATTGTCAACATAAAATAGTGACATCCTGCTTGTGTACTCTCCCCACGTTTCAGGCCGTCTATCAACGCCTCAGAGGCAGTCAAACTATCCCACGGTCATCTCCCAGTGTAGTCCTTCCGCAAGGACCTCTGCCCACACTTCCTCTCACACTGCCATCCTGAGACCACCTTGTCACCATGCGTTCTGCAGCCATTGAACTACAGCCAACTGTCTGTGTGACACGTCAGTAAATACTCCCATGGCCTCATGCCATTTATTAGCCTTTTGTCGAAGTCCGAAAGTCATTGCACTTGAGCTGGCCGGAGTGGCCGAGCGGTTCTAGGCGCTACAGTCTGGAACCGCGCGACCGCTACGGTCGCAGGTTCGAATCCTGCCTCGGGCATGGGTGTTTGTGATGTCGTTAGGTTAGTTAGGTTTAAGTAATTCTAAGTTCTAGGCGACTGATGATCACAGAAGTCCCATAGTGCTCCGAGCCATTTGAACCATTTTGAACCATTGCACTTGCACGACCTCTGCCCTTGCTATGTTGCGAGGTGCATCTGAAACGTTCCAGCAAGGTTGGGCAAACACAACAGCCGTTGCGTATTCACACCATTTTTCGCTTGTAGGATTCGGTTTTTTCCTATAGAAGAGAGTGTTGTACCATGACACACTTTTCAGACTTTCGCATGTAGTCAGCTCTGTAATAGAAGTTTAATATATTTCCTTTTTTTCTTGTTTAGATGATGCTGCGGTTTTTTTTCTGAAAATGCAATAGGTACTCCGGTAAATTAAGCGTTCTCCATATGTGAAAACAAGTTCCAAGATACATTGTCATTTCCATGTTCCTTCTGTAATACTAAAGAAATACTCGGCAGGAAAGTAGCCACTGTACCGGATTGCTGGCAGCGGTGGTCACAGAAGTAAACAGTCGCAAGAAGGTCGGGCTCGAGACGACCACGTGATACTACCAAGAGGGAAAACCACCGAGTTTGGTGGGTAGCCCTGGCGTATCGCAATGCATCTGCAGCAGCAATCTGAGCAGCAGTTGGCACCTCAGTGACACAACGGATTGTTGCAAATCGGTTGCTTCAAGGACAGTTCCGACCCGTATCAAGTGTGAGCTCATTGGAGGACAAGGTGGAGGTCTGTTGTGCTTTCTGATGAAAGCTGATTCTCCTCGGCGCCAGTGATGGCTGTGTGTTGTTTATTAGGGGGTCAGTTTAGGACCTGCAACTAACCCGTCTGCATGCTAGACACATTGGAGCAACGCTTGGAGTTACAGTGTGGGTCGCGATTTCCTATGAAGGCAGGAGATCTCTCGTGGTTATTCCACACTCCCTGACTGCAGATTTGTGTGTTAGTCTGGTGATTTGACCTCTTCTGCTGCCATTCGTGACCAGTATGTCAGTGGGTGTTTTCCAACACTATAACGCTCGCCCATATACCGCTGTTGTAATCCAACATGCTTTACAGAGTGACGACATGTTACCTTGTACTGTTCGATTACTATATCTGTCCCCAATCGATCACATATGCGACAACATCGGACGACAACTCCAGCGTCATCCACGAACGATATTAACGGTCTCTGTGCTGACCCTCGAAGTGCAATAGGCATCGAACTCCATCCCATAAATTGACATCCAGTACCTGTACAACACAATGCACGCACACTTGCATTGAACATTCTGGCTGCTACACCGGTTATTAATGTAGTAATATTTCACATTTGGAATGGCTTACCTCGCACTTACATTAACCTATGTTTTTGGAATGGTGATCATTTAAATATGTTATCTAAACAAAAGTATTCCCTAAATTTCATTAGTCTACAGTAGTAATTTTTCGGTACTGCAATTTTTTTGTATTGTATACCACTTGAATGTGTAAGACGCTAATTATTTACAAATCCTGCACAAAGCAGAAAATCATATCTAACAACGATAGCTGTAGAAAATGGCGGAAACTGCTAACGGTGGTCTCCAGTAAGCGTTACTTCACGTGAGTCTATAATTAGTCCTTAGACTGAAGTGACAACTAAAAGACATCATGGATTTCTAGGCACACTACGCTCTACTTACAACACTCTCCCCCACTGGAAATAAGTCCATATAAACATGAATCTTTAGCAAAAATGGGCCACAGACGTGAAAATACTGGAGTATCAATTTAAAAGTGTTCGGTAAAGGCGTTCTTTCCATTTCTGTTAGCATATTAACCATGCTCTCGCTTAGTTACTTTGACATTGTTTTTAGCAGATAATAGCATAAAGTGTCTCCCGTATTACGTAGTGAAGTGCCACTTTCAGTGAAGAACTTGTTTTATATATTTTAATTAAAGTTCATCCGGAATGATTGACCTTGTGCAGACAATACAGCAACAGATTTCTGCTTCAGTCGAGACCTCTCACGATAGCCATTAATACCTCCCCGGTCGCAGCACAGTAAGGGGACGGCCGGGGTGTTCTGCAGTCCCACCTGACTCCCGCGTCGCTCGCTGCAGACGGCTTCCCCTCGTGCTCGGTGCCGGAGTTCGCTAATGAGTCCCGCGGCGCGGGCTGACGACCTCTCCAGCTCAGCGGGGCGGACAAAGCGACGTCCCTCGTGGCGCCCAACTTGTGCGCCAGGGTGCCCTCCCTGCCTCACGCCTCTGAAACAGCGCCACACTCCGTACCCAGAATGAGCCTCCCATCACACGTCCCACCTACATGTGACCGTGGCACCGCCAAAGTGGCCGAAGGAGGAAGGGGAACTCCATTTGTCATTCGAATGTATACACGCTCTCGTACACCATCCGGTCAAGTTTATCCAGACGCTTATTAGTGGACATTTTTCACGGATGTGTCTACCCCTCCGCTTATCATGATTTGAACCCTGTTGGAACACTTTCAGCCAAATGTCTAAATGTTGGTGGAGGAATGGCAGCCCATTCTTAATCAAGAGCCGAAGCCAGAGAAGTTAGTGATGTTGGAAGCTGGAGTCTGGAGCGAAGTATATGTTCTAACCCATCCCAAATGTGTTCCATTGGTTTCAGGTCGGCACTCTGGGCAGGCCGGTCCATTTCAGGAATGTTATTGCCCACAAACAGTTGCCTCACAGCTGCTGCTTTATTACAGGGTGCACTGTCATGCTAATACAAGTAATCATCGTCTCCGAACTGTTCCTCTTACACTGCAATTCAGCTACAACGCAAGACATCTAGGCTTCCGTTATGTCAAGCAACTCGAAAATCCGCAAGCAGCACATATTAAATAAGATCAGGTGTCAAACAAGTGCAAGGCAGGTATCATAGAAGCAGCGTCAGAACGGTATTGCACACCTGTAAGACGTATACACTGAAGAGCCAAAGAAACTGGTACACCTGCCTAATATCGTGTAGGTCCCCACGAGCACGCGGAAGTGCCTCAACACAATGTGACATGGACTCGAAAATGTCTGACGTAGTGCTGGAGAGAACTGACACCACGCCGGTCGGTGTGGCCGAGCGGTTCTAGGCGCGTCAGTCTGGAACCGAGCGACTACAGTCATGCTGATACAAATCGCAGGTTCGAATACTGCCTCGGGCATGGATGTATGTGATGTCCTTAGGGTAGTTAGGTTTAAGTAGTTCTAAGTTCTAGGGGACTGATGACCTCAGATGTTAAGTCCCATTGTGCTCAGAGCCATTTGAACCATTTGAATTGACGCAATGAGTCCTGCAGGGGTGTCAATAAATCTGTGCTCTTCTGAGCAGCACGTTGCAAGGCATCCCATGTATGTTCAACAATGTGCATTTCTGGGGAATCTGGTGGCCAGCGGAAGTGTTTAAACACAGAAGAGTGTTCCTGCAGCCACTCTGTAACAATTCTGGACATGTAGGGTGTCGCATTGTCCTGTTGGAATTGCCCAATTCCGTCGGTATGCACGATGGACATGAATGGACGCAGGTGATCAGACAGGATGCTTACGTACGTGTCACCTGTCAGAGTCGTATCTAGATGTATCAGGGGTCCCATATCACTTAACTGCTCACGCCCCACACCATCGCTGAACCTCCACCAGCTTGAAGAGTCCCCTGCGGACATGCAGAATCTATTTATTCATGAGGTTGTCTTCATACTCGTACACCTCCATCCGCTCGATACAATTTGAAACGAGACCCGCCCGAGCAGGCAACATATTCATTTCCAGTCATCGAAAGTCCAATGTCGGTGTTGACGGGCCCATGCGAGGCGTAAAGCTTTGTGTCGTGCATTCATCAAGGGTACACGAGTAGACCTTCTGCTCCGAAGCCAATATCGATGATGTTTCGTTGAATCGTTCGTACGCTCACACTTGATGACGGCCCAGCATTAACACCTGCACCAGTTTGCGGAAGGGTTGCATTTCTGTCATGTTGAACGATTCTCTTCAGTCGTCGTTTGTCCCATTTTTGCAGGATCTTTTTCCGGCCGTAGCGATGTCGGAAATGCGATGTTTTACCGGATTCCTTATATTCAGGGTACACTCGTGAAATGGTCGTACGGGAAAATCCCCACTTCATCGTTACCTCGGTGATGCTGTGCCTCATCGCTCGTCTGCCGACTATAACACCACGTTCAAACTCGCTTAGATCTTCATAACCTACCATTGTCGCATCAGTAACCTATTTAACAATTGCGCCGAATTCTGCCTGTTTGAATATCTCTGTATTTCAATACGCGTGCCTATACCAGTTCCTGTGGCGCTTCAGTGTGTAAAGTCAGTAACAGCATACGGAGCCCTAGCCCCTCGGAGGTATGACAAAAACCACAGCAGAAGACTAGATTACGTAGAAGTTTCAGGAGACTTCACAGCAGGACACTAAGCGCCGAAGTGTACAACACCTCCAAAATAGCCCCCTGCCAACCCGATTAGTCAAACTGAGAGGGAGGTACAGAATACATATCGTGCAAACAAGACTGGACATGGAAGACACCCTAATCACCACGACACATATCAACAGAAATTCCAAACAGAGCATAAACTCTAACCGAACCTTGGCTGAAAATACTACAAAAATGGCTCTGAGCAGTATGGGACTCAACTGCTGAGGTCATTAGTCCCCTAGAACTTAGAACTAGTTAAACCTAACTAACCTAAGGACATCACAAACATCCATGCCCGAGGCAGGATTCGAACCTGCGACCGTAGCGGACTTGCGGTTCGAGACTGCAGCGCCTTTAACCGCACGGCCACTTCGGCCGGCTGAAAATACTACACACCCAAACCTCGCGCCATCAATACCTCATACTCAGAACACGAGGAAGACTCAGCACCTGGATGAAAGACAGTAGAAAACTAAATTTAAAATTACATAACCCGCACACAGTTTTGGACTCTTTGGATAGAACAGATATAAGTAAAATATAAGCACACAAACTGTAGTAACCAGCCTCCGCACACCGAAGGAAAATGTAGTAGTAAGTAATATAAGATCCACAAAAACAAAATAGAAAAAACAAACCCATCAAATAAATAATTAGACTAATTATAAAAATTGTAGCAACCAGGCTCTGCACAAAACAAAGGAAGTTCTGTACAGTCAAGATATATGTCACGCGAAACTGCCAAAAAGCAGTAATCACCTATGTATTCCAAATAGTAAGCAAAAAAAGAATAAACATATTCAAAATAGTACGCAAAAAAAGAATACAACGTATATTTTAGAAATAGTAACAGATAAAACTATTAAACTGTAAAAGTGTGAAAAATGAATAAAGAAATGTATAACCCAAATGGTCGAACAGAGCACAACGGAAAGGGAATGAAAATATTTTTTTCCAAAAAAAAAAGACAGAAAGTAAAAATTGGAAAAAGAATTGTAGGCACTACACAATCCTGTGAGGTATGTTCATATCCTTCCACATTTAACGTCTTCTTAAGGACAGTAAGGGGCTCACACTATAATCACGAAAAACGCTACACAACCTTCACACAACCTCCTTCCTACATCATTGTTGGCACGACACACGATGGCGTCTTGCGTTCTCCACGCATTCGCTAAACCCAGACCTTCCATTGGATTTTCACAGGAGACAGGGGACGGGGCGAATAATTAGTTTTCAGTCATCCACTGTGCAGTGGTATCACGCTGTACATCACCTCCAACATCGCTTAGCTTTACTCCAGAAAAGTGTGGATGATGACGGGCAGCTCGACCACTGTGCCCGCTTCTTTTTAACTTCCTGCGCGCAGTCATCGTGCTAGCCGACTGCTGGCAGCACTTTGGAGGTCCGAGTGAATGCTTCAGTTGATTTCATTCAACTTTTTCTAAGCTCTCCCCGCAGTGCTCGACGGTCCCTCTCTGTCAGTACTTGATGTCTCCCCACTCTTGGTTAGCTGTGGTTGCCCCTTTACGTTTCCACGTCACAATCACGCCAGTAACTTAGTAAAACACTAAATAAATCGACATATAGCGATTCTCAGTCACAAATGAACAATAAAAAGAAGAAGAAAAAATGTTTCGTTGTTTGCGGATTCCAAGCTGTAGATTATGGTGCAGATTTAAGGCCACCAGTATAAACGACCAATGTATGTATGTAAACAAATGTATACAGCCAGTTTATTTACAAATTCACTATAAAACTAAAACCCTTAGATATACCGTAAATAAACAACATGGGAAGCCTCAGATCAGTGATAATATCTCTCAATTCTGTACTGTATGCAAACTAATGTAAAAGACTTGACAATAACGGCTCATTTTACAAATGCAAATATTTTGTGCCAGTAATGCATACAATCCAAATAAGAGGTTAATATGTAACAACAATTTTGCACAAAGGTAATAAACAACTCAACCCACTGAATATAGCATAAAAAATGCTGATACATGTCTCAGTGAAAACAAAACTGCAAAACGGTGTCTTGCATAAGGCGGAATATCTCTCCAACCCATAAGTGTAGTCTGATTAATGTTCAAGGAGAAGAAACAAATACTTTGCAGTCTGCCGATTGTATTGTAATTCCGTCACAGTTGAGGATTTGGAGGAGCAGTTGAATGGAACAAAAAAGAATTGTAAAGAAAGGACATCAATAAAAGTAAAACAAGTATGAACGAATGTAGTAAAATTAAATCAGCAAAGCCGAGGTAATTAGATTAGCAAATGACACACTGAAATCAGTACATAAGCTTTGTTATTTGGGTGGCAAAATAATTGAAACTGGCCGAATCTGGGAAGATACAAAATGTAGACTGCCCATAGAAAGAAAATAATTTCTGAAAAAGAAGAATTTGTTAACATTTAATGTGAATTTAAGTGTTAGGAAGTTTTTTCTATAGCCTTGTACAGAAAAGATATTGGACGACAGACAATTCACACAGGAGGAAGACAGGAGCTTTTGATATGTGGTGGTATAGAACATTGCCAAGGGGTGGATTTTTAGGTCAAATAATAAATGAGGTGGTACTCAATGGCAGTAATGAGAGATAAATTTATAGCACAACCTGTTTAATAAAGGGAACAGCTGGTAGGAGACACCGTGAGACATGATGTAGGTTACAGTATTTATGTAGACGTGAAGAAGATTGAACAGTACAGACCAATGGTCGTAAAACGTTTCTATTCAGGAGCCAACATTGAACGTGTATGGCGACATGTCAGACCGCGTATGTAGGAGAGGTCTTATTATTGATCGGTAGCCTACATAAATTACTATGTTATGAATCCCCATCAGACTAACTATAGTTTTGTTGTTGTTTGAGTCATTAGTCTTCTGACTGGTTTGAGGCCGCCCGCCGCGAATTTCTCTCCTGTGCCACCCTCTTCTTCTCAGAGCAGCAATTGCAACCTACGTCCTAAGTTATTT
Organism: Schistocerca cancellata; assembly: GCF_023864275.1. NCBI lineage: Eukaryota > Metazoa > Arthropoda > Insecta > Orthoptera > Acrididae > Schistocerca > Schistocerca cancellata. The sequence continues at coordinate 254,933,662 of NC_064628.1, forward strand.
CCTGTATGTATTCCAGTCTCTGTCATCCCCTACATTTTTCGTCCTTCTACAGCTCCCTCTAGTACCATGGAAGACATTCTCTGATGTCGTAACAGATATCGTATCATCCTGTAACTTATCCATGTCAGTGTTTTCCACCTACTCCTTTCCTCTCCAATTCAGCGCAGAACCTCCTCATTTTTTATCTTATCAGTCCACCTAATCTTCGACATCCGACTGTAGCACCACATCAATGATTCGATTTCTTCTGTTCCGGTTTTCCCAAGTCCATGTTTCACTACCATACAAGGCTGTGCTCCAAACGTATATTATCAGAAATTTCTTCGTCGAATTAAGGCCTATGTTTAATACTAGTAGATTTCCTTTGGTCAGCAATGCCGTTTTTACCAGGTGCTAGTCTGCTTTTATGTCACCCTTACTCCGTCCGTCATAGGTTATTTTGCTGCCTAAGTAGCAGAATCCCTTAACTTCATCTACTTCGTACCGTCAATCCTGATAAGTTTCTCGCTTTTCTCGTTCCTGCTCCGTCTCATTACTTTTGTCTTTCTTCGATTTACTCTCAATATCTATTCTGTACTCATTAGACTGTTCATTCCATACTACAGATAATGTAAATCTTCTTCACTTTCACTCAGGACAGAAATGCCATCAGTGGATCGTATCATTGATATCCTTTCACCCTGGATTTTAATTCCGCTTCTGAAACTTTCTTTTATTTCCATCATTGCTCCTTCGATGTACAATTTCAACACTAGGGGCGAAAGACTACATCCCTCTCTTATACTCTTTTTAATCCGAGTAGTTCGTTCTTTGTGCCCACTCTCATTATTGCCTCTTCGTTCTTGTACATATTGTATATTACCCGTCTCTCTCTATAGCTTACCCCTATTTTTCTCAGAATTTCGAACATCTTGCACCATTTCACATTGTCGAACGCTTTTTCCAGGTCGACAAATCCTATGAACGTGTCTGGACTTTCTTTAATCTTGTTTCCATTATCAGCCCCAACGTGAGAACTGCCTTTCTCGTGCCTTTACCTTTTCTAAAGCCAAACTGATCGTCATCTAACACATCCTCAATTTTCTTTTCCATGCTTCGTATATTATTCTTGTCAGCAACTTGAATGCATTAGCTGTTAAGCTGATCGATAATTCTCATACTTGTCACTTCTTGCACTCTTCGGAATTATGTCGATGATATTTTTCCAAAAGTCAGATAGTATGTCGTCAGACTCATACATGCTACACACCAACGCGAATAGTCGTGTCTTGCCACTTCCCCCAACGTTATCTACCCGTTCTGTCTTATTTGATCTTAAGTCCTCCGAAGCTCTTTTAAATTCTGGTTCTATTACTGGATCCCCTATCTCTTCTAAACCGTTTCTTCTTCTGTCACATCAGACAAATCTTCCCCCTGACAGAGGCCTTCAATGTACTGTTTCCACCTATCCGCTCTCTCCTCTGCGTTTAACAGGGGAATTCCCGTTACACTCTTAATGTCACAACCCTTGCTTTTAATTTCACCAAACGTCATTTCGAATTTCCTATACGCCGAGCCAGTCCTTCCAACAGTCATTTCTATTTCGATATCTCTATATTTTTCATCCAGCCATTTCGTCTTAGCTTCCCTCCACTTCCCATTTATTTCATTCCTAAGCGACTTTTATTTCTGTATACCTGAATATCACTGAACGTTTTTGTACTTCCTTCTTTCATCGATCAACTGAAATATTTCTTCTGTTACCCATCGTTTCCTCGCAGCTAACTTCTTTGTACCGCTATTTTTCTTTACAACTAATGTGACTGCCGATTAGAGATGACCATTTCTCTTCAACTGTTCTGCCTACTCAGCTATTGCTGTATCTATAGCCTAAGAGAACTTCAAGCGTATTTCGTCTTTCCTTAGTACTTCCATGACCCACTTCCTTGTGTTTTGATTCCTCCTGACTAATCTCTCAATGTTCAGCCTACTCTTCGTCATACTGCATTGTGATCTGAGTATGTACCTGCTCCTGGATACGTCTTGCAATTCAGTATTTGATTTCGGAATCTCTGTCTGACCATGATGTAATCTAACTGAAATACTTCCCTACCCCCGGCTGTTCTGAAATATACCTCCTCCTCTTGTGATTCTTTGACAGAGTATTCGCTGTTACTAACTGATATTTATTGCAGAACTCAACTAGTCTTTCTCCCCTCTCGTTTCTACTACTAAGTCCATTTTCACCCATAACGCTTTTTTCTGCTCCCTCCCCTACAACTGCATTCCAGTCCCTTAGGACTATTACATTTTCATCTTCCTTTAGGTACTGAATTACCCGTTCACTATTCTTATATACTTTTTTCTACCCCTTCGTCCTCTGCTAGCAACGTCAGCATGTGTATCTGGACTATCTTTGTCGACGTTAGTTTGCTGTCGAGTCTGCTATCACTGAACTGTTCACAGTAACTCTCTCCTACCTTTCAATTCATAACGAACCCTAGTCCTGTTATACCATCTTCTGCTTGTGTTGATATTATGCTATACTTGACTGACCAGAAATCCTTGTTTTATTTCTATTTCATTTCACTCGCCCCTGATATATTTAGACTGAGGCTTAGCATTTTCCGTTTCGGATTTTACAGGGTGTTACAAAAAGGTACGGCCAAACTTTCAGGAAACATTCCTCACACACAAATAAAGAAAAGATGTTATGTGGACATGTGTCAGGAAACGCTTAATTTCCATGTTAGAGCTCATTTTAGTTTCGTCAGTATGTACTGTACTTCCTCGATTCACCACCAGTTGGCCCAATTGAAGGAAGGTAATGTTGACTTCGGTGCTTGTGTTGAAATGCGACTCATTGCTCTACAGTACTAGCATCAAGCACATCAGTACGTAGCATCAAAAGGTTAGTGTTCATCACGAACGTGGTTTTGCAGTCAGTACAATGTTCACAAATGCGGAGTTGGCAGATGCCCATTTGATGTATGGTTTAGCACGGGGCAATAGCCGTGGCGTGGTACGTTTGTATCGAGACAGATTTCCAGAACGAAGGTGTCCCGACAGGAAGACGTTCGAAGCAATTGATCGGCGTCTTAGGGAGCACGGAACATTCCAGCCTATTACTCGCGACTGGGGAAGACCTAGAACGACGAGGACACCTGCAATGGACGAGGCAATTCTTCGTGCAGTTGACGATAACCCTCATGTCAGCGTCAGAGAAGTTTCTGCTGTACAAGGTAACGTTGACCACGTCACTGTATGGAGAGTGCTACGGGAGAACCATTTGTTTCTGTACCACGTACAGCGTGTGCAGGCACTATCAGCAGCTGATTGGCCTCCGCGGGCACACTTCTGCGAATGGTTCATCCAACAATGTGTCAATCCTCATTTCAGTGCAAATGTTCTCTTTAGGAATGAGGCTTCATTCCAACGTGATCAAATTGTAAATTTTCACAATCAACATGTGTGGGCTGACGATAATCCGCACGCAATTGTGCAATCACGTCATCAACACAGATTTTCTGTGAACGTTTGGGCAGGCATTGTTGGTGATGTCTTGAGTGGGCCCCATGTTATTCCACCTACGCTCAGTGGAGCACGTTTTCATGATTTCATACGGGATACTCTACCTGTGCTGCTAGAACATGTGCCTTTACAAGTACGACACAACATGTGGTTCATGCACGATGGAGCTCCTGCACATTTCCGTCGAAGTGTTCGTACGCTTCTCAACAACAGATTCGGTGACCGATGGATTGGTAGAGGCGGACCAATTCCATGGCCTCCACGCTCTCCTGACCTCAACCCTCTTGACTTTCATTAATGGGGGCATTTGAAAGCTCTTGTCTACGCAACCCCGGTACCAAATGTAGAGACTCTTCGTGCTCGTATTGTGGACGGCTGTGATACAATACGCCATTCTCCAGGGCTGCATCAGCGCATCAGGGATTCCTTGCGACGGAGGGTGGATGCATGTATCCTCGCTAGCGGAGGACATTTTGAACATTTCCTGTTACAAAGTGTTTGAGTCACGCTGGTTCGTTCTGTTGCTGTGTGTTTCCATTCCATGATTAATGTGATTTGAAGAGAAATAATAAAATGAGCTCTAACATGGAAAGTAAGCGTTTCCGGACACATGTCCACATAACATTTTTTCTTTCTTTGTATGTCAGGAATGTTTCCTGAAAGTTTGGCCGTACCTTTTTGTAACACCCTGTATATCTTGCCTACCATGTTCAAACATGATATTCCACGCCCCAGCTCGTAGAATGTTATCCTCTCGTTGTTTATTCAATTTTCTTCTCTTGGGCACCTCCTCTTGACAAGTCCCCTCCCGGAGACCCGAATGGGGAACTATTCCGGAATTTTTGGCAGTGGAGAGAAAGATCATCATGACGCTTTTCAAGTTACAGTCCTCATGTCCTGTGGATACACGTTAAGTTTCTTTAATGCAGTGGTTTCCATAGCCTTCTACATCCTCACGCCGTTGATCATCGCTGATTCTTCCCCCTTTACGGGCAATTTCCTACCCCAAGGACAAGAGAATGCTTTGAGTCTCCATCCGCTCCTCCGCCCTCTTTGACACGGCGGTTGGCAAAATGAGGGTGACTTATTATAGCGGAAGTCTTCGGCCGCCAATGCTGACTATTAATCAGAATTTAAACGTGGCGGTTTTCGATTTCCTGACTGAAAACGTTATGATTACGAAACAAAGACGCTACCGCTAGACCACGGTTGCATAACAACTGCAGTTACAGTAAGAACACGATAAGTTTGCTGCCGACCCCCAAATACTCATCGCTCGAAGTCAGAACTATTTGGAACACTTCGTTTCGGCTGTTCTCTGTTTGAGAATGCTGCCACCCTCAGAGACACCAAATTATCGACAGTGTGCCTCCCTGGAGAAGTATTGTGTTGTGTGAGCAGACGATTAATTGACTAATAACAGTAATTGTACTTACATTTAAATGCATTATCCAATATCATGACATATATGTACTAAATGCTTTGAATGTCGTTTTTCTTCTACTCACTGCGTCGTATTACAGCAAGAGTTAAACCTAACCAACCTAAGGACATCACACACATCCATGCCCGAGGCAGGATTCGAATCTGCGACCGTAGCGGTCGCGTGGTTCCAGACTGTGGCGCCTAGAACCGCTCGTCCACCCCGGCCGGCGTATTACAACAACGTTAATTTAATTTCACATTCCTTGCTACAAATAAGTACTGCGTTTGAAGATGACCGTATCTATAATTTGCATTCACGATTCCACATAACTGCCATTTGAAATTTATGCCATACTAGCTGATCGGTACGAAGCACATACGGCCATAACTTGTTAGCACTTGAAGATAAACAATAACAACTTGCAACTTCCTACTTATTCTTCTGCCCCTGAGTGGCCAATTTTACTTAGCTCGCGGTCGAATTCACCATCGTCATTAGAATTAAGCACATCTTCAAATACACCGACAGTAGGAAAGTCGCTACAGCAGTAAGGAGATATACGAGTTAAACGAAAGTTGGTAGGCATGTTTCTACACCTGAAAGATGACGTCTATTCAAATTTCGGGCGCTTGAGAGTGGCGCTAGCAGCACCATTGTGAGGATGCAAATCAGGCTTACTTCAAATACATGATAACATTTGTGAGAGTTAGTTACATTTGAGACTGAACGTGGTGAGTTGATGTTAGTCAAGAATGGTCTTAAGGCGATAAAGGCACCATTATCAGCACCTCACTGACAAGTGAGTTTGAACGAGGTTGTGTAATAGGGCTACGAGATACTGGATTCCTTCTGTGATACTGTAGAAACACTTGTCAGGAATGTAGCCACTGTACATGATCACTCGCAGCGGTGGTCACGAGAATGTAGGGTCAGAAGAAGACCGGGCTCTGCATGGCCACGTGACACTACGGAGTGGAAAGACCATCGTGTTTGGCGTAGGCTCAGGCGCATCGCTGCTGTGTCTGCTGTAGCAATTTTGCAGCAGCTGGCACCACAGTGACACAACGAACTGTTGCAAATCGGTTACTTCAAGGACAGCTCCGAGCCGACGCCCCGTAACGTACACTCTTTGACATAAAACTTGACCGGCGGCCGGCCGCTTCAGAGGCTAAATCCGCGCCGATCGCGACATGGGACAAAGAAACTGGCCAACTCGCTAATTCTCTAAGTCCGGTTATCTGCACAATCTGGCAACACTGTAGACTGCGGCACTTCCTGGAGGAAAACTTGTCCCAAGATAGAGAGACTCTAGGCTGATTACGCCTGTGGTCTAGCGGTAGCGTGCGTTGTTTCTGTTCATAATGTCAGTGGATCGAGAGCAGCTGGCATAAAATATTTTTATAGCCTCTTCTGTCTGAATGCTGAAGACGTGAATGTAATGGTAGCGCAGATTCAATCTATTTCGCTTTGTGACACACCGATATCAAAATTTTATCTAGTAACGATTTTGCGGCAGATTTCCTGCAGACTGTCCTCCTCTGGACGCCGTATGCGGCAAAGCTCCGGGATCCATTTGCTGGCTACTGGCAGCGGCCGTGGCGACAGCAGCGGCGCTGCACTCCCCCGTTCTTTATCGAAAGCGCCTGCTACCGCTCATCGCTTTTGATGATTTGAAACGCTTTATTATTAAATGTTGCTCCACAGAAAATTTCTACAATTTCCATTCACGCTCAAAAGCAACGGAGACAGACGCCCTGATTAGTAGGCGGGTAATCGGCAAGAGCTGAGTATGGCCCGAAATTAATTTTATAGACTGGGACGAAATTAAACCACCTCACTACATTCGATGAATTTATAAATGCTTCATACCTCGTTTCTTTTCCTTTCAAACTTAATTATTTGTGCAACTTTTGGTCAATGATTGGATGTTTTCGTCAAGCCAGAGTGAGCGTCTGTGGTGTAAAATGTATTACAGTTCTTGTTTCATTCCTTATGGTAAGTCTATGCGATAAACTGTGTGAATACCTTGCAATGCATGCTCTGTAGCAGTGCAGGCACACTGCACATTTGGAGTTCCATGTATGGGTTCATGAAGTATTTATTGTTGATCGGAAGTGATAGTTAAGGTCATCAGATTTAATCCAGATAAATTTGTCGTTTTGAAGGTTTCAGAGAACGGAAAGGAATTGCTAACGCCGGTGTTAGAAAACGTCTACAGTTAAATGCTATTGCAAAAATTTAGAAGATGTGAACTATATTAATGAACATGTGCACTTCATAAACAACCTTCTGACATGTTAGACCTATATGACGAACAAAGCTCAAATTTATATCGTTGACAGTCGGTTTGAATCTTTTCAGGACCAATTTTACAGTGAAGCACCTTGGAATTTGCAAAGCAGAAATACATGATATTAACTTAATTTACTAAGTCGAAATCGGACGAAGATTGATGTTTAAAGGCATTCTTCAGATTTCGCATAAGAAATGTTTACTAGCAGTTTGCAACTCCATTAATTAAAATGGAAAATAAAATGTTTTAGTCAGCGGCTTCTACCGTGATTCGAACTTATAGTACAAGCACTGCAACGCACAAGGGAACCTCTGAGCTAACGACACACTGGCGGCCAGAGGCGGACTATAGTCACTGCGATGTTGCCTGAGCCTCAAAACGCAACCTTAAACACAGAAACAGAGGAGGTGGAGATTACTGTTTTAACGTCCCGTCGACAACGATGTCATTAGAGACGGATCACAAGCTCGGATTAGGGAAGGATGGGGAAGGAAATCGGCCGTGCCCTTCCTAAGGAACCATCCCGGCATTTGCCTGAAGCGATTTAGGGAAATCATTGAAAACCTAAATCAGGATGGCCGGGCGCGGGATTGCACCATCGTCCTCCCGAATGCACACACAAACAGGTGTTACTTATGTGAAGAACGCCGTTCTTGGAGTCCAGAAATTAAATATACTTTCTAATTGTGTCATCTTGCAGCGGATTATATCGTACGAGTCTTCGATGTGGAAAACGAATGTTAAGTGAATTTAGCGAGGTAACGCCGACCTACACCCGGAAGTAAATGCACTATCAGAGTGTTGACAAATACTTGCTACGACGCTGCCATTTCTCGGCTCTCTGACGAGGCAGCTCTTCAGCGAAATGCTTGCCGTGATTCTCCGATACGGTTCTTCAGAGTGGAGACGCGCGCGCACGTTTGGTTTTTATGCGGCGTTCTCCCCTGGTGGTTTCTGACGTCGCCTTGTGGGCTATGTATACATATGAGACATTCAATTATCATTAATCCAGAATGATACAAGTTTCAGCTTCCGGCTGGAAGAAGGCTGTTGACGCCGACATTATATCATTTCAACGTAGGGAAAGCAAAACGGATCATTCAATGTTTCTCATTCAACATAAAGCATGTGAGATAAATTTCCGTAACGTTCATAATCATCTAAAAATACAAACGAAGTAAAAATACACCGGAATCTTATTCGAATTGAATATAATGTAAGATACCAAACGCTTTGCACCTCGATGTCGAATTTGTCCACTTGCAATCGTTTGCAGCATGCACATAGATTGTCATGATTACCACGAGAATGAAGAAATATGTTGGTAAGGATGGAAGCAAGAAGAGACGCAGTCAACAAATATTCTATTCCTCATGGCATTCATTTCATTTGACACGTAAGAAGAGGTAAAGCGGGAATTTACTTTCGTTAACACGAAAGATATGCCGCACATATTGATAACGAGGAAGTCTGCGTCTTCATACGTTTCCTCCTTGAAATCTGTATGCTCTATTATATACTAAGTAGCCCGATCATTGTTTCAGTAATGTGACCCTCTTGTTTGACCCCGTAACGATGAACAGATTCCAAATGCATGTCTCTGCGTGAAAGTAGCTGTTCGAACCCTTCCTGGGTTGTTTTCTGTGTTTTATTGCTTGGAATTCCTGAAGCAGACCACTGTGCCTTCCCCCCTCGTGGGTTAGGTCTCAAAACTAAACCGCTTTGTGTCCAATGGCATAATTTATTCATACAGCATCAGCATAAGACTCTTGCGAGTGAGAGAATGACAATAACAATCGTAACAAGAACAAGCAAATAATGAATGATGTTTATTCCAACGCAGAAAGAGAATGGCTTTAAATATAAAAATCTATATCTATATCCATATCTATTGATCTTTGAGTTGGCACAATGAAAATATATTCTTAGCATTTAGTTACTGAATTTAGTTCTGGATGTTTGCAGAGAAAAGGAAAAGTCGGTACTTCTCGCTAGTGTAATATAATGTGAACCAGCAACTACCCTTTCCTTAGAACACGACTCAAGCAGGTCCTCAAGTAGGCACTGCTGCACTCTGTTCCCTGACATTGCTCTGATGACGGTTAATGCAGATAGTTCCGATTATGAAATACAAAACGTATTGCAGGTTAGTTCCTAGGATAGTAACATTAAATTTGCGTTGTAGACGGCACATGAACGTGACGACTATCCATATTACTCATCAATATAAAAAGACAATATTTTGGGAATTTAACAGGATTACTCAAAATGAATTCTGAAATTGGGTGACTGACCGCACAGGTGCTAAACGTCGTCAAGAGTATACGATGTCCTAATCGCATTAGGAATATGAAGATCGTCTTCGACAGCTCGCAACTTTCACATTGCTATCCTTGCTATCCCCACCCTACTCCAGACAGCTCTCGGTGGAGTTGCACTACGTTGCCGGTGTTATGGAAGGCCTTCAAACCGACAACAGACCACATATTGAAAAATACAAGCGAATTCTCTTGCAGCGTAAGCTCATTGTAACTAATCTAAAAATTATTGGAGAGGAACATTGTCCTATTCAAAAAAGTAAAATGTTACACACTGTTGACGTCAAACGGACATTATCTATGTCCTGTCTTGTGTCCTACTCATCTATAATATCAAGTGTACTATGAAAATGATTATATATAATGGATTATAAGGTAATGCATTGATACCAGATGGTGGGGGCCGGCCGATGTGGCCGTGCGGTTCTAGGCGCTTCAGTCTGGAACCGCGTGACCGCTACGGTCGCAGGTTCGAATCCTGTCTCGGGCATGGATGTGTGTGATGTCCTTAGGTTAGTTAGGTTTAAGTAGTTCTAAGTTCTAGGGGACTGATGACCTTAGAAGTTAAGTCCCATGGTGCTCAGAGCCATTTGAACTATTTAACACAAAATGACATTAAAAATTTAAGTTATTCACGAGCAGCTAGTTGAGAATATGTATGAACATTAAATGACACGACGAACCGTCATGTTCTGCATATGGATTCAAACCCAGCTCATGCAGACTAAGCAAAGATTTCGTGACTGACGGAAACTAACAGTCATTCCTGATTAGGCATACAGAGAGTGATATACCTCGATTTTAGACAGTATCAGTTAGCAAATATCAACTTTAAATTGCATAACGCAAACATTTTTAACAGACGCGAATTCCTACCCAGCATCTATTGTCCCTGTTAACGAACTACGAGAGATGTTAAATATTGCTTCTTCACAAGTAACTTACTTGAAATGCCGTGTTCCTTTTCACTTGAGCTATTCTATTGCGCTATCTGTTACTAGAAAACGTCGTTCAGTCCAAAAGAAAAGCTGTAACTGTTTGTCTCTCAGAAGTCAAGACATGGCCATATGCATAATCTCACAGTGCTGTGGAATCCAAAAGTTCTGAAGGAATAGTTGTCGAGCTCTGGAGCTGTTGTAGTTCCGTGTCAGCTTGTAGCATAGATAAGATGTCGCGAGTTCGAATACATTCAGTGCTACATTTTTTAAAACGCAATTCTGCTCTCTGCTGAAGTTATCAATCTAATGGAACTTTGAACAAATTCCCTTCACTTCTCAACCCAAAGTAGTCGCATGTGGAAAAAGGACAAACTACTGTGACTTTTGTCCTATTCAGGTTTAATAGACAGCAGGCAGCAGATGCATCTCGAAGATGTGCAGGGAGAGCGCATCGTGCCATAATATGTCAGAAAAGTATTTTCTACATTAGCCGTCGTGTGGTAGTGATATTTTATTCTTCTTCAAACTTTGATTGACAGCTTTAACTCAGAACAAATTTTCTACATGCATGTAATCAATAAACTGCATGTGCATTGTCAGACTGTCATAGGTAACATCAGAGAATTCGCATATATCGTTGATGATTAATTTCTCTCTCATGTTTACTATTGTTTTAACAACACTAAAGGAAACCTTACGAAAATTGTGCACTGTATTATAAGAAATGAAATAAAACTAACGATGATAACCTTACGACGAAAGTATCTGTACACAAGCATGCCTCTATCGACACGAATTAGTAAAATACTACTCACTTAGATTTTGATAGGGTCTGTGTTTAATTGGTATGCTGTGTCATACTCAAGAGGTATGCAAATGTGGCATTTCATAAATATAGTTACGTATTCCTAGAAACCCAAAATTCGCTTGTCAGCAGCGGAAAGAGGCGTTACCTGTTGTGCAGCATTGTAAGTTTTTCAACATTGCACTATGAGCTGAAAGCATTTTCTTGCGATTTCCGTATTGATGTTTGATCTGACTGCTTGTAGCTCTTTCACAGAAGGGATAAAAACGTTTCAGTCAGTGAGACTGGAACTGCGAACCGTAACAGACGCTGTTTCACATGTCAGCACGTTACCACAGAGCTGGCGAGGGGGTATGGGTCTCAGTTTCCTATTACGACGGCAATAGTAACTAGAACTCGTAAACCGCTATTTAAAGGTCGATATTAGTTGCGATTTCCACCTGCAACGACTTTCTTGGGCTGAAAACCGTAAATTTTCAATCTTTTGTTACCCTTCAAGCTATAATAACTCAGATTATTCAATGGAAATGACAGGTAAAATCAAGTGAACTTTGAGGCTTAATTCCGTGCACACCAGGAAGTAACTCGTCGATCACAGAGTTGCCAAACATACGTTGCCTTGTTGCCAAATCTCAGTTACAGTACCAGCAGGAAGAAGACGAACCGATGTGATCCTACAGCGGTCTGGGAAGTGACCATAGCTGGTGTCTCCAAGTCGCGGCTGCTACGGCCTGGAATACGTAATGCGTCTGATTCGCTTTCTGTAACTAGGTTTAGGGACTGGAGCGTAGTTACTAATAATACTCAGAACTGACTGCAAACTGAGCATCATAAATCAGTAACTCTCATTGTTGTTTTTATATTTCTTTCGTAAGTGCACTCAAAACTAAGAAAGTCATTCACAGGCGTTTTCCTGCCTCGCCGATAGTCGAGCAGAACATACAAATAAAAATAAAAAAGAATGTGTGTGTGTGTGTGAGAGAGAGAGAGAGAGAGAGAGAGAGAGAGAGAGAGAGAGAGAGAGAGAGAGAGAGAAATAAAAAGCAATGAGAGAGTGTGTAAAAAATTGTTGTAAAGAAATTGAATCATGGTATTTAAAGAAATCTTTCATTAAAATGACACGTTCCACATCATTACGAAATGTCGTATTCATGATCTATGGAACAAGAGTTAATCTAATGTAATGTAATCTAATCTAATCACATCATATTGATTATTAGCCATGAAGAGTCATGAACTACCGAAAGTTTTGCCAATACCAGTAACCAAATCTAAACTTGAAAATAAAAGACGACAATTTTTGTAATAAACCGTGACTCCTATCAAGACCCTTTCATCCCTGTTATCTAACCACGAAAGATGTCTGATATACCTCCATTCTGAAGTAACAAAGTGTGCATGCATTTAAAGATGAAGTGCATGATGTGAAGTTCTGTGACGGAGATACGAACCCAACACGTAATCCGATTGTTAACTAAGAAAAATCAAATGTTACGTATCGGTTTTTCTTACGAGCCGCTAGGTGTCTGAATCTAAAATAAGGATACAAACTTTTGTGCCTAAGCGACAATCGAACTGCACACCTACCGCGCATCCACGAATATAGCTTAAGTATCAGTTGCTTACTCATGAACAGTAAGATGTGTGCGTGTTTGACCAGAAATAACGACACCTGTTGCGATTGTTGGCAACACATGAACAGACATTGAAATTGCGCGTTAATTTTCACTAGCAGGTGGGTGTGCACTTGATAAAGCTAGAAATGAAATTATGAATATTTTTGTACTGGATCAGGTTTCAGACCCACATACTTACCTTTGGAAGAGAGCTAGAGAAGATTGCAGTCTTGGGAAAAGGAACGAAATGACTGAACTATACTGTTCCGAGAGATTCAGATCCTCGAAAGAGGAGATACGAATTCGAATCACAGTCCAGCACCAAATTTTTAAACGTCTCTAGTTCAATCAAGTACAAGTAAAATAAGAGCCCTGTCCCTTTAAATGGCTATCGGTTCATCAAATAAAATAAAATTTTCTAATGTAAGTAAGTTTACTGGCGACTGTATTTCTGTTTACCATGACTTCCGCTTTGTCATTTCCCAACGAAAACTGGCTCTGCTCAGTTGGTTATGAAGGAACGTGATGTTTAATGCGGATTCTGGATTATAACGTCTTTCTCTTGAGGTTACCAGAGGTAAAATAAATCTGTTTGTGCCTCTTAAAAGTAAATGCCTGAACCCACGCATTGCACCTGTGATAGCTCGTTCCACCAGGCCATTGTGGCCACATTACCCAGCCCCAGGAGTGTGCTGTAACGGATGATGTGCTTAGCTTACAAAATTAGTCACGGTGGAAAAAATGCGAGTCTATTAAATGGTCAAGTAGAAGCAAGCTTCTGACGCAGAGATTATGCTATTCTCATGTCAGCAGGATGTAAAGACTCTTCTAGGCATCATAGGCTGGATGTGAAGCCATTTTGATTTTTCACAAATCCAGCAAATTTCTTAGTTCGAGAAAATCCACTGTGAAGTGTGAAGTTGCCGGATAATTCGATTATTACTGTTATTATTAATATCATTTTATTCGTACCGCTGATGGAACACGACCGTAGTCTTGAGGTAAAACGCGAGACCAGCTAATATGACGTCTGGCGACCGAAAGCACATATCGACAGAATTTTTATCGCCCCTTTCCTCTCGGTGCTGAAGCTATGAGTGTAATTCAAGCGAATCTACAATATCATATTAGCTGGTCTCGCGTTTAACCTCAAGACTACGATCGTAGTCTAGAGTAATGTACTAAGACTGGTGTCAAGACTTCCTCTGGGAAGTGCCGCAGTCTACATGTTGCTAGATCGAGCATATTGCCAGACATAGAATTCTGAGAGGAGCATGACTGTATTGTCCACCTTACGTGAACGACTCGGCGGTCAATTTTTTGGTCTGAGACTGTATCTACAACACATATTGCTCGCTTAAGACCCAGAAGAATTTTAAAAAAAGTAGTTTATAAGAGCAACGTTAACCATAGCGTTCGAAGTATTCATAGTATTGTATACGTGTGTGTAAACGCCTTCCAGTGACCACTCAAGAAAGACAAGGATACACAGTCTAGCTTCAATATTATAAATACGCCTCAGTTTGTGGATGAACTCAGACTTAAGTTGATAATAATTTTGAAAATATAGCAGCACTGTACCCATTGGTGTTAAACTCGTTTTCAACCAATGATTCCCACAGCTACAGGGATACTACTTGTGATACCTCTTAGACAAAATACTTAAGCAGTGTTATCAGACGAAAAGATCAACCTGACACAAACTGTGGGAAGTTTGTTTTACAACCTTCGTACCTGGATATTCAGCTTTTTCCTATTTGAGATATCTGTGAACGTTGCTGCTTAAGACGATTTAAGCAGAAAATAAATTCCCTCAGCTTCGACAATGTTTAAAGAAATCGTCTTATCGGCACTAAATCGTGATTTGTGATTTGTTTACCGGCTGTACTCTTCCGTATTTTGCCGGTTGGAAGGCGAAAGCTTATTGACAAATTTCACACAGAAATTACTGTTACAGTGTACTTATGGAGCCAAATGAGTCAATTGCGTATTTTTCGGCGAGAAAGAGCACTGGCAAACAGTCTTCGCTACATTAGGTTATTTAAACTGGTGTCACTCTGAGCTAGAATTTATGGTCAGCGACTAAGTGTAAGGTCAACGTTTCGGATGCGAGTTTTGCGACTGTGAAATACTTTTATACATTATAGAAGCGAATATTAAATGTGCACTAATATTGCGAAAATTTTGTACTTGGACAGCTTAGAATGAAAATACTTCTGTTTATTGCAAAGGGAAACAATAGATTTTCTAAAACAGTCTGTCATACACTACTTGAAACAGGTCATGTCGACCAAATCATGTGGAAGAACTAACAGCAACGTATATCGGAAGGCAGTAAGATCTCTTGCCTTTTGGTTTGTCAGTACTCGATAGCCACTTCTAGGCGAAAGTAAATGAAGAAAGGCAGTGCGTTTTTGTTACCAAGTAACGTCTTCGTCAATTACTTTAGTTTTAATGTAATCTACGAGTAATTGCTGGTGTTTGATATTAACATGAAAAGGATTCCGTAGACAGGGAAAGAACCTGTTCTTGGGAAACTACTTCTATAGTGACCAAAAGATACTAAATGATGTTCAAGCACTTGTGTTACAGCAGCAGTATGAATAAAATGATATTAATAATAACAGTAATAATCGAATTATCCGGCAACTTCACACTTCACAGTGGATTTTCTCGAACTAAGAAATTTGCTGGATTTGTGAAAAATCAAAATGGCTTCACATCCAGCCTATGATGCCTAGAAGAGTCTTTACATCCTGCTGACATGAGAATAGCATAATCTCTGCGTCAGAAGCTTGCTTCTACTTGACCATTTAATAGACTCGCATTTTTTCCACCGTGACTAATTTTGTAAGCTAAGCACATCATCCGTTACAGCACACTCCTGGGGCTGGGTAATGTGGCCACAATGGTCTGGTGGAACGAGCTATCACAGATGCAATGCGTGGGTTCAGGCATTTACTTTTAAGAGGCACAAACAGATTTATTTTACCTCTGGTAACCTCAAGAGAAAGACGTTATAATCCAGAATCCGCATTAAACATCACGTTCCTTCATAACCAACTGAGCAGAGCCAGTTTTCGTTGGGAAATGACAAAGCGGAAGTCATGGTAAACAGAAATAAAGTCGCCAGTAAACTTACTTACATTAGAAAATTTTATTTTATTTGATGAACCGATAGCCATTTAAAGGGACAGGGCTCTTATTTTACTTGTACTTGATTGAACTAGAGACGTTTAAAAATTTGGTGCTGGACTGTGATTCGAATTCGTATCTCCTCTTTCGAGGATCTGAATCTCTCGGAACAGTATAGTTCAGTCATTTCGTTCCTGTTCCCAAGACTGCAATCTTCTCTAGCTCTCTTCCAAAGGTACGTATGTGGGTCTGAAACCTGATCCAGTACAAAAATATTCATAATTTCATTTCTAGCTTTATCAAGTGCACACCCACCTGCTAGTGAAAATTAACGCGCAATTTCAATGTCTGTTCATGTGTTGCCAACAATCGCAACAGGTGTCGTTATTTCTGGTCAAACACGCACACATCTTACTGTTCATGAGTAAGCAACTGATACTTAAGCTATATTTGTGGATGCGCGGTAGGTGTGCAGTTCGATTGTCGCTTAGGCACAAAAGTTTGTATCCTTATTTTAGATTCAGACACCTAGCGGCTCGTAAGAAAAACCGATACGTAACATTTGATTTTTCTTAGTTAACAATCGGATTACGTGTTGGGTTCGTATCTCCGTCACAGAACTTCACATCATGCACTTCATCTTTAAATGCATGCACACTTTGTTACTTCAGAATGGAGGTATATCAGACATCTTTCGTGGTTAGATAACAGGGATGAAAGGGTCTTGATAGGAGTCACGGTTTATTACAAAAATTGTCGTCTTTTATTTTCAAGTTTAGATTTGGTTACTGGTATTGGCAAAACTTTCGGTAGTTCATGACTCTTCATGGCTAATAATCAATATGATGTGATTAGATTAGATTACATTACATTAGATTAACTCTTGTTCCATAGATCATGAATACGACATTTCGTAATGATGTGGAACGTGTCATTTTAATGAAAGATTTCTTTAAATACCATGATTCAATTTCTTTACAACAATTTTTTACACACTCTCTCATTGCTTTTTATTCTCTCTCTCTCTCTCTCTCTCTCTCTCTCTCTCTCTCTCTCTCTCACACACACACACACATTCTTTTTTATTTTTATTTGTATGTTCTGCTCGACTATCGGCGAGGCAGGAAAACGCCTGTGAATGACTTTCTTAGTTTTGAGTGCACTTACGAAAGAAATATAAAAACAACAATGAGAGTTACTGATTTATGATGCTCAGTTTGCAGTCAGTTCTGAGTATTATTAGTAACTACGCTCCAGTCCCTAAACCTAGTTACAGAAAGCGAATCAGACGCATTACGTATTCCAGGCCGTAGCAGCCGCGACTTGGAGACACCAGCTATGGTCACTTCCCAGACCGCTGTAGGATCACATCGGTTCGTCTTCTTCCTGCTGGTACTGTAACTGAGATTTGGCAACAAGGCAACGTATGTTTGGCAACTCTGTGATCGACGAGTTACTTCCTGGTGTGCACGGAATTAAGCCTCAAAGTTCACTTGATTTTACCTGTCATTTCCATTGAATAATCTGAGTTATTATAGCTTGAAGGGTAACAAAAGATTGAAAATTTACGGTTTTCAGCCCAAGAAAGTCGTTGCAGGTGGAAATCGCAACTAATATCGACCTTTAAATAGCGGTTTACGAGTTCTAGTTACTATTGCCGTCGTAATAGGAAACTGAGACCCATACCCCCTCGCCAGCTCTGTGGTAACGTGCTGACATGTGAAACAGCGTCTGTTACGGTTCGCAGTTCCAGTCTCACTGACTGAAACGTTTTTATCCCTTCTGTGAAAGAGCTACAAGCAGTCAGATCAAACATCAATACGGAAATCGCAAGAAAATGCTTTCAGCTCATAGTGCAATGTTGAAAAACTTACAATGCTGCACAACAGGTAACGCCTCTTTCCGCTGCTGACAAGCGAATTTTGGGTTTCTAGGAATACGTAACTATATTTATGAAATGCCACATTTGCATACCTCTTGAGTATGACACAGCATACCAATTAAACACAGACCCTATCAAAATCTAAGTGAGTAGTATTTTACTAATTCGTGTCGATAGAGGCATGCTTGTGTACAGATACTTTCGTCGTAAGGTTATCATCGTTAGTTTTATTTCATTTCTTATAATACAGTGCATAATTTTCGTAAGGTTTCCTTTAGTGTTGTTAAAACAATAGTAAACATGAGAGAGAAATTAATCATCAACGATATATGCGAATTCTCTGATGTTACCTATGACAGTCTGACAATGCACATGCAGTTTATTGATTACATGCATGTAGAAAATTTGTTCTGAGTTAAAGCTGTCAATCAAAGTTTGAAGAAGAATAAAATATCACTACCACACGACGGCTAATGTAGAAAATACTTTTCTGATATATTATGGCACGATGCGCTCTCCCTGCACATCTTCGAGATGCATCTGCTGCCTGCTGTCTATTAAACCTGAATAGGACAAAAGTCACAGTAGTTTGTCCTTTTTCCACATGCGACTACTTTGGGTTGAGAAGTGAAGGGAATTTGTTCAAAGTTCCATTAGATTGATAACTTCAGCAGAGAGCAGAATTGCGTTTTAAAAAATGTAGCACTGAATGTATTCGAACTCGCGACATCTTATCTATGCTACAAGCTGACACGGAACTACAACAGCTCCAGAGCTCGGCAACTATTCCTCCAGAACTTTTGGATTCCACAGCACTGTGAGATTATGCATATGGTCATGCCTTGATTTCTGAGAGACAAACAGTTACAGCTTTTCTTTTGGACTGAACGACGTTTTCTAGTAACAGATAGCGCAATAGAATAGCTCAAGTGAAAAGGAACACTTCTTATTTAAACTTCTGCTTCCTACAATGTTGGCAGTTGTGTGTAGGTGGCAGTAACGTGATTTTATTTCTGTGATTGCGAAATAGTCGAATGTATGCACTGGGTAGCCGAGGCAGCTAGTTCATGGTGATTCGGTCAACCAAGTAAATGAATTTACTGAACATGCTGCAAATTACTACAGGGAGCCTGTGTGTCAGAATTCTCATCCAGTGTGGCGCAACTGCGTTACGATAGAAAAATGACTCGCAGAGAAGAGGATTTCGTGGTCTGTTGGACGGATGGTAGGTTGTTATACCTATGGTCTGCGTTCGATTCCCACTTCTGTCAATGATTTTAGATAGGGAGAGACAGATTCCATTCTCTCCTGGCTACACCAAGTGAAGGAGATATAATGGCTGCGTGGTCAGAAAATTCACATTAAAGATGATATTCCTTCTTTACCAAGTAGACGGTAGGTTGAACCACAATAAAGTCTGGAGTGGCGACATGTAGAAACTCTACCACCAGTAACCTTTCTTATACTAGTTATTTATTTCAAGTGACGACACAAACGCTATGTATGGTCACAGGACACTTATTCCATCTTTTATTTGAGCTTCTGTATGTCGATAAAATTGGTTCTGAACTGGGAATGCAACTCAGACCGCCCTTAACGCGGAATTTGATCCCTTCGTGGCAATACAGCTCGGCTACAATTTGTTGTTTGTTCAAAACTGCAGATTCCTCAACACCTTCACATATTATGCGTGAATGGGATCGAATCCTGGCCCGGCACTAAAGATTTAATTATGTATTATCAAGCTCTAGCATGAGAACACCTGTCTGCTGGTGGATAATAATTTTGATTTTTAATGTATTTTCATTCGCTGTCACACTAACGATATCTGACGTTTTTAACTCCCAGTGAGACACAGAACTATTTGCGAGATGACTGTAAGTTCAAGATGCTATTCTGAGCAGCTGGTGGAGAAAAATTCGGTAGCTGACGTCTCTTTGTGTGTAGTCAACAACGATATGTGTGGGGCTCTATTCCCAGTGAGCGCTGAACTCTTCGTCATATTATTTCAGTTCAAACATGCTCACATGTCACTGCTGGTGCAACAAACCCATATTTAACGTTAGTTTTCTCTAGAATATAACAGCGATAGGTGCCGGGTTGGAGTCCTGGGAAGGAAAAAATTAATTTTTCGTCTCGTCATTTCAGTTATAACATCTAGTTACTGCCGCGAAATTCCGATATGTCACATTTGACTGTGCTTCGATAGCAATCCGATTAGGTTCCGGGTTCGAATCCGTGTCCAACACACAGCTTTACCTCACGACATTTCAAGTACGTTACTTGTGAAGAAGCAATATTTAACATCTCTCGTAGTTCGTTAACAGGGACAATAGATGCTGGGTAGGAATTCGCGTCTGTTAAAAATGTTTGTGTTATGCAATTTAAAGTTGATATTTGCTAACTGATACTGTCTAAAATCGAGGTATATCACTCTCTGTATGCCTAATCAGGAATGACTGTTAGTTTCCGTCAGTCACGAAATCTTTGCTTAGTCTGCATGAGCTGGGTTTGAATCCATATGCAGAACATGACGGTTCGTCGTGTCATTTAATGTTCATACATATTCTCAACTAGCTGCTCGTGAATAACTTAAATTTTTAATGTCATTTTGTGGTAAATAGATCAAATGGCTCTGAGCACCATGGGACTTAACTTCTAAGGTCATCAGTCCCCTAGAACTTAGAACTACTTAAACCTAACTAACCTAAGGACATCACACACATCCATGCCCGAGACAGGATTCGAACCTGCGACCGTAGCGGTCACGCGGTTCCAGACTGAAGCGCCTAGAACCGCACGGCCACATCGGCCGGCCCCCACCATCTGGTATCAATGCATTACCTTATAATCCATTATATATAATCATTTTCATAGTACACTTGATATTATAGATGAGTAGGACACAAGACAGGACATAGATAATGTCCGTTTGACGTCAACAGTGTGTAACATTTTACTTTTTTGAATAGGACAATGTTCCTCTCCAATAATTTTTAGATTAGTTACAATAAGCTTACGCTGCAAGAGAATTCGCTTGTATTTTTCAATATGTGGTCTGTTGTCGGTTTGAAGGCCTTCCATAACATCGGCAACGTAGTGCAACTCCACCGAGAGCTGTCTGGAGTAGGGTGGGGTTAGCTATGTGAAAGTTGCGAGCTGTCGAAGACGATCTTCATATTCCTAATGCGATTAGGACATCGTATACTCTTGACGACGTTTAGCACCTGTGCGGTCAGTCACCCAATTTCAGAATTCATTTTGAGTAATCCTGCTAAATTCCCAAAATACTGTCTTTTTATATTGATGAGTAATATGGATAGTCGTCACGTTCATGTGCCGTCTACAACGCAAATTTAATGTTACTATCCTAGGAACTAACCTGCAATACGTTTTGTATTTCATAATCGGAACTATCTGCATTAACCGTCATCAGAGCAATGTCAGGGAACAGAGTGCAGCAGTGCCTACTTGAGGACCTGCTTGAGTCGTGTTCTAAGGAAAGGGTAGTTGCTGGTTCACATTATATTACACTAGCGAGAAGTACCGACTTTTCCTTTTCTCTGCAAACATCCAGAACTAAATTCAGTAACTAAATGCTAAGAATATATTTTCATTGTGCCAACTCAAAGATCAATAGATATGGATATAGATATAGATTTTTATATTTAAAGCCATTCTCTTTCTGCGTTGGAATAGACATCATTCATTATTTGCTTGTTCTTGTTACGATTGTTATTGTCATTCTCTCACTCGCAAGAGTCTTATGCTGATGCTGTATGAATAAATTATGCCATTGGACACAAAGCGGTTTAGTTTTGAGACCTAACCCACGAGGGGGGAAGGCACAGTGGTCTGCTTCAGGAATTCCAAGCAATAAAACACAGAAAACAACCCAGGAAGGGTTCGAACAGCTACTTTCACGCAGAGACATGCATTTGGAATCTGTTCATCGTTACGGGGTCAAACAAGAGGGTCACATTACTGAAACAATGATCGGGCTACTTAGTATATAATAGAGCATACAGATTTCAAGGAGGAAACGTATGAAGACGCAGACTTCCTCGTTATCAATATGTGCGGCATATCTTTCGTGTTAACGAAAGTAAATTCCCGCTTTACCTCTTCTTACGTGTCAAATGAAATGAATGCCATGAGGAATAGAATATTTGTTGACTGCGTCTCTTCTTGCTTCCATCCTTACCAACATATTTCTTCATTCTCGTGGTAATCATGACAATCTATGTGCATGCTGCAAACGATTGCAAGTGGACAAATTCGACATCGAGGTGCAAAGCGTTTGGTATCTTACATTATATTCAATTCGAATAAGATTCCGGTGTATTTTTACTTCGTTTGTATTTTTAGATGATTATGAACGTTACGGAAATTTATCTCACATGCTTTATGTTGAATGAGAAACATTGAATGATCCGTTTTGCTTTCCCTACGTTGAAATGATATAATGTCGGCGTCAACAGCCTTCTTCCACGCCGGAAGCTGAAACTTGTATCATTCTGGATTAATGATAATTGAATGTCTCATATGTATACATAGCCCACAAGGCGACGTCAGAAACCACCAGGGGAGAACGCCGCATAAAAACCAAACGTGCGCGCGCGTCTCCACTCTGAAGAACCGTATCGGAGAATCACGGCAAGCATTTCGCTGAAGAGCTGCCTCGTCAGAGAGCCGAGAAATGGCAGCGTCGTAGCAAGTATTTGTCAACACTCTGATAGTGCATTTACTTCCGGGTGTAGGTCGGCGTTACCTCGCTAAATTCACTTAACATTCGTTTTCCACATCGAAGACTCGTACGATATAATCCACTGCAAGATGACACAATTAGAAAGTATATTTAATTTCTGGACTCCAAGAACGGCGTTCTTCACATAAGTAACACCTGTTTGTGTGTGCATTCGGGAGGACGATGGTGCAATCCCGCGCCCGGCCATCCTGATTTAGGTTTTCAATGATTTCCCTAAATCGCTTCAGGCAAATGCCGGGATGGTTCCTTAGGAAGGGCACGGCCGATTTCCTTCCCCATCCTTCCCTAATCCGAGCTTGTGATCCGTCTCTAATGACATCGTTGTCGACGGGACGTTAAAACAGTAATCTCCACCTCCTCTGTTTCTGTGTTTAAGGTTGCGTTTTGAGGCTCAGGCAACATCGCAGTGACTATAGTCCGCCTCTGGCCGCCAGTGTGTCGTTAGCTCAGAGGTTCCCTTGTGCGTTGCAGTGCTTGTACTATAAGTTCGAATCACGGTAGAAGCCGCTGACTAAAACATTTTATTTTCCATTTTAATTAATGGAGTTGCAAACTGCTAGTAAACATTTCTTATGCGAAATCTGAAGAATGCCTTTAAACATCAATCTTCGTCCGATTTCGACTTAGTAAATTAAGTTAATATCATGGATTTCTGCTTTGCAAATTCCAAGGTGCTTCACTGTAAAATTGGTCCTGAAAAGACTCAAACCGACTGTCAACGATATAAATTTGAGCTTTGTTCGTCATATAGGTCTAACATGTCAGAAGGTTGCTTATGAAGTGCACATGTTCATTAATATAGTTCACATCTTCTAAATTTTTGCAATAGCATTTAACTGTAGACGTTTTCTAACACCGGCGTTAGCAATTCCTTTCCGTTCTCTGAAACCTTCAAAACGACAAATTTTTCTGGTTTAAATCTGATGACATTAACTATCACTTCCGATCAACAATAAATACTTCATGAACCCATACATGGAACTCCAAATGTGCAGTGTGCCTGCACTGCTACAGAGCATGCATTGCAAGGTATTCACACAGTTTATCGCATAGACTTACCATAAGGAATGAAACAAGAACTGTAATACATTTTACACCACAGACGCTCACTCTGGCTTGACGAAAACATCCAATCATTGACCAAAAGTTGCACAAATAATTAAGTTTGAAAGGAAAAGAAACGAGGTATGAAGCATTTATAAATTCATCGAATGTAGTGAGGTGGTTTAATTTCGTCCCAGTCTATAAAATTAATTTCGGGCCATACTCAGCTCTTGCCGATTACCCGCCTACTAATCAGGGCGTCTGTCTCCGTTGCTTTTGAGCGTGAATGGAAATTGTAGAAATTTTCTGTGGAGCAACATTTAATAATAAAGCGTTTCAAATCATCAAAAGCGATGAGCGGTAGCAGGCGCTTTCGATAAAGAACGGGGGAGTGCAGCGCCGCTGCTGTCGCCACGGCCGCTGCCAGTAGCCAGAAAATGGATCCCGGAGCTTTGCCGCATACGGCGTCCAGAGGAGGACAGTCTGCAGGAAATCTGCCGCAAAATCGTTACTAGATAAAATTTTGATATCGGTGTGTCACAAAGCGAAGTAGATTGAATCTGCGCTACCATTACATTCACGTCTTCAGCATTCAGACAGAAGAGGCTATAAAAATATTTTATGCCAGCTGCTCTCGATCCACTGACATTATGAACAGAAACAACGCACGCTACCGCTAGACCACAGGCGTAATCAGCCTAGAGTCTCTCTATCTTGGGACAAGTTTTCCTCCAGGAAGTGCCGCAGTCTACAGTGTTGCCAGATTGTGCAGATAACCGGACTTAGAGAATTAGCGAGTTGGCCAGTTTCTTTGTCCCATGTCGCGATCGGCGCGGACTTAGCCTCTGAAGCGGCCGGCCGCCGGTCAAGTTTTATGTCAAAGAGTGTACATTCCACCATCGCCATTTGCGACTTCAGTGGTGCCAAGAGAGAGCTCGTTGGAGGCAAGGATGGAGGTCTGACGAAAGCTGGTTTTGCCTCGGCGCTACTGACGGCGCTGTGTCGGTGCGTGCTGGACACACTGGAATTACACCTGGAATCATGATCTGGGGTGCGATTTCGTATGACAGCAGGAGCGCTCTCTTAACCATCCCACGCAGGCTGGCTGCGAACTTGTTACGTCAATCTGCTGCCTTGGCACATTGTGGTGCCATTCGTGAACAGCATTCCAGGGGGTGTTTTCCAATACGATAACGCTCGTTCATACACCGCTGTAGTAACCAACGTGCTCTATAGTGTCGCGACGTGCTGCCTTGGGCAGCTCGATCACCTTATCTGTCTTCAGTAGAGCACATATGGGACATCATCGGACGACAACTCCAGCGTCATCCACAACCAACATTAACCGTCCTTGTATTGACCGCCTAAGGGCAACAGGAACTGATATCTGCCACTTGCGTTACACAGTGCATGCAAGTTTGCTTGCTTGCATTCAACATTCTGGCGGTTACTCCGGTTATTAATGTTCCAGCGTTTCAAGTTTGCATTGTTTTATCTCGCGTTTACATTAACCAGTGGTTTTATTGTATTACTGTCTCTTGTATTATTATTTCTTACTGATCGTGAGCAGGAAAACTACACTCTTAAGAATCCCTTAACGTTAGCTGACATTTTTGTTATAAAATACGGCGAGGAGCGCCGGCCAAACGACTACCTGATTCGGGCCGTAAGCGGTCAGTGTGCCTCTGTTCGACTATGACTGGTATCAAACGTACTTCGGACTGAACAAGCAGTGACAGCAGCAGCAACAACAACAACAATAATAATAATTTGAATACATCCATGCAGGTCAATTTTGACTCGGACGTATTATGGCAAAAGAACTAGAGGCGCAGCAAAGAGTAAACAAGACACGATAGTTGTACAAGATAAGTCGGCCAGATTTCACTATTCAGAGACGAATTTACTGCACAACAGGTTAACAGAAACCTCTTTTGTATTCAGCAGCACAGTTGACGAAGCGCCGCTCAGGATGAGGCAGCAACTCAGGGAAGTGGCGCACATGGGGTGAGAGGCACGCTGGCCGTTATTAGAGGCAGGCTGCGCAGCAAGTGCCTGTAGCCGGGGCCCCGCCGACGTCCAGGGCCAGCACCCTGGCCGGTAATTGCTGCGAGCGGAACGTGCTCGGAATTGGCAGCCCTGCTCGTGACGGGTTCTATCGGGACTGGACGCACCAGAGAGGAAAGCTCATTTTTGGACTCACACTTTCATGTCATACGAAAACTTGGTGGCATCCTAATAGAGTGCACGCAATTCCAGGAACTGATCTAATTTCATTTCAGCCGAGATAAGTTGCGAAAGTAGGCGTCGATGTGTCAAGCAGTTCGAGAGGGAATGTCAGGATATAGATGGGCTGGAGTTAATACACAAGCTTACGTTAGGCTTAGTGTCTAAACTTTTCACACTGATTACTAGCATAGAATTTCAGTATCCTGTGTGATGTCGGCAGATATCAAGTCGCCCAGGTATAAGCGGTAGTCTGTAAAAACTGAACCCTTATACACTGAAGGGCCAAAGAAACTGGTACACTTGCCTAATGTCGTTTAGCGCCCCCGCGACCACGCAAAAGTGCCGCAACACGACCTGGCATGGACTCGACCGTCTGAAGTAGTGCTGGAGGGAATTGACACCATGAATCCTGCAGGGCTGCCAATAAATCCGAAAGAATACCACGGGATGGAGATCTCTTCTGAACAGCACTTTGCAAGGCATCCCATGTTTGTTCAATAATGTGCATGTCTGGGGAGTTTGGTAGCCAGCGGAAGTGTTTAAACTCAGAAGAGCGTTCCTGGAGCCACCCTTTAGCAATTCTGGACGTGTGGGGTGCCGCATTGTCCTCCTTGAATTGCCCCCAAGTCCCTCGGAATGCACAGCGGACATAATGGATTCTTACGTACGTGGCACCTGTCAGAGTCGTATCTAGACGTATCAGGGGTCCCACATCAATAGAACTGCACACGCCCCACACCATTACAGAGCCTCCACCATCATGAATACTCCCCTGCTGACATGCACGGTCCATGGATTCATAGGTTGTCCCCATACCCGTACACATCCACTCGACACAATTTGAAACGAGACACGTCCGACAACGCAAAAATTTTCTAATAATCAACAGTCCAATGTTGGTGTTGACGGGCGCAGGCGAGGTGTCGTGCGGTCATCAAGGATACAGAAGTGGGCCTTCGGCTCCGAAGCCTATTCGATGACGTTTCGTTGAGTGGTTCGCACGCTGACACTTGTTGATTGCCCACCACTGAGATCTGCAGCAGTTTGCGGAAGCGTTGCCCTTTGTCACGTTGAACGATTCTTTTCAGTCGTCGTTGCTCCCATTCTCACAAGATCTTCTTCAGGCCGCGGCGATGTCAGATATTTGATGTTTTTCCGGATTCCTGACATTCACAGTACACCCGTGAAATGGTCGTACGGGAAAATCCCCACTTCATCGGTACCTCGGAGATTCTGTGCCCCCTTGTTCGTGCGGCGACTATAACACCACGTTTAAACTCACTTAAATCTGCCACAGTAGCAGCAGTAACCAGTCTAACAATTGCGCCAGACACTTGTTGTCTTATATAAGCGTCGCCGACCGCAGCGTCGTATTCTGCCTGTTTACATATCTTTGTACTTGAATATGCATGCCTATAACAGCTTCTTTCGCGTTTCAGTGTAAACTCGCTTTGTTGTCTGTCTGTCTGTCTGTTCGACTGTTAAGAGCCCGTTTATTCGCCAACGGGTAGATTCATCACGTTCATATTTATGTGACATACTAATGCATGTGGCGGTGTAAAAGATTTAACGGTGTAAGTTAACGTAGTAAAAAGATACGACCATTTATTTATTTAAAAAACGACGCACCACAAGGAATACCCGAATGGGATGGAAGTCGATAGATATCATGTACATGGTTCAAATTGCTCTGAGCACTATGGGACTCAACTTGTCAGGTCATTAGTCCCCTAGAACTTAGAACTAGTTAAACCTAACTAACCTAAGGACATCACACAAATCCATGCCCGAGGCAGGATTCGAACCTGCGACCGGAGCGGTCTCGCGGTTCCAGACTGCAGCGCCTAGAACCGCACGGCCACTTCGGCCGCCTAGCATGTACATGTATAGACAAACAAATGATTACAGTTTCAGAAAAGTTGTATTATTTAGTCAACAGAAAATGCTTTACAAACTGGGTGGGTCAGTAACGCGTTTGTCCACCTCTGGCCCTTATGCTAGTAGTTATTCGGTTTGGAATTGATTGATAGAGCTGCTGGATGTACTCCTGAGGCATATCGTGCCAAATTCTGTCCAATTGGCGAGGCAGAACGTCAAATCCCGAGATGGTTGAAGGACTCTACCCGTAATGCTTCAAAAGTTCTCAATTGGGGAGAGATCTGGACCTTACTGGCCAAAGTATTGTTTGAGAAGCACGGAGACAAGCAGTTGAAACACTCGCCGTGTGCAGGTGGGCATTATCTTGTTGAAATGTAAGCCTACGATAGTCAAATGGCGCCATGGCTCAGAGTAAATTACGTGGAAGGACTGGACCAGCTTACGGGTAAACATCATTTACCATTTCTAAAAAATTTATTATAAAATGCAAATTTCCAGTTTCACATTAAGAAAACTTTCAGCATATACCCCAACTGGTTTTGCCATTTAATAAACCCAAAAATTTCTTTAACAATTTAAAAACAAGCCCACAAAGCCCTTAAATAAAGCTGGAACAGGAAATAACCGAATTTAGTCTAATTTTGAATTTGTTATTTACGAACAGAAAAAAGCTATCAATGCCAACATTCGGTTTAATTATTCTGATAAAGACGGCCAGCAGGTGTTCTGGAATCTTATACCACAAGTCACATCTACAAACGGGACTAATATGAAACTAAGAAGACGTTGGGTAACAAGGACAATTTCTTATAAATGCAGACTGATAACCAAGCAGTTTTAGTCCCTTTACTTCCCAAACCAACCATTATTATAAATGCATATCCATTAACATACTGCCTCTAAATATAAAACCCCTTCAAATTAAAAGCTTATCCAGTACCAGATAATAAAACGTTAAGAAACAATTTAGCAAATTTAGTAACGGCCACTAACGGCTCTTCAAAAATATATATCTGGCCGACGCCAGACGTTAAAATTTCAAGAAGTTGAACAACATGGGCAACGGCCGTTCACGGCCCTGCAATACATTAACCCAACGAAATGAAACTCTTACACTCAACTGAAACACGAGACAGGATAAAGTTTCTTTTAGGAAAAGGAGAATAAAACAAAATATAATTATTGCGGTAGAGGTCCGTAACAAAGTTACATAACTCAATTCCTTGTGGCCTGAGGTGATGCAGGAGGCGGCAGACTCGGCGAAGACGAAGTTGGCAGCCGATGTACACAGGCAGCGGATCCACAAGAGAACTCTGTGGCCAACAGGCTCCGTCGTGTTGATTTCACAGTCTACCGTAAACGCGTGTTCCGCGTTTATTAAGAGTGGCAAAAAGCAAATACGCCAAGCAGTGCGTTAATAAACGACATGGTAATTTCGCGACCATGTAGAATTATCTAGAGACATTCATAAGCATTCATAAACTTATATTGCGCCTACCGCAGTGTTGCGAGTAACCAGGCTAGTACGCTCCATCCCATTGTGCGCAGAATGCATCAAACATGCCATGCATCACACTGGACTCGCATTCGGGAGGACGACGGTTCAACCCCGCGTCCGGCCATCCTGATTTAGGTTTTCCGTGATTTCCCTAAATCGCTCCAGACAAATGCCGGGATGGTTCCTTTGAAAGGGCACGGCCGACATCCTTCCCCATCCTTCCCTAATCCGATGAGACCGATGACCTCGCTGTTTGGTCTCTTCCCCCAAACAACCCAACCCAATCCATACTATGCATCCGCCTTATTTACTGTCCACCACTAATCACTAAATAAAGAAATATGTGTAATATTCGCTCGATGTGGATGCACTCATATGCAGTGAAAAGCACAGTCAGACATGACACAGAGTTCAATCAGCAGAGTTTCTGGAGTTTGCTTTCGCATATAAACCGTCCAAAAACGTTTTTTATCATCTGTATACCTGCAAACATATATGATCTTAAAAAATTAAATTTACAGTGAAATAAAAAGTGAGCCATCACAAAAATGAGGGAAATCTTTTCGAAAGTGTGCATTGCTGAGTAGCATTCAATACCGCATTGTTCCACTCCATGTAGAATATTTGGATCGTCCTCATGGTAATGCCCAGAAGGTGTCAGGTGCGTTGCACTCAACAGTTTCCCACGTTCTAACAGTAGCCTCCCTGGGGTCATCAGTGGTGCAAAGGTTTCAGCTGATCATAAGCAGTGCTTTAATAGACTGTTCCAACGCTGCCGGAAGCCCGTCAGCTCGGTTACAGGCACGTGCAGGCGGGTAGACTATCCGCCAGATGGTCTATTCTCTATTGCACACATTCTGCACACACGCTAGCCAATTAGCCACCCCTGCCCTCGGGCTCCCGGCAGGTGTAGCACAATTGCGTATGCCACAGCCCAGATGCCTGGCTGTCCGTACGCAAACTGTTTGCCCTCTCCTACCCATCTCTTCGAGAATCACAAGAGGAGTAGATATACTTGGAAAAGACACAGGGACACGGGAAGGTTCAAGCTTTATTACATCGTGGTCAGACCGAGATTCCTAAATCAGACTTTGGATTGTAAGGCGTACCCAGATACATAAATAGACTCATATTCCAATATAGTGCTGATTAAGAGTAGATTGAAGTTTAAGAGAATCATCCGAAAGAATCAGTGGTGAGGGAAGGGGGTTACTGAAGTAATGATGAATGACGAGATGCGTTGACGTTCGATAAGGATGTAGATACTGCAATAAGGTACACAAGAGCAGGCAGTTCAGTAGACGAGGAGTGCCTAGAAAGGGCAAGCGTTGATGCTGGATAGACATAGGTACGAGAAGGGTAATTGTGGAGATATCTTGGGTAACAGATGGAATACTTCCGTTGACCGGCGAAAGAAGAAAGTACAAAAATGTTCAGGGGAAGGCAAGAACACAGCAATATAAATCCTTTACGAACGAAATAAATAGGAAGTTCAGAACGGCGAAGGCGAAATGGCTGTAGAAAAGATGTGAAGAAAAAGAGAAAGAAAAAACCGTCAGGAGGACTAGCTCAGCATATAAAAAAGTCAAAACAACTACAAGGAATTAAAGCAAGGGCGGTAACATTAAGAGAGGAATGAGAATTCCACTGTTAAACGCAGAAGAGACAGCGGATAGTTGGAAAGAGTACATTGAATGCTTCCATGAGGAGGACGACTTCTCTGATGACGTGGTAGAAAAATAAGTTGAAATCTATATGGATGACACGGAATCAGTATCAGAATCAGATTTTAAAAGAACTCTGGTAGACTTGAAATCAGATAAGGCGGAAGGGATAGATAACGTCCCATCGGAATTTCTAAAATCACTGATTGGAAGTGGCAAGAAAACGAGTATTGTTATTGGAATGTAGAAGGGGGAAGTGACAAGAAAAAGTCTGTTCTTACTGGAGTGTTGAATGTACAAGAGTGGCGACGTACCATCAGACTTTTGTAAAAATATTCCCCCAAATACCGAAAATAGCAATTGCAGATAAGTGCATAAACTACTACTGCACAATCAGCTTAACAGCTCATGCATCCAACCTGCTGGTTAGGCTTTAGGACAGGTAAAGGCAATCCTCACGTTGCGCTTGATAATGGAAGAAAGGCTGAAGTAAAATCAGGACACTATCTTAGGACCATCGACCTAGAAAAAGCATTGGACAATATAAAATGATGCAAGATTTTCGAAATTCTGATGAAAATAGGAGTAAACTGTAGGGAAAGAGGGTAATATACAATACGGACAAGAATGGAGAGGGAACAATGTTGTGGCGTAGCAAGACAGCCACGCCACTCGGAAGTAGCCGAAATGCACGCGTTACACACGCCGGCTGGCGTGAGGTCTGAAACAGGATACGTTATGAATGCTATAAAGAAAAGTACGTAGCTCCAGGAATACTTAACTTTTAATCCATCATTTGTATACAGCGTTCTTGATGATACAAGTGAGACTCTCTATAGAAATGGTTAATGGCGCCTTGCTAGGTCGTAGCCATGGACTTAGCGGAAGGCTATTCTAACTGTCTCTCGGCAAATGAGAGAAAGGCTTCGTCAGTGTAGTCGCTAGCAAAGTCGTCGTACAACTGGGGCGAGTGCTAGTACGTCTCATCTAGACCTGCCGTGTGGTAGCGCTCGGTCTGCAATTACTGACAGTGGCGACACGCGGGTCCGACATGTACTAATGGACCGCGGCCGATTTAAAGCTACCACCTAGCAAGTGTGGTGTCTGGCGGTGACACCACAAACAATATGACTCGAAGACCAAGAACCAAGTGCACGGATTAAAAAGGTGTAAGCCAGGGATGTAGTCTATCACTCCTAATGGTCAATCTATACATGGAAAACCAACAAAAGAAATAAAAGAAAGGTTCAAGAGTGGTAAAGGATATCAACGCTAAAGGTGAGCTGATTACAGTGCTATTCACAATGAAAGCGAAGAAGATCTGTTGAATTGAATGAACAGTCTAATGAATACAGAATATGGATTGAGAGTGAACCGGAAAAAGAAAGAGTAGTGAGATTTAATAAAATGTGAATAGCGGGGAACTTAGTATCAAAGCTGGTAATCACGAAATAGGCGACGAGCGGAATTCTGCTACCTTGGAAGAAAAGTGATCCGCGACAGACGAAGCAAGGAAGATAAAAAGGTGACTAGCGCAGGCAAAGAGGGCTTTTCTGGCCAAGAGAAGTCTACTGGCGCCAAACGTAGGTCATAATTTGATGAAGCATTGGTTCTGTGCATGCGCATACTAGTTGGCCAGGACAGTATGGTCGCCTATGCCACAACCCACCTGCTCACCAGCTCCTGAGCCGCGTGCTCACCCCTCCCCAGACCTGCCTGGGTGCCACCGGCTGCTTGTAGGTGGGCACTCGAGGCGAAACGGCCTAACGCGTTCACGGCAGCAGATATAATGGTCCATTCCATTTGATTGATTCCTGTCTCCTTGAGGAAGCTGCTCACAAGGTGGGCAAGGTGTACCGATTCCTTACCATCTCGAAACATGAACCCATTGCCTAAATGTTGAGTTTATGGGAGGACAGTAGTTTGGAGGATTCTGTCTCAGTAATGTACAGGGCTCCAATTACCCTTTATAGCGATGAGAGTCGTCCGACATCCGTACGTCATATTACTTCAAAACTTGACTCACCCGCCTTCCTGCTGAACCTGTAGGCTAGCATGTCTTAGACAAGCACTAGCTCACCTCCACACACTTCTTTGGCAATCATCATATGACACACCCATTGGTGACGATAATCTGATGCTATTGATCCAGGTTCCAATCCAGGTGTCCCCTGGCTCACCTTCTTGGCACACTCTGATGCTGGGGGATTTGTACTGACGTTCCTAATGAAGATGATCGCTTTGTGATGTTAGCTTAGTGTCTGGGTTGACACGGCCCTTCCATTCACCTATAAACAGTAAATAAGCTGCTGTGATGCATACTCCTCGGAGTATTCTTTTTCGGTGGGAGGGGCAGTGTTTTTCTGTCTTCTACCTGGATTAACTTAGTACTTATACCCTTCATTTTCAATTATTTGTTGGATGCATTCCAACCTCTGTCTTTCTCTATAGTTTTCAAAAAATGGTTCAAATGGCTCTGAGCACTATGGGATTTAACTGCTGTGGTCATCAGTTCCCTAGAACTTAGAACTACTTAAACCTAACTAACCTAAGGACATCACACACATCCATGCCCGAGGCAGGATTCGAACCTGCGACCGTAGCAGCAGCGCGGCTCCGGATTGGAGCGCCTAGAACCGCTCGGCCACCGCGGTCGGCTATAGTTTTCACTCTCAGCAGCTGTTTATAGTACCATGGAAGTTGTTCCCAAATGTCTTTACATGTCCTTTCATTCCGTCCCTTCTTCTTGTCAAATCTTTCCAAGCATTCTTTCCTTTGCAGATTCTTTGGAGCACCTCCTCATTCCTTATCTTCTCAGTCCACCTAATTTTAGACAGCCTTCCATAGCACGAAGGCAGACAAATGCTGTGAATGTGTTTGTAATTCTTCTTTCTACTATCAAGCGTAGCGTCAGAACTGCACCTCTAGTGCCTTTACCTTTTAGAAAGGCAAGCTGATCGTCATTCAACAGATCCTCAATTTTCTTTTCCATTCTCTTGTGTAGAAATTTTATCCGATAATTAGCTGATCCTGTGATAGTTCATGGACTTACCTGTCATAGCTATCTTCGAGATTGTGTGGAAGATATTTTTCCTAAAGTCCGATGGTATACCTCCTGATTCATCGGTTCTACGCATCAACTTGAATAATGCCTCTGGTGCGACTTCTCCCAATGATTTCAGATATTCCTCGTGCCTTGTTTGATCGCAAGTCTTGCAAAACTCTAATACTGGATCGCCCGTCTCTTCCATATCGACTCCCACCCCTTCTCAATCACGGCATCAGATGAATCCCCCTCCTTGTAGAGACCTCAGATGATTTCAGAAGCGTCTTATCATTCTTGAGTACAATAGTATCCCATTACTTTCCGCATCGATTCTTCCGGATGATTATTTTAAACTTCAGCCTGCTCTTTATCAATACTAAATTGTGATCTGATTCTGCATCTGCTCCCGGGTACGCCTTACGATCCAATACTTGATTTCGTAATTTCTGCCTGACCATGATCCAAGTGGCTCTTCCAGTGTCTCCATGTCTTTTCTAAGTATACCTCCTCCTCTGGTATTCACTATTAACTGTAGAACTGAATTTGTCTTTCTCATTCCTATTATGGAGCCCACATCTCCCATGATTCTTTCTACTCTTTCTTACCTTACTATCCTGTTCCACTTACCCATAATTATTAGATTATGTTCTCATTATCTATGCTGAAGTACCCATTCAATGTCCTTCTATACTTTGCCTCTTCATTTTCTGCTTGTGTCGATGGCATGTATATCTGAACTACGAACCATAATAACTGAAGGATGCGATTATCAGCCAGTGTTGTTGAACGCTGGCGATCACTGCCACAAAGATCCTCAATAATTTGTGTATCGCGGTAGTGGCTGAATGTTCAAACGCCGTCGGTACGTTATAAAGCATTTAGGTGGGCAACTTTCCCTGCCGATCCTTCTTGCTGTGAAGTGGCAATTCACTCACAGTCTAACAAGGCAACCCAAATTTGTGGTATATGTTGTGGTATATGCAGGGCTTTGCCGGAAATGAAAGTGATATAAATGGGAGCTCTATAAGGCCAAACGTTAAAAAAAATCGCTTTTGGAGCGATCTCGGGAGGAACGAGCATTTGTAGACTTAGAGAAAGCTTTTGACAATGTTGACTGGAATACTCTCTTTCAAATTCTGAAGGTGGTAGCGGTAAAATACAGGGAGCGAAAGGCTATTTACAATTTGTACAGAAACCAGATGGCAGTTATAAGAGTCGAGGGACATGAAAGGGAAGCAGTGGTTGGGAAGGGAGTGAGACAGGGCTGTAGCCTCTCCCTAATGTTATTCAATCTGTATATTGAGCAAGCAGTAAAGGAAACAAAAGAAAAATTCGGAGTAGGTATAAAGTCCATGGAGAAGAAATAAAAACTTTGAGGTTCGCCGATGACATTGTAATTCTGTCAGAGACAGCAAAGGACTTGGAAGAGCAGTTGAACGGAATGGACATTGTCTTGAAAGGACGATATAAGATGAACATCAACAAAAGCAAAACGAGGATAATGGAATGTAGTCGAATTAAGTCGGGTGATGTTGAGGGAATTAGAATAGGAAATGAGACACTTAAAGTAGTAAAGGAGTTTTGATATTTGGGGGGCAAAATAACTGATGATGGTCGAAGTAGAGACGATATAAAATATAGACTGGCAATTGCAAGGAAAGCGTTTCTGAAGAAGAGAAATTTGTTAACATCGAGTATAGATTTAAGTGTCAGGAAGTCGTTTCTGAAAGTATTTGTATGGAGTGTGGCCATGTATGGAAGTGAAACGTGGACGATAAATAGTTTGGACAAGAAGAGAATAGAAGCTTTCGAAATGTGGTGCTACAGAAGAATGTTGAAGATAATTAATTAATGATGAAGTATTGAATAGAATTGGGGAGAAGAGGAGTTTGTGCCACAACTTGACTAGAAGAAGGGACCGGTTAGTAGGACATGTTCTGAGGCATCAAGGGTTCACAAATTTAGCATTGGAGGGCAGCGTGGAGGGCAAAAATCATAGAGGGAGACCAAGAGATGAATCCACTAAGCAGATTCAGAAGGATGTAGGTTGCAGTAACTACTGGAAGATGAAGGAGCTTGCACAGGATAGAGTAGCATGGAGAGCTGCATCAAACCAGTCGCTGGACTGAACACCACCACAACAACAACAGATCGATTATAGTTTCAACTATAATCCACAATATTCTTCAGAAGAGAAGGTAAATTTCTTTAATATACGTATAAATTTATTTACGTGCAACCACCACTGTGGTTCCTTCGGGGTGAAAAATTGATACCAACCAAAAGGGGCGATGCAGCGAAATCATAAACTTGCGACCTGCCGCTCCCGCCGTCACCACGCCCGTCTCCTTCAACTTCGCCGTCTTTGCAGGAGACAATGAGACCGATTTCTGCCACAGTCTCAACCCCATATCGATAGAGATCTTCATATTCAATAGAGTTTTTCAGTGTCGAAGACTAACTTTGTTACTGGGCATAACAGCAATGAAAAACTGAAAATCTGTTATTTCAAAAACCAGTTATATTGTGCCATTTTATCTGCCAGGTCAAACTGGAGACAAAGAAACCCGGTATAACGGAAAACCAGTTGTTTCAGCGACACCAGCCGGAACTAACCGGAACTTCCTTCTTGACCGCTACACCGAGGTCCACCACGCAACCCCCGTATACTTGTAAAAGGCTTGCATCTCGCCGCGTATGCCCCCCTGTGGCGCTACGCGGGAAGCCGTAACTTGCTAACAGTCAAAGAGCGTAACCCCGTGCAGTACCGATATCTACATCTAGACACCGTACACGCCCTAGCGGATACTACCCTGTACCACTACTTGTCGCCGGTCGGGGTGGCCGAGCCGTTCTAGGCGCTAGTCTGGAACCGCGCGACCGCTACGGTCGCAGGTTCGAATCCTGCCTCGGGCATGGATGTGTGTGATGTCCTTAGGTTAGTTAGGTTTAAGTAGTTCTAAGAGGACTGATGACCTCAGAAGTTCAGTCCCATAGTGCTCAGAGCCATTTGAACCATTTTGAACTATTTGTCATTTGCTTTCCTGTTCCACTCGCAAACAGAGCGAGGGAAATCGACTGTCTGTATGCCTCCATATGAGCCCTAATTTCTCTTATCTTCGTGGTCCTTACGCGCAGTGCGTGTTGGCGGCAGCAGAATCGTTGGGCACTCAGCTTCAAATTCCGGTCCTCTAAATTTTCCCAATAGTGTTTCTCGAAAAGAAAGTCGCCTTCCCTCGAAGAATTTCCATCTGAGTTCCCGAAGCATCTCCGTAACACGTTCGTGTTGTTAAATCCTACCGCCAACAAAACTAGCAGCCGCTTCTGAATTGCCTCGATGTCTCCCTTCAGTTCGACCTGGTGCGGATCAAAAACACTCGAGTAGTACTCAAGAACAGGTCACACCAGCGACCTATATGCGGTCTCCTTTACAGGTGAACCATTCTGTCCTAAAATACCCCCAATAAACCGAAGTCGACCATTTGGCTTTGCCACCACAGTTCTCACGCGCTCGTTTCATTTCATATCGCTTTGCAAACGCTACGCCCAGATATTTAAACGACTTGGCTGTGTCAATCAGCACACTAGTAATACTGTATCCGAACATTACACGTTTGATCTTCCTACTCATT
Source organism: Schistocerca cancellata (assembly GCF_023864275.1). Classification (NCBI taxonomy): domain Eukaryota; kingdom Metazoa; phylum Arthropoda; class Insecta; order Orthoptera; family Acrididae; genus Schistocerca; species Schistocerca cancellata. The sequence goes on from NC_064628.1 coordinate 254,971,344, forward strand.
CGCATTAACTTACATTTTTCCACATTTAGAGCTAGCTGTCATTCATCACACCAACTGGGAATTTTGTCTAAGTTGTCTCGTATCTTCGTACAGTCACACAACTTCGACACCACACAATCGTCAGTGAACAACGGCAGATTGCTGCCCGCTCTGTCCGCCGAATCGTCTATGTACACTCCTGGAAATTGAAATAAGAACACCGTGAATTCATTGTCCCAGGAAGGGGAAACTTTATTGACACATTCCTGGGGTCAGATACATCACATGATCACACTGACAGAACCACAGGCACATAGACACAGGCAACAGAGCATGCACAATGTCGGCACTAGTACAGTGTATATCCACCTTTCGCAGCAATGCAGGCTGCTATTCTCCCATGGAGACGATCGTAGAGATGCTGGATGTAGTCCTGTGGAACGGCTTGCCATGCCATTTCCACCTGGCGCCTCAGTTGGACCAGCGTTCGTGCTGGACGTGCAGACCGCGTGAGACGACGCTTCATCCAGTCCCAAACATGCTCAATGGGGGACAGATCCGGAGATCTTGCTGGCCAGGGTAGTTGACTTACACCTTCTAGAGCACGTTGGGTGGCACGGGATACATGCGGACGTGCATTGTCCTGTTGGAACAGCAAGTTCCCTTGCCGGTCTAGGAATGGTAGAACGATGGGTTCGATGACGGTTTGGATGTACCGTGCACTATTCAGTGTCCCCTCGACGATCACCAGTGGTGTACGGCCAGTGTAGGAGATCGCTCCCCACACCATGATGCCGGGTGTTGGCCCTGTGTGCCTCGGTCGTATGCAGTCCTGATTGTGGCGCTCACCTGCACGGCGCCAAACACGCATACGACCATCATTGGCACCAAGGCAGAAGCGACTCTCATCGCTGAAGACGACACGTCTCCATTCGTCCCTCCATTCACGCCTGTCGCGACACCACTGGAGGCGGGCTGCACGATGTTGGGGCGTGAGCGGAAGACGGCCTAACGGTGTGCGGGACCGTAGCCCAACTTCATGGAGACGGTTGCGAATGGTCCTCGCCGATACCCCAGGAGCAACAGTGTCCCTAATTTGCTGGGAAGTGGCGGTGCGGTCCCCTACGGCACTGCGTAGGATCCTACGGTCTTGGCGTGCATCCGTGCGTCGCTGCGGTCCGGTCCCAGGTCGACGGGCACGTGCACCTTCCGCCGACCACTGGCGACAACATCGATGTACTGTGGAGACCTCACGCCCCACCGCAATTCGGCGGTACGTCCACCCGGCCTCCCGCATGCCCACTATACGCCCTCGCTCAAAGTCCGTCAACTGCACATACGGTTCACGTCCACGCTGTCGCGGCATGCTACCAGTGTTAAAGACTGCGATGGAGCTCCGTATGCCACGGCAAACTGGCTGACACTGACGGCGGCGGTGCACAAATGCTGCGCAGCTAGCGCCATTCGACGGCCAACACCACGGTTCCTGGTGTGTCCGCTGTGCCGTGCGTGTGATCATTGCTTGTACAGACCTCTCACAGTGTCCGGAGCAAGTATGGTGGGTCTGACACACCGGTGTCAATGTGTTCTTTTTTCCATTTCCAGGAGTGTATATACAGACTAACAGCGGCCCTATCACATTTCCCTCCGGCACTCCTGATGATATCCTTGTCTCTGAGGAGCGTTCGCTGTCGAGTACAACGTCCTGGGTTCTATTACTTAAGAAGATTCGAGTGACTCACACATCTGCGAACTTATTCGATATGCTCGGTTATATTACTGTCTACTGCAATTCTTGTTTTACTAACAGTTTTAGAGACTTGGCTCAGCACAGTGTTTTAATCTGCCACGAAGTTTCTAAAAGAGCAACCGTTTTTAATCGCTAGTCAGTTTTTGTAAGATTAAATAATTCTACAACTTCAGTACTCTAACTAGAGACGTATTTTATATAACAGAGGAAACGCTTGCAAGAAGTATTTATTGTATCACAGCACGGAAAAAGGCGGTTCGCTTTATATAGAAGAAACATACTGATTTCTGTAGCTGCTCAGAAAAATCGACTCTCTTACACAATTCCAATAACGCCAAAGCTTGCCATCCTCCGCACAATTTAAATAGTGAAATCTCAGAAGAAAAATAATTGTTACGTGTATAACAAAGATTTAAAAATAACACGTGTTTCTTTTATTTACAGGTAAGCAGTTCAACTTTTTAAGCCCATTGTCGACACGAAACATGTGTAAGTAGGCTGTTTATGTTTTCTTATTGGCAACGTTACGTAGCGCTCTGTATGAAAATCACTGGCTGTGCTGTGTGCAGTCTGTGGCTGGTTGGCATTGTTGTCTGCCATTGTAGTGTTGGGCAGCTGGATGTGAACAGCGCGGAGCGTTGCGCAGTTGGAGGTGAGCCGCCAGCAGTGGTGGATGTGGGGAAGTGAGATGGCAGATTTTTGAGAGCGGATGATCTGGACAGAAACAGTAAATTTGTAAGAATGGATGTCATGAACTGCTATATATATTATGACTTTTGAACACTATTAAGGTAAATACATTGTTTATTCTCTATCAAAATCTTTCTTTTGCTAACTGTGCCTATCAGTAGTTAGTGCCTTCAGTAGTTTGAATATTTTATTTAGCTAGCAGTAGTGGCGCGTGCTGTATTGCAGTAGTTCGAGTAACGAAGATTTTTGTGAGGTAAGTGATTTGTGAAAGGTATAGGTTAATGTTAGTCAGGGCCATTCTTTTGTAGGGATTATTGAAAGTCAGATTGCGTTGCGCTAAAAAATACTGTGTGTCAGTTTAAGCCCAGTCACGTATAAATGTTTCTAAGGAGACGTTTCACATGGCACATCCGACCTCGAAGAAAGAGCATGGTGGTTGTGCAGAATTGCGCCCACACAAACTTGTCCTGGTGAGGTTGCTCCTACAAGCCCCCATGCTTGCACAAGGAGCTGCTTTAACGACAGTTGTTCGAAGCGATAAGGATTCTTACTAGCAGATCCTTTTCACTCTCGAGGCATATTTCATATGTCTCACAGGCAAGACTCTTCGCATGATCCACAAGAGGGAATCATGTGAAACAGATCAAATGGTCGAGCTGGTCACGAAATATGACCTCTTGTTTCTGTACATCTTTCAGGGAACGCCTGGCACTTTTCACGAATATAAAACGATTTTCGAAGATCATATCCTAGCTAGAATTATTACTGAGTCTGGATTGCTCACATACCAGCGTTAACCAGGATTGCTCGAACGGGTGCAAAAGATCTTAGTGCATTGATATACTGCCCACTTGAAGCTGGGGGCTCCACTGCGAACAACTGTTATTAATGTAGAACTTTTTACAAGTTGCGTAGGTTAATCAAATTACTATAAAAATCTGTGTACTTGCATTTTTATCGTCAGCAAATTTGAAATTTTCTTATAATCACTTGTAACTATCAAATTAACCGTTTCCTTAGGACGGTTCTGTACATCCATATTGATGAATTGATGTATTTTGCCTTAACAGTCATAATTAAAACATTTCATCATTATCTTTTATTTGTTAATTTGTCAATCTCGCTAATTTTTAGTGGTATAAACTGCCCTGTAGTAGTTCTCAGTGTGAATACGTAACGAACAAGATTAATTATTTACATAAGGGAAAAAAACGTTTTCGGAAGCAAAATACGTTTAATTTTCGACTGTAACGTTCCATCCAATGACAGTTTTGGAGTACAGTAATACAACAGTCAAATGTGGATGTCGTGTCTAGTGATTTTCCTTGATAAATGAAATGTCACTTCTCTCGTGACAACTCGTATCAGCCAACCGCTTCTTACTCGGTAATATCCATGTAATCGTCACAAAACATGTACCATTTTCGGTATGAGTTGCTAGTTGTACAGGAGACACTGTAATCGCCTGCAAATGACCTTAGAAACTCTTGATCTGTGTAACTACAGTCCTTGACTTGTTTCCAGCGATTTCTTCAGACTGCCTTAGGAACGCTGATGGTTTTTGTCGACTTTATCTTACACATCAACTCCAGAACGTCCTATTTCCCCATAGGAATGACATCCCAAGAGGACTTTGTCAAAATTTCTCTGTAAATCCCGGAGAACAGCAACTCTGTCCCTTTCCACGTACTCAAACAGGCATTAGCTATGATACAGGAAGTAATGAATATACCTTCCAGACGAAGAATAGAATCACTCGCATGGTGTCTCACAATATATACTATTGAACATTTCCATAAAATACTTGAGGGGACTAGAACTCTTTACTAGAGCACATATTTTCTAGAGCATCAACTCATAATATGCTACTGCTTGGAAGACTGGCTGAAAAGTGGGATATCAGCTGCCTCTTTCTATCTTCCTCAGCATTTTTAAAAACTTTCACAAAACTTAATGAATCATACATGTATCCATACATTTTCGATTACCCAAAAACATTCACCTCCCTTTTTCTACCTCTCTCAACCATCACACACACGCGCGCACACACACACACACACACACACACACACACACACGCACGCACGCACGCACGCACGTACACGTACACACACACACACACATCAAATAAGTACTCGCCTAGCAAACACACCACAAAAATTTTCACCAAGGATTAAAAAGCACGCACGCACGTACACGTACACACACACACATCAAATAAGTACTCGCCTAGCAAACACACCACAAAAATTTTCACCAAGGATTAAAAAAATAGCGCCACACTTGTCAAAACAACGATGAACGAGTGTACGTAGACAATAGCATAGGGTTCGTGTATGAGTATGGCGACAAAAGTGTTTGTTCAAATCTCGTTTTTGTGCAAAAAAAGATACTGTTAAAACAGGTGAGAGTGAAGTATATAAATGAGTTGGAAACAATGTTCATAATTACAAAAAGCCGCGCTGTGTAGCCGCGTGGCTATTCCCGTCGGAGGTTCCAGTTCTCTCTCGGGAATGGGTGTGTGTGTTGTCCTTAGCTTAAGTTTAAGTTATATCTAGTAGTGTGTAAGCCTAGAGACCGATGATCTCAGCAGTTTTGTCCCATAGGAACTTACTACAAATTTCCAAATTACAAAAGAAAAAGAAAAAAACACACCAAAGGGACACACTGGACGAAAAGGTAACTGAAGAATATACGCAACCACTACTGAGACTGTTTTGAAAAGTAAGCAAAAAATTTACGACTACTTTGCAGATAACATGCCTTCAAATGATAAAAGACATAAAAGAAAGACAATCTGTGGAAATAGGTTTCACACAACTAATGTGGTCTCAGGAGAGCAAATGAAACAAAATAAATAAACTGCACAGATCATTGTTTTTAGGACTCAATAAAACAAAATAACCATGAACTCTGTATGATATTTTACAAAAATACGAGGTCGTGCTGATAATTCCTCCATATTTTTTGTGAAAACTCTTAAAGTTAGTAACATTTTACATCTTTACTCTTCATGTCTACATGTTATTTTCTCAACGTAGACACCTTGGCGACGATCATGTTTCTCCCGACGGGAAACCAGATCTCTGCTGTCGTCACTGTAGAATGTTCGACTTTGTTGACGGAGCCACAACCTCACTCCTGCTTGCACCGCGTCATCACTAGCAAACTGAAGTCCTCGAAGGTTTAAATTTTGGAAACAGATGAAAATCGGATGCGCCAGCTCGGGACTGTCTGAAGGATGATCGATGACAGTGAACCCAAGGTGTCGGGTTGTTGCAGATGTCGCAGCGATAGTGGGTGGTTTAGAATTGTCATGCTGTAGGAAAGGGTGTTCCATGTGTGACGAACTCTTAGAATTCGAAACTCGATTACAGCAGACTATCTCTCATGTACGTACATAGTTACGATACGTACCACCATATTACATGCTATAGTTCGGAGCCCTCTAGCGGCAGGAGACTGTATATATGTAGACATGAAGAATAAGGATGTAAAATGTTAATAACGCTTGTTCTATTTGAAAAACTTTAAGACGTTTGACATAAAAATTCGGAGACATTACTTTTCAGCACGCCTTTGTAAATCGAGACCCACGGAAGATGACATGTGTCGAAACAATCTCTGTTGGTCCATCATGGCTAGGGGATATCGGCGGGTTAATGTCAATGTCAATAAAATTCACCAACATCCGTGTACTTCAAGATATTATTTTGATTTATTGTGAAGACTACTAGTTTCGGCATTTCATGACGCCATCTTCAGGCCCCATACGCATCTATTCAAATTAACGAACTTGTATAGAACCATAAATCATTGGATATCGTGAATTCAATCGTTATCCAATGATCGTGGTAGCAAGCATATATGAATAAAAACACTGTACACAACGTATCAAATTAACAACATATTAAACTAGTCGTATATTAAAACAGATTATGGTATTCGTACTCCGTCGTCAGGCCACGAGTAGCCTACCGGGTCCACAGCGTCATCCTCAGAGGAGGATGCGGAAAGGAGGGGCGTGGGGTCAGTACACCGCTCTCCCGGTCGTTATGTTGGTATTCTTGACCGAAGCCGCTACTATTCGGCCGAGTAGCTCCACAATTGGCATCACGAGGCTGAGTGCACCCCCAAAAAATGGCAACAGCGCATGGCGGCCTGGATGGTCACCCATCCAAGTGCCGACCACGCCAGACAGCGCTTAACTTCGGTGATCTCACAGGAACCGGTGTAGCCACTGCGGCAAGGCCGTTGCCATTATGGTATTTGTGGATTTCTTAATTTTTAAAAAATTACTTTCTTTTTTCTATTACGATAAAAGGCCTGAAATCATTTTGTAAATCTATGAATGAATCAACAACCAGCTAACTAACTAGCTAGCTAACTTCTTAATCCAGTAAACCTACTATAAAAATTAGTTGGTAGCTTAAACGCAAAGTTTACTTTTGAATTAACTAGGATTGGAAAGTTTTTGCTTTTATGATCGTACATTTCCACCTTTGTCAGTGTGCGTGATCACTTGTGATGCATGCTGTACACGTTTAACTTTCCAACTGTGCACCAGACGCTACTTTTGCTTTTAAGAAGTCTTCCCATTGAAAACGCCGCATTGGGTTCTGTTTGATGTGAAGACTTCGGTCTAAACACATACTTCGCCTGACATTCCATATGGATGTTTTTATGAACCGGGCCTTCCGGAAGCCTAAAATGACATCGTCCCGTTGGCTTTCGCTTCGTGCAGGTAAAAACCTTCGCATCTAAAGTGAATCGCAATTATATTAACTGGTTAATGTTTTCAGCTAACGTTGAGCTGCTTTGAATACTGTTGTAGATCCATCTCCGTAGCTGAGAGGTCAACGAAAAAAACTGCCATGTAACGGACTTGGGTTCAATCCCCGGTAACGCAAGAGCTTTTTCGTTGCTTGTAGGACAGAAACGGAATGCACTAAACCTCGTGATGCCAATCGACGATGTATTTGAGTCAGGAAAATGTTCAAATTTGTGTGAAATCTTATGAGACTTAACTGCTAAGTTCTTCAGTCCCTAAGCTTACACACTACTTAACCGAAATTATCCTAAGGACAAACACACACACCCATGCCCCAGGGAGGACTCGAACCTCCGCCCGGACCAGCCGCACAGTCCATGACTGCAGTGCCTAAGACTTGAGTCAGGAGTAGTAGCCCCAACATCTGGAAAGACTTCAGCCAACGTAGAGGGCTGTCCATATCGCATCCGAATGACGTCATATGGGAGAGGATGACACGGCTGCCAGTAGACATCGTGTGGTCCTCTGGCTCTAATCTGGGAGTTCAGTTTTCATAACAAGAACTGAAAGGAAGGAGAATATTTTGATTTACTAAGAGTAGTATTGAAAAAAACTGACGACTACTTAATATACAACCTAATTCACTACAATAATGCCTTTTGTGAGCGGGAGGCTCGTTTTCAGCACAAAAGACTCAATCTGAGCTTTCATGAAGCGGCAGGAAATTGCATAATGGCGGTATGCTTCATAATGGAGGGTAACAAGATTGCCTTGGTCATGAATGCTGCAAATGCTGTGAAAAGGAGCCTCATTTTGACTGCAGCAGCGAGAGGGGACGAAGAGGGAGGCATCGTTCGTAACGAGACGATTGCGAAACGTGCTCTCTGCGTCACAGCCGTGTTCCAGCTAAGCTGCCGTATTACACTGTCAGATAAACTGTGTTCCATACTGAATTCTCTTAATAAATATCGATGAGAGTGAAGGCAGTAAGAGCATGAGGTGGACAAAAAAGTCATTGGACAGCCATTACCGTACGCTCTCAATCTCGTCGCTCATACAAGTAATTTCGTGTAGGACACCTTTCGTTACACTAGCAGTTACATACGTATCGGGACGGAGCAATGGTTAAGGGCCTGGACTCGTATGCGGGAACAATAGGTTTAAAATTCGACCATCCTGACTAAGATTTCCTGTGCTTTCCCTAAACTACTTAATGCAATTTCCGATATGAAAGTTACATTGCTGATTTTTCTTCCTTTTCATCTCTTACCATAATTTGCGCTCCGTCTCTTATAACCTCAACGTCTGCTGCACTCAAACACCAGTCTTCCTCCTTTCCATTACTCCATCAAGATCCAGTCCGATCTTCCCCCAGTGACCTTAAACTCTAATGTTGTTTCGTTTTTACGGCTTTTAAACTTTGGGGAAATCCTATCACTGAGCCACTAAATTCAGAATTTGTTACCTATCTTCCTGAAATATAGTGAGGAGTTGTTTCGGATTTTATGTGCTGCCAACCTAAATTGTGTCTCAGTTCAAAGATGTTCGTCGGATTTCACGATGGGATTTTGTGCAGGCCAGTAAGCAAATGCACCTGACTTTCTAAGAATCATCATTTAACTCTCGTTGACTTGTAGACACAGGAAAGTTACGATTCCAAATTGTCGACACAAGTTGAATATGGTATTTAAGACCCACTATCAGATCAGGCATGTGTTCGGACCGAAGTCTTCACACCAGACAGAACACAGCACTCTTCTTGAGTTGGGATAAGTTATTGTTACATTATTTAAGCATATAAATGATCTGGTGCAAAAAATCGGTAGCCCTCTAGAATCGTTCGTTGACGACACAGTTGATAATGATGATGCTCGATTTGTGGGACGCTCAACTGCGCTGTCATCAGTGCCCGTACAAAGTCCCAGCCTGTACACAGTCTTTTTTTTTCACAGTCCAATCTAGCCATGTGACGAATGATGAGGACGATGATGACAACACAAACACCCAGTCCCCTGGCAGATAAAATCCCCAACCTAGTCGGGACTCGAACCCGAGACCCCGTGATTCTGAGGTAGCAATGCTAGCCAGTAGACCGTGAGCTGCCGACGACGGAATTGATGACAGATCGGTCATATCAATTATTGTTGTTAAACACTGGAAGATGTATAGATGTAGTCTTCTTCATCCTGTGTTATACGGATTCACGAATTTCGGTACAGTATATTAAGCCATACTTTACGCAGAACCGTGAACTAAATTACCGCTGATATGAAACTTCCTGGCAGATTAAAACATCTGCCAGGAAGTTTCGCATTTGTAATTGTTGCTGACTGCATATTGCGATTTTCTTCATCAGATGCCAAGGTCTTTTAGAAGATATACGCAATTCATTTCGGCAGTAGCTTCAAGTGGTATACTTTTAAGCTGTTTGTTATCTGATTTATTAAAAATTTAATTTGCCTAGTGTTAGTTGCTACACACCTTACGGTACGTAGTAATAGTACCGAAGAATTTATTTAAAATTTCTCGTTGTAATTTGGAGAGTAATTTTGAGTACCACTGGTTTATTATAACTTGAGTCGTGGAGCAATCTGATGGCATATGGAATATTAAGCACAGGTCCAGAGTGGTGCGATACCAAATTTGATGGCTGTCTGAAGAAGGGTATTATAGCTTTGAAATATTGCGTTATTATAGAAAAGGGAAAAGCGATTAGTGCTATTACAATAACAATGCCGACAGAAACGAGCAACACACACACACAAATGGCATAAGAACTGGCACAGCACTGCTGAGAAAATAATGTACCTGTTACCAGTGGCGCGGCCTATTGGATGCACTGTGCAGGGCTTGTCACCTGGCCTGTATGGTAGTTTCTCGGTGTCGTTACAGAAAGGCACCATCCTTAGGATAGAAGTATTTTACGCAGTGTGATATCAGTAAAGTACAAGACTCCATTTGTTTTAAAATATGAACAATGGGAGAAGCGACAACAAACTTGGCGACATCATATAAGAAGAAAAGTGGAAACTTAACAATTCATTCGTGGTTTATAATAAAATTAGAAAGTATCTCATTGCTGCCTGTGGCTACATAATGCCTTTATCTGCTTTTAGCCCTAGAAAATGGGCAAATTAACACGAAAAACAGATTTCTTCAACCTCAGTTCCCATCCCTCAGCATTGACTATTCGTAATGACCAAATAGTGGTATGGTCCTCGTTTACAACATGATTTTGTAGTAGAGCTTCAAAAAATAAGAATCACTAGGAGAATACCGGAGATTTTTAATAGTATTCAAACATTTATCACGTTTCGTGAAAAGCAGCGAACTGCGGGTGAACTAAGTTTTGTTTTATTTGTCTATTTAATTTAATATTTTGATTCTATGTATCTTATTGGATTTCTACCTTTATTACACAAAACAACAGGAATAAAAAACCAATAATCGGTTACTTCAGAAAGCAGTTGTTTTGAGCGGTTTAAACATTCAGGCTGAAATGGCGTTGGAAGAAACAACATAACCGAAAACCGGTTGTTTCAGCGGTAGCCGCCATCCCTTCACCACATTATCGTAGTTAATTCCACTTCAGCCAATAACGCCGGTAATGTTGACTCTGATACCCATGCCGTTCAGTTACCAATTCCCAGTACCGAATGCAGGGCCGAGCACACCCACGAAGCACTTCCTGTAGCCGCGTCGGCTGACCAGGGCTGCCTTCTTCTCGCGCTCCTGGACACTGCTTCTCGCACAGACTACAGGTGGCGCCACCACCGCGAGCCATTGATCTTCATTTCAATTCGAATGTGCCTACAGTCGGTACACTGGGAATACACTGACTGAGCCAAAACTTTACGATCACCTGCACATTTGGAACGCAGTACAACAGCGGGGCAGTATGGCAGCGATTTGACAAGTCCTTGCTGGTTTTATGGAGGTAGGCGGCACCGTGATGACTACGCGAGTCCAATAAATTACGTATCGGTGGTTTTTCATCGTGGAGCACACTCACTAAACCGTCCCAGTTGCTCTCCATCAAGTACAGTGAGTCGAATTTGGTGGCCAAGCCGTCAATACGAGTTCAAATGGCTCTAAGCACTATGGGACTTAACATCTGAGGTCATCAGACCACTACACTTAGAACTACTTAAACCTCGCTAACCTAAGGACATCACACACATCCACGCCTGAGGCAGGATTCAAACCTGCGGCCATAGCAGCAGCGCTGTTCCTGAAGCACCTAGAACCGCTCGGCCACATCGGCCGGAAATACGAGTTCACTATCATGCTCCTCAAACCACTGTAGCACTAATCTGGCCTTTCGTCACGAATAGTTATTCCGCTGAAGAATGCCATCGCTATGAACGGATGCACTGCTTCGCAATAATATTCTCGTAAACCACAAGTGTTATAATGCCTTCGAGTATTACCACGGGCCCCAAGAATTCCCTAGTGAATGTGTCCCACAACTCCAGCTTCCGTCTATGTCGCAGGGCATGCTTCAAGCTTTCGTTCACCTGGGTGGCAGCGTATCCAGGCCCCATCATAGACATAGTGGAACAAGAAAGGTGATTATATGAAGATGGTATCTGTTCTTTCGGACATGTCCGAAAGAACAGATACCATCGGTGACCGGGCAGCTTTCTATAATGAAATGATAATTAAATCAAGACCCTAAGCTGCCGACAGGCGTTGATATACATCAACAAGGACAGTCGAAAATGTGTTTCCCGATCGGGACTCGAATCCAGGATCTCCTGCTTACATTGTATACGCTCTATCCGTCAGAGCCAACAAGGGCACAGAGGATAGTGAGACTGCAGGGATTTATTTCTTGCACGCTCCCTGTGAGACCCACATTCCCAACTTAATGTCCACACGCTACATTCGTAGTGCCCCATGCCCATTACACTCATTACTCGCGGCAGACAATCTGATCGAGTCCCGTAATAGTTCGGGCAATGCGTGTGCATCCGCACAGAAGAAAGTTAATGGCCGGTTAGCCTTAACTATATGAAGATGGTATCTGTTCTTTCGGACGTTATCGAACTCTTACTAAAGCTAGTAGCAAAAGAGTTACACTCCTGGAAATTGAAATAAGAACACCGTGAATTCATTGTCCCAGGAAGGGGAAACTTTATTGACACATTCCTGGGGTCAGATACATCACATGATCACACTGACAGAACCACAGGCACATAGACACAGGCAACAGAGCATGCACAATGTCGGCACTAGTACAGTGTATATCCACCTTTCGCAGCAATGCAGGCTGCTATTCTCCCATGGAGACGATCGTAGAGATGCTGGATGTAGTCCTGTGGAACGGCTTGCCATGCCATTTCCACCTGGCGCCTCAGTTGGACCAGCGTTCGTGCTGGACGTGCAGACCGCGTGAGACGACGCTTCATCCAGTCCCAAACATGCTCAATGGGGGACAGATCCGGAGATCTTGCTGGCCAGGGTAGTTGACTTACACCTTCTAGAGCACGTTGGGTGGCACGGGATACATGCGGACGTGCATTGTCCTGTTGGAACAGCAAGTTCCCTTGCCGGTCTAGGTATGGTAGAACGATGGGTTCGATGACGGTTTGGATGTACCGTGCACTATTCAGTGTCCCCTCGACGATCACCAGTGGTGTACGGCCAGTGTAGGAGATCGCTCCCCACACCATGATGCGGGTGTTGGCCCTGTGTGCGTCGGTCGTATGCAGTCCTGACCGTAGCCCAGCTTCATGGAGACGGTTGCGAATGGTCCTCGCCGATACTCCAGGAGCAACAGTGTCCCTAATTTGCTGGGAAGTGGCGGTGCGGTCCCCTACGGCACTGCGTAGGATCCTACGGTCTTGGCGTGCATCCGTGCGTCGCTGCGGTCCGGTCCCAGGTCGACGGGCACGTGCACCTTCCGCCGACCACTGGCGACAACATCGATGTACTGTGGAGACCTCACGCGCCACGTGTTGAGCAATTCGGCGGTACGTTCACCCGGCCTCCCGCATGCCCACTATACGCCCTCGCTCAAAGTCCGTCAACTGCACATACGGTTCACGTCCACGCTGTCGCGGCATGCTACCAGTGTTAAAGACTGCGATGGAGCTCCGTATGCCACGGCAAACTGGCTGACACTGACTGCGGCGGTGCACAAATGCTGCGCAGCTAGCGCCATTCGACGGCCAACACCGCGGTTCCTGGTGTGTCCGCTGTGCCGTGCGTGTGATCATTGCTTGTACAGCCCTCTCGCAGTGTCCGGAGCAAGTATGGTGGGTCTGACACACCGGTGTCAATATGTTCTTTTTTCTATTTCCAGGAGTGTAATTATTGGTAACGTATGTGATCAGTAATACAGTTTTACGCAACAGAGACAGTAGTCATTATCATCGTCAACGCACTTTCTTTCATAGCTGAAAGTTTGATGCGGCCCGCCACGAATTCCTCTCCTGTGACAACCTCTTCATCTCAGAGGAGCAATTGCAACCCACGTCCTCAATTATTTGTTGGGTGTATTTGAATCTCTGTCCTCCTCTACACTTTTTGCCCTCTATAGTTGCCTCTAGTACCATGGAAGTCATTCCCTCATGACTTAACTGATGTCCTATCATCCTGTCCCTTCTCCTTATCAGTGTTTTCCACATGTTCCTTACCTTACCAGTCCACCTCATTTTCAACATTCATCTGTAGGAGCACATCTCAAATGCTTCGATTCTCTTCTGTTCCGGTTTTCCCACAGTCCGTGTTTCACTACCGTTCAATACTGTACTCCAGACGTACGTTCTTAGAAATTTCTTCCTCAAATTAAGGCCTATGTCTGATACTAGTAGGCTTCTCTTAGCCAGGAATGACCTTTTGCCATTGCTAGTCTGCTTTTGATGTCTTCCTTGCTCCGTCCGTCATTGGTTATTTTACTGCCTAGGTAGCAGAATTCCTTCACTTCATCTACTTCGTGACCATCAATCCTAATGTTCTCGCTGTTCTCATTTCTCTGTACCTAATTACTTTCATCTTTCTCCGATTTACTCTCAGTCCATATTCTGTACGCATTAGATTATTCATTCCGTTCAGCAGATCATGTAATTCTTCTTCTCTTTCACTCAGGATAGCAATGGTATCGGCGAATCGTATCATTAATATCCTTTCACCTTGTATTTTAATTCCACCCATCATACAATCCACTTAACAGTCTGTCTCCATTTTTCTCAGTCTTGTGCGTCTCGGAGTAGCTGGTCCATATTTGCCGTGTCTTCTCCTTTATCTGGTCTCTTCATCGACTCGGTTGTCTTTCCTGCAATCTTTTCCCTTCGCCTCTACCTTGCATGATCATCTTTTCAAGTCATCCTCCTGTAGTCGAATTATATGAGCAAACACCTGCAGCATTCTCTAGAAACAGATAGTAGACAACCTCTTCTCCAACAGGAGTTCAAATGGTTCAAATGGCTCTGAGCACTATGGGATTAACATCTGAGGTCATCTGTCCCCTAGACTTAGAACTACTTAAACCTAACTAATCTAAGGACATCACACACATCCATGTTCGAGGCAGGATTCGAACCTGCGGCCGTAGCAGCAGCACCCAGAGTTCTTGAAGGATTGATTTGTTGGTCCGTTTGTCCATCATGATATTCTCAGCAATTTCCTATATGCCAAAGTCTCAAAAGCATCAATTCTTTTGTGGTCCCCTTCAGTTATTGTCCATGTTTCAACGCCATAAAGGAAAACTGGAAACACCAGAGATTTCAGCACTCTCGGTTTAGTATATTTGGTTAGCTCTCGGTTTTTCCAAAGCACTGTCAGCGTCGATGCAGCATCCCTACCCAGAACAATTCTACGTCGTATTTCGTGTTAGAGCCACCGTCTTTTAAGCCCCTGAGCCCACGTGGACAAAGTGATTAACTCCACCACATTCCGGTGGTACATCAGTACCTGGCAGTGAATAACTTGTGTCAATTATCATGATCTTGGTCTTTTTGTTATTGATTGACAATCCAAGTTTCTCGGTCTCTCTCTTAACTCTATCCAGTAGTTCCTTCGTTTCCACTAGTGATTCGCCGCACAGTAGGGTGTCATCAGCATATCTTAAATTACTGGTTCTTCGTCCTCCAATTCGGGTCCAAGCAGTCCAACCATGAAGACTTCTTCTCATGACATATGCTCCACTGATATTAAATAGAACCGGTGGTGGGATGCCCCCCCTATGTAACTCCTTTACACTGCTGAAAATCACTTGAAATAATTTTACCTGGTCCGATTATTGCCCTACTATCAGAGTAGATATTTCCGATAAGGGTAATAAGGTGATCAGGAATGCCCATTTCCGCTAGTACGTTCACAGTTCTTTACAGCGAACACCGTCGAAAGCCTTGCTATAGTCCAAGCTCCCCTGGTAATTTTTTTTTTATCCGTTTAGGTTTCAGGCAGTCATGGATGACATTTAGAAGAGTTTTGCTGGCAAGAGATATTAGTAATGATCTTTTAAAAATAACTGACTTCAATGACCGTAACTCAGTCGAACCCTTTTGCTTTTACCCCCCCCCCCCCCAGAAAATTTAATTTTATTTATCAGAGGGTAACTACCGGCAGGGTGAGAACCACTGCTCTAGGGTGCATAGCTTAGAGATTTGGTCACACACTATATGAGACGTACTGAGCAACAGTTTCATGTTATTCACAGACAATAATCTTTACAACAGATCAGCCTACATGCTTCCGGCAATACTGTACAAATGAAGTCATAACGGATGCTAGCATGAACTTGACCAAATCTTAGTTTGATGTTAAAAAAAAATCTTGTGAGACGGAGAGTACTTAAGCCATTGGATTCGATTACCGGGGAAAAGAAGCTCAAATCTCCCCTTCCGGCCATTCGTATCTTAGGTCTCGCACTAATTACCTTGTCATCGACGTGACGTAATTTTTTTTCCTTTGTGATGTCATAACTCGCCTCCATATCTGAGGTCGTTAACGCACGCCTGTGCAGTGACGCAGGATTCGGAGGTAGCCAGTACCAATCCTGATGGATAAAATTGTCATCGTCAGTATTTGGTCAGTAAATGAAGTTTGTCATCTACCGTCAGCGCCAGTGTCTTATCATGGCCTCACCTCCGTCGGTTATCAGACGGTGTGTGATAGAGGATAGTTCTGGTACCATTATAACCTCTTCCCCTTTACAAAATTGTTAAGGCTTTCGTGGCCACTTGTTGACAAACTGCCTATTGGCTTCTGTCTCGGATTCTTCGGCCGACGTTCATCTAATGATTTTTATGACGATTCGCCAGCACGAGTGGCTGGCATTGTCAAAGCTTCACCCTCCATTGTCGGTGGTGAACTGGAGGCGAGCTCGCGGCCGCAGACTATATGTACCTGGCGCGCCAACGTCCGAGGGCTGCTCCGCGGTCATTTCCGGTGCGGTTCTCCTCTTGCTACCTGCGACGGTCGTTCGCTGCAGTACGCGAAGCCAGGATCCGTTTACCTTAAGGCTTTCCTCTTTCTTGTTGAAACTGTTCGCGTGGTTTTGGATTTCTACAGCTTCTCTGAACAAGCGCGCGTGGTAGTGCTTCTCTACAGCCAGAACTTCCGTGTCGGCGAATTTTATTACGTGGTCGGTCTCATTCAGTGCGTGCTCTGCCACGGCCGATTTCTCCACCTGCCCCAACCTGCAATGTCGCTTATGCTCTTTGATCCTGGTGTTAATGGATCGTCCAGTCATTCCGACATAAACTTTTCCGCATGTGCAAGGTATACGGTATATTCCCGACATTGCAAGTGGGTCTCTAAGACACTCTTTGATCTTCCTTGTCGGTTTGAAAATCGTCTTTACGCCGTGTTTGCGCAATATGCGGCCGATTCTGTCCGTCACTCTGGGAATGTATGGCAGAAAGGCCGTACCCGACATTTCTTTTTCTGGTTCCTTACTTCGCCGAGTGTTTGGCTCTGTTACACTTCTACTGTAATTTGTGGAGTAGCCATTGCTCCTCAGAACAGTTTCCAGGTGTTGCATTTCTCGTTTGAGGTGTTGAGGCTCACATATTCGTCCTGCTCTCGTTACGAGCGTACTAATCATGCCTCTTTTCTGGCTCGGGTGGTGGTTTGACAGTTTGTGCAGGTATCGGTCTGTGTGTGTCGGTTTTCGATACACGCTGTGTCCCAGGTTTTCGCCGTCCCTTGTGACCAGCACATCTAGAAATGGCAGTTTCTTGTCCTTTTCTACTTCCATGGTAAATGTTATGTTGGCATGGAGGCTGTTCAAGTATCTCAGGAATTCACCGAGCTGTTCTTCACCATGGCTCCACACCACGAAAGTATCATCGACGTACCTGTACCACACCTTAGGTTTGCAAGTCGCCGAGTCCAGTGCCTGTGCTTCGAATTGTTCCATGAAGAAGTTGGCCACCACTGGACTGAGAGGACTACCCATGGCGACGCCTTCCAGCTGCTCGTAGAAGTCGCCATTCCACGTGAAATAGCTCGTTGTGAGACATGCATGGAAGAGCTTTTTGATGTCTTGCGGGAACATGGAACCGATGTGCTCCAGAGCGTCACTGAGTGGCACTTTCGTAAATAACGAAACAACATCAAAACTGACCAGGATGTCGTTTGGCGCAAGTTTCAGTTTCTTCACCTTCTCAATGAAATGTCCTGAGTCCTTAATGTATGTGTCGGTCTTTCCCACGTGTGGCTGGAGCAGAGAGGCCAAGTGTTTCGCCAGTTTATACGCTGGTGAGTCAGGAGCGCTAACGATCGGTCTCAGTGGAACGTTGTTCTTATGGATCTTGGGTAATTCATACAGTCGAGGTGGTAGGGCTTCTGTGTTGCGCAGGTTTCTCTGTATGTCCGCCGGCAGAGAAGATGCCTTGATTAATCGATTCGTATTCCGAGTGATACGCTGCGTCGGATCTGCGCTTAGTTTTCGGTACGTCGTCGGATCTAATAGGTCTCGGATCTTTTGCTCATAATCTTCGGTCTTCATTACGACGGTCGCATTCCCCTTATCGGCAGGCAGTACCAATATACTCTTGTCGGCGTAAGCCAAAAGGCAGTTTCTCTTCCCCTTTACTGCGCCGTTGTCAAATGGGACATTAAGCTTGATGCAGAAGCACCGTGCTGTGTTACATCGAAAGGGACAGGGAACGAAAAAGAAACGTGGAGGCACAGTTCCTACTGCGGGTCCCTTCTCTAGATGAAGCAGTGCGCTTTGTTGTCGAACTAAAGCGGCAGTTCTCCCTCGTCCTCCTCTATACGATAAGCAGGGCTCATGAACTCCTGTCCTACAGACTTCTTTTGATATCCGACGCCTTCTCAAGTCTGGGATGAAACGAAAAGAGTCCTGTGTCGCGGAACGGTAACGTCAGCGCCGATGTTGTTTTAGGTCAAAGGGCGCCGGGCTTGCGGTGCGAAATGTCAGTTCCGCCGGCGCACATCTCGCGACTGGCATTTCGCGCCCGCGGCTGCAGCTCTCTATACTGCACCCCGATACCGCTACAAAGGCGGACGCAAAATTTAAACTTCTCATAGTAGCTGCACATCGTCGTTTCCGCGTATGCATAGTGCTTTTTTCAGAATAAAATCTATAATTGTACGCAGAAAGCTCCATAAGGGTAGAATGAAAATATTCTGTGTGGGATTCGAATGGTAAGAAAAAAAAAATACAGAGAGAGAACCAGAGATCAAAGTGTTCGTAAAATTTAAGCCATATGTGCTACATCATACCCAAATACTCCAAAGTGAAAGTGCTGGACGAAACAGTATGAACTACACAATTCTCATACCAGACTATGACTCAGCGGTATGGTCGATTTAAATAGTGTAAATGGGCGTGTAATGAAGTGGTGACCTAATCTCGTTATGTTGTACTGAATGAACTAAAGCGTGGGGTTCTGAGATAAAAAAGAGTGAAACGAAATTTACTGTCCCATACAAAATCATTAAGCTACAGCAGTTTACTTTCCTTGTGCTTTTATTGAATCATGCAAAAAGCAGGACTATAAACATTAAATGATTATCGTTTCCTGTCGTTATTGCAGTAAACGTGGGCTCTAAAACGCATATCTTCAGAGCTATGAGCAATTCTTCATGCGGTCGCAGGTTCGAATCCTGCCTCGGGCATGGATGTGTGTGATGTCCTTAGGTTGGTTAGGTTTATGTGGTGTCACCGCCAGACACCACACTTGCTAGGTGGTAGCCTTTAAATCGGCCGCGGTCCGTTAGTATACGACGGACCCGCGTGTCGCCACTGTCAGTGATTGCAGACCGAGCGCCGCCACACGGCAGGTCTAGAGAGACTTCCTAGCACTCGCCCCCGTTGTACAGACGACTTTGCTAGAGATGGTTCACTGACAAATTACGCTCTCATTTGCCGAGACGATAGTTAGCATAGCCTTCAGCTACGTCATTTGCTACGACCTAGCAAGGCGCCATTATCAATTGCTATTTATCTTGTGATGCATGTACCGTCAGACCGATGTTCACCAATTATGGATTAAAGTTAAGTATTCCAGAAGCTACGAACTATTTTTGCTACTATAAAGACCTTGTCCTGTTCCAGACCTCACGCCATCCTGCGTGAGCTTAAACGCGTGCCTTTCGGCTACCAATCATAGTGGCTTGGCTGTCTTGCCAAGTCACAACAGTTTAATTAGTTCTAAGTTCTAGGGGACTGATGACCTCATAAGTTAAGTCCCATAGTGCTCAGAGCCATTTTTTGAACCAGCAGTCCTGCCGTTACGTCAACAATCGTCTCCTCCGCCGTCAGCTCCACTATCCATCGATCGTTCATTTTCGATAGTTACAACAGGCTCTCTTACAGCAAAGGTACATAAACATACATCTAAAACAAAATAACAAAAGGAGAAAAATATTTATCAGGCCCCTACCAAGCAAGAAATATGATATTCTGAATGATTTTCATTACCTTCCTCATGGTACAGTCGAAGCAGTTGCCTTATTTGAAATATCTAAATAGGAATGGCCGAACGGAGGTCTGAACCGCCCCCCTTTCCTATGGGAGGCCAGTGTGTTAGTCACTGCACCACATCGCTCGGTTGTTTACCTGCAATTAATATAATTAGCTTCAGAATGTGTACAGGCGCTAATTACATCAGATACACAAATCTGTAAATGGAAACCTGATTTATTGTAATTAATGTTTCAACCGACTATTACGTATGTTCTTTTATCTACCTTTAATTACTCGTGAATTAATAACCAAACCTTTTTGGTAGTGTACCAATTATGATGGCTAATTAAGATCGTATGCCTCAGATATTATCGGTAGCTCTTTAAACACGCCATCCATTAATACCTAGTTAGTCACTGCATCAAGTTTTGTTACCTGGCATTGATTTGTTGGTAAAGCACCGAATTATGTACAAGAACAGTTCCTATAGTATTCATTTGATCAATTAACGCTACTCTCTTGAAACTGCCTTTCCATTGGTGTATTTCACTTCATCATAGCTTGGAAGGCAATAGCAGTGAAGGCGCATACAAATTATGGTTATTGCCGATTTTCAGAGTCGAACATAGGACGTTGTTATTCCGCTAGTGGCTTCCTTGTGCTTCGGAAATCGTTGGCGTAGCACATGGATACCTCATTAACTGTGTGGACTAGATGGTGTTCTGGTTACTGGCTTCTGTCTGCCTTGTCCTGGATTTGTCTACACTTAAGAAGGCAGGCGGTGGTTCCGTGCAGAATATCGCGTGGCAAAGCACCATGAACACACCAGCCAATAACGACATTCTTACGCGTCTGTCTGTAGAGTGTGCTTTTGGGTGCGCATATAAGATGTGTTCTGTATGGCAATTGTGTCCAAATAAGGAAAAGTGTGAGGTCACCAACTTGAGTACCAGAAAGAATCCGTTAGATTCCGGTTAAACGATAAATCACCCAAATTTAAAGGCTGTCAATTCAACTAAATACCTTACAATTACAATTATGGACAACTTTAATTGGAGCTGTACATAGGCAATGTTGTGGGGAAAACAAACCAGAACGCTTGGAAGATGCAACAGGTCTACTGAAAATACTGTGTACATTACACATGTTCATCCTCTGCTGTGCGGTATGGGATCCTTCACAGACGGCGCTGACGCGGGTCTATCGGAAAAGTCCAAAGAAGGGCAGCTCATTTTGTATTATCGCAAAATAGGGAAGAGAATGTCACGAATATGATAAGGAAGTGGGGGCGGCAATCATCAAAGTAAAGGCATTTCTCGTTGTGACAAGATCTTTCCCAAAATTTCAATCACCAACTTTCTGCTCTGAATGTGATAATATTTTACTGTCACCAATCAGAAAATGAATAGTGTCAGCGTATCAGCGACTTCAACTGCAGGAAAATACCCTACGGATGGGACACTCGAACTCCAGCGACATGCACGTACTGCGCTCTTAGAGTAGCACTGTTTCAAGGCTGTACATTATTTATTTGTTTAATAAGAACTCGTCAGAGAAATATTTAAATGTTCCTCTCTTCCACTCACAGTTACACAGTGCAACAGTAAAGAAGAAACCTCAAGGTGGTTCGAAGAACTCTCTGGCAGGCACTTAAGTGTAAATTGCAGACTAGTGACGTAGATTTAGTTCAAGATATACACTCCTGGAAATGGAAAAAAGAACACATTGACACCGGTGTGTCAGACCCACCATACTTGCTCCGGACACTGCGAGAGGGCTGTACAAGCAATGATCACACGCACGGCACAGCGGACACACCAGGAACCGCGGTGTTGGCCGTCGAATGGCGCTAGCTGCGCAGCATTTGTGCACCGCCGCCGTCAGTGTCAGCCAGTTTGCCGTGGCATACGGAGCTCCATCGCAGTCTTTAACACTGGTAGCATGCCGCGACAGCGTGGACGTGAACCGTATGTGCAGTTGACGGACTTTGAGCGAGGGCGTATAGTGGGCATGCGGGAGGCCGGGTGGACGTACCGCCGAATTGCTCAACACGTGGGGCGTGAGGTCTCCACAGTACATCGATGTTGTCGCCAGTGGTCGGCGGAAGGTGCACGTGCCCGTCGACCTGGGACCGGACCGCAGCGACACACGGATGCACGCCAAGACCGTAGGATCCTACGCAGTGCCGTAGGGGACCGCACCGCCACTTCCCAGCAAATTAGGGACACTGTTGCTCCTGGGGTATCGGCGAGGACCATTCGCAACCGTCTCCATGAAGCTGGGCTACGGTCCCGCACACCGTTAGGCCGTCTTCCGCTCACGCCCCAACATCGTGCAGCCCGCCTCCAGTGGTGTCGCGACAGGCGTGAATGGAGGGACGAATGGAGACGTGTCGTCTTCAGCGATGAGAGTCGCTTCTGCCTTGGTGCCAATGATGGTCGTATGCGTGTTTGGCGCCGTGCAGGTGAGCGCCACAATCAGGACTGCATACGACCGAGGCACACAGGGCCAACACCCGGCATCATGGTGTGGGGAGCGATCTCCTACACTGGCCGTACACCACTGGTGATCGTCGAGGGGACACTGAATAGTGCACGGTACATCCAAAACGTCATCGAACCCATCGTTCTACCATTCCTAGACTGGCAAGGGAACTTGCTGTTCCAACAGGACAATGCACGTCCGCATGTATCCCGTGCCTCCCAACGTGCTCTAGAAGGTGTAAGTCAACTACCCTGGCCAGCAAGATCTCCGGATCTGTCCCCCATTGAGCATGTTTGGGACTGGATGAAGCGTCGTCTCACGCGGTCTGCACGTCCAGCACGAACGCTGGTCCAACTGAGGCGCCAGGTGGAAATGGCATGGCAGGCCGTTCCACAGGACTACATCCAGCTTCTCTACGATCGTCTCCATGGGAGAATAGCAGCCTGCATTGCTGCGAAAGGTGGATATACACTGTACTAGTGCCGACATTGTGCATGCTCTGTTGCCTGTGTCTATGTGCCTGTGGTTCTGTCAGTGTGATCATGTGATATATCTGACCCCAGGAATGTGTCAATAAAGTTGCCCCTTCCTGGGACAATGAATTCACGGTGTTCTTATTTCAATTTCCAGGAGTGTAGTTTTGATTTTACATGTTAGTTTAAGCATGTAGACTGTTTTTGCCACTGTACGGTCCATCATACTCGGCATAAAGCAAAAACACCAAGTATTACATTGTCGAGTGACAGCAGTAGGTTATCAAACATTATGAATTTATCTTGCGAGCTTCTGAAGAAGAAATAATAACGTGATGTGGCGCTTATCCCAGTGTTGCCAGCAAGCTGGGCAGGCAACGGCTGGTGCATGCGACGAAGGTCAAAGATACGGGACACAGGCAACGCCGCTCAGTATTCTCCATGCCTCTCCCCTCACGACGAGTCATTCACCTGCCTTCTTGCTTGCACACCAGTATAGTGACAGTTCTGTTGCCAAACCAATGATAGCCTGCATAAGTCTGCGCCCTACCACCCTGTAACTCTCTATGCAGCGCATCAAGTCTCAATGTGACTGGGTCACAGCTCGTAATGACCATCGGCGTGACATTCGAACAGAAGAAGAACAGCGTCCGGGTATCAGCGAATTTGATAGAGTAAAAATACCCGACGTGTGGGACACCCTATCTCCAACGATGTGCAGGTGCTGGGTTGTTAGAGGAGCACTATGTCAATTATTTGTTTATTGCTGGTACAAATTAACCTGCAGTCTTAGTGTCTAATACAGTTTATATAATAAGATTATTAAAACAGGCAAATCACTATTAGGAGACAAAGGAATTACAGACCTTCGCTGCAAGTGGGCTTTGATTTAAATTAATGGAGGAAGTTGAAAATTTGTGCTGGACCGGAATTCGAACATGGGTTCCACGCTCATTAGGCAGATGCTCTGACCACCAAGCAATCTTTTTTATTTGGTTTTGTTCGTTATTGTTCGTTGTATTTGTTTGGGGCGGGCATCCCATGACACCTGTACAAGTTCATCGTTAATCCGTTCACTCAGACTTTTTTATTACAGTAGGCAGATAACCTTCTGACCGAGCATGCTTTTCTTTATATTTGTTCGCCATTGTTCGTTTCGTTTGGTCTCGGTGGACATCACATGACATCCGTTCAAGTTTATCGTTGATTCCTTTACTAAGTTTTTTTTTCCATTACAGAGGACAATCGGCCCTCTGACAGAACGCACTGAGCTACCGTGCTGTACAGAATACCCTAGTATGCCTCCTGTCAGATCCAATTTCTCAACTTATCCACGCATTGCTATTGTAGTGCCTGTTGCCCATTATCCTCATTACTCACGACATCTCGCCGAATCCCATGAAAGTTGAGCCTGGTGTGCATCCACACTGAAGATATCAGAAGACAGCAAGATACCTTTCTCTCCTATCCTACAAAGCAAACTGCTACGAACGTCTTTCCGTGAACTTTGAGGCATGGCAACTACTACAACCACCTCTCCAAAAATAAACCTTGAATCGTCAAACAAATACAAGCGAACGGCAAACGGAATATTAAGTAGTACCAACCAACATTATCTAGAAATAGATTCCGCAAAATGAACAGTATTCTCCCTACCACATCATCAAATCACCATACCGAACCAGGTGTGGAGTACCAAGACGTCACAGCACAATACTGGGTGACGATCGTCGGTAGTCAACTACAATCATCGAACTGCCATACCGTCCCAGGTGTGACAGCAAAGGACTACCAAGACATCACTGTTTATGCAGTAAACCACAGTCATCATCATCGGTTAAAAGTACCACTCCATGATGACAATGTCAACAAGTAAGATCCGGCATCGCATGCTAGAGTGCTTCTGTCATGATTTGTGACAACCATACAAATGAGTCGATGCCTTCCAGTATTTCAGTGGGGATCGTCGAGCACAGAAACTGACGCAGCAAAAAAGGAAAAGACTGATATAACACAAATGTAGAGTTGAGGAAATGATATATTTGTAAAAGTACCTTTTTCCTTTCTTGTAAAAGTAATTATTTTTATTATGTATTTAAAGTCCACAATTTATAGATACCCTAAACCTTTTGTAAAGAAACTTAGTATAGTTACACTCCTGGAAATTGAAATAAGAACACCGTGAATTCATTGTCCCAGGAAGGGGAAACTTTATTGACACATTCCTGGGGTCAGATACATCACATGATCACACTGACAGAACCACAGGCACATAGACACAGGCAACAGAGCATGCACAATGGCGGCACTAGTACAGTGTATATCCACCTTTCGCAGCAATGCAGGCTGCTATTCTCCCATGGAGACGATCGTAGAGATGCTGGATGTAGTCCTGTGGAACGGCTTGCCATGCCATTTCCACCTGGCGCCTCAGTTGGACCAGCGTTCGTGCTGGACGTGCAGACCGCGTGAGACGACGCTTCATCCAGTCCCAAACATGCTCAATGGGGGACAGATCCGGAGATCTTGCTGGCCAGGGTAGTTGACTTACACCTTCTAGAGCACGTTGGGTGGCACGGGATACATGCGGACGTGCATTGTCCTGTTGGAACAGCAAGTTCCCTTGCCGGTCTAGGAATGGTAGAACGATGGGTTCGATGACGGTTTGGATGTACCGTGCACTATTTAGTGTCCCCTCAACGATCACCAGTGGTGTACGGCCAGTGTAGGAGATCGCTCCCCACACCATGATGCTGGGTGTTGGCCCTGTGTGCCTCGGTCGTATGCAGTCCTGATTGTGGCGCTCACCTGCACGGCGCCAAACACGCATACGACCATCATTGGCACCAAGGCAGAAGCGACTCTCATCGCTGAAGACGACACGTCTCCATTCGTCCCTCCATTCACGCCTGTCACGACACCACTGGAGGCGGGCTGCACGATGTTGGGGCGTGAGCGGAAGACGGCCTAACGGTGTGCGGGACCGTAGCCTAGCTTCATGGAGACGGTTGCGAATGGTCCTCGCCGATACCCCAGGAGCAACAGTGTCCCTAATTTGCTGGGAAGTGGCGGTGCGGTCCCCTACGGCACTGCGTAGGATCCTACGATCTTGGCGTGCATCCGTGCGTCGCTGCGGTCCGGTCCCAGGTCGACGGGCACGTGCACCTTCCGCCGACCACTGGCGACAACATCGATGTACTGTGGAGACCTCACGCCCCACGTGTTGAGCAATTCGGCGGTACGTCCACGCGGCCTCCCGCATGCCCACTATACGCCCTCGCTCAAAGTCCGTCAACTGCACATACGGTTCACGTCCACGCTGTCGCGGCATGCTACCAGTGTTAAAGACTGCGATGGAGCTCCGTATGCCACGGCAAACTGGCTGACACTGACGGCGGTGGTGCACAAATGCTGCGCAGCTAGCGCCATTCGACGGCCAACACCGCGGTTCCTGGTGTGTCCGCTGTACCGTGCGTGTGATCATTGCTTGTACAGCCCTCTCGCAGTGTCCGGAGCAAGTATGGTGGGTCTGACACACCGGTGTCAATGTGTTCTTTTTTCCATTTCCAGGAGTGTATATAATCTCACAAACTCGTGGAAAGTCTATTTTTTCCTTTGTAAAATTAGAAAAGGATTTATGCAGGAATTTTCTTGTTTAAGTAACATTCAAAAACACCTTTTCGGGGTAATAATATTATTACCGAGGACAGAATTATGACGAAACACTCCTTCATTCTTATAAAAACAAACAGTGATACATAAAGATAAAGAAATGCCTAAATAAATCAAACAAAGTAACACAATAGAGCTTTTGCGAACATATACACAAGCTTAACCCCCGATGTTATTCAATCCGTATATTGAACAAGCAGAAAAGGAAACAAAAGAAAAATTCGGAGTAGGAATTAAAATCCATGGAGAAGAAATAAAAGCTTTGAGGTTCGCCGATGACATTGTAATTCTGTCAGAGACAAAAAAGGACTTGGAAGAGCAGTTGAACGGAATGGACAGTGTCTTGAAAGGAGGATATAAGATGAACATCAACAAAAGCAAAACGAGGATAATGGAATGGAGTCGAATTAAGTCGGGTGATGCTGAGGGAATTACATTAGGAAATGAGACACTTAAAGTAGTAAAGGAGTTTTGCTATTTGGGGAGCAAAATAACCGATGATGGTCGAAGTAGAGAGGATATAAAATGTAGCCCAGCAATAGCAAGGAAATCGTTTCTGAGAAGAGAAATTTGTTAACATCGAGTATAGATTTAAGTGTGAGGAAGTCGTTTCTGAAAGTATTTGTATGGCGTGTAGCCATATATGGAAGTGAAACATGGACGATCAATAGTTTGGACAAGAAGAGAATAGAAGCTTTCGAAATGTGGTGCTACAGAAGAATGTTGAAGATTAAATGGGTAGACCATATAATTAATGATGAAGTATTGAATAGAATTGAGGAGAAGAGGAGTTTGTGCCACAACTTGACTAGAAGAAGGGACCGGTTAGTAGGACATGTTCTGAGGCATCAAGGGTTCACAAATTTAGCATTGGAGGGCAAAAATCATAGAGGGAGACCAAGAGATGAATCCACTAAGCAGATTCAGAAGGATGTAGGTTGCAGTAACTACTGGAAGATGAAGGAGCTTGCACAGGATAGGGTAGCATGGAGAGCTGCATCAAACCAGTCTCAGGACTGAAGACCACATCAACAACAACAACTAAAGAAAGGATATAACCACACTGAAACATGATACACTGTACACTTATGAGTTTTGAAAAATTAATATTGTAAAAACAAATTTTTCTAAAAAAAAAAAGAAAAACAGAGACACGTCCTGGCAACGACAAAGAATAACAACCTTTGTAAAGTCTATATTTGCCTAACAACAAAACATAAATTGTAGAATTAAAAAAATAGGAACAATAGCTATAAAGAAATCATTAGAAAAAATTGTTAAGAATGGCTGAGAAAAGTTTATTGGAAAATCTAAAAGAACAATTTTTGCCTGACTTTGTCAATGTTTTCCTCGGCATTGACAAACCCCAGACAAAAATTTTGTCAGAAGGAGGGAGGTATGTAAGACGTCGTGATCTCCTGACCTTCATTGCTTACATATTCCGCCCTCACAATCGTATTCCGCACATCAAGACGCTTCATTCGAACCCAAACTCGATAAGATAAAGTCAATGTTGTATGAATTCATGTATGCAAATAACTAATAAATAGCAAGTGAGCACCATGGTTGAAATACTCGAGGCTGGGGTGCACACATACTTTTTCTAGACACGACGGTCACTGGAGCTATTAGTTCGAGAGAGGCAACTGCACGCCAGGAGGCCAGTCCCAGCCCATCTACATCGGCCGGTGGACGCCCATGGAGCAGACAGCATTCACCCGAGGGAAAGGAGGAACGACCCCTTCACGTCTGGCGTGGAGAGGCGCCGTTCCGTTGTCACTCTTGGAGCGAGGAACTAGTCTCTCCTCTGTACTCCACTGGGAGAGCGCCTCTGTCGAGAGCGAATCGAAGTGCGACTCTCTATATTGAGTCCTTGCGATTAAGCGTTGTTCACTGTGTTGGCCGACACACTTATTGTGCGGTGTGAACGGACAGAGTTATAGTTAAACGCCTGCGAGAGAATTTTTGAGTGGCATCGCAGTGGACTGGTTATCTGACCAGTGTAGCAAGCCAATAGTTAGACTAGGGGCGAATAGAGTCCTTGACTTCATCAAGGTGCAGGGAGAGTTTGATTGATGAAGGTCAATCCAGATAGAACGAGAGTTATCTTATTTGTCAGCAGTGAGCGGCGCTAACAGCAGTCATCGCAGCTCACGGTATTCTGCACTACAGCTATTATGAACCCCATATTTCCTCCACAACAGTACACTTAACTGCAATTCACACGCGACAGCCTCGACCGTACCTACCAACATTCTAAAGGATAATTATTCAAGTTGAGTAGGCACGCCTCTCAGCCATTCTGCCAAGCCAACAACAATCTTAAACTTTGTACAGAAATTTCATTAGCGAAGCCCATCCTTGAGATGTAACTTCACATTCCGAAAAGAACCAGGATATAACTTGTTCACTTCATAACTAAAAGTGCCATTGTGATTTCTCAGAATTTTTGCAAAATAAATAATAACTTTCGTTCGTTTCATGTTTTTCTTACACTAATTAGCACTACTCCAGTACCCAAGTATCCCACTAGTTACGTAAGAAATTTTGTGATTTTTTTTTTTGTCATTTCCTTACAGCGGACGACTTCAGAAGATATTTATTGCTGAAAGTTTTTCAGGCATGTCTCTTTAGAACGTTAGGAGCGTCTGTCTGACTTCTGTAGCAATGTGGAGGTGGAAATTGCTTCTTGCAGGAGCCACAGGATAAAGGATACATCTCAGATTAATCCGTTGCGCAGAATAACAGAATCTCAGATCAACCCCACCCTCACATTTGGAACATTTTATTTCGGTTGTTCCAATGTGATACATGTACCTTTGTGAACTTATCATTGCCGGCCGGTGTGGCTGTGCGGTTAAAGGCGCTTCAGTCTGGAACCGCGTGACCACTACGGTCGCAGGTTCGAATCCTGCCTCGGGCATGGATGTGTGTGATGTCCTTAGGTTAGTTAGGTTTAATTAGTTCTAAGTTCTAGGCGACTGATGACCTCAGAAATTAAGTCGCATAGTGCTCAGAGCCATTTGAACCATTTGAACTTGTCATTTCTGAGAACGCATGCTGTTACAGCGTGATTAATTGTAAATACCACATTAATGCAATAAATGCTCAAAATGATGTCCGTCAACCTCAATTCATTTGGCAATACGTGTAACGACATTCCTCTCAACAGCGACTAGTTCGCCTTCCGTAATGTTCGCACATTAATTGACAATGCGCTGACGCATGTTGTCAGGCGTTGTCGGTGGATCACGATAGGAAATATCCTTTAACTTTCCGCACAAAAAGAAATCCGGGGACGTCAGATCCGGTGAAGGACCAATCCACCTGTCATGAAATATGCTATTCAATACCACTTCTGCCCGCATCTCGTGGTCGTGCG
This sequence comes from Schistocerca cancellata, assembly GCF_023864275.1. Taxonomy (NCBI): domain Eukaryota; kingdom Metazoa; phylum Arthropoda; class Insecta; order Orthoptera; family Acrididae; genus Schistocerca; species Schistocerca cancellata. Next base: position 255,001,431 of record NC_064628.1, read on the forward strand.
GTAGCGTTCTCGCTTCCCACGCCCGGGTTCCCGGGTTCGATTCCCGGCGGGGTCAGGGATTTTCTCTGCCTCGTGATGGCTGGGTGTTGTGTGCTGTCCTTAGGTTAGTTAGGTTTAAGTAGTTCTTAGTTCTATGGGACTGATGACCATAGATGTTAAGTCCCATAGTGCTCAGAGCCAATACCACTTCAACCGCACGCAAGCTATGTGCGGGACATCCATCATGTTGGAAGTACATCGCCATTCTGTCATGCAGTGAAACATCTTGTAGTAACATCGGTAGAACAGCCGGCCTCGGTGGCCGAGCGGTTCTAGGCGCTACAGTCTGGAGCCGCGTGACCGCTACGGTCGCAGGCTCGAATCCTGCCTCGGTCGTGGATGTGTCTGATGTCCTTAGGTTAGTTAGGTTTAAGTAGTTCTAAGTTCTAGGGGACTGATGACCTCAGAAGTTAAGTCCCATAGTGCTCAGAGCCATTTGAACCGTCGGTAGAACATTACGTAGGAAATCAGCATACATTGCACCATTTAGACTGCCATCGATAAAATGGGGGCCTAAAACCTAACTGTTTTGTACATTTACGGTCTGCCTTTCACACGCGTCACGGAAACAAAGTCTACAACCTCGATGCGTTGTTGACTTGGCGGAGGCAAACTCATGACTGAAATTCGAGCAGGTGTGATATGAGTCGTGAGCGCTTACGCTGGCCTGTGGTGTCATAGCATTTACTATGATGCTTCGATCAAACGAGTCTTAGTCCACGAAAGCATGGCCTATGCTATGGAGGATCGAACCTAAAGAAAGAAGGAAGATTAGTGTTCAATGTTCCATCGACATCTAAGTCGTTTGAGACGGACCACAAGCTCGGAACATTTCAAGGATAGGGATGGAAACATCCCGGCATTTGCCTGGAGCGGTTTCAGGCAATCGTGGAGAAACTAAATCTGGGCACAGTTGAGACATGAAATCTCATAGGAGGCAGGTGCCCATGGTTATAGTGTAAAGCAGTTCTGGATGGAGTTGAATAGGTCACTTTAAGAAAGTCACACAGCTGGTGAAAAATGACTATAACTCAAATTGCTCTTTCATCATCATCAGATATCCAAGCGCACAGAGGGTGACAGGATAGGAGCGTTACCAGCTGTACGTTTAAAGTAAGCTGAAAGACTACTCTTCATCTGTCAATGTAACATAAACTGACAGATTACTCTACGTGTGGTAACGCTTGTATCTTGTAACATTCAGAGCTCTGAGACATCTGATGATGGAAATAAATCTGAAACGTGCCGAGTGAGCAATTTGAGTAATAATATCAATTTTCACCGGCTGTATCACTTTTTTTAAGAGATATATTCAGCTCCAACACAGTGCTACGTTATAACTAAATCTGGACGACCAGGCCCAGATCTGAACAATCGTCTTCCGTAATGCGAGTCCAGTTTTCTAGCATCTGTACACAGTCACTCGGTACGAACCTGAAGACACACAGACGCGAGCATTAAATAATTCCTTTAGTTGCTGTGGTGGAAGAAACGATGAGACCAATATCCGACAAGGCAGCCGTGCGCGGCAGAGCGGTTGGCGGAATATGGGAACAAATATAGCCGTGAGGCGAGCAGCGCGGTTTGCTGCAAGTGTGCGGCCCCTGCGTCTGGCAGATGCGGCCGCCCGGAGCGCTCCGAGCAGCGGCCGAAATGGCTTTCATAACTGGAATACCAGCGGCGCCGGGCACACGTCGCTATTACGGCGCTCCCGTTTCGCACTCCAGTCACGTGCCCAATTCTCTCAGGAGGAAATCGACGAGCAGGAGAGCAGCTCCCAAAAGAAGCTGAGGCTGCTAATTAAGTAATTACATACAGCCTGCAGCATATTTTATCTTTCCTTTTTACTTTCGCCCCTTCGAGTCGCCTTCTAGTTAAAACAACTTGCCAATAACTTGCAAAAATTAAAGTTACTTAAATTCTGTCGCTCTCTTACGATTCTGCACACGAACCTTGTTGTCATAAGACCCTCCACTAACTAATCAAACGTGAGGGTGGGGACCAACTGGAACGTACAGCCTGCGGTTACGACGGTCTTCAGAAACAATGTTTCATTTCCTAGCTGTCCTACATCTACATCTATACGGATACTCTGCTGTTCACAATCAACCCTTTTGTGACCGAATTAATTAAAATTTCGCATGTTACTGTGAAAACTGGTTCCCTGCCTTTTGAATGGATACTGAGTCAAGCCATGTTTCTAAATTTCGATTGCTGTTTATAGTTTTATGATTGAATGGGACATATACGCCCCGCTGGACTCTAGGAGGAATAAATGGTTCTCTACATTTGTTCCTCCTCGAGTCCAGTAGGGTATATGCGTTCAACTTAAAATAGTTTTTTCTAGGTATTAGGCTCTGTAAAAAGAAGAAAGTGAGTACCATTATTATATCAAACAATATTATTTATTAACAGCTCAACATGTTTATGAAATTTTTCAGAACATGGCTGAATAAATTGTGGTACTTTTCAGTAGCTTCATACGAAATTAGACATATATTGTATAAGTGTGCTGCAATGTTTCCATCATCTCCGTGTGCTCCTTGTTGAAAAACGTTTTCGAACTCCACATAACCACACATCATCACCTGTGTATCTGCAGTAAAATGGCAAGACAAAAAGCCACTTATAGTTTTGTCAGTTGCTCATCATGTGAAAGAAGAAGAAAAAGTAAAGATTGTGCAATCTCAGCTAAATCCTGCTCTGCAATCACAGCAGAATACACAGCTGTAATGGGAGCTGTAGACGTGTTTGACCAGCGGAGACGTTGCAGTAGTATATATGGTTTCATCATGTGGAACTGTGGCAACAGAGGAAGAAAATGTGGCAAACATTCTTTTTACCTTGATCTTGTAAGACGCTTTCAACTGGGTGAAACATAAAGACAAGGCAGGCATTCATCACAAAAAACATCTCCTGTAGTTTGTAGAATTTTCCATTTCATATCAAATCAAGGATATAAAATAAGCTAACAGAACCAAATAAATTACACAAAGGTAAAAATTTAGACACAAATATGAACAAAAGGTACAAATACAAATTCTCTACACACAATGGCCACAATGCAAAACCATTAAACGAATTTAAAAGCGTTTTAACAATAAATACGTGCACACATTTGTATATTTCTAGCAAACAACTAAAAAAGACAATAAATAACTATACTGAATTTATCTATAAGAGATAGTAAAAATCTTCATAAAACTGCCAAAACACAAGACACACAATGCACAAAGGAAACAGTTAAACGACAGCTCGCGCTTTAGGTGCCAAACAGTGAGCCTGTTGGCTTCAAACAGTTGACACATTCAACGCTAGATCTCAGCACCACACGCATGTGGACTTTTATATCCTTGTGAATTCAGGGAAATAAACTTGTATGTTGGACACAGATGTCCCGCTGATAACGAAAGGGTTAAGTGCATGGCACAGGGATCATCGAACCACCTTCAAGCTGTTTCTCCACCGTTCGACTCTCGAACAGCCTAGGGAAAAACGAACACTTAAATCTTTCTGTGCAAACTCTGATTTCTCTTATTTTGTTGTGATGACCACTTCTCCCTAAGTAGGTGGACGCTAACAATTTTTTTTCCATTCGGAGGGGAAAGTTGGCGCTTGAAATTTCAAGAGAAGATCATGCCGCAATGAAAAACGCCTTTGTTTTAATGGTTGCCACACCAAATCAAATATCTTATTCGTGGCACTTTCTCCCCTATCTCACGATAATACAAAACGAGCTGCCCTTAATTGAACATTTTCGATGTTCTGCGTCAGTCCTACCTATATATACTTGAATATTTCTGGTATCTCAACTGCAGATTTTTCAGCGCTCATTTAACTTTAGGGCTCTGTATTTCAGAATGAACAAAAATGGATTTGTACCACTATTGAAATAAGCCCTTCACATTTGTTAAAAGAAATTATTAGTCATTAGCTCTTAAAAATGTGTGTGTGTGTGTGTGTGTGTCAAAAATGGCTCTGAGTACTATGGGACCTAACTTCTGAGGCCATCAGTGCCCTAGAACTTAGAACTACTTAAACCTAATTAACCTAAGGACATCACACACACGTGCCCGAGGCAGGATTCGAACCTGCGACCGTAGCGGTCGCGCGGTTCCACACCGCTCGACCAATCCGGCAGGCCGTGTGTGTGTGTGTGTGTGTGTGTGTGTGTGTGTGCGCGCCCCACTTCTCTTCCTATGCCCTCGGATCGATTTCAACCACACTGCTACACATATTATTTTCAGTCTGTAAAGAAATATTATGGGGTAAGGAAAGTGCTGTGTACAGAATTCCGCATAGTCAGCGCGTACACAACTTTCCCAATAGAGCGCGCCCTGCTAAGCACAACAGCGCAGGTGCAGCGCTCGTCCGTCTCCGCTCTAGGAGATGGCGCTGTCTTAGAGACGGACCAAATTTTGCTTCCGCCGATCCGCCTATTAATATGTCTCGCAGCCAATGAGATTGCTGCTAACGTAGAACCTTTTCTCCTCGCGGATCACTCTCGCGCAGTGATACCTGAACGCTCGAGGTATTATAACGAGTGTACAGACCTCCGATTAGTCAGTCTGCAGTAGTCTGCATTAGTCTATAGTCAAGCTTCAGTCTGCGCCTAATATGATTACCATATTCCTGTACATATCCATGAAGATAAATGAATAGACACTTTGTCAAGTATCAGAGATATGTGAGAAGATTAACGTACCAAGACCAAAGGAACTTCAGATTATCAATTGTAAATAGCATCCAGAACCAAGTTAAGTTATTTTTATGATTGTTATTATTTTAATAAATGTATGTGAAAATTAATCAAGTTCTGTTTAAAGTTGGTCACCGTCAATCTGCTCTTCTAAGCGTGCAAGTGGCATTTCTATCGTCTGACCTAACGGCAGAAGATAAATACGCCACGACAAGATCACGAGACATATTGCTGACACTCGCCTACTTCGTTAGAGCGACAAGTCAAATAATCTGGTGTGTGTAGTGAAGGTCTTACAGTACGCACTCCACACAAAGGGGACGTCTTATTGGGGCGGGGGATGATAATGTGGAGGGAGAAGTGGAAGGAGGTCATAGACACATACAGGCAGATTGCGAAATGGACAGATAAAGGGGTGAAGAGATGGTGAGTGAGGGAATCTATTTGCTGTTATTAACCATCTGTTCACAAAGACAACGCAGCAACATTTCGTCGGGCAATTACAGTGTCACAAATTACGGGTCTTTGAGGGTGGCAACAACCTGAAACAGAGAACATTCTACACGTAGTGGTCCGAATGATATCGACTTTAGCGATAAGTGCTAAGCGAATTGCGAATAAACAACATGGAATGCTTCAAAATCAAATGGGTCAAATGGCTCTGAGTACTATGGGACTTAACATCTGCGGTCATCAGTCCCCGAGAACGTGGAACTACTTAAACCTAACTAACCTAAGGACATCACCCACATTCATGCCTGATGCAGGATTCGAACCTGCGACCGTAGCGGTCGCGCGGTTCCCAGACTGAAGCACCTAGAAACTCTCGGCCACACCGGTCGGCTGGAATGCTTCAGTACAGTGATATCTCAACTCTGTGCCGTATGCTAACAAATGTAAAATATTGGACAATAATTGCTAATTTTAAAAATGAAAAAATGAGGTCTTCAGCGCATGGTCAAAAATGGTCAAATTTTACTGGTTGGGTTTGATATTCATACAAGAGAGTAGATGTTAGTATTCCTTCCGATCGGTTTACTATTTTAGCATACGGTGCAGTGTTTTTAGATCCTTGTATACTCATACATTATGGAATTGCTGTCAGTGTGTGACATAGCGACCATTACTTTTTTTTCAGTAGATGCGTTTGTACATTGTTTTCCTTCATATTGTGATTGATATTTTGGATCTGTAGGTGTATCGTTTGGATAATTGGGATAAGTTGTGTTTGTGTTGTCGTGATTTTGATGAAATGATAACTAACAACAATGTCACAAGCTCCCTTACATTAGAGTGGAACCTTGTTAATCTCGCAGATAACCATTCCTGTGCAGATAGCCCTATCCCATTGCATGATATAGTTAGAGTAAATGTTATCCTGATGAATGTCATTTGCTGAGTTCTGGAATACAAACCAGAACATTGCCACAAGGTCTTGCGATCTGACCGGAAATACTCCTTTACTCATACTTTCATCACAGCTTCCTCTATACACCCGACAGCTTACGAAACTCACCACATGACATATCGTCTACTTCTTATTAGTATGTACCAAGGTGACTATGACAAGTAACTTCACACAATAAAAGCAATAGCCACAATTGATGAATTTAAATCCAACATTATTGATAACATCCTCACGAATAAAATACCTGAAGAACCTAGCCAGATCCTCACTTTACCCAGAGAAAAGCATACACAGCCAGGTAAAAAATTAGTACATCTGGAAAGATGGTGTTGATTTTGATCTGATGACTTCGTGTGTCACCTGGGAGATAGTAGAAGACGTACTGATAGTGGTTTCAGCATCGTCCGACAACAGATACTGTAGTGGCATCGCTACCAGAGCGCCATCTGCATCTATGCGTCTATCCTTTAGTAGGGAATGCTCACAGCCAGAAGGCTCAGTGTGGTGCAAAAGTGTGAAGCAAGCAGGCAACCATGCCACGGAGATTCACTCGAGCTTCCTAAAGCCAAATGAGCGAATTGGAAAGGGGTCAGATTTTAGCGTTCTAAGTGGCGGGATGGTCTTTTGGAGGAACTGACATACAAGTTGGACGTGCTGCGTCAGTTGTGCAACGATGCTGGTATAATTAGTCACGTGAGCATTCTCACACCCGTGGACGCCTGCCAGGATCGTTGTACTGCAAGTGCAGCAGTGGTAAATCGTACAACTACCATATACCGGAAAAGAGGGCTCGTGAGCTCTGACGTGTCAACACGAACTGTTGCGAATCGAGTCACAGCTGTGGGACAACGCAACGGGAACGCCCATCTCTAGCCCGTCTTCCACTCACAAGTGCCATCAGACGATCACTTGGAAAATGGAAAGGCGCACCACCGTCTTCAGCGATGAAAGCAGATTCTACTTGCACGCAGAAGATATGTAGCAGGATTTCAGAACATATGTTGTGTTCGAACATTATGAATTACCTCGAAGAAAACGGTCTATTGACACACAGTCAACATGGGTTTAGAAAACATCGTTCCTGTGAAACACAACTAGCTCTTTATTCACATGAAGTGTTGAGTGCTATTGACAGGGCATTTCAGATCGATTCCGTATTTCTGGATTTCCGGAAGGCCTTTGACACTGTACCACACAAGCGGCTCGTAGTGAAATTGCGCGCTTATGGAATGTCGTCTCAGTTATGTGACTGGGTTTGTGATTTCCTGTCAGAGAGGTCACAGTTCGTAGTAATTGACGGAAAGTCATCGAGAAAAGCCGAAGTGATTTCTGGCATTCCCCAAGGCAGTGTTATAGGCCCTTTGCTGTTTCTTATCTACATAAATGATTTGGGAGACAATGTGAGCAGCCGTCTTCGGTTGTTTGCAGATGACGCAGTCGTTTATCGACTAATGAAGTCATCAGAAGATGAAAAAAAACTCCAAAACGATTTAGAAAAAATATCTGAATGGTGCGAAAAGTGGCAGTTGACCCTGAATAACGAAAAGTGTGAGGTCATCCACATGAGTGCTACAAGGAACTCGTTAAACTTCGGTTACACGATAAATCAGTCTAATCTAAAAGTCGTAAATTCAACTTAATTCCTAGGTATTACAATTACGAACAACTTAAATTGGAAGGAACACATAGAAAATGTTGTGGGGAAGGCTAACCAAAGACTGAGTTTTATTGGCAGGACACTTATAAAATGTTACAGATCTGCTAAGTAGACTGCCTACACTACACTTGTCCGTCCTCTTTTAGAATACTGCTGCGTGGTGTGGGATCCTTACCAGATAGGACTGACGGAGTACATCGAAAAAGTTTAAAGAAAGGCAGCACGTTTTGTATTATCGCGAAGTATGGGAGAGAGTGTCACAGACATGATACAGGATTTGGGCTGGAAATCGTTAAAATAAAGGCGTTTTTCGTTGCGACGGAATCTTCTCACGAAATTCCAATCACGAACTTTCTCCTCCGAATGCGAAAATATTTTGTTGACACCGACCTACATAGGGAGGAACGATCACCACGATAAAATAAGGGAAATCAGGGCTCGTACGGAAAGATATAGGTGTTCATTCTTTCCGCGCGCTATACGAGATTCGAATAATAGAGAATTGTGAAGGTGGTTCGATGAAGCCTCTGCCACGCACTTAAATGTGATTTGCAGAGTATCCATGTGGATGTAGATGTAGATGGTCGTTTATGTGTACGGTGTAGACTTGGTGAGCGCTGACTCGTAGAATGCGTTCGTCCATCCCACGCATTGTGGTCCGGGGTGCGAGAAGCTACAAATCTCGTTCACCTTTCGTGTTTCTGGAGGGGACGCTGACCAGCGCCCGGCATGTGAAACAGCCATTATACCCGGGTTTTTTTTTTCGTTTTGCAACAGGAAGCTGATGTGTTGTTGCAACAAGATAAAGCTCGCCCACACTCTGTTTGTGAAACTCAACGTGCTCTGTAAGACATGCAGCAACTTTCCTGGCCAACACGATCTCCGGACTTTGTCCAGTCGAGTACGTCCTGGCTATGGTGGGACGAGAAATAACTCGGGAGACTCGTCAACCAACAACTCCTACAGAACTACTTTAACAGGCCGAGCAGGCGTGGCGTAACTTCTCCCAGGACAAATGGCTCTGAGCACTATGGGACTTAACTTCTGAGGTCGTCAGTCCCCTAGAACGTAGAACTACTTAAAACTAACTAACCTAAGGACATCACACACATCCATGCCCGAGGCAGTATTCGAAACTGCGACCGTAGCGGCCGCGCGGTTCCAGACTGTAGCGTCTAGAACCGCTCGGCCGCCCCGGCCGGCTCTCCCAGGACAGTATTCGCCATCTGTACGATCGACTGGATGCCAGAGTCAGCATCTGCATTGTCAATCGTAACGGCTACACCACGTACTGGTGTGGATATTTCAGCAAGGATCGATACCTGGTACCTCAGACTGCCGTGCTATTGATCCGATAATGTATCATTTCTTGTACTCCATACACACTGTTGCATCAATAAATCTTGAGTGAACTGGAGACCCTTAAGTGGGTGTACTAAGGTTTTTTTCTGGCGGTGTAGAAAGAACGAGAAGGAAATGATGCAGTTTGCTTCTTATAGGTGAAACTTCTAATAGATAAAGTAACATCTTAAAGGCAAATGATTTCTCTACGTTTCTCTGTGCCTCAGAGACGGCCGGTGGGTGTTTCTATAATTCAGAGGATAAACAGCATTCCACTATGATATGTGGAGTTTATGAGATCATCTACCAAAAGTGTCACTCCTGTTGTATGGAACAAAATAGGCGGCCGATCTGCTCTAGGTTCAGGAAATGCCATAGAAGTTGGATGTTGAAGAGAACAGATTCATCCACTGCTGAACACTGCTTAGACGAGAACCACATACATGCAATAGATGTAAAAGTCCTACACATAGAGGAAAAGGGACCGAAGTTGACTAAGAAGTATCAGAAATTTAAAAAAAATCGACATATATATCCACACTTTTACTACTGAACGAGCAATCCCAGTTCAGTTATTTATCCCCTTTTAGATACTGTTGTAACTTCTACATTTGAGTGAAACCCTATTAATCTCACAGATAACCATTCCTGTGCACATATGTTTAGTTATAGAGTAAATGTTATCCTGATGAATGTCATCAGGCTATGCAACACAAATCTGACACTGTCAAAATTGTCAACAGACATATATTTTATAGTTCAAATCGAGAAACATAGATTAAGAATTTGACATGTGTGTATTTCTGCATTCCCAGTCGTTCAAGAAGTTGTGTGCTATAAAATGGGCTAACAATGTAGAGCCGTCCGGAATGGCCGTGCGGTTCTGAGCGCTACAGTTTGGAGCCGAGCGACCGCTACGGTCGCAGGTTCGAATCCTGCCTCAGGCATGGATGTGTGTGATGTCCTTAGGTTAGTTAGGTATAATTAGTTCTAAGTTCTAGGCGACTGATGACCTCAGAAGTTAAGTCGCATAGTACCAGTTTCATTTGAACCATTTAACAATCTAGAAACTAGATAGTACAAAAATAATAAAGTTTTATGAACCAAGGGAAATAAGTATTCCATTTAAGTGTCCAAATGTTCTCTACTTTTTGAATGACACACAAACATTCAAAGCACACAACACAGGAATATAATATGTTAAAATACACTGCTGGGAAAGCTTAACTCTCTAACACTTCGATTCTGTCCTTTTCTGGTTTTCCCACAATACTTAATTGACTTCTATACAATTTTGTGGTCTTTCAAATTTACAATGCTCCCCCATCCCTCCCAACCACCCTGACCCCCACACCCCCCCAGTCATTGATTGCACGTCACCCAATACTTTGTTTAACTCTTAATCTTCATTGGATAACCAATGCCTTCTAACTCCTCTTCTATCGTGCCATCAGACAAATCGTACCCCACATAGATGCCTTAATGTACACTTTCCACCTATCAGCTCAATCCTCTGAGTTTAACAGTGGAATTACTTTTGCACTCTTAATGTTTGTTCCTTTGGTTTTATTTTCACCAAAGGTTGCTTTGACTTTTTTATATGCTGAATAGTCCTACCAATGACTATTTGATTTTTGATTTCTTCGCATTTTTTCTGCAGTCATTTAACTTTGGTTTCTCTGCTTTCCTATTTATTTTACACTTCAGTCACTTATAATGATGTATTCCCATCTCTTACTGCACATTTCTGTATTTTATTACTTTACATATCAATTTCAGTATTTCCTCTGTAACACAATGTTTCTTTACAGTTACCTTGTGCATACTTACATTTGTCTGTCCAACTTCTGTGATCATCCTTTTCAGATAAATCCCTTCCTCTTCAACTGACCTGCCTATTTCAGTATTCATTACCTCAGTATTTAATGCTTCAGAGAACTTCAAACACACATCATTCTTCCAAGTACCCTACTTGCTTCACCACCAATAGTTCTGGACAATTCTCGTAAACTTCAGTCTATTCTTCATCATACTAAATTGTGATATGAATCTATATCTGGTCCCAGGTACACCTTGCAATCCAATATCAGATTTTGCAAAAAGTCTCTAAATGATGTAATCCAGCTAGAATCTTTTCACGACTCTACTACTTTTCCAAATATACCTCCTCCTCTTGCAATTTTCGAATAGTATATTCATAATTAATAACAAACTTATAGATCAATTGAATCTGTGTTTTTTGCTTTGTCACTCCCATTGCCAAGTTCATATTTTTCTACAATTCTGCCTTCTATTACATCGCCTACTACAGCATTCCAATCACTCACGATTATTAGATTTCCATCATACTTTCACTCTCTCTTTATCAGATTGTGACATTGCCAGATATACCTGAACCATTAGTGTTATTTTTTTTGTCGATTCTGATGAGAATAATCTTATTACTGAACTGTCCACTGTCCGCAGCTCGTGGTCGTGCGGTAGCGTTCTCGCCTCCCGCGCCCGGGTTCCCGGGTTCGATTCCCGGCGGAGTCAGGGATTTTCTCTGCCTCGTGATCACTGGATGTTGTGTGATGTCCTTAGGTTAGTTAGAGTTAAGTAGTTCTAAGTTCTAGGGGACTGATGACCATAGATGTTAAGTCCCATAGTGCTCAGAGCCATTTTTGAACTGTCCACTGTACTGACCCGCACAGATCCACACCAAAAGTCTGGGTAAGCAGTTGTAATGTGCATCACACAAGTCAGCAGATGCAGCTAGAAGTTCACCAGCGATCAGAGGCTGACACTCGTGGATGCACACAGAGCCCCTCTCCTGGCCCGCTGACAGCTTTTAGAGACAGGACCGGACAGCCACTTCTGCCCTGACGTGTGTGTTACCTCACGTTTAATGTGTCACTGCCAAGTAACATACCTCGATGAAACTTGGATCATAAATAGAAAGAACTGCTCCAGTATAGTATACCACAGTACCGTACAGAAGTTAAGTGAAATGAATACTCAATGAAACGAACAGAAATAATATTTTTATTCAGAGACAACATTTACACTGAAGTGATGGTACCCTGGACATTACAAAAGATTGGACGTAGTTTTTAGTACGGTATGTGATGCCAAGGACGGCAGTACACGCTATGCAATGTGTGTCCATGCCAGCAACAAGGTTGATAAGGAGTTCTTATGGTAGAACTTTCCATTCCTCGAGCAGCGTGTTAGATGGTCGTTGGTGGGAATTTAAGTCGAGGAAACGGACAGGTCATTTCCTTCGCGGAGTATTTTCTCATTTCGAAAGCTCCTCTTGCTGCGCTGATAGATTCGCTTGCGCATTGTCATTGATAAAAATACATCAGGGATGAGCGGACCCTTGAAATTATGGACATGGAGAAGGAGTGCAATATCACAATCAAGTCGACTGTCCAGTGTACCGTGTCCGAAAATCTGGAGGTCAGTACGCCCATGCAACTTTATGCCTCCCATACCGTTAACACCTATGAAACACATTTGGAGAAAACCGAATCAGTGACCCATAAAGGGCAATCTGCTGTAATGTGGTAGATAGTTTGTCTATTCGAGCTACATTGACATTCTTATGAATCTGCCTTACCCCGTCTATAAAATGAGTCCACACATCTGCCGTAGTTGTTCTTATTCTATTGAGGCTCTTCCATATTTTCTGGTATAAAGTGAAATAAGTTTTTCTGTGATACAGGACAAGCCATAGCACAAAATGGTGAGAACACTTCTCAGAGAATTTACCATGCTTTGGTGATGTTAAAATTGTTGGAAATAGTTTCTTGGCTTTTAATAGGGACGGACTTCAGAGCACTGTCTTTTTCCACACCTTTGGACAGATATGAATCCTCTTACGTGAAAATTAAAATGTGTTTCTTTCAATAGTTTATTCGTTATTTTACTTCTGCAGTCCTTACAAACGTTTCCTTCCAGTTTCATTGTCCTGCGATCACTCGTTTTTCACGCAGGCCTTTGCATTTATATCTATCCTCCGAAAGCCGCCTTACGTTGTATCAGTGGCCTTTCTTCTCCCTTTCTTTTTCCATCGCGAATGGGGCATGGGGTGAATGATTGTCACTGAGCCTCAGTATGAACTCTTAATTTCTTGGTTTTTCTACTTGGAGCCATTTCACGAGACGTTTGTGGGATGTCGTAATATACAGGGTGAGTAACCTAACGTTACCGCTGGATATATTTCGTAAACCACATCAAATACTGACGAATCGATTCCACAGACCGAACGTGAGGAGAGGGGCTAGTGTAATTGGTTAATACAAACCATAAAAAAATGCACGGAAGTATGTTTTAACACAAACCTACGTTTTTTTAAATGGAACCCCGTTAGTTTTGTTAGCACATCTGAACATATAAACAAATACGTAATCAGTGCCGTTTGTTGCATTGTAAAATGTTAATTACATCCGGAGATATTGTAACCTAAAGTTGACGCTAGAGTACCACTGCTCCGCTGTTCGATCGCGTGTATCGGAGAGCACCGAATTACGTAGGGATCCAAAGGGAACGGTGATGGATCTTAGGTACAGAAGAGACTTGAACAGCACATTACGTCCACATGCTAACACCTTTTTATTGGTCTTTTTCACTGACGCACATGTACATTACCATGAGGGGTGAGGTACACATACACACGTGGTTTCCGTTTTCAATTACGGAGTGGAATAGAGTGTGTCCCGACATGTCAGGCCAATAGATGTTTAATGTGGTGGCCATAATTTGCTGCACACAATTGCAATCTCTGGCGTAATGAATGTCGTACACGCCGCAGTACATCTGGTGTAATGTCGCCGCAGGCTGCCACAATACGTTGTTTCATATCCTCTGGGGTTGTAGGCACATCACGGTACACATTCTCCTTTAAAGTACCCCACAGAAAGAAGTCCAGAGGTGTAAGATCAGGAGAACGGGCTGGCCAATTTATGCGTCCTCCACGTCCTATGAAACGCCCGTCGAACGTGTACCTCACCCCTCATGGTAATGTACATGTGCGTCAGTGAAAAAGACCAATAAAAAGGTGTTAGCATGTGGACTTAATGTGCTGTTCCAGTCTCTTCTGTACCTAAGATCCATCACCGTTCCCTTTGGATTCCTACGTAATTCGGTGCTCCCCGATACACACGATCGAACAGCGGAGGAGTGGTACTCAAGCGTCAACTTTAGGTTACAATATCTCCGGATGTAATTAACATTTTACAATGCAACAAACGGCACTGATTACGTATTTGTTTATATGTTCAGATGTGCTAACAAAACTAACGGGGTTCCATTTAAAAAAACGTAGGTTTGTGTTAAAAAACGTACTTCCGTGCATTTTTTTATGGTTTGTATTAACCAATTACACTAGCCCCTCTCCTCACGTTCGGTCTGTGGAATCGATTCGTCAGTATTTGATGTGGTTTACGAAATATATCCAGCGGTAATGTTAGGTGACTCACCCTGTATGACTCGACTCATCCCGGAAAATACTCTCTCGGAATTTCTACAGTAACTTTCTCCGTGATACATAGAGCATCTCTTGCAACGTCTGCCACTGTAGTTTGTTGTACATCTACGTAACAATTTTGCGTCAATTAAACGATCCCTTGATGAAACGGACTGCAACCCTTTCTATCTCCTCTATCTTGTCTATTAACAATATTTTGAACTAGCTGCGGTTCAGCAATTGTGCATGCAAGACCTTCAATGTATTGGAAATAACTGCCAACCAGTTGCAACATTCAGTTTTGTTAAACCTTGACCATGTTTTCGACAATTTTAAAACTTTCTTCTGCAGAAGGTATTTTACAGATCTGAATCACATATTATCTACAGTGAAGCCACAAAGAAACTGGCATAGGCATGCGTATACAGAGATATGGTAAACAGGCAGATTACGGAGCTGCAGTCGGAAACGCCTATGTAAGACAACAAGTGTCTGGCGCAATTCTTAGATTGGTTACTGCTGCTACAATGGCAGGTTATCAAGATTTAAGTGAGTTTGAGCATGGAGTTATAGTCGGCGCACAAGCAGTGAGACAGCATCTCAGAAGTAGCGGTGAAGTGGAGATTTTCGCGTACGACCATTTCACGAGAGCACCGTGAATATCAGGAATCCGGTAAAATATCAAATGTCCGACATCGCTACAAGAACGAGAGCAACTGAAGAGAATCGTTCAGCGTGACAAAAGTGAAACTCGCCCGCAGATTGCAGCAGACTTCGATGCTGGGCCATCAACAAGTGTCAGCGTACGAACCATTCAGCGAAACATCATCGACATGGCCTTTCGGAGCCGAAGGTCCACTCCTGTACTCTTATGACTGCACGACACAAAGCTTTACGCCTCGCCTGGATCCGTCAACACTGACAATGGACTGTTGATGATTGGAAACATGTTGCCTGGTCGGACGAGTCTCGTTTCAAATTATATCGAGCGGGTATGAATCCATGGACACTCCATGTCAGCAGAGACCTGTTCAAGCTAGTGGAAGCTCTGTAATGGTGTGAAGTGTGTGCAGTTGGAGTGACATAAGACACCTGATACGTCTAGATGACAGGTGATAAATACATAAGCAGCCTGTCTGATCACCTCTGTCCACTGAGCATTCCGAAGGACTTGGGCGATTCCAGCAGGACAATGTGACACCCACACGGTCAGAATTACTACAGTGTAGCTCCAGGAACACTCTTCTGAGTTTAAACACTTCCGCTGGCCATCAGACTCCCCAGACATAAACATTATTGTGCGTATCTGAGACGCCTCGCAACGTACTGTTCAGGAGAGATCTCCACACCTTCGTACTCTCACGGATTTATAGAGAGCCCTGCGAGATTCATGGTCTCATTTCTCTCCAGCACTACTTCAGACATTTGTCGAGTTCATACCACTTCGTGCTGCGGCATTTCTGCGTGCTCGCGGGGGCCCTACATGATATTAGACAAGTGTATGAATTTATTTCGCCTTTCGGTGTTGGCCATTGTGCCCAGGCGGTTCTAGCCGCTTTAGTCTTGTTGTGTACATAGTTCCGCGTAGTCAGCGCGTACACAACTTTCCCACTAGAGCGCGCCCTGCTAAGCACAACAGCGCAGGCGCAGCGCTCGTCCGTCTCCACACTACGAGATGGCGCTGCCATAGAGACGGACCAAATTCTGCTTCCGCCGATCCGCGTATTAATATGTAACGCAGCCAATGAGATTGCTGCTAATGTAGAACCTTTTCTCCTCGCAGATCACAATCGCGCAGTGATACATGAACGCGTGAGGTATTATAATGAGTGTACAGACCTCCGATTACTCAGTCTGCATTTGTCTGCACCAGTCTGTACCAGTCTGCATTTGTCTGCAACAGTCTGTACTAGTTCTTCATTTGTCTGTACCAGTCTATAGTCAAGTTTTAGTCTGCGCCCAATAAGATTACCATATTCCTATACATAGCCATGAAGATAAGTGTATAGACACTTTTGTCAAGTTTCAGAGATATATGTGAGAATAAGATTAACGTACCAATAGCAAAGGAACTTCAGATTGTCAATTGTAAATAGCATCCAGAACCAAATTAAGTAATTTTTATGCTTGTTATTATTTTAATAAATGTATGTGAAAGTTAATCAAGTTCTGTTTAAAGTTGGTCACTGTCAATCTGCGACTCTAAGTGTGCAAGTGGCATTTCTATCGTCTGACCTAACAGCAGAAGATAAACACGCCACGATCAGACCACAAGACATATTTCTGACACTCACCTACTTCGTTAGAGCGACAAGTCAAATAATCTGATGGTGTGTGTAGTTAAGGTTTTACAGTACGCACACCACAAGTCTGGAACCCCACGACCGCTACGGTCGCAGGCTCGAATTCTGTCTCGGGCATGGATGTGTGTGATGTCCTTAGGTTAGTTAGGTTTAAGTAGTTCTAAGTTCTAGGGGACTGATGACCTCAGATGTTAAGTCCGATAGTGCTCAGAGCCATTTGAACCTTTTTTGAGAGTAAATTAAAATTACATCAATACCTTCAGCTGCTAACGGGCGTTGATATATATCAACGGGGACAGGTGAAAATGTGTGCCCCGACCGCGACTCGAACCCGGGATCTCTTGCTTTCATGGCAGGCGCTCTATCCATCTGAGCCACCGAGGGCACAGAGGACAGCGCACGCCTCCCACGAGACACACGTTCTGACCTTGTATGTCCACACACAACCTTCGTAGTGTCCCACCCCAAGACACTCGCAGGCCGCAGTGGCTGAGCGGTTCTAGGCGCTACAGTCAGGAACCGCGCGACTGCTGCGGTCGCAGGTTCGAATCCTGCCTCGGGCATGGACTTGTGTGATGTTCTTAGATTAGTTAGGTTTAAGTAGTTCTATGTTCTAGGGGCCTGATGACCTCAGAAGTTAAGTCACACAGTGCTCAGAGCCATTTGAACCATTCTGAACCGAAGACACTCATTACTCATGGAAGACATTCTTACCAAGTGTCGTAAGATTTGAGTGTCGTTTGTCTAGTACATGTGCGTGTAACCTAGTCATCGAATTAATCACTTTTTAATATATATGATTTAAAAATAGTAGGTCTGTACAAAATTGAAAACGTGATAAGAAGTTCACCAGGGTGTTAGTTCCTGAGAATGAGCCCGGAATCTGCAGTGATACGTATGGAATATTAATTATTTGGGATGTCTTTCCCAGAAGCCTCAAGCGAACGCACATGTACACTTCTCGACACGTGGCGAGCCCGGCTAGTGTGACTGCGTTACGCACAGTGCTGGTACTGCCCCGGCTAGTGTGTATACTAGTAGCGGGCTCATCGGAGAGTGACCGGCGCCCGCTGGCCGGCGGGTCGCACCTGACCCGGCCTGACCTGGAGCGGCCGGCAGGCGCGGGAAGCGGCGACGGCGAGCGCGTTAGCGCGCCACCCACCCACGACGCTATCGATCGTAGCGCCGGTGGCACAGCGCGGGCACAGGCACAGACGCTGCCGGTCTGTCCCCAGAGATACGGCGCCTCGCGGCATCATGCGCCGCATGCAATATTCACCGCACGCGCACGGCTCCGCCGCGGAGGCTGTTGCGTCGCCGGATGCTTCGCTGACTGGAGGTGGTGCCATCGCTTGCGGTATAGACGAATCCCTGTGCGCATTCGGTACCGTAGCCTACCTCGTCAGGTGTCACAGACAGGCTATCCACTATTCACGTCACCTCTCTCTTCAAACTCCTATACATTTTTCCTTCTCCTCCTCTGTCCCTTCATTATCACCACTACCTAGCAGCTTATCCTCCTCAGTCTCTCTCTTTCCACCTTCTCCTCCAATCGTCTTCCCCTTCTCCTCTACCTATATTCACCTCCCCTCTTACCCATGTTCACTTCACCCCTACCTTCTTCTCCTAAACCTCCTTGTCCTCCATCTTTTTCGTCGCCCAACTCGGCATTCGCGTTCTCCTCATTCTCTCTCTCTTACACTTAATCCTCTATTCCACTTTTTTCTTCTCATCCTTCATTTCCATACTCCTTCACCTTTATTCTGTTTCTTCGCTCAACTGTTTCCATTTTGCTCTTCATATTGGTCTCTCATTTCTCATCTTTCACACCTCATTCCTCATTTTCCTAGATCTCATCCCTCAGCTTCCTCCGTACTTCCTTTTCCCCTAATCTTTCTCATTTCTTTTCTTGAACGACTTGCATTTCACTGTCTAATAAATTACACTATTTCCGCCAAACTATAATTCTCATCCTGCCATCATTCATTTCCCACTTATTTCTCCTAACTTGCTCATTGCCCCCCCCCCCTTCCTCTTGGTCCTCCACCCCTATAGTGTTAGGCTTTCAGTTGTGCTATCAGATCCTGCCACAATGGGTTTTTATTAACAAATTTTGGCTTATACAAATTTTGTTATTGATTGCAAACTTTACTTTAATTTTCGTGAAAAATGGGAAATATCAATGTCTGTTTTGCGGTGTTCATTACCCGCTCATCGTTACAAAATTAATCAACTCCTTATGTCAGTTTCTTCAGAGATATCAATAGTTTTATGACCCTTTTTCTATAAATTTTTGTAGTTTCCCACACATTTCTGCTTTTACACAACAAAAAACAAAAAAAAATCAACTTCAATGTGGGCCTCAGCATTTACAAATAATTTAGAACAAAACGGTCTGCTATAATAAAATGTAAATTACTGGCCATTAAAACTGCTACACCACGAA
Source organism: Schistocerca cancellata (assembly GCF_023864275.1). Taxonomy (NCBI): domain Eukaryota; kingdom Metazoa; phylum Arthropoda; class Insecta; order Orthoptera; family Acrididae; genus Schistocerca; species Schistocerca cancellata. The sequence continues at coordinate 255,020,773 of NC_064628.1, forward strand.
GATGACGTGCTACAGACGCGAAATTTAACCGACAGGAAGAAGATGCTGTGATATGCAAATGATTAGCTTTTCAGAGCATTCACACAAGGTTGGAGCCTGTGGCGACACTTACAACGTGCTGACATGAGGAACGTTTCCTACCGATTTCTCATACACAAACAGCAGTTGACCGGCGTTTCCTGGTGAAACGTTGTTGTGATGCCTCGTGTAAGGAGGAGAATTGCGTACCATCACGTTTCCGACTTTGATAGAGGTCGGATTGTAGCCTATCGCGATTGTGGTTTATCATATCGCGACATTGCTGCTCGCATTGGTCGAGATCCAATGACTGTTAGCAGAATATGGAATCGGTGGGTTCAACGGCCTCGTATCACTAGCAGTCGAGATGACAGGCATTTTATCCGCATGGCTGTAACGGATCGTGCAGCCACGTCTCGATTCCTGAATCGACAGATGGGGATGTTTGCAAGACAACAACCATCTGCACTAACAGCTCGACGAGGTTTTCATGGACTATCAGCTCGGAGACCATGGCTGCGGTTACCCTTGACGCTGCATCACAGACAGGAGCCCCTGCGATAGTGTTTGGCAACATCGCAGTGAACACACATTGCAAACGTGTATTCGTCATCGCCATACTGGCGTATCACCCGGCGTGATGGTATGGGGTGCTATTGGTTACACGTCACGTGTCGGTCACCTCTTGTTCGCATTGGCGGCACTTTGGACAGTGGATATTAGATTTCAGATGTGTTACGACCCGTGGCTCTACCCTTCGTTCGATCCCTGCGAAACCCTACATTTCAGCAGGATAATGCACGACCGCATGTTGCAGGCCTTTCTGGATACAGAAAATGTTCGACTGTTGCCCTGGCCAGCACATTCTCCAGATCTCTGACCAATTGAAAACGTCTGGTCAATGGTGGCCGAGCAACTGGCTCGTCACAATACGCCAGTCACTACTCTTGATGAACTGTGGTATCGTGTTGAAGCTGCATAGCCATCTGTACCTTTTACACGCCATCCAAGCTCTAATTGTCTCAATGCCCAGGCGTCTCAAGGCAGTTATGACGGCCAAACGTGGTTGTTCTGGGTACTGATTTCTCAGGATCTATGTACCAAAATTGGGTGAAAATGTAATCACATGTCAGTTCTAGTATAATATATTTGTCCAATGAATACCCGTTTATCATCTGCATTTCTTCTTGGTGTATCGATTTTAATGGCCAGTAGTGTATTACTTCCAGAGTTATGGATACCTTCCAGAAAAAAAGTTTAAAATTCGGCTGACGGACATCGACTGACTCATTTAAATCTCACGACATTAATGGTTTTAAAATAACACATATCTTTTCCTTAACAATGTACAGTAATTAAATATCAGCGCCTCAGGTAAGTCCCGCAGCATCTTCTCCTGTAAGCTGGCCGTCGGCTCTTTAGTCTTCCATGACCAGCGCTGATCAGTCCTGTTACAAAGGAAGCATGCGACTCTGCTCTTGTCTGCTCTCAGCCGGTGACATGAAACAGATAAAATAAACTCAATTGTATAGTTTAATTTACTACTTTCAACGTAATACGCCAAAGGCATAGAGTAATAATAATAGAAGCTCACTTAAAGTCACTCAGCTCTCTAGGAACATAGTGTGTCAGAATGTTTGACACACTACAGGTTGCACTGAGTTCTGTCAGTCTGTAACTCCTGCATCCCAACTCAATAAGTCTGCTCTTTTTGCACTTTGCTTCTCCACGTTCAGATCTCCAGAGCAACATTTCCTCTTACCCTCCCCCCCCCCCCCCTCCTTCATATCTCCTCTCCTAGATCTCAATCCACCTTTCTACCTAGTATAAGTTCCCAAGCATTTATAAGCCAAGAGAAATAAGATTCAATAGAGCTTTTTCCTACACTGCTTTCAACACTCGGAGCGAAAGTCGGCGCGTGTTCTCTTCAATGACTGAATTGTGTAGTGAATGCTACAGTGGAGAAAGTGCGCTGATGTCGCCATGGCAAACTGGATGGCTCTGCCGGTTACGTGCAGTTGTCTCAATCGTGCGACTGGGTTCGCGATTTCCTTACAGCCAGGTCACCGTTGGTAGTAATTATCGGAAAGTCACCGAATAAAACAAAAGTAATCTGTGGCGTTCTGCAAGGAAGTGTTATAGGCCTTCTGCTGCTCCTAATCTATGAACTATTTAGGAGACAATCTTAGCAACCGTCTTAGATTGTTTGTAGATGATGCTGTCATTTACCGTCTTATCAAGTCATCCGATGATCAAAACAAACTGTAAAACGTTTTAGACACGATATTTTTATGGTGAAAAAAGTGACATTTGACACTAAATAAAGAAAAGTATGACGTCATTCACATGAATACTAGGAGGAATCCACTAAATTTCGGTTGCAGCATAAAACTCACAAATCTTCAAATATTCAACTAAATATTTAACGATTACAGCTATGAATAATTTGAATAGGAATGGTGAAATAGTAATCATGGAAACACAGTAATCATGGAGATGCGTATGTAGATGTAGAAACCTCGTCAAACACTGCACGTGACGCAAAAAATGACGATAGAGCAAAAATGAAGATAAAACGCGTGACGGCGAAGGCAAATCAGAACAAGAGAATGTGTCCCCGACGCAAGCTCCTGCAAGGTCGCGATCGAATATCTCGATCAGCGGAAAAGCACCGTCGCTAGAGAGAGCTGCTTTGGCAGCAAAATCGATATCGACTATTGCAGCTTGTAACTGCGGATAGACAGACCCCATGCAGGCAATAACTCTGCAAGTCAACGCTGAGCGACAACAGGCAGTGATCGAACACAATGAGAAACGTTGGGCTGAATAATTCAAACACGGTAGGAAAGAGAAAAACACTTTGTGACTCGAGAGAAATCACAAAGGGTACAACTTTGGGCCCACTCGTACTCCTTATGTATGTGAATTGCCACCGAATTAACTTTTATGAAGCAGATTGGTATTTCTTGGAGAAGATGGTAACGCTATACTTAATCATATTAGGGAGAAGGTAGCTAAAGAACATCTTGTTATTCAAACAATTATTAAATTATCCTGCTGTTGATACTACCCTATACTCATCTGACCAGAAATTCTTGCCTTTTTTCCATTTCACTTCACTGACCCCCACTATATCTAGACTGGGTCTTACCATTTGGTTTTTCAGATTTCCCTACCACTTTCAAACTTCTGACATTCCACTCCCGATTCGTACAACGTTATCTTTTCGCTGTTTATCCAATCTTTTTCTTATGGTCACCTCGCTCTTGGCAGTCCCCTCCAGGAGATCCGATTGGGGAACTAGTCTGAAATCTGTTGCCGACGGAGAGATCGTCATGATCCTTTTCAGTTACAGGCCGCATGTCCTGTGGATACACATTATGTGTCTTTAATCAAGTGGTTTCCATTGCCTTCTGCATGCTCATGCCGCTCATCATCACTGATTTTCGGCCTTTAGGGAAAGTTTCCAACCCCAAGAGCTAGAGAGTGGCTTTGGCTCTGAGCACTATGGGACTTAACTTCTGAGGTCATCAGTCCCCTAGAATTTAGAACTACTTAAACCTAACTAATGTAAGAACATCACACACATCCATGGCCGAGACAGGATTCGAACCTGCGATCGTAGCGGTCGCCTGGCTCCAGACTGTAGCGCCTAGAACCGCACGGCCATTCCGGCCGGCAGGAAGAGAGTGCCCGGAACCTCTATCGGCTCTTCCGCCCTCTTTGACAAGGCAGTTCGCTGAATGAGGGTGACCTCTTATACCTGAAGTTTTCGGCTCTCCGCAGTTGATGATTTTATTCTAAATTTAAGTGGTGGTGGATTGTGAACCCTGGACGAAGGACGTTTTGATTACTTCTCAAATATGCTACACCTACACCACAGGAATATACGTGTTTGTATTGAGAAGGTTGCCATTATAATCTGCAAATGGTTCAAATGGCTCTGAGCACTATGGGACTTAACTTCTGAAGTCAACAGTCCCCTAGAACTTAGAACTACTTAAACCTAACTAACCTAAGGACATCACACTCATCCATACCCGAGGCAGGATTCGAACCTGCGACCGTAGCGGTAGCGCGGTTCCGGACTGTAGCGCCTAGAAGCGCTCGGCCACCCGGGCCGGCTTATAATCTGCAGTGATTGGAGGTACGAGGGGCGTTAAATAAGTAATGCAACAATGTTTTTTGCCCAGACAGTTTCAACTTAAAAAGTCGGACTCTATTGTGGGACAACGTGGAATACCACTCTTCAGCCCCTTTAGTTTCACGAAGTTCCTATACGTGGATGTTCCTATAGGTGGCGACGCTTTAAGTAGCCTTCAAAGTGTCGTCTCTAACGGACGATCTTTCCAAGCAGGGTGCTGTCATTGAGTTTCTTTTTGCGGAGAACCAGAGCATGGCAGATATTGATAGGCGTTTGTCTACGGAGACCTGGCAGTGAACAAAAGCACGGTGAGTCGTTGGGCGTGGCGTCTGTCATCACCCAAGCAAGATCGCATAAAGCTGTCACATATCTCGCCTGCCAGTCGGCCGCTACAGCTGTGACTCCTGCAATGCTGGAACGTGCGGACACTAATTCGAAGTGATCAATGGGTCACATGGAGGCACCTCGCTGGACGTCTCTGTTGGGAGTGCGGACGCACTCGTCCATCAGTTAGGGCACTCAAAGGTGTGTGCCCGCTAGGTTCCTCGCCTAAGAGAAGACCAGAAAGATTACCAAAGGACTATTTGCGCGGAATTGCTTGCGCGTTACGAGGCTGGTCGTGACAGTGACACCGACACATACGATGGAACACGGGTTTGTCACTTCCAAACGGAACGAAATGGCAATCTGTGTAGTGGCGATACACCTCCTCCGAAGAAAAAAGTTCCAAACCGAACCCTCAGACGGTAAAGTCATGTTCTGGGACCCTGAAGCAGTTATTCTGTTTCTTATCCTCCCTCGTGGTGGAACGATCAACTTCGAAGTGTATTGTACTACCCTCAGGAAATAGAAGAAATGACTACAGTGTGTTCGTCGAAACAAAAATGGAAACGAACTTGTCCTTCTCCATGACAACGCAATATCTCACACTAGTCCGCGCGCCAGAGAGGCTCTCTCAAAACGCTTGACTGTTCTTCCTCATTCACTCTACAGCACAGGTCTCGCGTCTTCCGGTTTGAATCATTTTGGCATAATGAGAGATGCACTCCGTGAGAAGCTGTGCTTGGATGATGGGGAGGTTATTGATGCAGCAAGACGTTGGCTCCGATGTCGACCAGTAGAGTGGTACCATGCGGGCAGAAGGGTCCTCCCGTAGAGTGGCGCAAGGCCATCGCATTGAACAAAGATTTTGTTGAAAAGTAGAGTTTTGTAGCCTAAAGAGTAGATAATAATATGATACATTGTAAACCTGAATAAATTTAATCTGCTTTCAGACAAAAATATGTTGCATTAGGTACTGAACGTTCTATACATGAAACATTGGCAAGGATGAAAATGACTCTGAACAGTAGTTTGAATGCTAATACCTTACATGCAATCAGCTTAAGAGAAAGAAGTGCGGCTCAAAAGAAAAGCATACACCCAACAGGTGACCGGTTTCACTCATCTTTCGCATGACTGCAGTACTCTCTTCAGTGTAGCAAGTACAGCTACAGTATGATACACCCCTGCAGCGTTTCCGACAAATCGAAGTTATAATTTTCACGGGCCTTTTCAGTATGGTACGTGTCAGCCGTATCCATCGAGCAGTAGCATTAGTGTTGCAGGCTAGCGGGACGTGCAAACACAATTCTAGGTGAGCACAAATCGTTCGTATATATATTATTAAACGGCTAATCCAGGTCTCATTTGCAGGGCTCCTTTCTAAAGGCTTCTAAGAGCAACAAAAGTTTGGTTTGTTGCATTTCATACTCTTATTTAAAAATTTAAAATTCTGTCATAATCAAATTATTAAGAGATACAGGCTTTCGTTAAAGACTTAACACAGTCAGTCAAGTATGAAAGTTGAAAACTGCATCTATGTTTTGAAATAGCGTAACCTTCAGCGCGCAAATCACCCAAACTGTATTCATCAATTGTTTGAGAATGAGAGTACTTAGCTTCCAACAAAACTTTACACATAATTTCAAACCGTTATCAAACATTTTTTCTCACTCACGCTCCTCACAAATGATCAAAGGGAAAAAAGTTCATATCGTACTGTATTTTCGCTGTACCTGAGGTAAAACTACAGCATCATGCATGACGTTTTAATTTATTACATTTTTACTATTAACTCTATTTGCAAAACGTTTCTCGGATATTTGCACTTATACCACAGAATGCACCTGCAAAATTATATTTTATTTAGTTTTTTATTTCCGTTTATTTACACACTTCAAAAACAGTTTGGCATCACCCCGGTTCCCAAAACTCCTGAAGACACAAGTTGACTTTGGATATCACATCATAGACACAGTCCCTGTGACAGTCAGAGATGTTACTAAACCCGTCCAAAGATGTAAACAACCATGCCGGAGTAGCGCCTATTAGACGGAGGGGGTCTGACAGCCGATCAGTTCCAGTCATTAAGTCATTCCACCAAAACGAGGTACATGGCTCGTGTTGTCTGTAGTTCAGTCATGCCTAGACCGTTAATACCGCGGTTCAATCGCGTCCGCATTGTTACTCTGTACCAGGAAGGGCTCTCAACAAGAGAAGTGTCCAGTTGTCTCGGAGTGAACCAAAGTGATGTTGTTCGGACATGCAGGAGATACAGAGAGGCAGACCGCCCAAGGGCTACTACTGCAGTGGATAATCGCTACCTACGAAATCTGGCTCGGAGGAACCCTGACAGCAACGCCACCAAGTTGAATAATGCTTTTCGTGCAGCCACAGAACGTCGTCTTATGACTCAAACTGTGCGCAATCAGCTGCATGATGAGCAGCTTCTCTCCCGACGTCCATGGCGAGGTCCATCTTTGCAACCACGAACCCAGCAGCGAGGTACAGATGGGCCGCACATCATGTGGAATGGACCGCTAAGGATTGGCATCACGTTCTCTTCACCGATGACTGTCGCACATGCCTTCAACCAGACAACCGTTGGAGACGTGTTTGGAGGGAACCCGATCAGACTGAACGCCTTAGACACACTGTCAAGCGAGTTCAGCAAGGTGGAGGTTTCCTGCTGTTTTGTGGTGGCGTTATGTAGGGCCGACGTACGCCGCTGTGGTCATGGAAGGCGCCGTAACGGCTGTACGATACGTGAATGCCATCCTCCGACCGATAGTACAACCCCTTTGGCAACATAAGGACGACAAGACGCACCCCCATTGTGCACATCTTGTGAATGACTTCCTTCAGGATAACGACATCGCTCGACTTGAGTGGCCAGCATATTCTCCAGACATCAACCCTTTCGAACATGCCTGGGATAGGTTGAAAAGGGCTGTTCCTGAATGACGTGACCCACCAACCACTCTGAGAGATCTACGCCGAATCAGCGTTGAGGAGTGGGACAATCTGGACCAACTGTCCCATGATGAACTTCTGGATAGTATGCCACTACGAATACAGGCATGCATCAACGCAAGAGGACTTGCTATTGGGTATTAGAGGTACCGGTGTGTACAGCAATCTGGACCACCACCTCTGGAGGTCTAGCTGTATGGTGGTACAACATACAATGTGTGATTTTCATGAGTAATAATAAGGGCGGAAATATTGTTTATGTTGATCTCTATTCCAATTCTCTGTTCAGGTTCTGGAACTCTCGGAGCCGAGGTGATGCAAAACTTTTTTTTGTTGTGTGTATTTATTTTTTGAGTCAATGCTTTGCCTGTCCCACCATGAATTTCTCTCCTGTGCCAACCTTTTCGTCTCAGAGTAGCAATCGCAACCTACTTCCTCAATTATTAGCTGGATGTATTCAAATCCCTGTCTTCCTCTACAGTTTTTATCCTCTACATTTCCCTCTAGTACCATGGAAGTTATTCCGTGTTGTCTTAACAGATGTCCTACCACCCTGTCCCTTTTCCTTGTCAGTCTTTTCCTTGTATTCCTTTCCTCCACGATTCTGCGGAGAACCTATTCATTCAGTCCACCTTGTCAGCAACTTGGATGCATGAGCTGTTAATCTGATAGTACGATAATTCTTTCACTTGTCAGCCATTACTACCTTCAGAATTGTGTGGATGATGTTTTCCCGAAAATCAGATAGTATATCGCCAGTCTCATACATTCTACGCACTAATGTGTGTAGTCATTTTTTTGCCACTTCCCCCAATGATTTTAGAAATTCTAATGGAATATTATCTACCCCTTCTGCCTTATTTGATCTTTCTAATGTTGCATTCACTATCTCTTTCCTATCGACTCCTGTTTTACAAATCCTCCCTCCCCTCACCCACATGGAGGCCGTCTATGTACTCTTTCCACGTATCCGCTCTCTCCTCTGAATGAAACAGTGCGCTGTTAGTGTTACCGTTTTGCTTTTAATTTCACTGAAGATTGCTTCCATTGTTCTGCATGCTGAGTCAGTCCTTCCGTCGATCAGTTCCTGTTCGATTTGTGTTTTTCATGCAATAATTTCGCCTTAGTGTCCCACCACATCCTATTTATTTTGTTCCTAAGTCATTGGTATTTCTGCCTTCCCCCGTTTCCCTGAATATTTTTGTACTTCCTTCTTTCGTCACCTAACTAAATATTTCGTCCGTTACCCATTGTTTCTTCGCAGTTATCTTCCTTGCGTCTATTTTTTCCTTACAAATACTCTGATTGCTCTTTTTAGAGATGTCTATCCTTTTCCAACTGAACTGCCACTGAGCTATTCATTATCGCAATATCTATAGCCTCAGAGAACTTCAAGCATATGTCTTCATTCCCTAGTACTTCTGTATCCCAATTCTTTACGCTTTGGTTGTTCCTTTCTTAAACTTCAGCGGGAACAGTGAGACAAATATAATCAGCTCACCAAATTCGTAGACCCTTTCGTTATTTATCCAGTCTTTTTCTCATGGTCATCCCCAACTTGAGTCCCCTTCCAGAGGTCTCCAGAATCTTTTGTCAATTGAGAAATCATCATGACACTTTTTCAACTATATGCCAGATGTCCTATCAATACACATTATGTGTCTATAACTCAAACGTTTAACGAAGGCGATGTTGGCCTGATGTATTCGACGATGCCCTTTGGCTACACTGTTTAAAGAATCCTTCTAAGAAATACCAAATTATGATCAACCTGAAGATACCTAAATAAGGTGAAACGCGTAGTTGAAAAATAAAAAACTAAAATTGCAACCAAGACTGCTTTTAACCAATTCTTAAATTTTGTTACTCGTGGTAGACTCATTGTGTCAACGTTGAAGGCCCCACCTTCTTGAAGATCTCCCCAACTTCTCGAAGATCTCATGTTATGTATTGAGTTTCCCTTTTTGTTGAGTCGCATGCCATCTCGTGGAGGTCGTTCGTTCCACACTTGTGTTTAGCGCCGGAAACCAAACATGTTCTCCGCAGCCAACGTGACATCATCAGCATAGAGAAGTGACCACAGTGGTCATATGTGCAGGTCTGATGTGACGGTGTCCATCACAAGCAAGAACAGTAGTGGTGATAAAGCTGAGACTTGGTGGACTTCTTCTGTCATGCGAAACCATTGGATGTTCCTGCAGCCGCTTAGACGTAGCTCCTCTTTTCAACGTACAGAAGCCATATCCTTTTAACGACGTACTCCGGAATGCCATGATCTGGAAGTGTTAGACAGGTTAGGCCATGCAGTACCTGATCGGAAGCGTTTTCGAAGTCTAGAAATGCGAGGTGCAGTGGTTTGCGTTATTTTTCAACCAGCAGCCGTAATACTGATGAACAGTTTGTTAAGGGACTGACAAATAGTTTTCACGTGACACATGTGCCATGTTTTATATTTTCAGTATAGCAGTAAACGACGTTTCCTGCTACACTACACTTTTTAGGTCTTTCTTTTATGAGATTTCATTTTTCCTGCACATTCTTTTCTGAACAGTATGGGAACCTTACGAGATAGGTTTGACAGAGGACATTGAAAAACTTAAAGAAGATGAGCTCGTTTTGTATTATCGCGAAATACGAGAGAGAGTCTCACCGTTGTGGTAAGTAAGCTGGGATAGCAATTGTTAAAACAAAGCCGTTTTTCGTAGTCGGAGACATCTTTTCACTAACTTTCTCCTCCATATGCGAAGATATTTTGTTCAGTCGCACCTTCATAGAGAGAAATGACCAATATGTTAAAGTAAGAGAAATCACACATTTAGATACAAGAGTTGGTTTTTCGCCACATACTATTCGAGAAAAGGTAAGACGAGAAACAATCTGAAAGTCGTTCTATGTACGCTATACCTAGCACTTAAGTGTGAATTGCAGTGTAGTCACATAGACATAGACTGTAATGTATACCCTTAAAAGCGAATGTACGAAAAAGAAATGCTTGTATTTAATTTTTCCGATGGCTAATTGTTCAGAAGTGGGATACATCGCAGCGACCGAGAGTGCAATGAAAGAATGTGATCATTAGATTATCAAGGTTAATTATTTCCGATGCACCATGCTGGGCCAAAATGGCTCTTGTACTCATCTTTCAATGCAACTGTTTCGGTAATTAATGTGCCTTATTGTAATGACAAATTTGTCATGTCAATCTTCGTAGCCTTTTGTTGTAATGTTAAAGTCGATCAAGTGGTGACTAAGCTTGTTATTTGAAAAGATATTCCATTGTGGAATTCATCATTTCAGTAGACATTTCATTGTGGAATTAATCTAGTTTATTTGAGATCTCGCTTTTCACTCTGCAGAGTTGTTGACATTTTCTTTATCACATCTACTAAACTGCTAAGCATTGTATTATGTTACTGGTAGTTGGACAAAACATAAGATTAATTGTTTCGCTTTCAGCACGACACCATTATAGCCGCATCAGCGAATACGCTCCCATTGGCATCTCACGTAACATTTCTGGTTCTATTTTGGACAATTTCCCGCTTTTTAACATAAAATAACTGGAATGAAGTATGTGAAATTACGTAATCCAAATCAGTATCAACACACTAATGATTAACGTTGTTGAACAAAAATGTTTTGGAAACCGACTTTACTGAGATGAAACATCGCAGCAGCAATATGAAGTCAGCCATTCTGTATAAACAAGATACTCACTGCTGTCAAAGTGAACTTCTAAGTCACGACACCTCATATTCTACTAACTGAATGCTAAGCAATGTATAATGATTATCTGTTTAAATACCTTTCATGGTAAGAAGATTGCATAGTTTGGATTACAGTAATACCTTGACTTACGCTACCCCATTTTATGCGAATCCGGAGTTACGTCCTCCGTCCAATTGAGCACCAAGCGTCTATATTCCTTCACTCTGCCCACACAGTTTTTGGCTTTTGACAGGTTCGGATGCGTTTCGTGCGGAATCGTTTTATCCACGAAGCAGGTGGATTCATTGATAGATTCTAACTATGTCATTCAGACGAAGCAGAACTCATTCACTTGCATCAAACAAGAAAATAAGGTCATTTTCTACGGAATGCGTTATTAAAGACATCGATGCAAAAATTAAAATATGTGAATTGATAAAGAAGTTTGATCTACCGGAATCAACACTCAGGACAATTACAAAAGGTAGAAAACATTTTCGAAGCTGTGAAGAATGCTCCGTCTTTGAATTCAAATATCATTCGTAAACGTCATGGTATTATCGCTGAGATGGAAACAATGTTAAAATTACGGAGTGATATTCAAGTACGAGTGAAAAATTGTCCTGTTGATCAAAACGCGGGGTACTCTCAAGATAACCTTATTTTTGAGAGTTGTAGTAGTATCGATTGGTTTAGCCAATTGAAAAGTTGTTGTAATTGAGATAGCATCTCAGCAAGTGGAAAGGCGGCAAGGGCTGACAAAGAGACTGGGTCGACCTGTACAGAGAAACTCAAGCCAATCTTAGAAGGTGGCTATACCACCCAAACCACATACAGCGTCGATGAAACTGATCTGTTCTGGAAGATCATGTCTAGAAGAACTTTTAATGCGCGTGAAGAGAAAACCTATCCAGATATTTTAAAGCCGCGAAAGATCGACTGACGGCGATGGCTGCTGAAAATGCAGCTGGGAACGGAAACTTTAAATCTCTCTTAGACTGTCGCTCAGAAAATCCAAGAGCTTTAAAAAGATGGGTTGCCAGTGGTTCTGAAGTCGAATGCTTAAGTTTAGGTGACAGCTTCCCTTTTCGATGACTGCTTTGGTCATTACTTCATACCTGAAGTCCAACGTTGTTCTCAATTAAAACAAATCCCATTTAAAGTGATGCTATTAATCGACAACCCATCAGGTCATCCTAGTGTTACTCTAATTAATTTATTACCGCGTGTGAAAGTTGTATTCTTGCCACCGAATATAACGAGTTTGCTTCAGGCGATGGACCAGGGAGTCATCACAACATTTAAAGCTTACTACACGAGACGACCGTTTGCGCGTGTACGTGACACTATGAGACAAAACAATGAGCTCTCTGTTAATTAAATTGCACAAAAAGCTTTAAATGGGGTCTGGAGCCCAGGTAAAATCACCACCAGATCCTGATCAAATTTCTAAGATGCTTAAAAAAGTGGTCGACCTATCCAGACAATTAAATTTAGAGATGGGTGGTGATGATATTCAAGAATTGTTGGACTCACACAGTTAGGAGCTGACAATTGATGAGCTTATGGAGATTCGTGAGCAAGAGCAAAACGTTGAATAGCCTGATTATTTAGACCCAAGTCAACCAAAACATCAAATGATGGTTGCAAACTTGACCAAAGGCATCAATTCAATTGAAAAAGGGCTAAAAATTTTGCAGAACATAGACTGCAACGAAATTCACATTTCTGCTACAAAACAGGGAATAAAACATTTATTAGCGTGCTAGGAGGGAAGTTTGCGTGAGAAGAAAAAAATATTTGACTCGTCAGATAACATTGCTAGATTTTATGAAGCCTTATACGCCATAATAACTTAGATACATTGATGCAATGCATAATACTGTACTGTAATATAATTTCCTTTATTGTTGAACATTTTAGCAAACATTTTACTTCTAAACTGCTTTGTTTTCTTTAGTCTCTGCTCCCAATTTAAAGTAAATTGTATTTATTTATATGCAAAATTGGACCCCAAATCTTACATGGTTATAGCTTGGTCCCACTTACCACTTTTGTGCAGCTTATTACTGTACTTGTTAGCATTATTCGCAAAGCATCCCAAATACCTGTTGGTAAAGTAATTTCACATCTGAGTGAATAGAACTACATATTTATCCCCATGTACCAATAACGAGTCAAGAGAACCCTTTGAGTATGGTAATTGAATGGCTCCTCCAAACTCTGTTGCAGGTTTTCTCTTAGCCAATCAAGAGAGGGTTGTAATAAATTAATGCATATAGTAAGGTCAGCGGTATGATTATTATGAGGTTCTTCGTAACTCACATTGTTGTGAAACTTCCTGGCAGATTAAAACTGTGTGCCCGACCGAGACTCGAACTCGGGACCTTTGCCTTTCGCGGGCAAGTGCTCTACCATCTGAGCTACCGAAGCACGACTCACGCCCGGTACTCACAGCTTTACTTCTGCCAGTACCTTGTCTCCTACCTTCCAAACTTTACAGAAGCTCTCCTGCGAACCTTGCAGAACTAGCACTCCTAGCTGTGAGTACCGGGCGTGAGTCGTGCTTCGGTAGCTCAGATGGTAGAGCACTTGCCCGCGAAAGGCAAAGGTCCCGAGTTCGAGTCTCGGTCGGGCACACAGTTTTAATCTGCCAGGAAGTTTCATATCAGCGCACACTCCGCTGCAGAGTGAAAATCTCATTCTGGTCACATTGTTGTACTGAAAGTCTGAGTGACTGATTTTGGATTATCGTCTGTTTTAAAACAAAGTAAGGAGTATACCTCCCTCTTGTGACTTCCTTCTCTCACATCTTGCAGAATGTAAGCACGCCATTTTCTTCTTCTCTGTAATATTTCATTAATTATAGTAGTAATTAACCTGAGCTGTATTTTTATTTATTTGAAAATGGACCACTGTCCTTTCCTAATGAAATGTAAACCCTGTTCATAATTCAGTTTTTAATAACTTTGGGAAGCGATTGGTTTGGTGACGTGTCGATTAACTGCCATCTGCACGCCATTGTATGCCCATTTGCATTTTCAAAAGTCGAGCCTTGTAATCTAAATTTCTTGTCACGAAGTCCGATTACTGTTTTTCTTCGTGTAATGCACATTATTCTGTTGCATTATACAGCATATTATCATGGTCCGTATACAGCAAGCTTCTCTGCTCCCCAACTCAGCGTCTGTCTACAAAGGAAAAAATGATTCCAGCAGGTAACAGAACCATTTTAGTTCAAATAGTTCAAATGGCTCTGAGCACTATGCGACTTAACTTCTGAGATCATCAGTCGCCTAGAACTTAGAGCTAATTAAACCTAACTAACCTAAGGACATCACACACATCCATGCACGAGGCAGGATTCGAACCTGTGACCGTAGCGGTCGCTCGGTTCCAGACTGTAGCGCCTAGAACCGCGCGGTCACTCCGGCCGGCGCCATTTTAGTCCAGTATAATGCTTCAGAATACTGAACCTTGAATCTAATGATTATAATCCTGTTGTGGTCACTGTGGTGTAATCCACTTCCGATTAACTAGCTTTTGGAACAGTTATGCACGGGTATTTCATTCCATCCATTCTTTTTTAAAGAGATACATACATGACAAGACGCAGGCTCTGAGTAACTATACTTGTCAAACTACAGGTGGTACCGTAAGTTAATATGATCGTTTACGGACGCGTTAGCTGTGGCTCGCAAGTGACGCGAGGTATGTATTTGTGCAAAGACTTCAGCTGTCGAACTGCACTGCCGTTCGCGACGGGGCATACACCACTCCAGCGCCGACAGTTTGGGTACGGACTATTTTGTGCGCACTGTACTAGAGCAGCCCTTAGTACATATAAGTACGTACTACAGTCCTGCAAAAGATGAGCCAAATCTGTGCCCCATTGGGTGTACTTTTACCTTGTCAGACACCACAACGTGGCACTGGGTCAAAATGCTAAATGGTCAGCGAGGCGGCTGTGAGTGGCTCGTCGGTTTACAGAGAGCCGCACGCAAATGTTGGCGGCTTTGTGTCAAATAAGGCAGCACAATGTGATGGTGCCGCCCTTGTCCGCAGCTACTCGACATCCCACCAGCGTTCATCCCTCCCTCACACTTCAGCTGCATCCAGCGTCCGCCGCTCGTTTAACCGTAAGCCTGCCGTTGGGCATCTACTGTTGCGTATATTCGAGCCAACCCCCCTCCCCCTCTCCTCGTAGTTGTGTCGGCCGTTACGCAACTTCCACACATCTGACGCTCGAATGAACTCGCCATTTTTCCATCTCATTACACAGATTGTAAAACGGACAGTGTGGTCCTCGAATAAATGGGAAACGAGTGCGTTGACCCAGCTTTCTAGTGTCCTCGTACAGTGGAAGGACTGCGAGGGGTCGCTGGTCCAGCTCTCGCATCGAGAGTGGATGTCAATTGTACGTTTACCCACCAATGTGTGCGTGCGTGCGTGCGTGTGTGTGTGTGTGTGTGTGTGTGTGTGTGTGTGTGTGTGTTCACTCAGGAAGCACTGTACTGCATGTCTCTTTGTTGGCTGTTAATCTTCGTTTCGCACTGTAGGGCTAGATTCAGAAGCTAAACTAATTTTATCCATATTTTGCACCAGTGGACGTGATCGTATTCAGTACACAGAACTCTTGAATAAAAGCACCTTCAGTCACAATTTTTTGTGTTTCATTCAATTCTTTTCAGCAAAAATATAAAATTCACAGTAGAGATGAAGACAAGAATAGCATTAATTTACTGGCTCCTGGAATCACCAACCCACAAAAAAAAAACATAAATTCAGCATACACATATATAAAAATTGACAGTTCATAATGCCATCCACTGCACACAAACGTGCTGCATTTAGGTCCATGGTACACAGAGCACACGCCTTCAGACAGAATGGAACACAATAAGAAGTATTGCCATAAACAATGGCTGCACAGCCAAAACTATTGATTATTTGACACAAAAATACACAATATTAAGACAGCAAATTGGCACATTAAGAAAGAAGAGAAAATGTCTGCCAGCATCCCTTTACTTACGCCCCATATCACAAAAAGGGGTAACCTATTGAAAAAAAACTTGTAACAAACAGGCAGAAATTTGCAGGCACACATAAATGCTTTCAGACTCAGTTACTGCACAGCATTTGCCAGGATCTAAACACATTATTTACAGGATAGAAAAAATTGAGAGTACTACAAAAGGAAGCTAATGGCAAGACCATAAATCTATTAAAACCTTCGACCATAAATATAATAGACTGGCCCTGACGTCATTTTCGTGGCTCCAACATCTCTGGACTGAAGTCACGTGAATGTTGGCAAAACATGGTTGTTTCGTGTTGCGCTTATGGCTGTACTCAGCGTTTTGTCGGGGAAATGGCATTACATTTCACGTGTAAGTGTGTCTAAGATAGCGCAGATGCGTTTATTGAAATCTGCTGAAGTGACTTTTATATGTTTTTTACACTTGAAATAGAGTATCACGTAAATTAAAGTGTTGAAAGTGATGCCTATAAACTCAGACTCATATTACATTTTGGAAAGTATCTGTGATGATTCGGTTACAGAAGTAAGTATAACTGTTTCTCATTCCTACTCATAGGTTCTGTAAGGATGAAAACCGAAGGCAGCTTTGGATACAGGCCTTGAAACGGAAAAACTTTAAGCCGTTTGCACATACGTGCCTTTGCTCGAAGCACTTCGAGGAAAAGTGTTTTGATAGGTTAGTTATTATTTACAATGTATATCTATAATTTGTATTTACAGTGTCTGTCATTTTTAAACCTAGGCTCCAAAATTATTTTCTGAAACTGCAAAGTCTCACCTTTCATCTAAAATATCATTTTTTTTAAAACTAATAGTTTAAACTTTTGTAAAAATAGTGGGAACTGAACCTTTGAAGTGCACCTAAAATTGATACTCTAAAATGGACCTGCTCCTAAACTAAACAATTTTGACACCTATAATTGACATAATTCCCATAGCCCATTTTCTTTTATAAGTGACTAAAGCTCGAAACGTGGCGAATACAATGTTTAAAGTTTTGACACGAGCCCACTCTTACTGTTTAAAAGAATTTTAACGACATTTTACTATAATTGATAGTTTATAGTAATTTCGTCCCACTGCCTACCAGAGTGGCGTTCGATGTATTTGTTAGATTTTATAAATGGTACTTTGAACAAATCCAGGTCAAATGTAGTTCTGGCATAATTTTTCACAAATAAGAAAGTAGTTTTTGTTGGAAGCGTTTGGCAGTCAATTGAGAAATGTGGGGAAAATCCGATACAAACATAGGATGGCAGACCGGTGATTTGAAATCCCGCCACGTTTTGCCAACAGTCACGTGGTTTATGTTGGAGCCACACCAGCCGTATAGCTTCTGCACAGCAAGGCCAGTCTACTAGTATCTATGGTCGAATATTAAAACTCAGGTTTTCATATGTTTTCTGCGACTGTAAATATTTCGCCTCTGCTGTACTGGGACAAAGATGCATGAGCGCGTTGCACAAGAAGTGGATAAGATCTTTGAGTCTGTTTTTCATGTAATCTGTGGTGCGCTTTGTCGCCAGTCAGTTATGCAGGAACTATAGGTATAAGAGTTGTAAATTGTTGTAGCTGTATTGGGAAAGTCCAGAGCTCCAACCGGTAATAGAAAGCACTGATGCTCAAATCATTGTAGGCACGAAAAGCTGGTTAAGTCAGAGATAAGTTCAGGCGAAATTTTTGCGAAGGAGCTATCCGTGTTCAGAAATGATAGGCTAAATGCAGTTGGCGGTGGAGTCTTTCTTGTTGTTAGAAGTAGTTTATCTTGTAGCAAAGTTGAAGTACATAATTTCTGTGAGGCGCCCGCCTAGACAGTGCGACACGGAATTATGTTGGTCCTACGCTCCAATGCGTTTATTTGACGTGGCTGTGAGCCCTCATGACTGGCTAGCCCGACTCCACACTTATTTAGTGGCACCTGAAGACGAAGCTTTAGGCTTTGAAACCGGTCGTGCAATAACGAATTACTGGCAACTGAAGCGAATTTTTTATTCTATCAATCTCTCTTCTTTGTTGCTGCCCGCTTCTGGGGCAAGCCAGCCTGCACTCTGCACACATCCCGGTGCAATGTTCCACTTAAAATAAATCACAAGCAGTTTCGTTTTTCAGCGTCGCTATTTTTCCCTACTCAGAGAAACAAACTCACATTTTCTCGTAGTTTCGCTGGTCTTTCCGCTTCTCGGCGAGTTATCACTTTCTATCCCATCCTGTAACGTTCTATCGACTTCCTCTTTTTCCTACCCTTTTTGTCTTGCACTATTACCCACAGTTTAAACCTATCTGTTTGTAATTTCACTACCGTTTCGAAGTGTTGGTTTGCAGCGCAGTTATAAAACCTCTTATAATATATGTATCTTAATAAATGCAATGCAAAATGTATTAAGAATGTCTGGTTCCGTGTAAGAGGGGACCATATTGCCATAAACTTGCCAGGCTAAATAGACATAAATAAAAGCACATGCTGATATCGACATAAGCCACTTCGGTGCTACGGTCTGAAAGTCTGCGCAAATTGAGATATCTTCGTCATTAGTATTTTTTCCGCATTCTTTGATAAGCAGAGATTTGCTGCATATATTTGGTAGACAAAAAATTTTGATAGCACCAGAAGGCAGCTGACAGGAATTAATTGAATGGTTCAACTAGTTGTCCTCTTAGCTGTATTTAACTGCACAATAATCTGCTCAAAATCGAGCCTTTCAAGCTACATTGGTGAACAGTGCTCTGCAGCTGAGGAGACAAAAGCAGTGGAAAAGAAAGTTAGTCCCGTGTATACGTTCAATAAAAATTTTCCACAGGCTCCTCGAAGAGCTTAACTTGCAGGCTATACAAGTGGATGATACATTCTATTTTTAATTCTAAAGCGATTCCCAATTGATTTGGGATTCATTGTGATTCATTGCCAGCTATCGAGGAAGAGCATTGGTTAACAGTCGGAAGGAGTTGCGGTCAAATTCTCCTCGGGTGAACCAGAACCCGCTTTAAAACTTCCGTAAACCGGTGGGTTTTGTAAAATTGTTGTTTAAAATGTCGATCAAACGACTCGTTTGTTGTCCTGATTTCAAAAATGGTTCAAATGGTTCTGAGCATTATGGGAATTACTGCTGAGGTCATCAGTCCCCTAGAACTCAGAACTACTTAAACCTAACTAACCTAAGGACATCACACACATCCATGCCCGAGGCAGGATTCGAACCTGTGACCGTAGCGGTCGCGCGGTTCCAGGCTGAAGCGCCTAGAACCGTTCGGCCACACCGGCCGGCGTTCTGATTTCATCTGTTGGTATACCGACCGGCATAGTAGTGGTAAATATAGAATCTTCATTTACATAGTTTTCAAGCAGACAACCTAAAAAAATTAACTTAATTTGATTGGGAGCAATATTAGATACAACTCTACGAGCGCATCCCAAACTATGCTTGGAGGTAAAAATCTTAAACCAAATATATATTTCAGAAACTTTCCATCTTATGACTGAGGATCGGTATACTTGTAACGAAGTCAAAATTCGATTATCTTTCGATACCATTCCTGAACTAAGTGAAAACAGCACTGCTCCTGCCTCGGGCATGGATGTGTGTGATGTCCTTAGGTTAGTTAGGTTTAAGTAGTTCTAAGTTCTAGGGGACTGATGACCTCAGATGTTAAGTCCCATAGTGCTCAGAGCCATTTGAAACATTTGAAAACAGCAGACTTTAATGTAAACAATAAGAAACAGGTTCTGGCTCGCCACTGAACTGCAACTTCAAAACCTAAGATTAATGTTTCAGGCATATCGAAATAATCAGCGACTAGTTGCAATAAAAGAAATTTAATTTCTTCATCGGTTTCAGGCACTTAGTGCCCTTCTTCAGAAGGTTATAACTGTCGCATTAGTTGCGAGTGTCAAATATAAGATGGATTCAAATAATGCTATGGTTATAATCTTCTAAGAACAGTACTAAGTTCCGGAAACCGGTTAAGGAATTAAAGTTCGTTTATTGCAGCTGCTTACTGATTATTTCGATATGTACAACTACAGTTGCTGAAGGTGGGTAACATACTGAATCTTTCTGGGTTAAAATTTTTAGTGCACAGACTACGAATACCGTTCCACTTGCAGTCGTACGCCGATACAGCTTTTTGATAACATTAAACAAATAGCAACTTGGACCTACTCGATGGTAGTTTGTGTAGTCATACGAAACGTGTGAAGCTGATGAAAATATTATGGTGAAACGTAAAATGTCCCATCAGATAACAAAATACGCATATTACTACACAGAAATGGTAGCTTTTTGTCCACAAGTGAAAAATACTATGTAGGCCTATGAGGCAGAATCTTTCTTGCCGATTTGATAAAATATGTAAACTGTTTAATGCCTCTTTTGCGAATGGGCATCTGTTTCCTTCAGTCTCTGGAGATGATAAACTAAAATTACTTTACTGGTTGTGACATCAATTCTTCACACTCTTTTCTTTTGCACTTATTCTGCGTAACATATAATTCAATAACTCTAGTGCTTTTATTTTTATGATGAGAGGCCTCTCCTGAATACACTATTTCACTCATTTCCGCAACATTCTGCAAAGTTCCGAGCCAATTCTTCGCCGTGCACTCCACGAAATGCCACCGGTCCTCATTTTACGCTGTTTTCTGTATTTCAAATTGTCCTTAATAAAACAATCCACTTCACGGATTCAAATTTTTTGTGAGGTCCATTCTTTAAAGCTTAAAGTGACAAGAGAAACATAGACGCACCGATATCACTGTCAAGACTTAGTTCCCAGTAGCGACTATTGCATCAACTCCTGACTATGTACACGGAGATACCCAACGCATCACCGAACACAGCATACAGCGTTCTACGTTGTGTAACCACATCTACAAAAACTTTTGGCTGCGGCCATAGAATCAACACACGAAGCAATAGTTATGCATGCAAGGTGGGGTAGAGTAAACGTGTATCGAATTTTCTCATTTTGAGAAGACCGAAGGAGCGATCTGTTTTACTTGTTAAAGGCATTCAACAGCCAAGATCGCATAAATATTTCTTTATTGAAAACAACTGATTTCGACAGACTTCACTCTCATTTCAGGACGTAAAAAAATATTTTGTTAGATGCTAGTGTGTACAGTGCTTTAGTGACGTAGAAGCATCTGTGAGTAACATACACATGGACATGGAGATTTGCACTAGGTACTTTATAATTTTAAATATTTTAGTTTTGACTAACCTTTTATAATATGTTGATTTTTATACACATGACAGTTTGGCATGAGATCCAACTTTAAATGGAGGCGTTTGAAAACAAAAGATTTATCAAGACATGAAGACGACAGCAAAGTCTACAAGCAGCTGCAAAAAAGAAATATTTATGCGATCTTCGCTGCCGAATGGTTTTAGCAACTAAACGCGGAGTCGCAAGACTTACGTAGTATGTAATTAGGAATTCAATTTAGCGATAGTGAAAATTTATCTTTTGCAGCAATGAAAAAATATTTTTAGCGACAATGAATTAAGTTTTGCGGAATTTCTTTTACGTTTCTGCACATTTGTCGTCTTGTCATATCACTTAACGCGACGTTCGGGACGTACTTATAAGAACGACCACGGCCTGAAGAAGAACTATTAAATACTCATTTTTTATAATTTTTATTTGTTGTCTTTTCTCTTTTCTGTAAACATTATAATAATTTTCAAACAGATTTATTGACAAAGATTTATGTAAGCTGTAGGATGGGATAACGCGGAAAAACAAAGAGCCGCTTCGCCTTCAGTTTTCTCGACGAAGAGTCGTTTTTCGTTATCTGTGAGTCGAATTGTAAAGGCGTAGAGAATGTGTTGTGTTCAAAATGCTAAATAATTATCATATAAAAACGCATCAACACTGTTTTCCACTGATGGTCCAACGAATCAACAAGCTTGGAGTCCCGTGAAGTTGTTTCCTGGAAATTTTCTTTTCAAAATCTCATATAATATTGGGCCCTGCTCTTCGATGCGACGCGGCACAATAACTAAGGTACGTGAATACACTTATCTACTTCCTTTTGTGGCCACCATATTTAATTTTGTGCTTAGGTCATCGTAAGCCGCGACCAGGAACCTGTAGCTATCTTCCTCTCACGAAGTCCGATCCAGTCTATTTCTTTAAAGATAGAATGAATGTATTTTTCCCCCAACTTATCTTTACATAGGCCACAAGGGACAGGCGGCGCGTGCCTCTGAAAGAAGTGTACGTTCGCGAGTTTCACATAGGGACACGGAATGTACGTTCTCTCTGATTCTTACAGCCAGTCGGGTGCCATATTTTAGTAACTTTTATTCCATATCTTAATCGCACCGCCGCTTTACGGCGGAATTTATTACGCGATTAGTCGGAAAACTTTCTGTTTCAAAATTGCCGCGCCGACTGCCCGAAATGTACAACAATAAACATTAGCGGAAGCAAAGGGAGAACTTACAGGTCGATCTGGAGCTCCATTCTCTTCCAATCGCAACTAGGGCTCACCCTCTAATGGCCCCAACGCCTATGTCTCCTAAAAACGTAACTCGTTCTTTTCCAATTGTATTTCTCTGCTCTGAGCGCACTAACATTCATGGTAAAAATTCACAGATCGTAAATTTATTAATACTGAGTTAAAGCAGTGCACATGATAACGGCAGGTCATGAAATACAAGAAAGGTGTTCACATTCTGTTTTGCCTCTTTTACCATCTTCTGCGCGATTGTTTAAACTCGTTTTACCAACATTTCTTTTTGCAAGAACGTAGATCAAGCCCTGAAATTTCGAAAACGTTCCTGTTGAAACGCATTTCTGTTTAACTTAATCGACAATGTGAATCGCAGCAGAGAAAGCCGTATTACAATGTAGTACCGTTAGGTATTGCGCCATTTTCATAGGTTCGAGAATATAATTACTAACACGCGCACTGAGCTAGATGAGAAAATTATAGCAGGCTGAAGGTCGCACCAGTTGGGTTCCAAACAGGTAACGATATTCGGTTTGACGTCGATGTTAATTACGAATTCTCTCAGTAGAGCTCCGTTCTTAATAACTTTTATAATTTGCTTGTTTTTAAGATTAAACACGACACGGAATTAACTATACACTTCAAGCACTAACGTTCGTCTCCGGTGAATCGTAATTTTTACTTTTAGTACTTAAATCATCGAACATCCATCATGATGTATGTTTAACTGACTCCACATACACATACTTCTCGTTATGAAGAAGAAAGTCTATGGACAACAACGGAAAGAAACACCGAACTAATTCGACTAAACTTCATTACCGTCGATTTAACTTTATTGATATTTAACTTTTAATCTATTCAGCTCAAATGATCTTGAAAGTCATTTGCTGTGTATGACAGAATTATAGAATCGTCGGTGAATGTCAATTTTTGTATTTCATCTCCGCGAACTCCTTTTATGATATTTTTTCTTGCTTGATGTACGTATTGAATAACCTGGGGGACAGGCCACAACTTCGCCTAATTTCATTATCAACTGCCGCCTTCCTTTCATGTTCTTCGGCTCTTATAACTGCAGTCTGGTTTCTGTATAAGATGTAGATAATCTTCGCCTTCCTGCAGTTTATCCCTCTTACATTCACAGTTTCAAAGAGGGCGTTCCAGAGGACACTGACAAAAGTTTTACCTGAATCCGAAAACGCAGGTTTGCCACTTTTCACAATAAGTTAAGTCTTAGTCTCAGCGTTGTCTCACGTGCTCCTGAATTTCTCCGAAACCCAAGCTATTCTTCCCCCATGTCGGCCTAAATCAGTCATTCCATTCTCTCATAGTAATTGGTATTTGTAATGTGTAACCATGGCTAATCAATGTGATGGTTTGATAACATTCACACCTGTCAGCACTTGTCTTCTTTGGTTTTGGGACTATTACATTCTCCTTGAAGTGTGCGAATATTTCACCTATCTCATACATGAAGGGCGTATTTCAATAGTGGCACAAGTCCATTACTTCCACTTTTCTGTCTATAATGGTTCTGACATTAATAGTCCAAACAAACAGAAAGAAAGGTTCATCTCTAGCAAGAAGCCATATGTTTCAATATTTCTGGTATCTCAACTGCAGATTTTTCAGTGCTCATTTAACTTTAGGACTCTGTATCTCAGAATGAACAATAGTGGACTTGTACCACTTTTGAAATAAGCTCTTCATATTCTGCAAACTACGTGGAACTGTTTCTCCGTGATTGGTTCACCTGAGGTTCTTTATAATCCTGTGGGGATTCGTTTATTCAAGACGTCTTTTTTCGATGCTTTCTATCAAAGGTTTCTCGCCATATTTCATCATCTGTCTAATTTCTATCTACTTTCTCTTCTTTCCGTAACATTATCATCAATGTTCTTTTCTTTTAATGGCCCTTACATACATTCTTGCACCATTCAGGTTTCTCTCCTTTGTGTAGTACTAGCTTGCCTTTAGATCTCTTGATGTCCACACTGCCATTTTGCTTGTCTTAAGGGTTGCTATAATTTTCCTATAAGCTACATATATCTCTCTCACAAACATGCATCTTTTGCATTTCTCCTCTAGCCACTCCTCCCATGCCATCTTGCATGTCTGCCAATCTCATCTGCTACTTATTTATGCACGATCCAGTGACATTAATGCGACCACTGCCTATGTTCGACGTCAGCGTACAATAACCACTCACAGACGGCAGGTGCCAGCACTAGCAGTGGAGGGTACATAAAGAGTGCCGGGGGACGCATAAAACATTGCAGTCGTCGTCGTAATGCGGAAACACCGTGATTTATCGGACGTCCTAAAGGGCATGATCATTGGCTGTCGGGCGAAGGGTGGAAGCATCTCCGAAATGGCTAATTTTGTAAATTGTCCACACGCCGCAGTGGTTAGAGTACACCGTCATAGTAAAATAGCGCTATCCGAAACTGGATCAGAGGGAACTGTTGTGCACCACGGGCCACAGATTACAGGAGTGAACGACGGGTGCGGAGTTGGTCGTGGGGGAATAGACGTGCAACTGTTGAGCAACTGACCGCCCAAAAGAACCAAAGAGCTACTAACAGTTGAGCGAAGGCAGTAGGCGCCTGGTTCATGCACCCATTCTGACTGCTGTTCATTGGCAACGAAAGCTGGAATTTGCGCGCTTTTGAATGGAGACAACTGGGCTTTTCAGATGAATTACATTTTACCCTCCGTCGGACAGACGTTTATGGCCCTGCAACAATGGTTGTAAGGGTCCATGCTGGAGGAGGGAGCGTTACGGTCAGGGGAATGTTTTCGTGGCAGTCCCTGGGTGATCTCGTTATTCTGGAATGCACAATGGATCAACACAAGTATGCATTTATTCTTGTGAACCATGTCCACCCCAACACGTAGTTTGTCTTTCCTCGGCACGGTAGCATCTAGCAGAAGGACAATGCAGTTTGTCAAACAGTTCGCAGTGTACGTTCGTGGCTCGAAGGTCACCAGGATGTGTTTATCGCAATCCCCTGACCACCAGACTCACCAGATTAAAACCCAATTGAGAATTCGTGGAATCACCTCGACTGGGCTGTTCAACCGAGAAATGTAGCACAGCTTTCCACTTCACTGGAGTCGGCGTGGCATCACATCCCTGTCGCTATCCTCCAAAACCTCACTGACACGTCCGTGCTTCAAAAGGTAGTTATTCAAGGTTTTTACAGGTGGTCACATTTCCTCCTGATCATGATCGCATGATGGACAACGAAGTCTGGCACTTCAATTCTACACTTTTTGCATTAGCGGGCGTATACGATGATATTGCGCGAGACGTCAGCGAGCTTCCTAACTTTATTGCCGTATTCCCGCGGCAATGGCCTTCGATAAAACGGAAAGAGCTATGCCGAACGCTGCTGCAAGGCCATTACTGACCACTTGGCTGCTTTTATTGTAATAGACCGCAGCCTTCATAGACCACGGGTCACTGGCTTGAGAGATTTCTCTGCCATTGTGATTTTCCGCTGCAGTTTTCACCCCACTAGATACTCCCTGTCCGAGGCACTGTTTGTTCCACGAGGCAAGTTCCATCCTTATTCCCCGTTTGTGTTAATGATGAACAACTTACGGAATAAAGTCAATTTGATTACGTCTTTACTAAACAAAATATTTGCACTTCGAATATACAGAACTACTAGAAATAGACACATCGAGAGGGGGAAAACATAAAATCCGGAAGGTTCAAGCTGAACGTATCACCGACGATGAAGTAATTAAAGGTAACATGCAAGCTAAAGAAAACTTTCATATTTCTAGAATTCAATCAAATTTCTTGCATTTGGAGTGCCGTTTGAACTGCGTGACTCGGATCGTAATTTACTGCCAGAAAGGTCGCAGTTTGTAGTAACTGACAGAAATTCAATGAGTGAAAACGAGGGGTACGCCAAGAATGGCTTATAGGTCTTCTGCATATCTTAATCTATATAAACTATTTAGAAGACAATCTGAGTTTTCCTCTTGGATTGTTTACAGAGGATGCCATCGTTTCCCGTCTAGTAAAGTTATCAGAACTCTTTACAGATACATGTAGACACCGTTATACGCGGATTTGTCATCGCGGTTTCCTATATATGTGATTTTAGTTTTAAGTCTAGTGCTGTTATCTGTTAATAGTACGCGAAAGCAGCAGTGCATTTGTGCATGGCAATGCGTATTTTCTGTCGTGTGTCGAGACGTGAACCGCCTGTTCAGGTCATTAGAGACGTGAAGGTGCACTTGAGAGAAAGTGTGCCTGTGAAGGGAAAGGAGAGTGCACGAGGTTCGTATTCTTTAGAAACAAAGTGACAACTCAGGATACCTATAAGAGAAATGCGCATATTGTTGACATTCAGTGTGCTTTGGGACTAGGTGAAACCAGTGTGCGAACTGTTTGTGACAATGCAGAATTATTTCGAAAAACTATTTATTCTTCCACTGACTTAAGTATGACGAAAGTGATCAAATATCGCACGGAGGCGATGGGAGGAATGGAAAAAAAATACTAAGCCATTGGACTCAGTACTGGCCTTCATAACATTAAAATGACAGGAGATGCAGCTGGGGCAGACGACGTCGGAACCGAGGAATTTAAAAAGACATTTAAACGAATTGTGACAGAAGGAGACTATGCAGCGAAGCAGGTTTTCAACTCTGATGAAATGGACTTATTTTGGAAACGAATGCCTAGCCGTATGTTCATTTCTATTGAAGAGGAAACAGCACCTAGATTTAAGGTTGCCGAGGACCGATGCTCCCATCTTTTCGGAGGAATCAAAACCCTTTATTGTCTGCCACCCACAGAATTCTAGAGCAGTAAAGGGTTGTGACAAGAACAGCTGGGAGTTCAATGGAGACGGAATAATACATAAGTGAATTATTGTAGGTTTCTATGTTAAATTTTTAAATCTATACTTTTCGCATTAAAATGAATTTCACTAAAATTATAATAGTTATTTTTGGTAAAAAACGAAGGAACGCTGTTATTTTAAACGTAACATGTGAGAACACCCTACATTTTGCACATAAAATGACTCTCGATTTACACATTTTCGGTATGCGCGGCGATTCCGCGGAACGCGACTATCGCATATAACGAGATTTATCTGTACCTGGATGGTGTGAAACGTATCAGCTGACACTGAACACTAAAAGTTTGAGGTACTCCACATCAGCAGCGGAGAGTGTTGTACGGTGAAACACTTTTCAGACGTTCGCCTGTATCCAGCCTTGTAATGGAAGTTTAATACACAAGAGGTGGGACAGAAGTCCATACAACTTTTTTTTTAATTTGTGGTAAGTTCCTGTGGGACCAGACTGCTTACGCACTATTTAATCTAACTTAAACTAACTTACGCTGAGGACAACACACACACCCACGTTCGAGGGAGGACTCGAACCTCCGACGGGGTCAGCAGCGCGAGCCGGGACAAGGCGCCTTAGACCGCACATATATGAGCGGATTAGAAACTGCTGTTTGTCTCGTGAAAGCTATGCAGGTACTCTATAATCATAACAACAGAAGGCTCTGTGACAGCTGGTAGTAGCACAGAGTGCGCTGCGAAATCAGTTTTGCGGCGAGCGTTGTGAGATGGAAGTAACCCGTGTTGAGTAGCGCGCATATATCAGAACAGCAATTCTCCGAGGGAGAAATGCGAGAGACTGTCACAGTGAATAGCTGGAAGCTTTTGTGAACAGTGCCCTCCCATACTGTACAGTATCTCGGTGGGTGGGAAAGTTTCAATAAGGACGTGTGGCTACCGGTGGTCAGCAACGCTCGGAACGATCTGTCAGTATGCCGACCGACGTGGCACCTGCCGACATCGAGGAGCTCCTGGAGGAAGACGGACGATGGACGCTACAGAAGTTAGAGAGGGCAGGAGGCATCGATAAAAGCACCATCCAGAGGATACTGTGGACACAGATGTAACTGCACAAACTCACATCGCGGTTGGTAGCGGATGAACTGACGTAAGTTCAAAGGTGAACGCGGTATATACAGGGCTATTACAAATGATTGAAGCGATTTCATAAATTCACTGTAGCTCCATTCATTGACATATGGTCACGACACACTACAGATACGTAGAAAACCTCATAAAGTTTTGTTCGGCTGAAGCCGCACTTCAGGTTTCTGCCGCCAGAGCGCTCGAGAGCGCAGTGAGACAAAATGGCGACAGGAGCCGAGAAAGCGTATGTCAAGCTTGAAATGCACTTACATCAGTCAGTCATAACAGTGCAACGACACTTTAGGACGAAGTTCAACAAAGATCCACCAACTGCTAACTCCATTGGGCGATGGTATGCGCAGTTTAAAGCTTCTGGATGCCTCTGTAAGGGGAAATCAACGGGTCGGCCTGCAGTGAGCGAAGAAACGGTTGAACGCGTGCGGGCAAGTTTCACGCGTAGCCCGCGGAAAATTGGCTCATGCCACAACTGGAGACCGACAGCACCGACTTCATCTTTCAACAGGATGGTGCCCCACCGCA
This sequence comes from Schistocerca cancellata, assembly GCF_023864275.1. Taxonomy (NCBI): domain Eukaryota; kingdom Metazoa; phylum Arthropoda; class Insecta; order Orthoptera; family Acrididae; genus Schistocerca; species Schistocerca cancellata. The sequence goes on from NC_064628.1 coordinate 255,049,941, forward strand.
CTTCCATCATGATGTTCGGCATTTCTTAAACAGGAGATTGGAAAACCGATGGATCGGTCGTGGTGGAGGTCATGATCAGCAATTCATGTCATGGTCTCCACGCTCTCCCGACTTAACCCCATGCGATTTCTTTCTGTGGGGTTATGTGAAAGATTCAGTGTTTAAACCTCTTCTACCAAGAAACGTGCCAGAACTGCGAGCTCGCATCAACGATGCTTTCGAACTCATTGATGGGGACATGCTGCGCCGAGTGTGGGAGGAACGTGATTATCGGCTTGATGTCCGCCGAATCACTAAAGGGGCACATATCGAACATTTGTGAATGCCTAAAAAAACTTTTTGAGTTTTTGTATGTGTGTGCAAAGCATTGCGAAAACATCTCAAATAATAAAGTTATTGTAGAGCTGTGAAATCGCTTCAATCATTTGTAATAACCCTGTAATATGTTCCGACTACCTAGCAAGCTACCAACAAGATGACGATGACTTCCTGTCACGAATAATCGCCATCGATGAATTTTGGGCCGGGGCAGAAGAACCTGAACTCAAGCGTCAGTCTGCGAGTTGGCGACGTGCCAGATCAGCAAGGCAGCAGGAGCCCTGCCATAACCCTTCCCAAATAAAACTGATGGTGATCGTCGCGTATGGCTGCAGAGATGTCATTGTGCGCCACATGGTGGAACAGCGAGCTCAGAGTACTGCAGGAACTTCCTGGTGCAGTAGGTACGACGTGGCCTTCGGGAGAAACGCCCGGATCTTGAGGACCGTGTAACCATACTGCACGACAACGCAAAGCCACGTAATGCAGGCTGTGTAGGCGGCAACTGCGGCGATGACGCTGAGGATGGGAAGAAGTGGAGCAGCCGCAGTACTCGCCTGATCTTTCGGCCTGTGACGACATCTCATACGAACGGTACCACTACTTCGAAGATGGTTTCCGATATTAGAGGACATCGCCAATGCTTTGCGAACCCAGATGACATGGTGCGGGAAATGGTGACGCAGGTGGTGTTCAGCGCTGCCCTCATCGTCGGCAGCGTGTGGCGAAAGTTTGCAGGCGACTGCTTTTAGAGTCTTTAGAATCAGTTTCGACATGTCAACCGCATGTGTGCGGTGCTGTAATAATTTTGGACTATGAAACCAATATTGTCCTCTAAAATACCGTTAATAAACACGTGAGACATTATGTACGCGTATTGTTCCATGTCCAGACATGTAATTCCCACTTCGTCCTTTCATCTGTATATGTCTCATTTTCCGCCGGCCGAAGTGGCCGTGCGGTTCTAGGCGCTGCAGTCTGGAACCGCGAGAACGCTACGGTCGCAGGTTCGAATCCTGCCTCGGGCATGGCTGTGTGTGATGTCCTTAGGTTAGTTAGGTTTAACTAGTTCTAAGTTCTAGGGGACTAATGACCTCAGAAGTTGAGTCCCATAGTGCTCAGAGCCATTTGAACCATTTTTTTTTTTGTCTGATTTTCCAACCAGATAGGTATCTGCAAGGAATAAAAGAAGTTGCAATCACTTTTGTCCCAATCATCGTACTTTTTTTATTTCATTTTGAAATTATGGCATTAATTTTATGTGAGCTGCAGTCTCTTTCAAAACTCCGGCAAAATAAGGTTTTCCCAAATGTGTGAACTGTTACAACGTTCAACCTGTTCGTTTACGTAGGAACAAATATTCCATTACAATTTAAAAGTGCTGCAATGGAGAAAATTTTGTCAGTACTGTATTTAATAGTACATATGTTACCTTATTGCACTGCTACACACCAATAATGAGTAAGTGAAATCAAATTAAAAAGAAGTATTATCAAAAATCAGAGTTAAAAACATTTTCAAATAGTAGCTCTTGAAAAATAACACAGTTTTCCGTTTACGAGATATTTTGTTTGTACAACACAGCCAACCGATTGCAACAAGATTTAACTTGACGTGGTTTCGACACCGACTATGGGTGTCTTCATCAAAAAACGCAAAAACAATTATCTATAAAAGATTGAAAAACCATTAATATCGAGGAAAGACCAAGAAAAGATGTTTATTATACTGAACAAATCTATGAGATGGCTATACTCACATGTAGTGATAATGGAAAACGGATTTACAAGCAAAATGTTCTCGTCGCACAAAATAACTTCTTAAAATCATACACCTACGTCAGCTAAAATGTTTAAGATTTTAAATGAACTCAGTTCACTAGCAAGTATCACATGTTCCGTGTAGAGGACCTCCTTCCGATTCAAGGAGCAAGATGGTGCACGACGGACAAGTGTGGGTGAGCCCTCCACACGTTACGTAACTAGTTTGGAAAATATGTGGAATTTTAAAGAGCACAAAATTCTGTAACTAAAAATTAACAGAATCCTCCATATCGCTTTAATGTATTGTACAGCGTTTAAATATGTAGAACTCGTAACATTTACAAATGTCGCACAGAACACAACCTTAAGCCTTAAAACAACAAAAACAGTAGTAAATGCCGGAAACTGCTTATGTCGGTTTCTAGGGTGCATACCTTCATGTGATTTTAAAATCACTTACTAGATTAAAACGCCGCCCAGGGAACATCGTGTATTCCTAGGTACGCTATCCTTTACGTACAATACTCTCCCCTATTAAAAAAGATCCGTGAAATTTCAGTTACACGATAAATCACACAAATTTAAAAGTTGTAGATTGAACCAAATATCAGGAATTACTATTACGAACTACTCAAATTCGAACCATTGCATAGAAATTATTGTGGTCATGTCTCCGTTTTATGGGAAGAACTCCTAGAAACGCTGAATTTTATCCAGATTGGGTGCAGCTGAACTCCGTGAATGCACCTTTATAGAGTGCAAATTAACCAGTATCAGTCACAATAGTAAATGATTTTATTTAATTCATTTCCGGTTTCTGGCTTGTGCTCGTCTTTAGGTGTTTTACTTTTAGTTACATATTTCCATGCTCAGTGTTGGAGATCACTGTTGAGGTAAAAAACAAATAATGTGATGATGACTAAGTAACCACTGCTGACACAGCTGGAAATGAAATGAAATGATCGTTTGGCATTGATGGTCCAGAGTACTTACGTGGGGAAATTCGGCTGCTGAGTTGCAAGTCCTGCCAATTGACGCCACATTGGGTGACATGCGTGTCGGTGATGATGAAATGATGATGAGGACAACACAACATCCAGGCCTCGAGCGGACAAAATCCCCGACTAGGCTGGGAATCGAATTCGCGTCCGCTCCATGGCAGTCAGACGCGCTGTTCACTTTTTCTATTTTTTTAGGATATTTATTTAGCATTTAACAGTCTCACATAATAACAGAAAACAAACGCATTTGACAAATAATTATGTACATTACAATACTTTCATATTTCAGTCTTTTGTACGGAAATCTGCAAGAAATTGCCCATTGAATTATTTCTTAGATGACACTTTTGTAAAGTTCACACTGCATTTCTCTTTTTTTATGCTTTTCTTTTTCTTTCGTAAGGTTTCATGTCAAATTACTATCATAAGCTTTACATATCGGAATCTTCAGAAAATTCGGGTATTTAAGCTTGTATTTAGGACGACGAGTTACTTTCTCTTATTCATCCCATGAGTATGCCAAGTACTGTAAGCTGTACGTTTATTTAAGTCCAAAAATTATATGAATTATGTGTGCCTGATCCACGTTGTTACGTGTCGCATTGCTTTGGGATACGGTTTCCATTCGGTATCATGGCGTTAGAGACCTTATACTGATCAGTCGAATCCTTTCCCTTACTGTGTGGCATATCTCGACAAATTTCGGACACTCAGAACGATGTTCGATTGTGTCCTCCGAATTACAGTTCGCACGTGCGGCTGACAGTTTTAACTGAATGGAGTAAAGCTTGGAGTTGGTCGCTATTGTCCTGTGCCACTCAGCTAAGGGGACGAACATGTGTTGTAAAATATTACAGCACATATTGCAAGAGTAAACATGGCGTTTTCACATTACATTTATCATATTTTATTCAAAAATCTCTTGATATTTTACACTTTAACTGTATATTATTCGCCTTGGTAATTATTGGCTCTTCTATATTATGCCTTTGATACAGTAGATGTTAATAACTTCAGAAGCACATGCACTCACAACGTCCTACGTCTTATGAAAATAGAGTTTATGGTCAAAGAGCTTAAATCTAAGAAGTACAGAGATGTTACACACAGAGAAAGGTAACAAATATTAGATGATGAAAATGAAACTGTTACATTATTATCGAACCACACTTTTATTGAACCACACTGACACTTATACAGAATGGTTCCTGCAAATTACATAAGGTTGCAATCATTGTAAGTTTAATTCACTAGTGCTGAGAGGGTTTTCGTTTTTGAAAATTTCATGAACTATGTAGAACTGGCTTGTTTGCCAGGCCCAGAACATGTGGGCAGTTGTCGCATGAAAGTTTGTAATAACCTGATTTGCTGTGACACTGGCTATTTGTCTTACTGCAGTGAGTGATGTGCATTCGTAGCTTATTGTTAGTGCTGAAGGATATTTGGTAACACTGTTACGGAAAAAGTTAGCAATTTGGCATGAAATTTCTCCTATAAAGAGATTGCGGGGAAATGTGTGTATTTGTTCTTGTGAATCTGATATAGGAGGTGTTGTGCACTGTTTCTTTTTGATTTTGTTGTGAAGTTTATCAGTTATACAAAATCGTTAAGGCTTTCGTGGCCACTTGTTGACAAACTGCCTATTTGCTTCTGTATCGGGTTCTTCGGCCGACGTTCATCTGATGATTTTACTGACGTTTCGCCAGCACATGACACCCAGCGCAATCCGTCGACATTTGCATCGTTGTTTAAATATTAGTGTGTGCGTGTGTGTGTGTGCACGTGTGTATGTGTGTGTACACTATCTGACAAAATTATCCAGTCAGTATCACTGGGATGGGTTTTCGGTAAATGGTTCAAATGGCTCTGAGCACTATGGGACTCAACTTCTGAGGTCATTAGTCCCCTAGAACTTAGAACTAGTTGAACCTAACTAACCTAAGGACATCACACACATCCATGCCCGAGGCAGGATTCGAACCTGCGACCGTAGCGGTCTCGCAGTTCCAGACTGCAGCGCCTAGAACCGCACGGCCACTTCGGTTCAAATGGCTCTGAGCACTATGGGACTTAATATCTATGGTCATCAGTCCCCTAGAACTTAGAACTACTTGAACCTAACTAACCTAAGGACATCATACAACACCCAGTCATCACGAGGCAGAGAAAATCCCTGACCCCGCCGGGAATCGAATCCGGGAACCCGGGCGCGGGAAGCGAGAACGCTACCGCACGACCACGAGCTGCGGACGCTAAGCTTGTTCCCTTCACTTTTTATACCTGCTGTTGATGACAGTAACGCCTAGATCACTCATCACACTCAGTCCTGCATTTACTACTGATATGGTCGGTCTCGGGTTTATTTTTCTGGTAGTGTTCTAATGGTTCAAATAGCTCTGATCACTAGGGGACTTATCTGCTGAGGTCTTCAGTCGCCTAGAACTTAGAACTACTTACACCTAACTAACCTAAGAACATCACACACATCCATGCCCGAGGCAGGATTCAAACCTGCGACCCCAGCGGTCGCGCGGTTCCAGACTGTAGCGCCTAGAACCGCTCGGCCACCCCGGCCGGTTCTGGTAGTGTTAGTTGTACGCTAAGAGTAAGACACAGCTGCATGAACAGGTTTACTAATGAGGGGACTGATCCGATCTGCATCTGTTGCGTGGCATCAGTAAACGTTGTGGAAGTGGCACATCGACGCTGTGCTAAGCCCTATTCGCAGAATCTTGGCATTCGGATGCAGGCACCAACGACAAATCTGATCTTTTCGCATTAGAATTACTGTATATTATGGGCTTTTTCACTGTTGTGAAGACATTTCCATAGAAAAAGAGATCAGTGGCATGGCAACTCGAGTGAACCATAATTACGTTGCGAAACTTCGTGTTTTAACGTGCAATAGTGCGACTAATTGTTGAATGTAAGTGATTCTCCAAATATTCGCGAAACGACATAAGAGCATCGAGTTTCTGCAACTGCTTGTTCAGCCATATGACTGAACGGCGTAAGTAATCCAAAAATCAGTTGAAGTTTGCATGAAAATGCTGTGACAAGACGCGGCCATCTGGATGCACTCATAATAACTTTTATTTATGTCTTGACCACATATTTATTTTTCAATCACCTTACGTGTTTCGACTTTCCGCCATTTTCAAAGGCAATAATATGTCAGTCATATAAAAGCATTAGATACATTGTGTCACGTCAACATTCTCGATCACGAGTACAGTGTTTGGTAAGATGTGCGTACGAATATTTTTAAAGGGAATCAGGGCTAATACACTCATCACTTTGTGTACGTTAAAGCACCAGCGTGCGGCTCCCCCCGTCGGAGGTTCGAGTCCTCCCTCGGGCATGGGTGAATATGTTGTCCTTCGTGTAAGTTAGTTTAAGTTAGATTAAGTAGTGCATACGCTTAGGGACCGAGGACCTCAACAGTTTGGTCCCATAAGACCTTACCACAAATTTCCAGATTTAAGGCACCAGACTGAACTCTCGATGGAAAACGTGAGGTTTTTTTTATTTTCTTACACGAGGAACAGACTTGTCTAGAAACAACAACGAAATATCGTGTCAAATCAGTGAAATAGGGACGCAACAGAGTTTTCCAACGTGAAATGTGTATTATAGTACACACGCGGAGTTGTGTTAAAAACATAGGTTAACGATATTGATCTTAATAAAACAAAGAAACTATTTGTTGACTCGTGGAATCATCTGAAGAACCTTCTTTCCATAGATGTATTTAGTAGTTTGATATAATTTCGTAGGCTTTCGAAGGCGGAGTTAATTTCTATATAATTCTTCTACATTGTAGACCACGATATTTAGTAACTTCTCCGTTTTCACAGAGGGTTATTTGGACCAACAGAAAAAGTTAATTAGAAATTTTTAGGAAACCATTTGTTATGAAAATAAATTTAAATAATTGTCGTTATTTCTATACTGTTAAGCGAAAATGTATGGAATATTGCACAACAGAAAATGAAAACCAAACACATGTAGCCCAGGCAGTGTTTGTCTATCTGCATTAGTAAACGTCCTTTGCTAGAAATCCGCAGGCACGTAGTAACACCGTAAAGACAATCATTCCCAAAAGCAAATTACGAGTACAATTAGCTACAATTCCCCGGTAGTGATGAAGGTTAGATTTTCGGGAAGTTTCTCTTGGCTTCAATTCTAACACTGAAACCCGCCTCCAAACATAGCGACTTGTGAACTGCTTTGAACTCCTATCAGCTCTCTGAAATTCAACAGCATAGAATTGAGTTCCACAACAGAGAATGACTACTATAACATGTGTCTCGAAATTTGTAACTACACTCCTGGAAATGGAAAAAAGAACACATTGACACCGGTGTGTCAGACCCACCATACTTGCTCCGGACACTGCGAGAGGGCTGTACAAGCAATGATCACACGCACGGCACAGCGGACACACCAGGAACCGCGGTGTTGGCCGTCGAATGGCGCTAGCTGCGCAGCATTTGTGCACCGCCGCCGTCAGTGTCAGCCAGTTTGCCGTGGCATACGGAGCTCCATCGCAGTCTTTAACACTGGTAGCATGCCGCGACAGCGTGGACGTGAACCGTATGTGCAGTTGACGGACTTTGAGCGAGGGCGTATAGTGGGCATGCGGGAGGCCGGGTGGACGTACCGCCGAATTGCTCAACACGTGGGGCGTGAGGTCTCCACAGTACATCGATGTTGTCGCCAGTGGTCGACGGAAGGTGCACGTGCCCGTCGACCTGGGACCGGACCGCAGCGACGCACGGATGCACGCCAAGACCGTAGGATCCTACGCAGTGCCGTAGGGGACCGCACCGCCACTTCCCAACAAATTAGGGACACTGTTGCTCCTGGGGTATCGGCGAGGACCATTCGCAACCGTCTCCATGAAGCTGGGCTACGGTCCCGCACACCGTTAGGCCGTCTTCCGCTCACGCCCCAACATCGTGCAGCCCGCCTCCAGTGGTGTCGCGACAGGCGTGAATGGAGGGACGAATGGAGACGTGTCGTCTTCAGCGATGAGAGTCGCTTCTGCCTTGGTGCCAATGATGGTCGTATGCGTGTTTGGCGCCGTGCAGGTGAGCGCCACAATCAGGACTGCATACGACCGAGGCACACAGGGCCAACACCCGGCATCATGGTGTGGGGAGCGATCTCCTACACTGGCCGTACACCACTGGTGATCGTCGAGGGGACACTGAATAGTGCACGGTACATCCAAACCATCATCGAACCCATCGTTCTACCATTCCTAGACCGGCAAGGGACAATGCACGTCCGCATGTATCCCGTGCCACCCAACGTGCTCTAGAAGGTGTAAGTCAACTACCCTGGCCAGCAAGATCTCCGGATCTGTCCCCCATTGAGCATGTTTGGGACTGGATGAAGCGTCGTCTCACGCGGTCTGCACGTCCAGCACGAACGCTGGTCCAACTGAGGCGCCAGGTGGAAATGGCATGGCAAGCCGTTCAATAGGACTACATCCAGCATCTCTACGATCGTCTCCATGGGAGAATAGCAGCCTGCATTGCTGCGAAAGGTGGATATACACTGTACTAGTGCCGACATTGTGCATGCTCTGTTGCCTGTGGCTATGTGCCTGTGGTTCTGTCAGTGTGATCATTTGATGTATCTGACCCCAGGAATGTGTCAATAAAGTTTCCCCTTCCTGGGACAATGAATTCACGGTGTTCTTATTTCAGTTTCCAGGAGTGTATATAACTATCCATGTGCACTGTAGTAAAACAAATTAATGCTGTAACTGTATTGCTAAGCCTCACTCCGGGCACCTCTATCCCTTACACAAGCAGTTATTCGGCTTAGAATTGATTGGTTGAGTTCCTGGATGCCCTCCTGAGGAATATCGCGCGACATTCTCCCCAACTGGTACAACTGCTAGTTGGAGCGCCCTGACAATAATGCTCCAAAAGTTAATTGGGTAGAGTTCTGGCGATCTCGCTGGCCGAAGTGGGGTTTGGTAAGCACGAAGAAAAGCAGTAGAAACTCTCACCGTGTGCGGGTGGGCATTATCTTGTTGAAACGTAAGCCCAAGACGGCTTGCCATGAAGGGGCACAAAACGGGGCATAGAATATCGTCGAAGTGCCGTTGAGATATAAGGGTGATGCGGATGACAACCAAAGCGGTCCTGCTATAAAAAGTCTTCGTGCTTGTCAAACCCTACTTCGGCCAGCTAGGTCGCCGGATCTCTCCCCGACTGAGAACTTCTGAAACATAATCGACACGACCCTCCAACCAGCTACGGGTTTTGAAGATCTAACGCGCGGATTGGACAGAATTTTGCACGATATCTCTTAGGAGGACATCCTACAACTCGACCAACCAATGTGAAGTCGAATATGCTTCCATAAGGGTCAGAGGTGGACCGGCGCGTTATTGACTTGCTCAATTTGTGAAGCTCTTGCTCTTGAATAAATCATCAAATTTTTCTGACATTGTGATAATTTGTTTGCCTGTACATGCACATCACATTTACAGATTTTTGTCACATTCGGAAAATTCCTTCGTGGTGCTGCGGGCTCTTTTGCCTTAGAGTAGATGTACATTAGGTTGCAGTGAAAACAAATTGACTCAAGTGTTATTATATGGAAATATTTTACGTTTGTTATTGGATCAACAATGTAAATATAAACGCAGGGCCGATTTGACCGGACGCAGACACCGCTCAGTAATTGGGCACGGTGGAGGGAATGAACCATTTCGTCTCCCCACTCGACAGAGTCAGTTTTACATGAAAGTGTGAGCGTTGAAGCGACGTCGGCACGTCGTGCCAGTCACCCTTTGTCGTATGTGTGACTGCAAGCTGATTGCTGGCAAGTTTCATTTTCCGTGTTCTGCGGTTTAGGGGCTATACCCTGAAAGGCTCAACTCATACCGTTATCCACAATGGCTGATTTAATCCCTGCGGGTAAAGCACCGTCCCGGCGGTCGAGATGGTGTTGTTGTGTTCCCATTCAGTGCGTTTTGTTGGTTCAAATGGCTCTGAGCACTATGGGACTTAACATCTGTGGTCATCAGTCCCCTAGAACTTAGAACTACTTAAACCTAACTAACCTAAGGACATCACACACATCCATGCCCGAGGCAGGATTCGAACCTGCGACCGTAGCAGTCCCGCGGTTCCGGACTGAGCGCCTAGAACCGCTAGACCACCGCGGCCGGCAGTGCGTTTTGTCTGTGGTGATTATCTCGCAGAGGCACTGTCATCGTAATATTTGGAAACTCAGGTGAGACAAGAAAAATGTTCAAATGTGTGTGAAATGTTATGGGACTTAACAGGTAAGGCCATCAGTCCCTAAGCTTATACACTACTTAATCTAAATTATCCTAAGGACAAACACACACACCCATGCCCTAGGGAGGACTCGAACCTCCGCCGGGACCAGCCGCACCGCATGTGAGACAGGAAAGTGCATTTGGATACTTAATTATTTGAGCTTCGGACTGCAAAAGGTAGTCCATTCAACATGGAACTGAAATGAGTATGTCACAACGTGAAGACAGAACATCAGAATTAATGCTGGGATCTGACTCAGACTGAAGACATTGAGTCAACAATAGGTTGGCATGCCTTCAGAACGAAAACTTATTGCCTCTCTTCCTGTACGATTCCTCTCTTAGTGGTCGCTGACTGATCCCTCGATCAGTGACCGACTGCTGTACATTGACTTAAAAACTTCTGCTGCTCCTCCTTCTTCGAAGTTTGCTTAGTAAACTTTACTCTGCCCTCATTCGCTGAATTTTCTGTTTTATTGACTTTGTCATTGACGTGCCCAATTTTGCAATCCCACCCAACGAACAGTAGACATTGCATAACGATATCTTCCAGTCTTCCTGGATTGTCCAAAAATTTCCGATCTTGTTGCGGCTGACGTGGAACTTTGGAACTCTAGCACCAGTGTCAGATACTCCTCGTTGTGACATTTCCTATCACTTGTTGTGGCATTTTCCATAACTTACTGCTGGGTGCCAAGCAGGTTTGTAGGTTGTCAAGAAAGCAGCGATCCAAGAACAAACGCTCTTGTTTTTAATGCGAATGCCTACACTTTTGCCATGTGTCCGTCAGACATGAAATAGGGTAAGTTGCACCGAGCAAAGCAAGTGCTTCTGTTAAAACGTACCTGTCTGACTTTTGGAAAAGATTCAGTTGCATTTGTAACTTAAGTGCTCCTGTAGTTATGAATGCCTGACAGCGAAGTATTATGGACTCAGGCGTCTCCAGTACTGGTTAATTTTTGCACTCTGGTGACATATGACAAGAAATGTTCTGAGTGATATATCTGCTTGTACATAAACTCCCTCTCACGTTCTCATTGGACGCCACGTGATCAAGGATCCTTTGTGTTTCGCGTACTGTTTCGCAGCTTGCGCTAACCATCGTGCGACGAGTTTATCAACAATGTCGGCAATATGTACCAATAGTATAGAGAGTTTAAATGAGTGAAGCATGGGGACAAAGGAAATGATCATCAATACCTATGTAGTGCATGGGTTTCAGTGCAGTGAGATGCTCCTAGACAACCTTAAATTTTCAACAGGACCATGACAGACGAAGTAATAGAACTGCGACAAAGTCCGCAGCTCGTGGTCGTGCGGTAGCGTTCTCTTTTCCCGCGCCCGGGTTCCCGGGTTCGATTCCCGGCGGGGTCAGGGATTTTCTCTGCCTCGTAATTACTGGGTGTTGTGTGATGTCCTTAGGTTAGTTAGGTTTAAGTAGTTCTAAGTTCTAGGGGACTGATGACAATAGATGTTAACTCTCAGAGCCATTTGAACCATTTTTTTTTGAACTGCGACAAAAATGTGGAATATTAATGGTATGTCTTTCATGTAACTGGATAATATAGTACTCAAGATATGCGCATCTTCTGCTCAGTATTCCGATTTGAAAGATCTTAGGATCTCAACAACCAGTTACTAACAACGCCCACCCAAATGGAGAACCTCTGTTGGTGATCAGGAAGGAAGATTGCGATTTAGCGGCCCATTAACGACGAGGTTACTCTAGATGAGGCAAGGACTCGGATTGTGGATGAATGCGGAAGGAAATCAGCCATGTGTTTCCCAAATTAACCATTCTGGTTTTGCCTTAAACAATTTTTGGAGGAGTGGAAAACCTACACTGATGTGACAAAAGTCATGGGATAGCGATACGAACATATACAGATGGCGGCAACATCACTTTACGCAAGGTATAAAACGGCAGCGTGTTGGCGGAGATGTCATTTGTACCCATGTGATTCATGTGGGAAGGTTTCCAACGTGATTATCACCGCACGAAAGAAATTGACTGTCTTTGAATGCTGAATGGTAGTTGGAGCTACATGCATGGGACTTTCCTTTCCGGAAATAGTCAAGGGAATTCAGTCTCCCCAGATCCACAGTGTCAACCACGGACAACGCACTGATCGATGGCCTTCACTTAACGAGCGAGAGCAACGGCGTCAAACAAGCAACACTGCGTGAAATAACCGCAGGAATCAAAGTAGGACGTACGACGAACGTATCCGTTAGGACAATGCGGCGGAATTTGGCGTTAACGGGCTATGGTAGCAGACGACTGACGCGAGTGCTTTAGCTAAAAGTACGACATCGCCTGCACCGCCTCTCCTGGGCTCGTGTCCATATCCAGTGGACCCTTGACGACTGGAAAACTATGGCCTGGTCGGATGAGTCCTGACTTCAGTTGGTAAAAACTGATGGTTGGTTTCAGTGTGGTATAGACCCCGCGAAGCCATGGATACAAGTTGTCAACAACGCACTGTGCAAGCTGGTGCTGGTCCATAATGGTGTGGGCTTTGTGTGTATGGAATGGACTGGGTCCTCTGATCCAATTGAACCAATCATTGACTGGGTATGGTTGCGTTCGGCTGCTGGAGACCATTTGCAACCGTTCATGGACTTCATGTTCTCATACAACGATGCGCAATGTCACGGGGGCCACAGTCGATCACGTCTGATTTGAATAACGTTCTGGACATTTCGAGCGAATGCTTTGGCCACCCCGATCGCTCGACGTGAACCCCATCGAACATTTATGGGACAGAATCGAGAGGTCGCTTCGTGCGCTAAAACCTATACCGGCAACACTTTCGTAATTATGGACGGCTGTAGAATCATTGTGGCTCATTATGGCTCATTATGGCTTCCAGCGAGATGTTGAGTCCGTGCCACGCCGAGTTGCTGCACTACAAAAGGAGGTGCGACACGATATTAGGAGGTATTCCATGACTTCTGTCACCTCAGTGTATAACTGGATGGTCCAGGCAGACAGTTTGGCACTACAATAAAACACGTAAATTTCCATAGCAAACGTAAGCTGTGCCTCGCGTTTTAATTTCAGCAGACAAGACGTGTCTCTGGAAACCCCATTTATCTGTAAAGTTACGTTATTATGGAATCTGACGATATTTTACATTGTGACTAGCATAAATACTGAAATGACTCTTGCTTCGACCTCCTGCAATTTTCACTAAGAGCAGAGTGATTCCGACGGAGCACGTATTTGCTGAAGATGCAAAATTCTTTGGACCGAGATAACAGTACAAAGAGAATCGTATCGCGTAAAATTTGCATAGAGAGCGACATTAACATTTGAGTAGTGTGTCTCTTCCAGTCTTAGGAGCATACCTTGTTTGCTACGCACAGTGCCGCAGCCTGTTTGCCTTTATCGTGTGGTAGTTTAAGTTTATTTCATGTCTCACTTGCCGAGGGAGAGCCCATTCGCAGAGATGTAGATGCTTACAAAACAGAACTTTCCGCTATTTTCTGCGGTTTTCAAGCCGCAGCACTTTTTCTGTCTTCCGATTATCATTTACACAGGTTTTATCCAGCTTTACTCCATTCTCCAGCAATATTACATTCTTTTCTTCAGAAGTGGAAGGGCAGAGAATGTTGTATTATCCACTATTTGATGATATCGCAGTGCATTTCGACAAATACACCTTGTACCTCATCCTCCAGCTTAAAATTTCCTTTTATGATCACTTTTGCTGCTGTGTTAGTAGCACTGTGCAGTGTAATTGATACTGGTGTATGTCGATGCTGATGCTAATTCCCATCACTAGCTGATTCATGTAAAATATGTTCTTATGTTTAAATCATATTAGTCAATCTAAGTACATTCCACAATCAACCCCCCACCCCCGCGTAACGACGGCTATAGAACTGTTAATTGTTTGGTGAAGAGTTTCTTCGAGTATGTCATATCTAGTTGAGGCCACTCAGTGATGATTAGAACACGTAGAGCGACAAATTATGGGTGATGTAGCAGACCAGTCGACGTGTAATGTGTTTCCTGAGTTTTCGTGGATCCAGGAACACATACGAGCCGGCCGAAGTGGCCGCGTGGTTCTGGCGCTGCAGTCTGGAACCGCGAGACCGCTACGGTCGCAGGTTCGAATCCTGCCTCGGGCATGGATGTGTGTGATGTCCTTAGGTTAGTTAGGTTTAACTAGTTCTAAGTTCTAGGGGACTAATGACCTCAGCAGTTGAGTCCCATAGTGCTCAGAGCCATTTGAACCATTTGAACACATACGTGAAGCCCTATGGACGCAGCTGTTGTCATCTTGTAAGGTGGGAGCGACCATGGCACACTCGTAATGAAAATTTAGATTTAAGAAGAGAGGGCAGTGCTCGAACGCAGATAATTTGAAATAAAGAAACTAGATTCACCCTCACGTTAACCTGAATGAGTGCCTCCAAGTCATGGTGGGACATTGACTCCCCATGTCAGCCCACATTTTATCTCACAGTATTCATAATAGACTATCCATGATTTCAGTAACTCCAAAACCAAGCTCTCATTTTTATTAAAATTTTATATAATATTTTCAATCATTGATCCACTAAACTGACCAATCAGAAATGTGCCCTATGCAGGCAGGTGCGAAATACTGACTTTAGCTCCTCAGGCAGGCTGGAAATAACTTTCACGCGGATACCACCTACGTAATGCGAGTGGGTACTTTATAGTGTAGAAATTGATTTGAAGTGTTGTTCAGCATCGGGAAATATTTATGACCCAGTCTTGGGCTAGTTTTTGAGGTGTAATATCTGTATACCGTGAACAGATAGTATTTTCACGTAAATATGGCTTAGTGATTAGAAGTGCCTCGGAGTACGTTTATATGCGACCTCGCTAGTGTGCGACTTCGAAAGGTCATTTAAGTTGCATGCGGACAATTTTATAAACTTGCAGTGATGCTCGATAAGTGAAGATTTAACTCCACGAGTTTAGATATCAGTATTGCTGTTAGACTGGTTCTAAAGACAATTTTCTCCCTAATTTTTAATAAAATAAGTTGGCATCCTTTTACTTCCAGACTTAAAGTAGCTTTCAAAATGGTTCATATCGCTCTGAGCACTATGGGACGTAACTTCGGGGTCATCAGTCCCCTAAAACTTAGAACTACCTAAACCTAACTAAACTAAGGACATCACACACATCCATGCCCGAGGCAGGATTCGAACCTGCGACCGTAGCGGTCGCGCGGTTCCAAACTGTAGCGCCTAGAACCATTCGGCCACAACGGCCGGCTATTCGGTGATTCACAGGTGAGTAAATTAAAGGTGTAGGGAGAGAAAGGTAAGGAACTATTGACGTCAGCTGCTTTGGAACTTAATGTGGAATCAGTGGCGACGAGTGAAATTGTGCCGGCCGGAGTGGCCGTGCGGTTCTAGGCGCTACAGTCTGGAACCGCGTGACCGCTACGGTCGCAGGTTCGAATCCTGCCTCGGGCATGGATGTGTGTGATGGCCTTAGGTTAGTTAGGTTTAAGTAGTTCTACGTTCTAGGGGATTGATGACCACAGCAGTTAAGTCCCATAGTGCTCAGAGCCATTTGAACCATTTTTGAGTGAAATTGTGTGCCGGGCCGGGATTCGAACCCCGGATATCATGCTTACTAGGCAGTTGCGTTAACCACTGCCCCATGCAGACATAGTGTTTACTGCAATGCACGGACTACCTCGGAACGCCCCCTGACCGCCCCACATTCCCATCCTGCGCCGCCTGTCCGCAGTGCTCGGCCATGCCCTCCATGTTCGCTAATTTGAGATTTCTACAGAAGGTCGAATGTAACTGTGCAACATCACTAAAGGTGGTGGATTCCTTGCCCGTCGAGGCTACTCGAAGGAAGGAAAGGGAAAGAACTATTTATGTTAATTACACCCGGACTTTATGCGGAAGCAGCGGCGCCGAGTTAAAATACGAGGACTGTTCGAAAAGTAAGGTCCGATCGGTCGCGAAACGAAAACCACAGCAAAATCAAAAATTTTTTGTCGCAATAGTTCGCCACACCTTCCAGCTACTTTTCTAAATAGTCACCGTTCCGACTTAGACATGTGTCGTGGCGTTGTACAAACTTTCCAGCACCCTCGTCGCAGAAAGCAGCCGTCTGTGCTTTCCGCTACATCTACATCTACATCCATACTCCGCAAGCCACCTGACGGTGTGTGGCGGAGGGTACCTTGAGTACCTCTATCGGTTCTCCCTTCTATTCCAGTCTCGTATTGTTCGTGGAAAGAAAGATTGTCGGTATGCCTCTGGGTGGGCTCTAATCTCTCTGATTTTAAAACTCACGGTCTCTTCGCGAGATATGCGTAGGTGGGAGCAATATACTGCTTGACTCCTCGGTCAAGGTATGTTCTCGAAACTTCAACAAAAGCCCGTACCGAGCTACTGAGCGTCTCTCCTGCAGAGTCTTCCACTGGAGTTTATCTATCATCTCCGTAACGCTTTCGCGATTACTAAATGATCCTGTAACGAAGCGCGCTGCTCTCCGTTGGATCTTCTCTATCTCTTCTATCAACCCTATCTGGTACGGGTCCCACACTGCTGAGCAGTATTCAAGCAGTGGGCGAACAAGCGCCACGCCTGGTCCGCCTTTCGTTGTTTGCGGCAAAATATTGTCTTCGTAGCCAGCGGTTCATGTGAGCAGGCAAAATCACGGGTCAATGGACCACACTATATGCCCCTCACCTACTGTATAATGTCCTACTAGGGACCACGTGGCTCCGTGAGCAGTGCGCCTTGTGAGGGATACGACTCAATAAGCCCATTGCATGCTGTTCCCTTCGCAATGTTCGATCGGAAACTTGGTTAATATGAATCTGTGTACACTACTGCAGCAGCTTCTGTCGTTTTAAACCGATTGTAACTGACAAGGCGTGACACTCGCCTCTGGACCCTGTTGGTTAGGATCGTTTGACGACCACTGCTCTTACGTAATTTTAGTTGCATGCGAGTGGTACACCTTTGCTGTAAGACACGTTGGGCAATCCGCAATTTACACACTAATTAATTGGGAAAGTCTTTCACGGTCTTGTTATGGGCTGTGCCAACACGATAGCTCGTTTCTGTGCAGGGTGGCGCCTTGCCACTGTTCGCGCGGCTCGCTCCCGTCGAAGGTTCGAGTCCTCCCTTGGGAATGGGTGTGCGTGTTGTTTTTAGCGTAAGTTAGTTTAAGTTAGATTAAGTAGCCTAGGGACCGATGACCTCATCAGTTTGCTCCCATAACAACTTACCACAAAATCATGCTGTCACGTATCCATACCGCCGAATCCTATTGCGCTGATTCCATAGAACCAAGAGTCACACCCAGATCACTTTGTTGTCATAACTTATGTCAACGGTGGAGGATCACATGAACGCCTGGTACCAATCTCCAGCATCTAAAGCGCTGCAAAACGACCACTGAGCTCATTTAAGATGGCAATTACTGGTGCTACCAGCATTTATTATTGTACGATGGACAGCTCGTCCGCGTAACCCGATCGGCAATGAAGGGGCTGCCACGGTGAATTTTCCGGTTAATCTGAGGAACTAAAAGTGTTTGTGGGCGTAGATCGTAACGGGTTTCTAAAATGTTTTGGATGGAACTCAAGATAATAATTCAGTCCTAATAATCAGGGAATTTCTTATCATACTGTTGTAGTAATAATAAAAATCGGCAGTGTTGCCTGTATGTAAAGCAAAAAACATTCATCACACTTTTAGTGCTCCGTCAGCCTTCGACAGACTAAATATTTTGCCGGCCGGGGTGGGCGAGAGGTTCTAGGCGCTACAGTCTGGAACCGCGTGACCACTACGGTCGCAGGTTCGAATCCTGCCTCAGGTATCGGTGTGTCTGATGTCCTTAGGTTAGTTAGGTTTAAGTAGTTCTGTTCTAGGAGACTGATGACCTCAGAAGTTAAGTCCCATAGCGCTCAGAGCCATTTGAACATTTGAACTAAATATTTTCTGAAGCAAAAGCACCAAGAGAGCATCTATATTGCTGAAGCAGCAGACTCTTTGAGCACACATGTGCGTCTTTTGTTAAGCTGGTCAGGTAATGCGACGTATACTTCGAGTTGTCAGGCCACGCAGGTGTCAGGAGACGCGTGACGACTATGAAGCAAAGGGCCTACTCCTGACGGGCTGCGCTATAAGCTGTGGGTATCGAAGCCGTAATCATTGTTAGTCCTGTTTCTCGAGGCCTGTGATCATTCCTATTATCTGCGTTATCAACCAAAATTAAAAGCACTTTCTGAGCGTTTTAGTGTCACGAAATTTCGATTAGTTGGTTTTCGCTAGTCTTAACGTGCGTAACGGCCAATCGCTAATTTGACGCGTGTTTTGGCCTACATGGACGTTTTTGCTTCCCGTACACTCTTTCGGGATGTGTTTATAGCGTATTTTTGTATTCATAAGTAATGCAAGAGTTCGTGAGACTTCCACCTTCGGTAACACGATGTCACGCATTATGGCCATTGGCAGGACACTTGGAAAATGGACAGACCTATTAAGGGGACTGCCTACACCACACTTGTCCGTACCCTTTTAGAATACTGCTGCTCGGTGTGGAATCCTTACCAGGTAGGACTGACGGAGTACATCGAAAAAGTTCAAAGAAAGGCAGCACGTTTTGTATTATAGGGAAATATGGGAGAGAGTGTCACAGAAATGATACAGGATTTGGGCTGGAAATCATTAAAAGAAAGGGGTTGCTTGTTGCGACGGAATCTTCTCACGAAATTACAACCACCAACTTTCTCCTCCGAATGCGAAAATATTTTGTTGACACCGACCTACATAGGGCGGAGCGATCATCACGATAAAATAACGGAAATCTGAGCTCATATGGAAAGATATAGGTGTTCACTCTTTCCGCGCGCTATACCAGATTGGAATAATAGAGAATTGTGAAGGTGGTTCGATGAACCCTCTGCCAGGCACTTAAATGTGATTTGCAGAGTATCCATGTAGATGTAGATGCTATTTTCAGCTAAATATACAGGGCAGCTAAATATACAGGGTGTTTGACTGTTATAGGCACAAACGAAAAGGGGGCGTAAAGGATAATGGAACAAGCAAATAATCCTAGTAAGCGTAGATCATGACACAAATGATTTCTCCAACACACATATTACGACTGACTACTCGAACACCTTATAACAGAAACCCCGACGATCCAAAGTGCAGATATGCACTTGAGGGCAAACACGTTACAGCAAGCCTTCTACATGGCCATCGTTCACGTGAAGGCAAGCTTCAACACGACTCCTCATCGATACCTTACACGTTCAGATCTCCAAGGCCTGTTTTAAATGCGTTGACAACCATTCACAATGCGTTCCCAGTTTTCACTGACACTATAAACAGGCCTGGAATACACTAAAACTCTTGAATCCCCCACACACAAAAGAATCTAACGGGCTCAAACCAAGAGGCCTAGGAGGCCATAATACACCAACACCGATACACTTCTTGTCAGAACAACAACTTAGGTATCCGAAATGATGATTAAAATCAAACCCGGGCAGTTATTTCGCAATTTGCACCTCACCTGCGGTTTTTCGCAAGAAAATTAGCGTTGGACTTTAACAGTTATGTACCATTACCATGACTGCACTTGCGCATACGTCATATCAGGGAAACCATTGGCTTCCGCACTTATGTTTACTAGGATTATTTCATAGTCCCATTTTACTCTACTTACCCCTTTCGTTTATAGCTGTAATAGTCAAAAACGATATAGATTATTCGAGATTGTTGTTATTGATTTTACGAGCAGCCCATATAATCTTCCGTAACCCTCGCCCTATCTTTCCCATAATACTGGAAATTCTGCTAGTGGTAGGTTTACGCTAGCCATAGTTCGTTGTGAAAACGCTTTCCTACCTGGACGAATCCTTCGCCGACCGAGATGTTATCGCCTACAAGACCTGGCATTGTGGTATCGACCCGAAGACGCAAAGCAGACCTTGTTATGTGTATAGTAATATACCGTTTACTTTGTATACACGTTCATGTAGAAAAGTTAGTAATGATGAAAAAATACATGTATGGATGAAAGAACTTGGTGTACTTGCTGAAAATGTAACTGTAACTGGAGATATTACTTTGTACTATAATTATTAATAAAGTTTGATCCCTGAAGGATGCAACAGTTTGAAAAAATTCGAAAGCATAATGTCGCACTGCCCACTGAGCGCCTAGCGAGTTAGTGACGCAACCCGCCCGACTTGGCTCGGCGCTACTCGAGAAGGCCGACGCACCAGCTGAACTGTGTAAAGTTCACACATACATAGGTAAATGTATTTTCTCAGTGGGATAGGTGTACACAGGCATTCTGTTGCATGAATTGTTATTGACTAATTGAGTTGATTTATATCAGGTCTGTGACCAATAGGATGGATTCTTAATGCACATAAGTAGTTACGGCTCTCACCTACTAGTGAAATTAGTATCTGTTTTCAAAGAGCAAAGCAAAATAATATTACAATGAAGAACAAAATTTTCGAGTTGTGAGGAACGATGTCTAGGCGTAAAGCGCCTGCCGAGTATGCAATGATTGCGTGACAAATATGAGCAGTCGCGGACGCCGGAATGAAAAGAAGCAAGGAGCACATTGAACAGACTGTGCCAAAGAGAGAGTCAGGAACACCTGATTCAGCACAGAGGCGGCGTAACGACATTTCGTTAATCGAGCAGCAGGGAGTAACTACGTCTAAAGACTATGCAAAAACGCCTTTCAGACGGCAAACCTCGCATAAAAGAACGATCTGAAGCTCTGAAACTAAGTATTAGCCCCGCAGAGAACGCTGACAGTCTCGGAAAACAGGATCACACTCGACCACCCGCGCAGGGGAATCACGTCATCGACCACTACATAAATCTCCCCTTCCCTCCACTCAGTGGCAGAGTCTGTTCAGTCGGTCTGCATCATTGATACCAACGAAAGGCCAGTTCTATTAGTTCCTGGATGACCTGTTGACATACTTTTTACAGCTGCTGCCAGTTTGGAGTCTACTTCTAGAATACCAGATCCGTCCCACTGCGGTAGGGGAAATTCAGCTCTGCAAGCCGCCATTCCTACCAGTCAAAGTGATGAGTGACTAAAGATGGGGGCTGAGCAGTTATACTGTGGATCAAAAAGTAAATTGTCCCACTGTAAGTTGTTTGAGTTGGGAGGAGGGTGCCTGGTGTGGCCACTCCTTCGCAGTGCATATCCCGCCTTACCACTTGCACCCTGGAACTGCCCCTTGGGCTGTGCTTGTCGTAGCTGGAAATCCCGCCTTATCGCCATCATGACAACTGTCACCATGGATACGCAGATTTCAGGGGACAAGCCTAAGTGCAACTACGCTCAACGAGAATGCTGACGCTTCGGCGGATGTCCACAGTCATACTAAATTGCGGGGTCCGCCGGCCACTGCTCTGCCCTGCACAAGGCCGCCCGACTGACGGTGGTCAACACCAGGGGCTACAACCGTAAATTCCACGACGAGCTCTGATGGCCGCTCGGCCCACTCCTGCGACGTGTACATTGCACGCTTGCTACCAGGCCTCGCTGAGGAGGAGACAATCACTGTAAGGTTCTCAGCAGTAATGCTACTTCAATGATGTCTTATTGACGCCTTTGGTACGACTCAGGCGCTCACCACCAACTCTTCGCAGGACCGTCACGAACCCTCCTGGGGGTTCACATCCGGCGAACCCCTGCAGATGGATTCCTAATGGTCAGTAGGAAATAAACCGTCGACACGATTGCTTCAAAGCTATGGTAATTTCCTACATTACCGTTATTTGAAGGGACAGGTAGAAAAAGGAAAGAATGTTTAGAGTGTAAGAGCTGTCAACAATGAGGTCACTGGATACAGAGCTCAAGCTCCGACTAATAAAGGAAATGGACTGTACCTCTTCAGAGGAACCTACTTTGCGTTTGTATAAAGCGATTTGGGGAAATCATGGGAAACAAAATCAGCGTAGCTGAACGAAGATCTGAACAGCTGTTCTCCCGACTGCGACTCCAGTGTCTTACAACTGTGTCACGCCACATGTTGCGAGATAAAGGCTATTGTCCTAGATACCGAATCGCTGTGTTACGTGCTTGTGGAGAGGAGCCTGGGATCTCTCAACTGGTGGCTAGCAGTGGCAGAGTACGGAATGAAGAAATAAATTGGGCATTATCGCAGCAGCAGCAGTGGCAGCGCGGGGGGAGGGGGGAAGGGGGGGGGCAGAAATACGGGCGCTCCTCCCGCCGGTCGTTGATTTCCCCTGCGGCTGCGCCAGCCGTGTTAAGCTGGTGGCCTGCAGGCGCGCGTTTAGCGGAGCGCGCCGGCGCCGTCTGTCACGCCATCCAGGTAGTTTAATTTGTGTCAACGAGGACAAACCTTCCACCCACACCCACCCCCGCCATCAGCCATTCACTCCACATCTTTCTCTCTCTGCTTTAGCTTTATACAGTGAAAAATATGCAGCCCTAATTCTGAACTGCTTTTGTTAGGAACAGTGACGTGGGGCATGTGATATTGGAAAACTGCTCATTGCGGTAAACGTGGAGGGTAGGAGGTGTGGAGTGACATTTGATCTTTTTGAAACGTAATATGCAGAGTGTAACAAAAAGCTGTGGCCAGAATTTCAGGAAATATTTCTGACATATAGATGAAGAAAATATGTTATAGGGACGTGGGTCCGGAAACGCTTTATTTCAATGTTAGAGCTCATTTTATGCAATTATTTAACATATTAATCATCTACTTTGAAACTGAGCCTCATCCATGAAAACATTTGCAACAAAGTGAAAGTTGCCCTATCTTTGAACGAACATTCGCAGAAACTCTATTGCTTGGATGCGAATGTTGCCAGTAGCCAGACACAAACAAATTTGTATCCGTGCAGGGAACTCACCTGTTGACAGTGCATGCCTATGCTGTACATGGTAGGGATACAGCAGGTTCTCATGTAGCATTCTCAGACATTTGTCCAGACAGAATTACTTGTCGTAGCTAAATGTCTTACACTGACATAGGGTTGTCGTTACCAGGACAAGAAGTTCCTCCTCCAATTGATGTGTTCTCTTCCTACCTGACCGCACCCAGTCACGTCCCATGATCTCTACGGCGACGATCAACTGCTCCAAACGTCCTCCTG
This sequence comes from Schistocerca cancellata, assembly GCF_023864275.1. NCBI lineage: Eukaryota > Metazoa > Arthropoda > Insecta > Orthoptera > Acrididae > Schistocerca > Schistocerca cancellata. The sequence goes on from NC_064628.1 coordinate 255,073,469, forward strand.
TCGGAGCTGTGTCGTTCTGGAATATCTCCCCATACAAATGTTGAGCGCTATGGCTATTACCATTTGCTAATCCGTACAGCGCGAACAGCTCGATCCAGGTGACCCCAGGGGAGTACGGTAAACTCATGCTGGTGCTCTTCGAACCACGCTACGAGCTACGTCAAACAGTGTGACACGTTACATCGTCCTCCTGGTAGATGGCATCTTGACGAGAACAAAGAAATTGGATTTGGAGACGGACGTGGTCCCCAAGGACAGGTGCGTACTTGTGTTAATCCGTTATGCATTCCAGAATGAAGAGATCAACCAGGGAATACCGCTAAAACGTTTGCCATACGATAACGCTCCACCCTGATGCAGGATGTTTGCTTTCAGACGTTTCACGCCTTACACACCAACTTCCATCTGTCCGATGGAGCATAAAACGTGATTCATCGGGAAACGCCACACGTCCCCACTCAGTGAATGTCCATTTGTGGTACTGGCGTGCAGACTTAAGCCTTCGTCGCCGATTAACTACAGTCAGCATGACTGCATGAACCGGGCACCTGCTATGGAGGCCCATACATAGAAATGCTTGCTGGACTGTCGTTGTGGAGACACTGTTAGTAGCCTTTGGTTCATCTGGGCGTTCACTTGCTAAACGATTTCACTTCTATTCGCCCGTACACATTTCCGTAGCCGTCGTTCATCCCTGTCATCTAGGCCCCCTGGTGCACCACCGTTGCTTCGGTGCCGGTTTCGGATAGCGCCATTTTGCCATGCAAAACGGACTTTAACAATAGCGGCACCCGAAGAGTTTACGAACTTATCTTTTACGGAAATGCTTCCAGCCTTGGCTCGGAAGGCAAGGATAATTCCCTTCTCGACGCCAGATAAATCGCTCCGTTTTCGTCTTACAACAGAGGCTGCACGGCTGTTATGCGCTCACCCCCCCCCCCTCCCCCGCCATCCGGCACAGTTTAATGTGACTCGACCATGTAGTAGAACAACGAAGTTAGTTGCATGTCAGCGCTAGCAATGAACGGAGTGACATGTCAGCATTCTCTTCGTTCAATTGGTTAAACAAACACTGTTGGCGAACCTAAGAATTACGACTTAATGCACAAGTTATTGTGCAGTAACAACGGGAGTATTTTGAACACATCACGTAAAAAGCATTTCATGTAGTGTTGTTTCATCCTGCTTCTGTGTGGTTCTTATGAATAATGTTATTATAAATAGAAGTAGACAATGTTCTCCGATATGGAAATGAAGCGTTTCTGGATGCTGGATGTCCATAGAGAACAGTATTATCACACAAAATGATCGAAAAGAAAAAGAGACGCAGTTAATGTGGAAATAATTGTCACGATAAAACTGAAAATACTGTCCTTCGTAAAATGTAAAACTTTGGTGACAAAGGGTACTTAACATTTTCACGAGAAACTCATTCATAGTGAAAGACATTGATACACAGTTATTTTAATTCATGGTGTAGTTGGAAGTAACAGCATGGAAAAAAATCCCGCCGTTTCATTTTTGAACGCGAGGGAGGATGGGACAGACAGGCTTATTCGTAAGTTCCCCTGGGGTTTCAGAGGATGACTGCACAAAAACTACAAGACATACAGAAAACAAGTGCACAGAGAATCTATCCAAGTTTTTAACTCACATTATAAGTGCTCAATGTTGCAGAAACTACAGCATCCGGTGTCTGATAAAGAGACTAACAGAAATGTCTCGGATGTCTTGGAGGCGATAATGAGACGGGCGAATACTCGACGTTGACGTCCGCTTCATTTGGATAAAATGGCATCAAGACAATCTCTACAATCAACCTGTTGACCACCTCGCTAAGAAGAGCCTTATGGAAGGACAGTCCCGCCCAACATCAATCCCTTGTATGAATTCCAGCTCGACGGTCAAGAAAGCTGCTTATCACGGCTGGAGTTGCAACTGGCACGTATCCCAACGCTACAAGGGCGGTCACATGTGAGCCACAGAAGCGAACGTCTCGTCTCGGCCATGGTTCACCTCGGCGGAGCTTAGCAGATGTCAAGCGACCTCTCTCATCCGTATGAGACTGGGACACGGGTGTTATCCCGTCCAACTACAGAGGGTGAAAACCACCGATTCTGGACACCGTGATCAGGACACAGCGGAGGTGTAGGATCTGAGCACGTCGTATTGGTGTGTACGAAGTACTCGGCCGCAGAGATAGTCTTGTACAACAAATTGGTTGAGAGGGGCTACCCCCTCATTACGAGTGTAGCTGCTTTACCTCACCGATCCCATGTATACAGATATTATTTGCTTGTGAACTGTTTAAAAGACGTCGGCATCCATTTTTGACCTGTAAGTTGTATGGCTCTTGTCCTCCCATGAAACCAACGTAGTTCGAAAACTGGAATGTCTGTTCCTGTTTTCACTCTGCATTAATAACTTATCTTCCTAAACGACACCGTCGGACAGCTTTCACTTATAAGAGACTGTGGATACCCTCTCCTCTGGAACCGGCCCGGTTTGATCTCTGGGTCGCAATTTTGTGTTTCTTAATTTGTTCAGCCAGTTTATCTTTGTACTGCATACTCTTATCATTGTTCTATTGTGAAAATTTCAGTAATGTTAACCGGACAGTGTATTAACAACTGCTGACTGCCCGCTGTTTTTCCTTTAGTGCTGTTTTTTATATGAAGAACTTAAGTTCGCACTTCGAACTCTTTTTATGGTTCTAATGCAAATTTCAGTTACTGTTGGGTGTATGGCCTTTGCTGCCCAAAGCCAAAATGAAATAATAAAAAAAGTACTCAATGTGGGCAGGGTTTGTGACTTGACAAACGTCAGTACGAGCGTGCATTTCAAGTCAGTCCAGATTCGTGCAATGAGAATATTTACTAAAGCTGTAACCATCAGAACAGTGTCTTTTCCTCCACACATGCATGCATGTCTGAAGGATATTCTAATGTGTAGGTACAGACACTGTGTAAGCGCAAGCACTGTAACCATCCATAAATGCAAAACATTATAAGGTAGCGTAATAGTCTTATTTTCGTCAAGTCATTGGTTCTAATTTCACTAGCACAACTTTTTTACTTTTATTTGACTTCTGTATTTATTATTAAATAAATTAACTGAATCAAAGTTTTTAATAAAATGTCATAATTTTATTTTTTATTACTAACCACATGAAATGCGTGAGTTCACAAGAAATTAAAATTTGGTACAAAACTGACAACCATCAAATATAAAGTTAAATACTTTGTTACTTCATAACATTCAACGGTATTATTGATAAAAATAAACGTTTCATTGAATAATAACGCATTTATTAATCATATTTTAATTACTTTTATGCGATTGACAATTACAAATAAAGAACATTATTTTTTTAAATTATGATTCAAAATTTATTTACTAATTATCATTTTAATTTGATAATATACAGCATTCGATTAAAGTAAAAATGCAACAACTAAAGAGATTTTAACCAGAAACGTCAGAAAAAGAAGTTATACGCTTTGCACTCAGTTACGACATGCCTTGTTGCAGTACCTGAAATCTTTCGTACTTAACGCCACTCGGAAATGTTCATATTTTCCAAGCACATGTTCTTGAATTTTTTTCTAAGTACGTTGTGGAGCTTTAGAAAACTGATGTATGGGTACTCAGTTTGAAATCCTTTATTTATGATTAAAATCCACGACGACCAGTCAGTAAGACTGTCTTGTGACAACTTACGTCTCTCACGACTCTCTGAACACACATTTTGATGCCTCATTTCTTTTCTATACTACATTGTAATAACCAATTTGTATGTAAAATACAGATATTACTTCGTTATCGAGTGAATTTACTGACGTCCTTTTGATAAATCAAATAATCAACACAGATTTCAGAAGTTGAACTTGCTCCGCTCTTCCAGAAAAGACAGACAGTGGATGCTGAATTTATGCCGTTTTTCTTGATTTCCGGTAGCCATTCCTATAGTTTAACGTTACCTAGTAAACAAAATACGTGCCTGATCGTCTGCGAAGGCTAGACAGCCGACCTCCAGTTTGTCTTTGGGTCGCCCAAGTCGCACTGGCTTCCAATGGCATTGTACTTGCAGCTTTTTCTCCATTCCTTGACGACCTTATCCAGCACCAGGTCGAAGAGGAGCGGTGAGAGTCCGTCACCTTGGCGAAAGCCTGTCTTGATCTCAAAGGGTTCGGAGATTTCCCCCTTGAACTTCACCTTAGATGTCGTGTCTGTCAGTGTCTGTTTGATCAGTCGCAGTGTCTTGCCGTCCAAACCTTATTCATGTAGAATGCTGAACAATGACTGGCGGTCGATGGAGTCATACGCCTTCTTGAAGTCAACGAAGGTGCGTATGACTGGACTGTTTCTGAGGGCTTTGATCTTCGGGGTAGTCTCCGGATTGAAGATTCGTTCTGCACAGGAGCGACCAGGGCGGAAGCCCGCCTGGTATTCGCCGATCTTATGTTCCACTTGGTTCCGTGTCCTTTGGAGTAGGCACACTGAGAATACCTTGTATGTGACTTGTATTAGTGAGATTCCCCTGTAATTGTTGACATCTGCGGGGTCACGCTTTTTGTGCAGAGGGTGGATCAGCGCACATTTCCAGTCGTCTGGCAACTTGTCTGACGTCCATGTGTCTGTGATGATCTGTGTGAGTTCTCTGAGTGAGTTTTGTCCTAGGTTTTTCAGTAGTTCGGCTACTATGCCGTCTTCACCAGATGTCCTGTTGTTTTTGAGGCTGAGGATGTGCCTACGGACTTCCTCTTGTGTTAGGGATAGTGAGTCTGTTTGTCTGACTGTAGGTTCTTCATCTGGGAATCTCTCTGTGGGTTCTGGGCAGCTGAGTTCTGAGAAGTACTGTGCCAGCACTTTACAGTTCACCTTATCCGTCAGTGCCGATTTTCCGTCACTATTTCTAAAGCCGAGGTTGGGTTGTGTGTATCCTCGGATGTACTGTGCAAACGTCCGGTAGAAATCCCTTGCGTTGTAGTTGCGGAAGTTGTCCTCATAGAGTCTAGCTGAGTCTATAAGTATTTTATATTTATTTTCTAATTTTGGAATCTGATGGCATTACAGGAATACAGACAATTAACTGTGAAAGTATGACATTATTTGAATTACGTATGCTTGATAATAAGCAAACAATAGACCCATATTATTAAACATTCAGAACTGGTGATATCCAACATTATACATGTTAACTTAAACAGTAATTTGTAACAATGAAGACTATAATTATCAGTAGCTGTTGATGTGTAAGAGCATAAAGTATGTGAACACCATAACTTTTGGTACCTTGCGGATTTGTTGGTTATTTTTCTTTCAATGCTGTTAAACTTAACGTAGATGCGTAATGTAATTATACATGTTAATTTAAACAGTAATTTGTAACAATGAAGACTATAATTATCAGTAGCTGTTGATGTGTAAGAGCATAAAGTATGTGAACACCATAACTTTTGGTACCTTGCGGATTTGTTGGTTATTTTTCTTTCAATGCTGTTAAACGTAACGTAGATGCGTAATGTAATATAAAGCACATAAATCTACCGCGCTGTGGCACACTGCTACTCCTCTACACTCCGTAAAATTTAGCACCATGGTCGCGAGCACACCTTTTTTTTTGTGCGTTTTGTTCGTTGCATTTGGTCGTAGCGGACGTCACAAGACATCCATTGAAGTTCGTTGTTGATCCCTTCAGTCAGTTTTTTTTATTTATTTTTTTTATTATAGGGACCAGCCAGCTCTCTGACCGAAAACGCTGAGCTACCGTACTGACATAGCTTCAGTTGTGCCGTTTTAAGGAGCTTTTGCTCATGCGCAACTGGTATGACGTAATTGTCTTACGGGCCAAATACGTATAGATTTGATGAATAACATGTACGATTCACGGCATGCACAGCTAGCCTTTACCACTCAACTACAAGTTAACGTCAACGCCACCCGGTGGTAGCACCCTGCAGCAGACCTTTAACTCTGTTCACTTGGCATAAATCCTGCTGGACGATAGCACACTCCTCATATATGCCAATTCACTCACTATATAGTAAAATTAGACCGGATATCAGTATATGTTATAGCTATATTAACAGAAAACCCTATTTAGTAGGATTTTGGATGAGCTATAGTGTATTAAGTTTTTGATTTTATTTTACGGTAATCCATTTGAGGCTCTGAGAACCATAAAGCACACCATCGTCGATTGTGAGATTGTAGCGTTTATCGATGTTTCTGACGTCTGTTGATCTTGTGGTATGTCAGGTATTCTGTACTATACGTCCTCATCGTGTGTATGAACATTCACGGAAAGCTGTCTCAGGGGTTTGATAGTTACTCAAATGTGAGACTGAAGAGGTTTTTTTTTTTTTTTTTATCCTTAGGGTTCTCTTCTCAGAGCCCCGTTTACATACAGTCAAGTAATAATGTTGGTAGACAGTACTAATTGAAATTTTAAACATTGTTATAGGCTGAAATCCAGCAACCGTGCGTTAACTTAATAACAGAATGCACGTATAGCCACCTCGGCTGCATATGCAGCACACGCAGCCGATGTGGTTATACGTACATTCTGTTATCAAGTACTACTTGAATTTAATCATTTCCACCAACGGCAGTTTGTATTTGGAGTTGACTGTTTACTGTGCAGGAATCGGCTTTTGTGTGCAGCGTCGACATAAACTCTGTTGAATCTGTTTCAAGTGCTAGCATAAAATACAATAACTAGAAACAGTTAGCCACAAACGAACTACGGCGTCCCAGACCAGAACTGTTGACTGAGAAAGAGATGAAATCAAATAAGGGTGGCTATAAGCGTACAGTTAACAAAGAAGTGTAAATAAGCGTAAGTTGTGTGAGAGCAACATAAGAATGTCTGATTTTAAGCCCGGAAGTTAATTCGTTAACTAATGCACGTGTCATAGATATTTCATTTGTACGAAAAAATAAAAAAGGGATGAAAACTCCCACTTACGCAAAAATGCGAAAACAAAGAATAGCAAAAACTTAAACATTATTTTGTTCTTGCCATAAACTGTACTTAATAATCTACAAAACAACAAAATTCCACAAAACAGTTCTTCATTTTTTCATACAAGTTACGCGTATTAATTCATTCATTCATTTCTTATAGGTCATCTTTGGACCACGTTATTTCAACTGTCTCGCTAAGACGTGTTCCGATGTTTGCCCACTGCTCCCGCATTCATTCTCTGTGTTGCTCCTTCTTCTCCTGGGTCCATACCTTTCCTGTTTTTAGTTTTGGCTTTTCTTGAGACCCCTGCCACGCCATAAATTTCTCCTTGAGTGGTACACGCTCTAAGATGTCATCATGAGCGATTCCCACTTCTTTAATATCTTTCACCACCTCTGGAACAAGGCCCATTTTGTTTTCTTCTCCTTTCCTTCTGAAAGTAGGTGGTCATACGATTGGTGAGTCTTCCAGGCTCATTCGGGTCATATGTCCATAAAACATAATCCTTCTACGTTAGCTCATTAATTTGTCTCTCAACTGTTTCCATGGAATCAGAAAAAATTGAAAGATCATCTGCAAAAGCGAGACAATCGATTTCAAGATTTTGTTTCTTGTAACCCAGCCTGACACCATTTTTAATTTCTTGGTATTCCAGTTTTTTGCGACACTCACGAATCACCTTCTCGGTGGCATAGTTGAAGAGCAGAGGTGACAGCCCATCTCCTTGCCTCACTCCAGTCTTTATTTCAAAAGCTTCTGATGTGTCTCCTCTAAATTTCACTTTTGAGGTTGTGTTGGTTAGTGTTTGCTGGATTATCGCTTTGGTCTTCTTGTCTAGGCCAAGTTCTTCTGGAATTCTGATCAGAGTTTTACGATCAACCGAGCCATATGCCTTTTTGAAATCAACAAAGGTCACAACAAAATTTTTATTCCTGAGCTTCAGGTACTAAAAGATGGATTTGAGGTTCATTATCTGTTCGACGCATGATCGCCCCTTCCTGAAACCTCCTTGATACTCTCCCAGATGTGGGTCTAGCTGTTCTTCTGTCCTAGTTTGCAGAGCTTTCGACAGAATCTTATAGGTGGCTGTTATGAGAGACCACGATAGTTACTTACATATATTCTTTCGCCTCTCTTATGAAGAGGATGAATTAGAGCAGAATTCCAGCCATGTAGGAGTCTTTCAGTTTCCCAAATCTGGCTGATTATTTCTGTTAGTTTATCTACTGCCTTATCCCCTGCATACTTCCAAAGCTCAGCAATTATAGAATCTTCCCCTGGTGCTTTGTTGTTTTTAATCGAGTGAATAATTAGCTTCATTTCCTCTTTCGTGGGTTGTGATGAATTTGGACGTACATATACGTAGTCGGTAAAGAAAAATGTGGAGTTAGGACGTTCACAATTCAGAAGATCTGCAAAGTAATTCGCTAATATCTGGCAGTTGTCTTTATAATTGTGAGTTAGCTTCCAGTTTGGAGCTTTGAAGTGTAGGCTTGGAGGATTGCACTTGGTGAAATTGGCCCTAAAAGTTCCATAGAAGTTTCGTGTATTTATCTTCTGGAAGTCTTGTTCAATTTCTTCCAACTGCATTCTCTCAAATGTACACTTCACTTCACGTATGATCTTTGCAGCATGTTTTCTAGCACCCAGGAAGCTAGTCTTGTTAGCTTCATTTTTCTTGGGATTCCATCTCTGCCACGCATGCTGTCTTTGCTTCACTGCTGCCTCACAATCACTTTCAGAAGCGGGGCAGTTTCCTTTGCTCTTCTGACCAGGGTTTGTTGCAATTCTTCCCAGCACTTTGGATCTAAGGATCCAAGTTTACGAGTGATTCTTGATTGGACATCAGCTTTTCCGTGTCAAATCTGCGTATCTTCTTTGCCTGTGTTTTTATGGAATTTCTTGGAATTAGCTTAATTTTAATCTTTGAAAGATAGTGATCTGAATTCAGATTGTCATTCCTCAGAAATTTAACACTCCGGATCTCTCGTTGTGCTTTTCGGGTGATGGCAACGTTATCAGTTTGATATTCACGGATTTGAGCATGACCAAGTTTTTTGTTTTCTTGGCAAGTGTTTGAATGCTGTTCATTTCATGACTAGGTCAAGAGTTTTACACAATTCCACGAGTCTCTCTCGATTGCAGTTGGTTCTTTTATGTGCTGGGTAGTTTCCAAGAATGTCTTGGGATTTTCTCTCCTTGCCCAGTTGCTCATTGAAATCTCCGACCAGGATGATGTGTTTGTCTGGGATCTTGGATAAGAGGTCTTCTTCCCAAAATTCATCTCTTCCTTTCGGATCTCTCTTGTTTGCTTGGTTGGTGCATGAACATTCATAATGCTTGCTTTGTTTGTGCTTCGGAAAGAAACAGTAGATACTCGGCTATTTGCTGAGCTAAAGTCTATGATAAATCTAGAACTTTCTTGTTGACTATAAATCCCGTGTCAAGATGAGGAATAGTTTCTACAACGACTTTTCCAGTTTTACCTTTACATATTCTGTAGCCCTCTGACTCAAATGTATGTTCATCTGTGAATCTTGTTTACTGAATCGCTTCAATTAGTATCTTATGTTGCTTCAGGGTATCTGTAAGTTGTTCTAGTTTACCAGTCTTCAGAAAGAAATGAGTTGGTATTAAAGATGGAAAAGCAATTTGGGCGTTTGTGCTTAATCTTTGCAGGAGTCTCCGATACCTCCAAGCATGTTGGCGCAGGCTCCCGGGACTCTGAAGGCCTGCATGCGTCGTCCAAGACGACGGTGGATTGGGTACCATCTGGGATAGTAGCATTTGCTGAGCTTCCCTCCATGCCTTTGTCAGCCGAATAACTGTTTTTTGGGGTCGACGATGTTTACAACCGACCAAGATCCAGTCAAGGTTGTAAGCCTTGAAGCCCCCAGTAATGATCGGCTCTCCGACCCAGTTTCCCGCTGGGATTGGTTACCAACCTTCCACTGGGTTGCTCAGCTTAACAGGGGCACCTCTTGTAGGTTACCTGCTGGAGTTGGAGTGAAAGAGGCTAGTTGGATTCTCTTGCGGAATCCAACATATTATGGTTGCAGGTAACAGGCAACGACGCGTTTCACTTCCATTGGCCCAGAGTCACAAGGACTCCTCCCAGGTTGATTCCTGGGGGCAGTTATGCGTATTATTATTATTATTTCTTTCTATTCTCAGACGTTATGTCTGGTCAAAAATGGACAGTGACGCGGACCTTGATCAAGCGTGACTTCCTTTTAACTGTACGGTATATGTTATATTGCATTTAGGAACTTTCGGGTCATTGAACATGTATCAATAATTACAGATTTTTGTAGTTGTATATATATGTTTGGATGTAGCTGTATTGCATTGATGTACTGGTGGATATTGTGAGGTATGACTCCTGTAGTTGATAGTATAATTGGTATAATGTCGACTTTATCCTGATGCCACATGTCCTTGACTTGCTCAGCCAGTTGGATGTATTTTTCAGTTTTTTCTCCTGTTTTCTTCTGTATATTTGTTGTGTTGGGTATGGATATTTCAATTAGTTGTGTTAATTTCTTCTTTTTATTGGTGAGTATGATGTCAGGTTTGTTATGTGGTGTTGTTTTATCTGTTATAATCGTTCTGTTCCAGTATAATTTGTATTCATCATTCTCCAGTACATTTTGTGGTGTGTACTTGTATGTGGGAACGTGTTGTTTTATTAGTTTATGTTTTATGGCAAGTTGTTGATGTATTATTTTTGCTACATTGTCATGTCTTCTGGGTATTCTGTATTTGCTAGTATTGTACATCCGCTTGTGATGTGATCTACTGTTTCTATTTGTTGTTTGCAAAGTCTGCATTTATCTGTTGTGGTATTGGGATCTTTAATAATATGCTTGCTGTAATATCTGGTGTTTATTGTTTGATCCTGTATTGCAATCATGAATCCTTCCGTCTCACTGTATATATTGCCTTTTCTTAGCCATGTGTTGGATGAGTCTTGATCTATGTGTGGCTGTGTTAGATGATACGGGTGCTTGCCATGTAGTGTTTTCTTTTCCAATTTACTTTCTTTGTATCTGTTGATGTTATGTGATCTAAAGGGTTGTAGAAGTGGTTATGAAATTGCAATGGTATAGCTGATGTATTTATATGAGTAATTACTTTGTGTATTTTGCTAGTTTCTGCTCGTTCTAGAAAGAATTTTCTTAATTGTCTACCTGTCCATAATGTAGGTTTTTTATATCTATAAATCCCCTTCCACCTTCCTTTCTGCTTAATGTGAATCTTTCTGTTGCTGAATGTATGTGATGTATTCTATATTTGTGGCATTGTGATCGTGTAAGTGTATTGAGTGCTTCTAGGTCTGTGTCACTCCATTTTACTACTCCAAATGAGTAGGTCAATACTGGTACAGCATAAGTATTTATAGCTTTTGTCTTGTTTCTTGCTGTCAATTCTGTTTTCAGTATTTTTGTTAGTCTTTGTCTATATTTTTCTTTTAGTTCTTTTTTAATATTTGTATTATCTATGCCTATTTTTTGTCTGTATCCTAGATATTTATAGGCATCTGTTTTTTCCATCGCTTCTATGCAGTCGCTGTGGTTATCCAATATGTAATCTTCTTGTTTAGTGTGTTTTCCCTTGACTATGCTATTTTTCTTACATTTGTCTGTTCCAAAAGCCATATTTATATCATTGCTGAATACTTCTGTTATCTTTAGTAATTGGTTGAGTTGTTGATGTGTTGCTGCCAGTAGTTTTAGATCATCCATGTATAGCAAATGTGTGATTTTGTGTGGGTATGTTCCAGTAATATTGTATCCATAATTTGTATTGTTTAGCATGTTGGATAGTGGGTTCAGAGCAAGACAGAACCAGAAAGGACTTAATGAGTCTCCTTGGTACATTCCACGCTTAATCTGTATTGGCTGTGATGCGATGTTATCTGAATTTGTTTGGATCTTAAGTGTGGTTTTCCAGTTTTTCATTACTATGTTTAGAAACTGTATCAATTTAGGATCTACTTTGTATATTTCCAATATCTGTAGTAACCATGAGTGGGGTACACTATCAAAGGCTTTTTGGTAATCAATGTATGCATAGTGTAGGGACCTTTGTTTAGTTTTAGCTTGATATGTCACCTCTGTATCTACACTCCTGGAAATTGAAATAAGAACACCGTGAATTCATTGTCCCAGGAAGGGGAAACTTTATTGACACATTCCTGGGGTCAGATACATCACATGATCACACTGACAGAACCTCAGGCACATAGACACAGGCAACACAGCATGCACAATGTCGGCACTAGTACAGTGTATATCCACCTTTCGCAGCAATGCAGGCTGCTATTCTCCCATGGAGACGATCGTAGAGATGCTGGATGTAGTCCTGTGGAACGGCGTGCCATGCCATTTCCACCTGGTGCCTCAGTTGGACCAGCGTTCGTGCTGGACGTGCAGACCGCGTGAGACGACGCTTCATCCAGTCCCAAACATGCTCAATGGGGGACAGATCCGGAGATCTTGCTGGCCAGGGTAGTTGACTTACACCTTCTAGAGCACGTTGGGTGGCACGGGATACATGCGGACGTGCATTGTCCTGTTGGAACAGCAAGTTCCCTTGCCGGTCTAGGAATGGTAGAACGATGGGTTCGATGACGGTTTGGATGTACCGTGCACTATTCAGTGTCCCCTCGACGATCACCAGTGGTGTACGGCCAGTGTAGGAGATCGCTCCCCACACCATGACGCCGGGTGTTGGCCCTGTGTGCCTCGGTCGTATGCAGTCCTGATTGTGGCGCTCACCTGCACGGCGCCAAACACGCATACGACCATCATTGGCACCAAGGCAGAAGCGACTCTCATCGCTGAAGACGACACGTCTCCATTCGTCCCTCCATTCACGCCTGTCGCGACACCACTGGAGGCGCGCTGCACGATGTTGGGGCGTGAGCGGAAGACGGCCTAACGGTGTGCGGGACCGTAGCCCAGCTTCATGGAGACGGTTTCGAATGGTCCTCGCCGATACCCCAGGAGCAACAGTGTCCCTAATTTGCTGGGAAGTGGCGGTGCGGTCCCCTACGGCACTGCGTAGGATCCTACGGTCTTGGCGTGCATCCGTGCGTCGCTGCGGTCCGGTCCCAGGTCGACGGGCACGTGCACCTTCCGCCGACCACTGGCGACAACATCGATGTACTGTGGAGACCTCACGCCCCACATGTTGAGCAATTCGGCGGTACGTCCACCCGGCCTCCCGCATGCCCACTATACGCCCTCGCTCAAAGTCCGTCAACTGCACATACGGTTCACGTCCACGCTGTCGCGGCATGCTACCAGTGCTAAAGACTGCGATGGAGCTCCGTATGCCACGGCAAACTGGCTGACACTGACGGCGGCGGTGCACAAATGCTGCGCAGCTAGCGCCATTCGACGGCCAACACCGCGGTTCCTGGTGTGTCCGCTGTGCCGTGCGTGTGATCATTGCTTGTACAGCCCTCTCGCAGTGTCCGGAGCAAGTATGGTGGGTCTGACACACCGGTGTCAATGTGTTCTTTTTTCCATTTCCAGGAGTGTATTATCAGTTGCTCTTTACATCCTCGTGCTCCTTTGCAGCAGCCTTTTTGTTCTTCATTTATAATTTTGTTCTGTGTTGTATGTGTCATTAATTTCTGTGTGACGACTGAAGTTAATATTTTGTATATTGTTGGTAGGCATGTTATGGGGCGATATTTAGATGGGTTTGCTGTGTCTGCTTGATCTTTAGGTTTCAGATAGGTTATTCCATGTGCAAGTGTATCAGGGAATGTGTATGGGTCTGCAATGTAACTGTTAAATAATTTAGTTAGATGTGAATGTGTTGAGGTGAACTTCTTGAGCCAGTAATTTGCTATTTTATCATTTCCAGGGGCTTTCCAATTGTGTGTATAATTAATTGCTCGGGTGACTTCATGTTGCAAAATTATCACTTCAGGCATTTGTGGTATCATCTTGTATGTGTCTGTTTCTGCTTGTATCCACCGTGCATGCCTGTTATGTTGTACCGGGTTTGACCATATCTTGCTCCAGAAGTGTTCCATGTCTGTTATGTTTGGTGGATTGTCTATTTTAATGTGTGTGTTATCCATTGTTTGGTAAAATCTCTTCTGGTTTGTGTTGAATGTTTGGTTTTGTTTCCTTCTATTTTCACTTTTTTTGTATCTTCTAAGTCGTTTGGCCAATGCTTGTAATTTCTGTTTTTTTTTTCATCTAATTGCTCTATTGCTTATTGTTGTAAGATTTTACCTAACCTTTTTCGTCTTTTGTCTGATATTTCATTTCTTATAAATTGTGTTAGCTGTCCGATGTCTTTTCTCAGTTTTTCTATTCTGATCTGTAGCCTGTGTTGCCATGCTGGTTTTGTGGGTTTCTTCTGTGTGTTGGTTTGTTCTGATCTCTGCCTAGTGTGTATATTTAGTGTAGTGAGTGCTCCTATATAAACCAGTAGTTGTAACTCTTCCATAGTTGTGTTTTCATTTATTTTGTTGTGTATGGTTGTGTTGATAGTTTTTATTGTAGTTTCGACTTGTGGGTTATTTGGCGGTCTATGCAAGAATGGTCTAATGTCTGTATTTGTGTCTTTGTATTCTATATATGTCAGCTGAAATTTCTCTTCTATATCTAACATGTGTGTCTCTTCGTGTTCTATTTGTGCTTGTTCTGGTGGCTGTCTTAAGATTTCGTTTTCCTCTGATTGTTTAATTGATGCGTGTTGGTCTTTGTTTGTTTGCTCTGGGATGTTTGAGTCCATTACTGTATTTTCTTCTTCTTCTGATTGCACATTATTTTGTTCCAGTATTTGTTGTACTTGTTGTTTGATGTTTTCTAATTCTGACTGGGGTATCCTGTTATTTTTTATTATTACACGGATCTGATCAGCTAGTCGTTGTTCTGTTAAAAATTTTAATTCCGGGTATCTGGTAATAAATGTTGTGTATACTTGTGATCTGTATCCAGTTGTGTTGGTTCCTAGGTTTGTTGCTTGGTAATAACAGAACATGAGGTGTCGATTAACTTCATCTGACCATCTCATCCTCTGTCTTTGTTTTCCTTCTAGGGTGGTTGCAGGGAGCATATCCTGCAAAACACCTCTATTTGGATTTAAATCATTTTCCAGTTGGCTAGCAGTGTCGTTACCATTGTGGGCGGGCAAAGGGTTCAAGCGTCGTCCCCGACCATGACGGCGCTTGTCCGAGGCTTTTTTAGTTCTGTCCTGAACCAAGTAATCACACTAAAAGGGGGGTTAGCCCTATTAATGGTTTGTTCTTTTCGTCGCCTTTTACGACTGGCAGAACATACCGGAGGCCTATTCTTTTCCCGGGCCTCCACGGGAATTATTATTATTATTATTATTATTACTGTTACTATTATTATTGGCAGTGGCTGTAGTTGTATAAATATGTTGACGAGCATAACTCTTATACAGCAGATGCTATTAATGTCACACTCTCAAATTTATCTGAATCTCAAAATTTGTGAACACCGAGAATCTATACTCGTGACCCGTCACTTACAGGGTGACAATTATTGAACTATGTGAGAAAAGGTAAATTAGTTACAAACTGCGGCGTGCACATACTTTATTCAACATGTATACGACGCTACAGATTTACAGATTTAGGCTATGACATGTTCGATATGCCTGCCATCCTTGGTGACGATGAGGCGCAGACGAATAGCGAAATTCTGCATGGCCCACTGAGGTGTCGGAACATCGATGCTGTCGATGACCTCCTGAATGACTGTTTTCAACTCAGCGGTGGTTTTGGGGTATTGCTGCGCACCTTGTCTTTAATATAGCCCCACAAAAAGGAGTCGCATGTGTTCAAATCCGGAGTATATGGCGGCCAATTGGGGCCCATGCCACTGGCCTCTGGATACCCCAGAGGCAGAATGCGGTCCCCAAAGTGCTCCTCCAGGATTTCAGACACTCTCCTGCTTCAATGGGGTCGAGCTCCGCCTTCCATGAACCACATCTTGTCGAAATCAGGATCACTTTGGATAATGGACATGAATTCATCTTCCAAAACCTTCACGTACCATTTGGTACTCAGCGTGCCATCAAGGAATATCTAACCGATTATTCTGTGACTGGACATTGCACACCACACAGTCACCCGCTGAGGATGAAGAAGAGACTTCTCGATTCCGAAAGGCGGTTTCTCAGTCCCCCAAATACGTCAGTTTTGCTTATTGACGAACCCATTAGAATGAAAGTGGGCTTCGTCGCTAAACAAAACCATATTCACATCAAAGTCCTGTTCGTCAGTTCTGTGGACAATACTGTTGGCGAAACACAACTACTGTTCCATGGCCCTGGGGTTTAATGGCTGATAAATTTGAATTTTGTATGGGACGAGATGCAGGTCTTCAACAACAATTTGTCGCAATGTCTCCCGATTGATTCCCGCCCATGTTGCAGCTCGTCTGAGCGATTTCCTGCGGCTGGTTTGAATAATAGCGCGTGTCTTCTCGATGTTTTCAGACGTTTGCAACCTTTTTGGATGCTCGACATTGCCAACACTGTCATCACGAACACTATCCGTCCTCTCAAACTTGCGAATAAAATTCTTGATTGTTAGCACACTTGGACCGGTTGTCTTCAGCTTGAGCTCGGTCGCAAACTTCCTTTGAGGCGCAGTTGGGCTGTTATTACTCGCATAGATCTTTACAAGCGCTATACGCTCAGGCTCGACGTTGTACCGTGACGTTTTCACGTCCAACTAGCCGACGATAACGAGGCGCGTGTGCATACGCATACTAATTCCCATCATGGCCTGCGGCCACCGTGCAGTTTGAACGTCCTAACGCAAATCATTCAGAAGTTATGACGATTTTATTTCATATAGTCATATAGTTCATATAGTCATCCTGTAGCCGCTTAGTATTGCTAAGTCCAAATCATCTGTGCACTGCAGTGAGATTGACACCTTACCAAACTACTGCACTGAACAGAAGTTCGCTGCTCGTCTCCTCAGTTCAGTATCTGGCCCGTTGTTTATCGTTACTGTGAAACGCTCGACTTCTGATTCAACTTGCATAAATGAAAGTATGGCTTGCTTAAAACAGCTTCCTCCATTATTGTGAAGTTGAGATACTGTGCTGATGTCAGCTATGCAGAAACAGCATTTCCAGTAACGTTCTCAACTGTTTATATTTCATATTATGTCTTTTTTTTCTTATATACGTCTATTCTGACGAGCCCGGAACAAGGCTTAGTTTGTTTTGTTGTGTTTTTTAATTCAGTCTAATAATACACTTTCATAGCGTAATAGTGCGTGTTTTGAAATCTTTCCTTTACTCACTATGGATTTTAATACTTTCATACAATCAAGAAAAAGAGTCAGAAGAAACGCTAAATGATTGTGAGAAAAGCCATACTTCCGAACCCCAGCTAAATCAGTCATTTGTCAGCTAAATGATATTAAAAAGAAGCCAGGGTTAGCTGTAAAGTGGTTGATTTGGCAACACTGGAGCGTTGGGTGGTAATTCGTTTTCTGCTGTGTTGCTCGAAGTGTACAGCAACAATGAAAGATAGACTGCGATTAGGTGACGCTGACGCTTCCAATGTAGTCAAACAAATCTGAATGACGAAGAACGAACAGGCTCTCTCTCTCTCTCTCTCTCTCTCTCTCTCTCTCTCTCTCTGTGTGTGTGTGTGTGTGTGTGTGTGTGTGTGTATGTGTGTGTGTCTGTGTGTGTGTGTGTGAAGAATGAGAAATCGCAGGGGAAGTGATCAAAGACTGGCATCTTGTCGTCTCATAATCGAAATAATGGAAATTAGGCTTGGATCAGTATTCAAAGTCTTTGACGATATGTTGAACCTGACGAACGGTCGCTGCCCACTGGATTCCGTGACTGATCACGCAGATTCAAGAACCCCGCCGAACTGAGGAAACAACAGATACGTTGCAGGTGTGCCAGACATCTATAGCCGCCTAATCGTCACGAATGAGAGCTGGGTATATGACTATGACCCAGATCGACATATTGAAGACAAAACTGGAAAAATGTGTACAAACGTAGGCTTCCGTGGGCATTGTCACATTCAATAAATTTTTTCTGGGTTTGTGACCGAATTGTCGATACACATAAAACTAAAGACGTTTCGGTCCCTGTTGTAAGCGACCTTCTTCAGGATTTTTTTTTTGACTGCTCAATGAGAAAACTTTGTTTGTTGTATAACTGCAGACATGGCTCTTATCTAATTCTGATAGGCTGTTTAGAACGAAGGGGAGGGACGTTTCCTCATTAAGCAGTAAATAGAAACACCCTGAGGAAGGTCGCTTGCAACAGGGACCGAAACGTCGATAGTTTTAAACAACATATATTGACAATGCGGTCACAAACTCAGAAAAAATTTTATTGAATGGAAAAAATATGGTTCCACCACCCCTGAAAAAGGCGCAGACTCAACCATCATCAGAGTGATTTTTCTTTTTCTTTTTAAGAAAAAGTACGTGTGTGACAGGCATTTCCAGAATAACCAAGATGCAGTCTTGTACTACAAAAGTCTCTGATGAAAACAACGTGTGGTACTGAAGGGTAAACATGTTGAAGGGAGCTAACATATCATCACTAGGTTTCATATCCTCAGCTTGATGTTTTCCAAAGTGATAATTGAAACTTTATGATTCGTAAGGAAAATCTCGAAACAATACTGACGAACTTGAAGACGTTAGATGGAGTGTCTTGAGGAACGAACTGAGGATTTCCAGGTCCACAAGCGTCATCCATTGAAGTAACAGAGCGTCAGTTATATTGGCCAACCCCTGGAAATAGACTACCCCTTTGAAAGCTACGTCGGCTCCTCTGCTGCCACTGCACTTAGTCGTCTCTACAGTGATCCTGTGAAAGGTGTGGACGCTCTCGGCACCATTCGACATCCTGAATTCTCTGAGGTTCACTGCGAGAAGTACCGCTTATGGCCCGCCACCTCACGTTTGCTATCGAATGACATTTCTAAAAAAAAAAAAATGTTTTCCAAAATGTGTTACGACGTTCCTCGTGTTCCCCTATTTCTAACATTCTGACTATTATTATTATTATTATTATTATTATATTACGAGTGTTCTGAAAAGTAAAGCCTCCAAATTCTATTTGTGAAAACTCTTAAAACCTTTTTAAATTAAATAAACTTTATTAACATTCTAATTATTTATTTTTCATGTGTGCATATTGATTTCTCAATGCAGTCACCCAGGCGACGAATACATTTCTCCCAACGAGGGACCAGTTGTTGATACCCTTACTGTAGAATGTTTGAGTTTGTTGACAGAGCCACAACCTCACCTCTCCTTGCACTGCTTCATCACTATCAAAGTGAAATCCTCAAAGGTTTTCATTAATTTTTGCAAATAGATGAACATAGGTTGGGCGTAAGTCGGAACTGTATGGAGGATGATCGATGACAGTGAGCCCAAGGCATCGGATGGTTAACAGATCTCATAGCGGTCGCGTATGGTCTGGCGTTGTCATACTGAAGGAGCGAGTGCTCCATATGTGGACGAACTCTTCGAATTCGAGCTCTTAGTTTTCTGAGTGCCCCTCACACACCGACGTCGTTACGGTACACACCGCCACATTACTTGCTATGGTTCGGAGGCTCCAGTGGCAGAGGGCTGCAGCTTGCGTCATTGAAGCGGGAAAGTCGACCGAGTAATTTACATGACTAGTAATACCTCAATCGATGTTGAGAACAGAATAAAAAATTCGAAGACGTTACTTTTCAGCACTCCCTCGTGTTTCTACTGTCATAACTTTTCCTTGTGCACTAAGAGTTCTAGGACCAGGAACATATAAGTCAGAAGAACAGAAAAATCTTAATGATTGGTTCAAAGAGCCTGACAACCACAAGTGACGGTCTGGGGTGTGATTTCATGTCATAGCAGGACTCTTTCGGTTGTCATCCGCGGCGCCCTTACAGCACAGAGCCCCGTTTTATGGTTCTTCATGACAAGCCATCCAGGCGTGACATTTCAACAGGACTACGCCTGCACGCAAGGATTGCTACTACTCGTGTTCGAGATGGCAAACCCTACTTTGGCCAGCAAGGTGACCGCATGTCTTCCCACTTGAGAACACTTTAACCAGTATGGGCTGGGTGCTCAAACCAGCTCGGGGTTTTGACGATTTAACACACTAGTTGAACAGACGATATCCCTCAGGGGGGCATCCAACAACTCTGCCAATCATTGCCAAGCCTAATACTCCTTGCATTACGCATTACTGACTTGCTCAGTTTGTGAAGCTCTTTCTGCGAATAAATCATCTATTTTTTCTGAAATTGTAATTATTTGTTTGTCTGTAGCTCTTCATTGCATCTACTGATTTCCGTCCCATTCGGATAATTCCTTCGTGGAGGGTCTTTTTCTGTCTTAGAGCGTACTTTCGTATTACTACACTCCTGGAAATGGAAAAAAGAACACATTGACACCGGTGTGTCAGACCCACCATACTTGCTCCGGACACTGCGAGAGGGCTGTACAAGCAATGATCACACGCACGGCACAGCGGACACACCAGGAACCGCGGTGTTGGCCGTCGAATGGCGCTAGCTGCGCAGCATTTGTGCACCGCCGCCGTCAGTGTCAGCCAGTTTGCCGTGGCATACGGAGCTCCATCGCAGTCTTTAACACTGGTAGCACGCCGCGACAGCGTGGACGTGAACCGTATGTGCAGTTGACGGACTTTGAGCGAGGGCGTATAGTGGGCATGCGGGAGGCCGGGTGGACGTACCGCCGAATTGCTCAACACGTGGGGCGTGAGGTCTCCACAGTATATCGATGTTGTCGCCAGTGGTCGGCGGAAGGTGCACGTGCCCGTCGACCTGGGACCGGACCGCAGCGACTCACGGATGCACGCCAAGAGCGTAGGATCCTACGCAGTGCCGTAGGGGACCGCACCGTCACTTCCCAGCAAATTAGGGACACTGTTGCTCCTGGGGTATCGGCGAGGACCATTCGCAACCGTCTCCATGAAGCTGGGCTACGGTCCCGCACACCGTTAGGCCGTCTTCCGCTCACGCCCCAACATCGTGCAGCCCGCCTCCAGTGGTGTCGCGACAGGCGTGAATGGAGGGACGAATGGAGACGTGTCGTCTTCAGCGATGAGAGTCGCTTCTGCCTTGGTGCCAATGATGGTCGTATGCGTGTTTGGCGCCGTGCAGGTGAGCGCCACAATCAGGACTGCATACGACCGAGGCACACAGGGCCAACACCCGGCATCATGGTGTGGGGAGCGATCTCCTACACTGGCCGTACACCACTGGTGATCGTCGAGGGGACACTGAATAGTGCACGGTACATCCAAACCGTCATCGAACCCATCGTTCTACCATTCCTAGACCGGCAAGGGAACTTGCTGTTCCAACAGGACAATGGACGTCCGCATGTATCCCGTGCCACCCAACATGCTCTAGAAGGTGTAAGTCAACTACCCTGGCCAGCAAGATCTCCGGATCTGTCCCCCATTGAGCATGTTTGGGACTGGATGAAGCGTCGTCTCACGCGGTCTGCACGTCCAGCACGAACGCTGGTCCAACTGAGGCGCCAGGTGGAAATGGCATGGCAAGCCGTTCCACAGGACTACATCCAGCATCTCTATGATCGTCTCCATGGGAGAATAGCAGCCTGCATTGCTGCGAAAGGTGGATATACACTGTACTAGTGCCGACATTGTGCATGCTCTGTTGCCTGTGCCTATGTGCCTGTGGTTCTGTCAGTGTGATCATGTGATGTATCTGACCCCAGGAATGTGTCAATAAAGTTTCCCCTTCCTGGGACAATGAATTCACGGTGTTCTTATTTCAATTTCCAGGAGTGTATTTGGAATGCCGCAGATTTAGGAATTCACAGATGTTATTCAGCTCAGATGCTGTAAATCTTTTGCAACAATGAAGCATGAGTTAAAGTTGTAAGCGTGTAGCAGCAACGAAATTATTATTACCCCTGTATGGCAAATCAAAGCAATGCTACGCGCGGAATTAATATTATCGCTTAATGAATTAAATATTAAGTAGTAAAGCCCACATATTGGTAAACTGTCAAATCAAATATTCAACTGTTTAATGAACACATATTATACATGAGAGCTGTAACTTTCGAGAGTAATATTAGAAGCTGTTAGAATCAACCAGTGTAGTCACCTCACCCATTACAGTCACTATAGACTGAGGCCACCAGAATTTAAAAAAAACAATCGATACACCAGATCAATCGCTGCCATGTCCGACATCGACTGGCTCAATATATTGTTATATCTCTACTTGCAAAAACGGCCAAGTTGCGGACAAGTATGGCTTAGAGGATCAAATAAGCGATTACCTGGTGAGTATGAAATTGTACAATGGCAAAGTTTCATCAAAGGATCCCTCCATGTACTGGAAGGGGAAAACTTTTGAATTATTGATCAGTGCGGAACAGGGGTCGACAGTCATGGAACACGTAAATGGCCTCATAGCAAGCGGCAGCCAATCATTACAGGTAAATGGTGCAACGCTGAAACCACAGCGAAAAGGTCCTTTCCCTATTAATATCGTATAATTGCATTCCTCCAGAGAAAATTGTCAATGTCGGCTCATCCGTATTTTATAAATTTAATTGATCCAAAATTTAAAAGGTATTTGGACATGAGAATGGAGTTGTACAAAAAAAAACTATTAATGAGTTGGATTTAAAAGATGTGGAAAATTTACTTGGTTCTGGTTCAGAAGATATTTTCTATTCTTATACTACAGTCGTCTGGGAATATTATTACGCTTTGCGAGATTCTTTATGTTGGTTACATAAATTACTTTTATTTCAATGTAATGATGATATGGATGAAGGTACAAAAGTTTTAACAAATATAGTATCGTTGTTTAACCGTAATGGTTTATTTCAGTGGCAAGATGTGAATGGTACAGAATTTTATGTTCCTAATAAAAAAATTGAACACTTTACGTATTGTTGGACCCCTTAATTCTGGTAAAAATTGATTTTTCGATTGTTTTATTTCTCTCGCATTACATATTGGCCACATTGTACGATGCAACAATAAGACTAATCAATTTGCCCTTCAAGATGCCGTAAATAGAAGTGTTATTGTTGGTAATGATATTTCATTGCAAGAAGGTACTATTGAAGATTTTAAAAAAGTTTGTGAAGGGTTAGCATGTAAAATTCATGTAAAATATAAAGGAGACGTCATTTTGAGGCGTACTCCATTGTTATTAATATCAAATTCTCAACCTGTAATATGTTCGCATCTTGATTTCAATAATGTACGTGTGAGAACTGAGGCTCTAGAACGCTTTATATTGCATCAAAGCCAGACTGGTTGATCGAGCATGTGTCCTGTATGCAGTGCCATCGATCCATGCTTGTAAATCATAATCGCCTTGATATATTTCACTTATCTGGAACCAAAGCTGTGCATATAGGCAGTTCAGACAAGAAGAAAACAAAGGCTTTTGAAATGTAATGCTGAAGAAGAATGTTGAAGATAAGATTAGTAAACAGAATAACAAATCAGGAAGTACTGAATCTAACTGAGGAAAAACGAAATTTATGAGATAACTTAACTGAACGAAGTGATCAGTTGATACATCCTGCGGCATCAAGGAACCGTCAGATTGGTAATGGAGGAAAGCCTGGTGGGTAAAAATTGTAGAAGTAGACCGAGGCATGAATACAGTAAGCAAATTAAAATGGATGTCGGTTACAGTAGTTATTCAGATATGGAGAGGCTTGCAAGGGTAGTCTATCGTGGAGATGTGCTTCAGACACGTCTTCAGATTGAAAACCACAACAACAAAAGCTGCGCCCCTTTCAAAACATGAGCAATCTAATGTCCAGTTCTGCTGTCCGCGTCTGAAACAATAAACCATGTATTCTGTGCGCAAGCCGATACACTGTTGCATTTCTAGAAAAGCTGAACCAGTTCCTTGCGTTAATCCCTTAACTTTTGCTTAAAAAAATCAAGGCTATATGAAAGTGCAGAGAAACTAAGGCGAAATGGCCGAGGGAAAAATGTGAAGAAATCGAAAAATAAATGAATGTCGGAAATACTGAATCAGCATATAGAAAAGTCAAGACAACCTTCGGTGAAATTAAGAGCAAGTGTGTGTTAACATTAAGGGTATAACGGGAATTCCTCTGTTAAATGCAGACGAGAGGGCGGAGAGGTGGAAAGAGTACGCCGAAGGCCTCTGTAAGGGGGAAGACTTATCTCATGGCGTGATAGAACAAATAGCAGTCGACAAGAGAAAAAACAGGGGATCCAATATTAGAATCAGAATTTAAAAGAGCTTTGGATGACTTACGATCAGATAAGGCAGAAGGGACAATAAAATTCCATCGGAATTTCTAAAATCATTGGAGGAAGTACCAACAAAACGACTATTCACGTAAGTGTGTAGAATGTATCAGACTGGGCATATACCATCTGACTTTCGGAAAAACATCGTCCACACTGTGCCGAAGATAGCATGAGCCAACAAGTGCGAGAATTATCGCACAATAATCTTAACAGCTCAAGCATCCAAGTTGCTGACAAGAATCATACAGAGAAGAGTGGAAAAGAAAATTGTGTGAAATGATGTAAAATGTTAGAAATTCTGAGGAAAGTCGGGGTGAACTAGAGTGAGAGACGGGTGATACATAACTTGTACAACAGCCAGGAGGTACTAATCCGAAGTAGAAGACCTGGTACTAGAGGGAGTTGTAGAGGGTAGAAACTGTAGTGGAGAACAGAGATTGAAATACATCCATAAAATAATTGAAGACCTAGGTTGCAAGTTCTACTTTGAGATGAAGAGGTTTCCACAAGAGATGAATTCGTTGTGGGTCACATAAAACCAGTCGGAAGACGATGATTCAAAATAAAAAGGCATGTTTTCTGTCTTTCAAGAACTAAAACAAATTCGCACATATTCCTCTTGTTGCACTTCTTCCTCTTTTCATTCTCAGTCAGTCAGGTCACTTCAAATTTCCCTCTTTTCATTACTTATGTTCTACCTCATCTCTACCTCTCCCTCTCCTAACCACTCCTCACTTTCATTGCTGTCATTGTCTACAGTCTAAATTTACTTGCCTTTAATTTATGTGTATTATTCTACTTCTCAAAAGCGAATGTAAACTATTTTTTCTGCTTCTGCTATTGCGTCAGAACTTCCACGTGCGTTTAACAAATAATGCGACACTTTTTTCCCGGTTAATTTCGGTTGGAAAAATGCGGAATTTGTTGTGGTACATCATGAAATATTCCCGCTTCAGCGCTTGTAGTTTCATGAAGTTCCGATTCGTGGTGGCGCCATACGTAGCCCTCAAAGTGTCGTCTGCAATGGAGGTGCGTGCCAAGCTGTAACGGTCATCATCGCGGCCGCGCAAACCTGCCCGATCTTCCGCTTGCCGGTCGGCCTCACACAGCTGCGACTCCTGCAATGTAGGAACGTGCGGACATTCTCATTCGAGGTGATCGACGGGTCACAATCGAACTGGACGTCTCCGTTGGTAGCGCTGACACACTGGTCCACCATTCGGGATACTCGAACGTGTCCGCCAGCTGGGTTCCTCGCCGCCTAACGGAAGGCAATAAAGGGCAACGAAGACCATCTGTGCTGGTGGTGACACTTTTTGTGGAACATTGTTACAGGCGATGAAACATGGGTTCATCACTTCGAACAGCAAACACAATAGCAATGCACGGTGTGGTGCCACACCACCTCTCCTCCGAAGAAAAAGTTCAAAGCCGCACCCTTACGCGATAAAGTCATGGCGACGTTCTTCTGGAAGCCTGTAGCGGTTATTGCGTTCGACGACCTTCCTCAAGGAGCAACGATCAGTTCTGAAGTGTACTGTGCTACCTTCAGGAAACTGAAGCAACGACTTCAGTGTGTTCATCACGAAAGTGTAAACGAACTTCTTCTCCGTGACAAAGCAACGCCCTACACAGGTCTGCGCACCCGAGAGCAGCTCACAAAACTTTATTGGACTATTCTACAGCCCGGATCTCGCATCTTCCGACGCCCACGTGTTTGGCCCAGTGAGGGAAACGCTCCCGCAGGAAGCAGTAGGTGGATGACGGGGAGGTTACTGATGCAGCAAGGCGTTGGCTCCGACGCCGACCAGTCGAGTGATACGTTGCGGGTATATAGGCGCTCCCAATAAGGTGAAGTAAAGTCATCGCATTGAACGGAGATTATGTTGAAAAACAGGGTTTGTAGCCAAAAGAGTGGGGAATAATATGATGTATTGGAACCCTGAATAAAATCAGCTTGCTTTCAGGACGAATATGTGTTGCATTACTTTATTGAACATTTTTGGTAGTCCGTTACCGTAATTGTCTGTTTCAAATGTAAATAAAACACGGCTTAACCAGTCACTAAATTTTAAGCCTTTTTTTAAATTTTCGAGGTGTTTCGGAAGTTTTGTTCCACCCTCAAACAGCAGTTCGGACGTTCAGCTCCGATGCACTGCCTGTTGGAAGTCATCTGTGTACAAGTAGCTAGAATGTTTTAAGGTTTTGTATTTATTCCAGTTATGGACACAATATTTTATACCAGCTAATTCATTTCGGTTTGTTTCAGTCTATAATGACCATGCTCAAAACATGAGTGCAAAAAAATTTTCAATCACATCGAGCCAACATATTATGTAAATGTGTGTTGTGTTACATTTTATCATAAAACAACGAACGTTTTTAGGTGTATTACTTTCAGACTGTACCATATTTACGTATGTTGGCTCGATGTCAAAGAAATTTGTACGTACTGAGGTCTTGAAGATAATCATAGACCGAAATTAATAAACTGGAATAAAATATTGTGGTCTTTAACTGGTATAAATATAAAATACTTAAAATATTCTAAGTAGTTTCACACAGTTGATGTCCCAGTATCAATGCGCTCGACCTAAACGCCCGAACTACCACCAGATGATGGAAAAAACCTCCGAAACGCCTCGTAAACACAAAAAAAGGAAAAAGAAAGTTAGACACTTTTTAAGTTGTGCTTTTGTTTTGTCTGGCGATTATTGTGTCCACTGTATCACAACTATATCAAAGTCTTGGATTACATACTGCATTCAAAACATCTTATAACGAGTGTGTCTTAAGTAATGAAATTTAAAATACTAACAATATCTAGCTGTGTGTAAGGGCGGGTGTATGCCCCCTGTCTTTCCAGGATAAACAAATCAATAAATAAAAATAATAAATAACATAAAATGCAATCGTCAACCCTTGCTGAGGAACCACGTCATGGCCGTGTGCTGAATCTCTTACCAAGCAATTGTATTTCATTAACCAAAGGCTACAGCACTGACCTGGTAGCTACGAAGTGTTTTATGCCCACCACAAAATATAGCGTGCGAGGTCTGACACAAAGGCAAAGGAGACTGATGTTGCAACGCATGCACCTGCAGAGAAATGCTCTAGCTAGTGACCAACTGTACTACCTACAGTGGCGGAGAAAGCGGTGTCATTTGGCTGCGTACCAGCGCACATGGGAGTTCGGTGAAATGAACGGGTAGGCAAAGCCTTCAAGGAAGCCTGCAGGGAACATAAGATTATACAGTGTGCCATTTCCCTGCAGGCTGTCGTTTCGCTGTTGAGTCGCAGATTCATGCAATTGTGGGAGGAGAGTGGCTGGCAGTGACGGACAATAAGCCGTGGTTGGTGAAGCCATCTATCCAACCATTAACCATGGCGTTCCTCATGTCGGCAGCTGCCGCAAGATGAAGTGACGATGACACGCCTCCAGAATGGGCACTGTCCCCTAACGCTTGGCTTTTACTCCGGCGAAAGGACTCCCAGTGATCTGCATGTGGCGTGCAAATGACTGTATATAATATTAAATGAGTGCATTTTATTTTGCGATAAGCGGACAGAAGCAAATTTAGGTGGGGATCTGTCCTCTATTTTAGCTGATGGCGAGACGAGTTTGGTCAAGCTTTTGAATTTGTGTGACGTGTCTGGACTCTGGCCCAAGTTTTTTGGTTGGAGGTTTTAGCGTGTTGCAGAGTGGTTGGCTCATCCCATTTATTCCAGCGACCAGCCATCTGCAGGTAAAATGAACTATCGTCTATTAATTATTTCCACTTGTTTTCTTCTTTCTACTGTGTTTCAGAACTGACGACTATATTTTCGTTGTTTGTTTGTGTGTGTGTGAGTGTGTGTGTGGGTGTGTGTGTGGGTGTGTGTGTGTGTGTGTGTGTTTTGTCTATTTTAGAAGAAGGCCTTCTGGCCAAAACCTTACATGTTTAGCAGTCACTTTTTTTGCATTTCCCATTTTAACAGTCTCATGCTACAGAGTGAACCCGACAAACTGCAAATGGAGGAAAACTGTCGGATGGACACGTGTGATACTGAGATGAACACAAGTAAAAATTCCACGAAAGTGACCCGCCAACGTGGTGTAAGCCAGAGTACCATTATGTGTATCCTGCATGACAACCACTACTACCCCTATCACCAGAAATCCCATGGAGAACATCTGTCGTGACGTGGGCGCGATGCAGCTGTGTACTATATTCCGGGACGATTAGTTGTTGCACACACGCCGTCCATTTCCGGAAACAAGTTCATAGGACCTGTTGTCCTCCATTTTCAGTCAGGAATCCGCCCCTGCAGTTTGTCAGTTTTGTTTATGTCCATTCTATATTTCGGTACGTGGTGCATTCTTGCAGGATAATGCAAGATTACACACAGCAGTTCTCACCACAAAGGGCTTGAGGAATGTACGAAAACTCAACTGACCCGTCCAGTTCCTTTATTTGCACCCATAGAGGTGTTTGCTTCCACTCAGTTTCGAATACAGGTGTGTTCACGCCTGTGAATGTCACACCTCATACTGATGATGATGGACTTCAGTTCCGACAGGGAAGTTACCTAAATTCCCCGTCATATGATTAACACCTCGACAGAGTTTCATCATAGTGCAACACTTCCCATTTCCGTCAGTGTGGTTGCTTAATAATGTGAAATATCTCAATACTTTCCCAGTGTTATATAGTAATTTCCATTTCGTCTTTCTACCCCCAGCTGCAAATCATCATACTTTAATCTTACAACGCATGTCAATTCAAAAGACAGATGACGTCATAGTGTCTTCATCTGTTCGTTTGTGAAGCTAACGACTCTCCCGCCACAGTAAGGAGCCAAACACTTGAGACATCCAGCAGGCGTCGGAGACTTTAGGAGCCCGACATAAAATCGTATGGCGGTCCATTTTTCGCTCCAAACTCGCGCAGATCGGCCGTAACAGTAACCATCAGCCGCCTTCTCCCCACACCTCACCCCTCACCCCCCGCACTTTTCTTGGCGTTTTCTCACAAGCCCTCCAGTTCTCGACCGCTCGTGAAAACGAGAGTCTACTACAGTCCTTTTGGTTTCTGTAGTGGCATATGTCAGGGCATTCTCTTTTCCTTGGAGTGGGAAACTGCCCCTAAAGGCGGAAGAGTCATCAATGATCAACGGCATGAGGATGCAGAAGGCAATGGAAAAACACTAGATTGAAGACACATAACATATATCCATAGGACACGTGGCCTGTAGTTGAAAATGAGTCATGATGACCTCTACATTGGCAAAAGATTCCGGAATAGTCCCCCTTTCGGATCTCCGGAAGGGGACTGTCAAAGTTGAGGTGACCATGAGAAAAAGATTGAATAAACAACGAAAGAATAACGTTCTACGAGTCGGGGCGTGGAATGTCAAAAGCTTGAGCGTGGTAGGGGAGCTGGAAAATGTGGAAAGGAAAACGTAAAGGCTCAATCTAGGTACAGTAGGGGTCAGTGAAATGACATGGAAAGAAGACAAGGGTTTTTGGTCAGATTAGTGTAGGGTAATATCAACAACAGCAGAAAATAGTATAGCGGGAGAAGGATTCGTTATGAATAGGAAGGTCGTGCAGAGCGTGTGTTGCTGTGAACAGTTCAGTGATAGGGTTGTTCTTATCAGAATCGACAACAAACCAACAGCGACAACAATAGTTCAGATATACATGCCGACGTCGCAAACTGCTGATGAAGAGATAGAGAAAGTATATGAGGATATTGAACGCGTAATTCAGTGCACAAAGGGAGGTGAAAATCTAATAGCCAAGGGGGACTGGAGTGTGGTTGTAGGGGAGGAAGTAGAAGAAAGGGCTACAAAAGAATATGGCCTTGGTAGTGCAATCGCGACAAGCGAAAGACTATTTGAGTTCTGCAATAAGGATCAGTTAGGGAATACTCTGTTTAAGAATCACAAGGGAAGAGGTATACTTGGAAAAGACCGCGAGATATGGGAAGATTTCATTTAGATTACGTCATGGTCACACAGAAATTCCGAAATCAGATACTGGACTGTAAGGCCTACTACCCAGGAACAGAAATAGACTTAGACCACAATTTAGTAGTGATGAAACGTAGGCTGCAATTTAAGAGATTAGTCAGAAAGAATCAATACGCAAAGGAGTAGCATACTGGAGTATTAAGG
This sequence comes from Schistocerca cancellata, assembly GCF_023864275.1. Classification (NCBI taxonomy): domain Eukaryota; kingdom Metazoa; phylum Arthropoda; class Insecta; order Orthoptera; family Acrididae; genus Schistocerca; species Schistocerca cancellata. The sequence goes on from NC_064628.1 coordinate 255,103,907, forward strand.
AATGACGAGTTACGATTGCAGTTCTCTAAGGCTGTAGATACAGCAATAAGGAATATCGCAGTAGGCATTAGAGTTGAAGAGAAATAGACATCGCTACAAAGGGAAATCACAGAAGTTGGGAAGGAAAAGATAGGTACAAGGAAGGTAACAGCGAATAAATCATGGGTAACAGAAGAAATACTTCCGCTGGTCGATGAGAGAAGGAAGTACAAAAATGTTAAGGGAAATACAGGAATAAAAAAATACAAGTCACTGAGGAATGATATGAACAGGAAGTGCAGGGAAACTAAGACGAAATGGCTGCATGAAAAATTTGAAAAAATCGAAAAAGAAATGATTGTTGGAAGGACTCAACATAAGTCAAAACATCCTTCGGTGAAAAAAGCTAGTGTAGTAACATTAAGGATGCTACGGGAATTCCATTGTTAAATGCAGAGGAGAGAGCGGGTAGATGGAAAGAGCACATTGAAGACCTCTATGAGGGGGAAGATTTGTCTGATGTGACAGAAGAAGAAGCAGGAGTCGGTTTAGAAGAGATAGGGGTTCCAGTAGTATAATCAGAATTCAAGAGACCTTTGGAGGACTTAAGATTAAATAAGGGAGACGAGTAGATGACAATCCATCGGAATTTCTAAAATCATTGGTGAAAGTGGCAACAGAACGACTGTTCATGCTGGTGTGTCGAATGTAGGAGTCTGGAAAGATACCGTCTGACTTTCGGAAAAATATCATCTACACAGTTCCGAATGCTGCACGAGTTGACAATTGTGATAATTATCGCAGAATCAGCTTAACAGCTCGTGCATCCATTTTACTGACAAGAATAACATACAGAAGAATGGAAAAGGAAATTGAGGATATGTTAGACGACGGTCAGTTTGGTTTTAAGTAAGGTGAAGGTACCAGAGAGGCAGTTCTGACGCTACGGATAATGGAAGCATGACTAAAGAAAAATCGAGACACGTTCCATAGTTGTTGTCGACCTGGAAATAGCGTTCAACAACGTAAAATGGAGCAAGATGTTCGAAATTCTGAAAAAAATAGATGTAAGCTATAGGGAGACGTTTAATATACAATATGTACAAGAGCCATGAGGGAAAAATAAGAGTGCACGACCAAGAACAAAGCGCTCGGATTAATAAGGGTGTAAGGTAGGGATGTAGTCTTTCGCCCCTCCAGTTCAGTATGTACATCGGGTAAGCAATGATGGAAATAAAAGGTCCAGAAGTGGAATTAAAATTCAAGGTGAAAGGATATCAATGATAGATACGCTGATGGCATTCCTATCCAGAGTGAAAGTGAAGAAGAATAACATGATCTGCTGAATGAAATGAACAGTCTAATGAGAACAGAAGATGTATTGAGAGTAAACCAAAGAAAGATGAACGTATTGAGAAGGAGTAGAAATTAGAACAGCGAGGAACTTAACGTCAGGATTGATGGTCATGAAGTAGATGAAGTTAAGTAATTCTACTAGCTAGGCAACAACACAACCAGTAACGGACGGAGCAGGGAGGACATCGAAAGCAGACTAGCACTGGAAAGAAGGGCATTCCTGGCCAAGAAAAGTCTACTAAATTTGAGGAAGAAATATATGAGAATGTACGTTGGAGAGCTGCATTGTACGGCCGTCAAAAATGGACTGTGGGAAAGCGGAACAGAAGATGATCGAATCATCTGAGATGTGGAGCTACAGGCGAATGTTGAAAATTAGATTGACTGATATGGTAAAGAATATGGAGGTTCTGCGCAGAATAAGAGGGGAAAGGAATATATGGAAAACACTGAGAAGGAGAAGGGACAGGATGGTAGGACACCTGTTAAGACATCAGGTAATGACTTCAATGATACTGTAGAGGGCAAAAACTGTAGAGGAAGATAGAGATTGTAATATATCCAGCAAATAATTGAGGACGTCGATTGCAAATGCCACTCTGAGATGAAGAGGTTGTTGGTACAGGAGAGGAATTCGTGGTGAGCCGCATGAAACCAGTCAGGAGACTGATTACTCAAAAAAGAGTCGCATATGAATTTGATGGTAGTAACTATAATGTTTGTGGCTATACAAATCCCTTCGATCTCTCAGAGTGTACCGGGCTCAATAACGGTGACCTCTGCAACGAGTAGGTGGTAAGTGCATAGTTATGGGTTCCCATCCGACGATGAACGTTATAAAATATGTATCTCACATGGCACCGTAAATCAGCTACTCGTGATTTCAATCGTAGAAGATTTAAAATTGAAGAAACTGCTTCTTCCCGCATGTCTCGTCATTCCAATACGGACCCCAGGGGTAACATTTTCAGCATACAAAGCGTCTCAGAAGTACTATTGTTCGTCGCACCCTAATTTCTCTTTTCACAAAATGCAGTACTCGATGTAACTTCAATAACACGACTAAAGGCCATCTCTAAAATAACTGAACTTTGCGTAGAAAGGAATCAAATAGATTGACACATATGTTTTCAACAACTCGCCACAGCATAATAATTATCTTGTGATTGGGAATAATAGTGGGTGCAAGAAAAAATCAAAAACTTCCGGTTAGTCATCTTCTTCTACTCCACATAAGATTATGTGCTTTAAGTAATTACATCGTATTTTTCGCTTTTCTGCATATATCAGAAATTACCTTTGGTAAAACGATATTTTCACATAGCAAAAACAGTCGCTATGTAGCCGAAGGTGTTGGCTTTGTATGAAGGCGACCATTAATTCATCATTACTGTGACTTTTAAAGGTGCACATGGGATGAGACTCTTGCAGCGCTGCATTTCACTTTTAATCAAGAAATATTTTATCTCATGATTACCTAATTAATTTTATGAAAGACTTAGTCATTGTACGTTGTGTGTGTGTGTGTGTGTGTGTGTGTGTGTGTGTGTGCAGACGCTTATTTGATGCTTTTATCACGTTTCAGAGTGGCTGATTGCTACCCGTGCTACATATAAATGACAGCCAATCATCTGTACATGCAGTTTTTAATATTTTATTATTGATCATTTACTTGAGTATTTTCCCCCTAATTATTTCTCGTGTTAAAAGCAAGGGTCTAATAAAGTTCTAGGTCTCCCTCTCAGCAAAGTACACTGTGGCACGTAGGATCGTCCAAACCTCGAGCAGCCGGCCGCGGTGGTCTAGCGGTTCTGGCGCTGCAGTCTGGAACCGCGGGACTGCTACGGTCGCAGGTTCGAATCCTGCCTCGGGCATGGGTGTGTGTGATGCCCTTAGGTTAGTTAGGTTTAAGTAGTTCTAAGTTCTAGGGGACTTATGACCTAAGATGTTGAGTCCCATAGTGCTCAGAGCCATTTGAACCAAACCTCGAGCTGACAGGAGGTACCAGTACATTAAAGCTCTAAACTGCAGAGATATGCAGCGACCTAGTTGGCCAAGGCAGGGTCTGACAAGCACAAAGACAAGCAGTGGGAATTCTCGCCGTGTGCGGTCGGGCATTATCTTGCTGAAAGGTAAACCCAGGATGATTCTCCACGAAGGGCAACGAAACGAGGCGTAAGATATCGACGCAGGGCCAATATATAACTAGACGAAGGTAGAGAACCACCCATAGCCATCCTGAACTTAACGAACTTCCAGCATGCTGGAATAGCTATAGGTCAGCAACTTCTGTTAATCAGTACAACGAAAAACCAGTCCAAAGTGGCAAATTTAACTTTCTTCTTCACTCGATGACTAGTTTCTGGCCGGGACCAATTTTCAATTCATCGTAAAACACAGTGAAAAATTGTTTTCCCAAAAAGTAGAAACCATATCAAAAATGTGTCAACGAACAATTACATTTATCTGTATGCATCTGCTGTAACTGTTCGTTTGAATATTTTGGTCATCATTTTTACATTTTCGGAAATACCATTTTTGACTGTGTTACGATTATTTGAAAATGGGTTCCGGCCCGAAAATAGTCATCAAGTGAATAAAAGAAGTGAAATTTGTAACTTTGGAATGGTTTTTCGTTGTACATCCTCAACTTGGCCCGTAGAATCAACTGTTACGAGACTACGACTGCACCAGAATAACCTTCGTCTCTCCGGTTTGTTAACATTATTATGCAGCATGCCAAATGGACCGCAGAATTCGTAACTTTATGACTGTATGTGGGGCTATGTTTCATCCAGAAACTGCGAGAAGGTCCCAGTCCTGGAGGGACATTTCGCCAAGCTCGAAATTTTTTCCAATCTTTTCTAGTGCGAATATGTTCTTTGCACCGTTTGGTACGTAAAAAAAGGGTACTAGTTTTTCGACTTATTTGGTAGCTTCAAAGACATTTAAACGGCTACCTCTTAACATATTCGTGCTTTTTTACTTACTAGTAGTAGTAGTAGTACCCTTGTGATGTAGTGTAATGCATTCTGTCATGTAAAGTAACATGATACATGATCTCATGTCGGATAACAAGACACTTCCCATCACTTCATCCAACATTGCATTTGTCATGTCATGCAACGTGACACAAAGTGTCATTAAACTCTAGGATGCATGCATACCCATTCTGGAAACTCTAGGCCGGCCAGAGAGGCCGAGCGGCTCTAGGCGCTACAGTCTGGAACCGCGCGACCGCTACGGTCGCAAGTTCGAATCCTGACTCGGGCATGGATGTGTGTGATGTCCTTAGGTTAGTTAGGTTTAAGTAGTTCTAAGTTCTAGGGGACTGATGACCTCAGAAGTTAAGTCCCATAGTGCTCAGAGCCATTTGAACCATTTTTGGAAACTCTAGGATACATTCATCCCCATTCTGGCATACTTCCCATTATTTATACAACCTCATTCACCCTACTTCTAATTGTAGATACATTCGACTCTAGAAGCACATACATTTGTGTCGATTTGTTCTTACACCCCTCGACATACATGTAACACTGTGTGCATCTAAGAAAGCTCACTGCGCTGGAGAAGTAGGGTTAACTCGGAAAAGAGCACGAATACGTCAAAACGTTTTGATTTAAATATCTTTGCAGCTGCCAGGTAAGCCGAAAACCTAATTCTCTTCGTTCCTCGACAACGGATAAGGACTACTCGATAAAAACTTTCGTTTTCACTTTATGCATTTATCTACGTTAAATGTAAAGTTGGTTCCGATTCGTACAAGTTTCAACTATAGAAGGTAGCGCGCTTCTAAACCTCCTAGTAAAACGTATTCTTTTGCAGATAAAAAACGAAGCAAGAGTTTTGAAACGGTTAAAACATATCATAGACTGAGGTTCGATGCACCAGCTGACCAAATTTGAACCATCAGTCTCGCTCTAGTCCGCATTTATTTAAGACTGGTTGCTTTTGCACGTAAAATCCGAACGGTGCACATGCCATTAGCAGCGCATTAATTTCAGCCCAGTTAAAATCTCTTGCAAAAGGAATAAATCGATTGTCACAAAAAAACGTAGCTACATTAAGACAGATGTTCAAATGGCCATAAAAATGGCCGCTGGCCCAGGCTAAACCAAAAGCTTTTTACGCCACGTTCCTAGCTAAAACAGGAATCGAGTACCAGTACCTCCCAAATTGCGATACTGTGCACGGCCTCTCCAGACATATTTGTTACAGCGCTTCCGCGTTGTAACCGTAATGACTGCTAGAGCTGCAATATTTCTCTTCATGCTGGGCAATGTTACAGCTGAAGTTTAGTGTAGGCACAGACAATGATTCCTAGAAATTCGAGAGCATTCTGTAATTTATAGAAAACCCAGGTTCCAGAAGGGGCCAAGTGTAACTCTCCCGCTGCCACCCACCCACCCCACCGCATCCCCCCCCCTTGCGGATGTCTATGGAGCCAGCCACGAGAAAGTTTGTCACGTATAAAATAACAACCATTGGCCTGGTAACTTATTATAGATTGCAAGCCATTTCTCACCTCAGTTTAGATGAATGCTGCACCTATTCACCTCAGAACACGAATGGAGTACACAGTATTCGTCTTCTCAGATTAAAATCGACTTCGTAGCCTCACGACTGGCGTGGTATGTACTGTCGGTGATTCCTCACAGTCGGCAAGCGGCGTCAGGGAACTGAAATGCAGATTTAATGACGGTGGGCTTAAATCATAAATTTATCATATACGTGTTAAGGATAACGTCATCAACGGTATTTGCTGGTTTTATTCATACGCAACGGTCTCTATGTTACAGTACACCAACTCCAGTCCCCTCTGTGACATTATTACACTTTTCTGTAGAGCATCCCGAACATTGGCGTACGCTAAACTGAAGCCTCTTCTGTAAGTTGGCAGTACAGTTGAGTTTATGTTCTGCCACCGTATATACGTGCTGTTTCTCCATCAAATATCACATTTAACGAAACAGAAAATAATGAAGTTATTTGAGCAGTGACTTCAGTACGATATCTTTTTCGATTGGCTACATATAATATTAAAATTTTAAGTTTGTAGATTCCGTTTTCATCGGAAAACAGAAATTGAAAAATCTCGATTTCTCGAAATTTTCACAATGAATTGCTGTCAAATTCGGGATAAATTACTTTTGCATAAATCGGTACAGTTTAAGATACACTTTGATATAGTTTAATCACTGATATTTTAGTTATGTGTCAGTAGGCAATTGCCAATCGCCATTACCAGGATGAGCGTGTGCTGGCTGCAGCAGGAAGGAGGCGGATATCACCATCCCTAGCCGACCAATGTTAATTTACATATAGCTAGCAAGTGAGAAGGCGTACCCAAAAGAAACGAGGATTATTCAGCTGCAAATTTTGTTTGCACAGAACATTAAATATTGCCTCACCTTCAAAGCGGTGTCCTTCATCTTCGGAATCAAATCAAAGTCACAAGGACTTAAGTCACCTGCGACCAGCTTTGCAAAAGAAGCGGCGACACTTTCTGTGGAACCCACCCATCATTTTACACGACAATGCGCGGTCGCATACAGGGCAAGCTGTGTTTGCACTGTTCGGCCGATGGGACTGAGTAGTACTGTACCATCCACCATACTCCCCGGACATAAATCCTTGTGACTTTGATTTGCTTCCGAAGATGGCATTCGCTTCAGAACTGTTCCAGAGATTCTGCAGGCAGTAGACCGCTCCGTTCACACCATCAACAGAACAGGCTCTGCTAACGGTATACTACGCCTTCCACATCGCTGGCAACGGGTTCTACACAACGCTGGTGACTACTTTGAAGGACAGTAACAGGTGCAAACATGTAACTCTTTTGTATTGGTTGTAAATAAATAGTTGCCACTATTTAAGTTCCAACTCTGATATTACACTTGCCCCAGCGCTGTACTCGAAAGAACAGTTTCTTTTTTTTTTAAGTTTTCTCACATTTTGCAGTGTAGGGACGCCAGAGATTGTAGTTTCACTTCTCTCTGGTCCTAAAAACGCTTCCCTTTAAGGTTACTTTCCATCCTCAGTGTCAGATCCAATGGGCAGAGTGGATATGAAACATTTAGCGAAGTAGAGTGACGGTTTACACTGCTCATTTACTTAACAGGAAACAGAGCCTGATGTCAGCACGTTATTTTCCCATGACAGTAACTGCTAATTCGGTGGCCGCTTCAAACAGCGTTTAGAAAAAGAAGCACTCTAATTTACTTGAGCTTCCGTAGGCATCACGGCTATTCAACCGAATCAAAACGGTGTGTGTGTGTGTGTAGACTCGTCTAGTGGCAGATCATGTCACTACTGCAGCTTCGCCCTTACGAAAGGAATTATTGTTGGTTTTGAGTCCCTGCCGTATGAACAGTGATTTCTCCTTCGTTTCATGTGTGAATGGAGTGAAAATAGATAACATGTAGAACAAAAAGTGTCATTTTATCATTCACTTTATAGTCATTTGCGAAATGATATACAGGACATAAATTCCGTCTGAGGCCTGCGATCATATCATTTTTATGTTAATAATTGGCAACCAATGCTGTACAATCGCAATAGAGTAATGAGATGTTCAATTGACTCTTTTATTAGAACATGTTAGGCGTTTCGGAACTGTACCCATCTTCAGACACGTTCTAATAAAAGAGTCAATTGAAAACAAATCTTTAAAGTCTAAAATCAATCAAATAAACCATTGTGTCACCAGGGACCACCCAAAGGGTACAGTGGTGAACAAATCCTTATATGCCAACCTATCTACCCATCTAACTCCCCCGTGTGACGTTAAACTAGCCAATCACTCAGCAAAAAAACCTAGCCTATCATAACGGTACGTGCACAGTACACCAGCAGCTCCTATAAATAACACTATCATATTTCTTATCAGGGGATAATAGACACCAACTTCAAAACAGTATCCGTTCAAACAAGCCAAAAAAACCAGTTGTCCCCACCGGAAGCCTGTTCATTAAAGAAATATAGATATGCACATTAATTTGACCACAACCTACGTTCGACGTCAAGTGCAACAACATCTCTCAGACGATTGGAGGCACACTAGCAGTGGAGGGTATATAACACTTGGTGGAAGGACGCGGACAACAGTGTAGCCGTTATCGTACTGCGGACAGAGATTTATCTGACGTCTAAAAGAGCATAATCATTGGCTTTCGGGGCAAGAGCGGAAGCATTTCAGAAACGACTAAGTTTGTAAACTGTTCGCGTACCGCCGTGGTTAAAGTATATCGTGCATGGCGAAAATCGGTGGCAAGAGAACAGTGGTGACAGGGCTGAACGACGGCTGCGGAGGTGTTTACGGGCAGATAGACGTGCAACTGTTGGGCAGCTGAGCGCCCAGGTGAACCAACGGACTACCTACACTGTCTCCTCAACGACTGTTCAGCGAACGATGCTGCGTGTGGGTCTGCACAGCAGGCGCCTGGTTCACGCACCCATGCTGACCGCTGCTCGTCGGCGACGAAGGCTGGAATTTGCACGACAGTACTGCAACTGGACGTCAGCTGAGTGGCGACAAGGGGGCCTTTTCAAATCTTTTATGTTCTATCAGACTGAAAGCAGACACACTGCAACAATCGTCGGAAGGATCCAGGACGGAGGAGGGAGAGTTATGGTTCGGCAAATGTCTTCGTGGCATTCTCTGGGAGATAGCGTCATTCTGGAAGGCACAATCCATCATTACAATTATTGATCTATCCTTGAGTGTCATATCCACCACTATGCGCAGTTTGTCTCTCTTCGCAACGATGGCAAGTGCCAACAGGACAATGCAACATGTGACGCAGCTCGCTGTGTACGTGCGTGACTCGAAGAGCACCAGGGTGAATTTATCGTACCCCCTTTGTTACCAATTCTCCGGATTTGAACCCAAACGAGAACCTGTACAACCACCTAGATCGGGCCGTTCGCGCCATGGATCCTCAACCGAAAACCCTAGCGCAGCTGGTCGCGGCACTGGAGAAAAAGAATGGTTCAAATGGCTCTGAGCACTATGGGACTTAACTTCTGAGATCATCAGTCCCCTAGAACTTAGAACTATTTAAACCTAACTAACCTAAGGACATCACACACATCCATGCCCGAGGCAGGATTCAGGATTCGAGGCAGTAGCGGTCCCGCGTCTCCAGACTGTAGCGCCTAGAACCGGCACTGGAGAAGGCACGGCTCCACATCTCCATGGGTACCTTCCAGGATCTCAATGTCTCTGCTCCTGCGCGTCCGGCAGTGTTCGGCGCTGCAAAAGGTGCTTATTCTGGCTTTTCACAGGTGGTCACATTAATATGACTGGACAGTGTGAAACGACCCCTTAGAAAAATTGTACATGACTGTGCTTAAACTGACACACAATATTTTTAGCGCAACGCAAGAGCGATACTTTTTCTTCAGACTTCATCGTTATTAAAGTTACTGTGACTTAAAATATACTGAGAAAGTCTTATTACTGAATAGTGCCACATCGTGTACCCAGTGCCTAAGTAATCGCATATGTAAATGTTGCGACAGCAGTAACTACACTCATGTCCAGAAAAAAAAACAAATACCTTGAACTACTACAGGTAGGACGTTCATATACACGGGACATATACATTAGTATGAAACTTCCTGGCAGATTAAAACTGTGTGCCGGACCGAGACTCGAACTCGGAACCTTTGCCTTTCGCGGGCAAGTGCTCTACCATCTGAGCTACCCAAGCACGACTCACGGCCCGTCCTCACAGCTTTACTTCTGCCATTACCACGTCTCCTACCTTCCAAACTTTACAGAAGCTCTCCGGCACACAGTTTCAATATGCCAGGATGGTTCATATCAGCGCACACTCCGCTGCAGAGCGAAAATCTCATTCTATATACATTAGTATGTTCTGTAGAAGTGATTGGCATTTGAACCATGTCAGCCAGCGGGCTCAGGGTTGACACGGACATCGCGGTCCAACACCACCTATACGTAAAATATGTCTGCAGCTCTCGTTGTCGTTATAAACCGAAGGTAATGAACCAGTATGACTTGATCAAACGTGCACGATGCCTCGCAGACGTGTGCGCGAACTGTACCGTAAAATCAGTGAGTTTAAATGAGGGTGCTTTATTGGCACGAGAGAATGTGATGTATCCATCATGGAAACGTCTGGGACGAAGTATTTCGGCAGTACAACGGGCGGGTGCAGAATGATTCGTGGAAGGCCGCAGAACACAACGAGGTCGCACCACCCAGTCCACAACCCGAGATGATGGACACCTCATCCGAAATGGCATGGGAGGACAAATCTGTGTCCTCCTCGGCTGTGACACAACAGTGTAACAGTGGAAAACATCGTACACTATGTCCGCCCCTGGTAGCTGAGTGGTCAGTGCTACAGAACGTCAATCCTAAAGGACCGGGTTCGATTCTGGGCTGGGTCGGAGATTTTCTCCGCTCAGGGACTGGGTGTTGTGTTGTCCTAATCATCATCATTTCATCCCTATCAACGCGCAAGTCACCGAAGCGGCGTCAGATCGAAACACTTGCACCCGGCGAACAGTCTACCCAATGGGAGGCCCTAGTCACACGACCGGTTTCGGGATCGTACTCTATCAGAGGTGACAGTCCGTCGCCTTTTATTACGTCACGGTTGCGTGCGCATCGTCCACTTCTCCGCCAATCTTTGGCGAATGTGAAGAAACATGTTTGACGGTAATGGTGTATGGAACGACGTCACTGGGGTGAGGAATAGCATCAGATAGTGTTTTCGGACGAATAAAGGTTCTGTTTGTTTAAAAATGATAGCCGCATTTTGGTTCGCCGCAGACAGGGGGAGCGGCATCACAGAGACTGCATTCGCACCAGACATACAGCGCCAACTCAAGGCCTTATGATGTAGGGTGCTAGTGGATACAACCACAAATCACAGTTGGTATGTGTCCAAGGCACTGTGATCAGTGTAACATACGTGAATGACATCCTGCGACTTGCTGGTATACCCTTCTGCACAACATCCCAGACGCCATTTTTCAGGAAGACAATGCACCACCACAAGTTACTGAATGAACTTATGCCTTTTTGGTGTCACAGGATGTCACCCTTTTGCCCTGACCTGCCAGATCACCCGACCGCCAGTCGAGAGAAATAGTGAAACGACAGTAGCAGCGCTGTGGCCCAATGCTATCCACCACAGAAGAATTTTGGAACCAGGTGAATGCAGCATGGATGGCTATATAACAGGACGCCATTCGCGCCTTATACGCGTCGATGCCATCACGCATGGAACAAGGTATCAGAGACCATGACTGACCTTGTGCCTACTATGCAACATGCTGAACCGAGGTGACTGAATGCTAAGCATTTCTGCAGAACATGCTAATATACGTGTCCTGTGAATATGAACGTCCTACCTCTAGTCAATCAAGGTGTTCTGTTTTTTTTCTGAACATGAGTGTATTTATAACCATTCTTTTATTAATTGATAATTAATTGAAACCCTCAGCTGCCGACAGGTGTTGTTGATATACCTCGATGGGGACAGCTGAAAATGTGTGCCCCGACTGATACTCGAACCCGGGATCTACTGCTTACATGGCAGACGCTCTGTCCATCTGAGCCACCGAGGACACAGATGAATAGTGCGACTGCAGGGACATATCCCCTGCACGCTTCCCGTGAGACCCACATTCCCAACTGTCCACAATCTACGTATGTAATGTACCTAATAGATATTTGCCCATCCACTCATTACTCGCGCACACTAGGGTGACGATTCCCGTAAGAGTTCGGGCAACCTGTGCGCATACGCACAGACGAAGGTCAATGGCTGGGTAGCCTGTAACTATATATAGCACGGTAGCTCAGCGTGTTCGGTCAGAGAGCTGCTCGCCCTCTGTAATAAAAAACTGAGCAAAGGAATCAACGATCAACTTATACGGATGTCTTGTGACGTCCGCTCAGACCAAACGCAACGCACTATACTGAACAAAATGATTAAAAAAAATCGATAGAGCGTCTGCCATGCAAGCAGGAGATCCCAGGTTCGAGTCCCGGTCGCGACACACATTTTCAGCTGTCCCCATCGAGGTATATCAACAACACCTCTCGGCAGCTGAGGGTTTCAATTAATTATCATTTATTTTAGAGAAGCTGCACGGTCATCAATGGTATCTGTTCTTTCGAGAACAGTTACTATCTTCATATACATTCTTTTATTGTTTAATGTCTTTCTGGTGTTTTACCCGATAGTGAAGAAAGTTTCTCCAATCTACTCTGTTTTCTTGATTTTGTTTTCAAACGCCGCTCCCGTCTCATCAGGATACATATTGCAGGCAAAGAAACCACATAGAACTACCGTTCTTTATCTACACTTCACTTGAGCTGTTTTTTTTTTTCACTTGTGTGCATTTAGGTGGATAACCTGATAGGAGGTGAAGCTATACTTGGACGGTATTTGCAGCAACACTGTGATGTCGACGCACATAGGAAGGCTACCGTTGTTAGATGTATTTTTGTCCTACAGTCTTGTCAGCCTTGCGAAAATGCTATTATATTTAACGACATCCCTCGTCACACCATTACCCGAAGCCAAAGGCAAAAATTTTGTTTGAAACTTAAACTTTATCATTGACGTGACAGGAGCATGTACACAAGAGGGGTGGAGTTTTCTGGAGTGACAATAGACGAAACCCTTTGCTCTCCAGCTTTCAGTTAACTTTGTGACTTCCTCTGAAGTAGTTTACGGTTTCCCAAGCCGATATAGCGACATAGGTGGCTTCAGCGTTCCATTGCAGCTCCAAGATGCTCTTACCTGCTAACTCGCTAATGAGATGTGGGCCGCATTTTACAACGGGTATTTCTAAACTGACACAGTAACATTAAATAAGTTGTAGCTAACCATGAGGAATGTTTTTGTCTTAATACCCTTCATTAATGCAATTATAATCTCATACTGTGCGTGCACCAGCTAAGTAATGTGCTATCAGAGGAATTCCAAAGTAACAATGCGTTTCGACAGGGTTGTCCATTGGTTTCTCTACTCATTAAAAGTTATCTGAAATAAGTGTTAAAGACACGGAAAAGTAAACTGTCCTCGATGAAATGGTGATAATTACGTAACATGTTGAAGAAGATTTTTGAATGATATTACAAGTGGTATTTAAAAGAAAATTGTTTATATGATAGTGTGCGGCGACGACCAGCACGAATCAGATGCTGAAAAATTTAGTATTAAAATTTGTTCTTTTAACTGTCCTTGTGTAGGGGAGGGTTGCCTATATTGCACCATTGAGATTTTATAAGTTACAAAATTATTTAGACAATGTCATCCTTAAGTATAGGATGTTCTTCATGGTAACTGATTCAAGGCAATTCTGAGAAAAAAAAGATCCTACCCTTAATTTTCCAAATATCTGCAAATGGTACAATTAAGAATCTCATGTCGTAATTATTTGTAATACTGGGGATGTAAATCGTACCTGACCTATAAATTATATCCCTGAGCTTAAAGATATGTACTAGTCTAAGTTTAAGGAAATGTTCAGTATTTTAGTTCTTACGTCACTATTTTTAAGCATTAGAATACAAATTTTTCACTCCTTTCCCCTCGCCTGCACATTTACCATCAATCCACATTTTGCATGTCACGCATCTGATCGTTTTTTTCCATTCGATCACAACTTGCAGCTCAATGCCTTGAGAATACAAACAAAACTAAATGATTATATTCAAAGAATTGCAGAAAGCATATGTATAAACCCGTCTGAATTTTGGGGAATTAAGGAAGAGAGCAAAAGATCAGTGTCGAAGTGCAGTAGCCTCTCTGGAAATGAAGAAATTAGAAAAATCATGGAAATGAATCATAACACACACTACTGAGAGGAACAGGTTACTGTGAGGTTGCAAATCAGGTTTGCTTTAAATTCACTCTGTAATGATCGTGAGCTTAGTTACATTTGAGATTGGAGTTGGTGAGCTGATATTAGTCAAGAATGCTTTTAAGCCGACAAAGGCGCCATTATGAGCACCTCCCTGAGTTTGAAAGAGGTCATGTATTAGGGCCACGAGAAGCTGGGTGCTCCTTCCGTGATACTGCAGGAAGACTTGGAAGGTTGGTTGGTTGATTTGGGGAAGGAGACCAGACAGCGTGGTCATCGGTCTCATCGGATTAGGGAAGGATTGGGAAGGAAGTCGGCCGTGCCCTTTCAGAGGAACCATCCCGGCATTTGCCTGGAGTGATTTAGGGAAATCACGGAAAACCTAAATCACGATGGCCGGACGCGGGATTGAACCGTCGTCCTCCCGAATGCGAGTCCAGTGTCTAACCACTGCGCAGACTTGGAAGGAATGTAGTTACTGTACATGATTGCTGGCAGCGGTGGTCACGAGAATGTACGGTCGCAGGAAGACCAGACGGCCACGTGGTACTACCCTGTGGGAAGACGATCGTGTTCGGTGCATGGCTCTGGTGCCTCGTGCTGCACTTGCAACAGCAATGTGAACAGCAGCTGGCATCACAGTGACACAACGAACTGTTACAAACCGGTTAATTCGAGGACAGCTCAGAGCCAGACGTCCTGCGGCGTGCATTCCACTGACCCTAAACCATAGCCATTTGCGACTTCAGTGGTGTCAACCGAGAGCTCATTGGAGGTGGTTGTGTTTTCTGATGAAAGCTGGTTCAGCCTCGGTGCCAGTGATGTCCGTGTTATGGTTAGAAGGAGGCCAGTTGAGGGCACGCAACTGACCTATCTGCTATGCAGTCACACTGGATCTATACCTGCAGCTATGGTCTGGGGTGCGATTTCGTAGGAGCACTCTAGTGGTTACCTGACGCACCTTCTCTGCAAATTTGAACGTGAGTCTGGTGATTCGACCCATTGTGCTGCCATCCATAAACAACATTCCAGGAGGATAACGTTCGTCCACATTCCGCTGTTATAATCCAACGTGCTCTACATAGTGTCGACATGTTTCTTTTGCCTGCTCGATTACTAGATCCATCTCCAATCGAGAACACAATGGGACATCATCGGACGACAACTCTAGTGTCAAATGGTTCAAATGGCTCTGAGCACTATGGGACTTAACTTCTGAGCTCATCAGTCCCCTAGAACTTAGAACTACTTAAACCTAACTAACCTAAGGACATCACACACGTCCATGCCCGAGGCAGGATTCGAACCTGCGAACGATGCGGTCGCGCGGTTCCAGACTGTAGCGCCTAGAACCGCTCGGCCACATCGGCTGGCCTCTAGTGTCATCCACAAACAGCATAAAACGTATTTGTGCTGGCATAAGCTGTCGCCACCACACCAGGTGGCAAAGAGGTTGCGAGAAGATCGATAGTAAGCACCAGAGCAAGCGAGCTTATCAGGAGAGAGGCCAACGACAGCCTCGCAAGTAACGCGCCACCAACGCCCTCTCGGCCCACCAGTATGTAGATCGCCGCCGCGGACCGGAGGGTCCAGTGAATACCAGTCTGTCATCCAGTGAGTCGACGAGTCGAGTCATCAGTCGCAGCCCAGTGGGAGTCGCAGTCCCAATTAGCTCAGCCTCTAACTCAGTCAGTACCTAGCGATCAGAGTAGTGTACGTAGCAGGACTTCGTACTTCAGCAGCAGCGAGGCTAACGTGGACTATTACAGAAGAGCTTGTACTACAACAACTAGCTTAAGCTAAGTGGCTTTCTTATTCTTATGAATAAAGAACCCAGTTAGTACATGCGTGCAGTTTGTGTTATAGAAAGAAGATATTGCCCACCAACAGCAACATCCTCTCTCTACTTCTCATGGTACAAGCCTACATTGACAACGAGACGAAACAAAAGTATTGACTGACCGAGTACTACCTCCTACAAACTGACATCCGGCACCTGCACAACACAACGCAAGCACGTTTGCAAGCTTGCATTCAATGTCTTGCACCGGTTATTAATGTAGCAGCATTTCACATTTGTAATAGCTTATCTCATGTATACGTTAACCTGTTATCTTGCAGTGTTAATTATTTAAATATGTTATTTAGACAAATGTATTTCCGAAATTTCATTAGCCTTCTTTAATTATTTTGTTGGTACTTTTTTCGGTCGGTGTACGATAAGTTATTTTTTGAACCTTTTTATGTTCTTCACAGCTGTCTCATATGGAAGTAGTATCTTTCTTTCTTTCTTTCTTTCTTTCTGTTACGTGATACGAAGTACTGGCTCTGTGAGAAGATATTAGATCAAAATCTTAAATGTATTTTGTCAGTGACAGTTATATGGCGAGTTGTTTGAAACGAATTATTTTACTTAACTGCGACAGTATGGGCGGCATTACGGTTAGCATGCATCTGGCACCTTCCAAATTAATTGTAGATTCACCAACATATTCTCACAGCACAGTTCTGGAGTTTGTATCAGAGACTGAGTGTGTATTACTTTGAATAAAAGCATGTGCCCAGAAACGCACTTTTCCCTTCCTAGAGACACAAATATCTAACAGAATGTAATGTGTTCCACTCTCCTGAGATCGCTAAGCGTAGGCTGGATATTAAGCTGCCGCGACTTTGGTGCATACACCTGTAACTAATTTACTAATTACGGAACAATGCCCATTGCTAAGTGACATCCACAAAATATATCATTCGTGTTGTACAGGGTGTCCATAAAGTCCTACTATCATTTCAAAAATCACACCTTGGAGACTTTAAGTCGTCGACAGGTACACACAAAAGAAAGAATACTTGTTAGCTTTCGGAGTAATCGTTTTCCAAGCTCGAGTACAAATACACAGAGAAAGAAACCACATGTATTTAGACAAATACTGTTAGAATTTCATTCCTCTGGGCTAAATTGTTTCAGAGAAAAATACTTAGGCTAGGAAAAAATAAAAGCCATGGGAAATCGAGTTTAAAGTTTTGTCGTACTTACATTGCAGTATAGTTGAAAGCTCAAAGCAATAGAAAAGAAATGTCCTTTGGCGTATCGAGGTTATGAATTCAAAGACGAGTAGTCACACAGCAACAAGTGGGCGTGTCTCACTCTGCAAGCTGCCATTTAAACTTTACGTCAACAATCTAACGAATACATAATATGGCTTGAGCGTAAATCGAAGAGAGACGAAAGTAATAAGAAGTAGCAGAAATGAGAACAGCGAGAGATTTAACAACATACTGGTGTTCACGAAGTAGATGAAGTTAAGGACTCTGCTACCTAGGCAGCAAAATAACACTTGACGGACAGAGCACGTAGGACAGCAAAAGCACTGGCAAAAAGAGCATTCCTGGCTAAGAGAAGTCTACTAATATCAAACACAGGCCTTAATTTGAGGAAAAAATTTCTGAGAATGTTCGTTTGGAGACCATCGTTGAATGACAGTGAAACATGGACTGTGGGAACTCCGGAACGAAAGAGAAAGAAAGTATTTGAGATGTGATACTGTTGACGAATGTTGAAAAGTAGGTGGACAGATAAGCTAAGGAACTACGAGGTTCCGCGCAGAATCGGAGAGGAAAGGAATACACGGAAAACAGTGATAAGAAGAAGGGACGGAATGACACCAGGGAATAACTTCCATGGTACTAGAGGGAACTGTAGAGGGTAAAACCATTAGAGGAAGACAGAGATTGGAACATTTCCAGCAAATAATTAAGGGCGTAGGTTGCAAGTGCTCCTCTGAGACGGAGAGGTTGGCACAGGAGAGCAATTCGAGGCGGGTCGCATCGCGTCATACTAGTCAGAAGACTGGGATGACTATGAAGTGTTTTAAGAAAAAACGTAATATGTGTGCCACATTTAAGTGCAGTAGAATGGTACTAAAAGCTGACGGCGCCGCAGGATGCAACAGGGTGGAGGGTAGAAGCAGGACGGAAAGTATGTTGCCAGATTATGGCCATGCTATTCTCTCTGTCATAGGTCATAAATCTGAAGGGCGGTCATTGATGCCCCACTCCATCTACCCCACTACGTCACAGGAAGCAACTACAGAGTGTTTACAATGTCATACGGTCCCTCCGTGGTGAGCCTTATATATCACTGGCGACACAATGCGTAGACACGCCCAGGGGGTGTTTATTTTTCACGAAGTGTTTTAACGCCACATCGAATGAGATATGAGATACTAATCATACTAACACGACAAATGTATGTCGAAAGAATCTATGTGAATCTCTGCACACTGTTGTACATTGCTAAAGAGGAAACTGATTTTTACTCATCCTCTACAGCTGCAATAGCATTCTTCTGTGAAAGGCAACCACCCGCACCAAGAGCGCCGCTCTCTGTTTAGCTTACAGACAGATTATACCTCTCCAACATTTCCTCTCCATTACTCTCATGCGAGTAATTTCACTAAGCCAGTTTTTAGAGAATGGACCTATTTTCAGTTTATTAAGTGAGAACTTATTTGCAGTGAGCTATTATATAAAGACACTCAATAACCGAAGCTGTCAATTGCCTACCACGTTGAAGAGCCTGTCCCAAGTGCTAAATGCTGTCAACACGTATTCGACAAAGTGGGTTTCATGGTATCAGCTATCACTGACTGGAATGCTTTCCACAGTATGAAGGGTATCAAATCCATCACCACAGCCCCAGCTCTCCCAGCATCTGAAGAGGATAAAAGTTTGAACTGTCTCCCTCTACATCGGAAATAGATTACCTAAGTCCTAAGTGTTGTGAAACTTCAGATATTTCAGCCTCAGTCAAGCAATGGTTCAAAATGGTTCAAATGGCTCTGAGCGCTATGGAACTTAACATCCAAGGTCATTAGTCTCCTAGAACTTAGAACTACTTAAACCTAACTAACCTAAGGACATCACACACATCCATGCCCGAGGCAGGATTCGAACCTGCGACCGTAGCAGTCGCACGGGTCCGGACTGAAGCGCCTAGAACCGCTCGGCCACCGCGGCCGGCGTCGAGCAATGCATTACAGCAGATTACTGTTCTAGGCTTGAACATGATCAGTCCCGTTCCATCAGACATAGTGACACTCAGCTTGCAAGATATGCTGCGGATGTATGGTAAATGGCTCCACTCAGTGCGCCAGCAATTCTTCTATGGAAGAGATTTATTCAATCAATCAGTAACACAGTTACTGGCGAGACAAGTGCAGTAACTTTCCGATCATTCATTAATTCACCACCAAGTTAATACAAAACATTTACATGGCTTTAGAATACCCTGTCAACGATATATACAAATTAAATAGTTCTCAACCGTTGTTTAGAGGAACTTATTGTTCACAAAAGCTCTCTTAACACCTGGAAATAATTAGCCGTTAATAAACTGATAATAACTCCACTGTATAAAAACGAGCTCAGTGAAGCTCTTTGGAGGCATTGTCTGCCTGTAAACCGAAAAGCAAGCAGTGGCCATGTCGAGGGTAGCAGCCCTTCCCGAAGTAACGCTAGAACTGCTAAGAATTAATTTCCAGTCTATGAGTGTACAATAGTGTACATAGATTAATGTAGATTCCGTCTGCATGCCTTTCTTGTGGTTAGTAACTCATACCTGCAATCCATGTCGACGGTGATGCATAATTTGCGCTGTGGAAGATCGGTATTGTAATTGCTCCTTTTGATGTAATAGGGTAGAGTGGGGAATCACCTGTTCGTTCTTCAGTTTGCAGACCTATGAAGGAGGAAAGTGCATGACCACAATCTGGCTGGCTACCTTTCCTTACGCTCTCACCCTCGACCCCCATCCATCCTGGTACACCTCCAGAACACAATTTATCCTTTAATAGAGCTCTACTGCACTTTGACGTGGCGTACAATTTAATATTTAACCTTAACCTACTTCATTTAATAATAAACAGTAATTTTATACCTTTATACATTATTTTTAATAACACAGAAACTATTAAACCCAGGGAAAAAATAAATAGGAACTTTTGGTGGTAAACTTTACGTAGTTTATTTTTGTACTGGGAAACATTTTCGCTAGAAATCGTCGTTTTCAAGTTAATCAAGAGAAACCTCCCACCCCCCACCCCTATCCCAACGCTCACATCCCACAGGGCAGGATTTTGATTATGTTGTTTACGACACCCCCCCTCCCATCCTTACCACTCTAAAAAAATTAGCAACTGCACGATTTTTCATCAAATTTTCGTTCGTTGACTGGACTAAGCAAGAAATGTGACACGACCGCACAGCGCAACGCACGCTCTGCCAGTTCATCTCCCTCTAGTTCGCCTCCCCTTTAAAGGGCTTGACAGATGTCGACACCTCGCCTGTCCGCCAGGCAGGGGTGTGACGGCAGCTGTAGTTCCGGTCGTTGTCACGAGATGGCAGCACGCCACAGTTGCCTTTACGCTGGCGGCATCCAACAGGTTTCAGACGTACTTCATTGTGGCTCTGTTCCAGCTAAAACCAAGCGTGCGTCCTGCTGTCAGAAGATCAGAAACGAACAACAAAGCTGAAACGAAACGCTGATTCCATTTTTACTGTGACCTCTACTAATAAAACTACCGCGTAAAATATCTGTTAATGCCTCGGACGTATCTGTGTCATAAACAAGCACAAAAAAGGGTATAGTAAGACATTCACAGAGATCGTCTTGTAAAACGTTTTTATTTATTACAGCCTCAGGTCACAGGAGTAGTTCAAAACCCAGGCGATCATTGTAGGCAAAACCATCCCTTCCTTCCGCCTCCTTGATTTCTATGTCACCATCTATGGCCGTCCTATCGCCCTCACTCCCACCCTTAAGTCCCTTGGCGTCACCCTCGACCGTCGCCTCTCCTGGACTCCCCACCTCCGGACAATCCGAGCCAAGGCACGCTCTTGACTCAGTCTCCTCAAGCTCCTCTCCAGCCGTACTTGGGGTCTGGACCCCTCCACCATCCTCCACACCTATAAATCCCTCATCCACCCTATCCTTTGTTACGCCCATCCGGCTTGGATCTCCGCCCCCCCTTTATTTTATACATCCCTCCAAATCCTTGAATGCCATGCTCTCCGCCTCGCCTATCGCATCCGTCTCCCCTCCCCCACGCGGATCCTGTGCGATCTCATCCTCTTCCCCCACCTCCTCCTTTTCCTTGAAAGGATACGGGTCCTGTACACCTCCCATAAACTCGATCCTCCTCACCCGCTAGTCTCCCCGATCCTCTCCCATCCCCGCCCGCTGCTGCGCCTGTATTCCCACGTCCCACCCGGTCGCCATCTCTCCACCCTCCTTACCCTCTCCCAAGGTGGCTTCCGCCAGCTCCCTCTCCCTGATGATGCCCTCCTCCCCTCCATCTACCCCTCCTACCAACTATCATCCTCCCATCCTCCTCCTGTGTTTGCTCCTCCCACCCTCCTCCTGTGTTTTATCCTCTGGGCACCCTCCCTCCCTTCTCTCCCTCTTCCCTCCCTCCTCCATTTCTCCCCACTCCTCGCCCGGGCTTCCCCTCCCCTGTCCCTCTCCTCCTGCCCCCATATCCTCAGCCATTGGCATCCTTGTTCTCCCCTCTCCCCCACCTCACCCCTGTTCCCCTCTTGGCAGGTCCCCGGACTCGCACACGTTAAGTGGACATTCGCGCGCTGGAGATCGCCGCCATCAGTGTCTTGTGTGTGCCGTCGTGTTTAGTGTTCCGTGTTCACCGTCACACTCCATCGTTCACCAGTGCCATCGTCATCTTCAGTGTTTGTGCGTCGCATCAACAGTTTGCAGTGTGGATTATCGTCGAGTGTGAACGGCTCCGTGTTTGTCTTTATGTGTCTACTGTTTTATTGCCCACCGATCTGTAACTTATGTGTCTTCTCACTGTTTTTTCTCATTGTGTATTCTATGGCTGAAGAGCAGCGTAGAGTGCTGCTGACAGCCTGCCTGTTGTACAGGTTTTAAAATAACAATAAAGAAAAAAAAACAGGAGTAGTATCATTACCAATTCCAGCTAAATTCCAAGTCATCATCAGGTCACAATAATTTTTCCATTTTATTGACTGTTAAGCTATGTGATTGGGGATTATATTATTTTAAGACATACAACAACCAGCCACTTTTTATGCATTTTTATTTCTTTCATTATCCTTTACGGGTTTTCACCCATCTTAAGTTGGCGTAACACATATTTCAATCTTCAGTTAGTACACCGTTAAAACACCGACTGCACTTTGCTAAGCAAAATAACAATTTTGTTTAGCAACTACACTTCGTGACACATGTAACCCGCGAAATATAGTTGCTACAACAAACTTATTTTGCTTAGCCCAGCTGCGGCATACAAATTACATTCGATGTTTTAACGATGCACTGTCTGAAGATTGAAATATGTATTACGCCAAGAGAAGATGCATAAAAACACGAACGCGTATTGGCTCTAAGCACTATGAGACTTAACATCTGAGGTCATCAGTCCCCTAGACTTACAACTACTTAAACCTCACTAACCTAAGGACATCACACACATCCATGCCTGAGGCAGGATTCGAACCTGCGACCGAAGCAGTCACGCGGTTCCGGACTGAAGCGCCTAGAACAGCTCGGTCACAACGGCCGGCTTAAATGCCACCAAGTACGTGTGAGATGCGTCGGGGGTATGTATAGCAGCACCAGCGACCATTCAGCAGTTGTTAATTGCACAGGTGAAGAAATGGAACGCGCTGTCACAAAAACTCCTTAACAACCTTGAGGCCAGTTTGTGAGCACGTTGCAGAGCATGCTGCAGCTTTCTCCTAAGTATAAATTGGGGAGGGGGGATATAAGGTAGTGTATTTTCTTGCAAGAAAACAAGATGGCTGACCTGAGATACTGGCATTGGTGGCAGATTTCCTGGCTTTTCCCCTGACACCACGCACCTGAGATAAAGGATGTTTGTTCACCCCACATATCCAAATCTGCTTGTAAGACAAAAGGTCCTTTCCTCTTGCCAGTCTGAACGTGTGGGCCTGGAACCATGGACATTGCATCCCAAGCTCACTCTCATCCCCAACTTGCATACCATTTCTGGGACGAAGGGTTTTGTCACACCTGAGGCAAAGAATGTTTCCCCCACGCAGGTTCAAACCTGTAGCCTGTCTTTTAGACAAAGAATGCCAGTCTGAGCTTGTTCCCTACATAAACACATTTTCGACCAAACAGGTCTTAACTTGCCTGCCAAACTAGTTTCAGTTGAGTTGAATTCAAATTTAATTCAGTTTCAGTTTAATTAATAGTCTATTCAGATTAAGTTAAATTCAATTCAATTTCAGTTCAATTCTAATTCAATTCGATTCCGATTGAATTCAATTCAAAAATGGAGCCCATCAAAAGTTAATAAGATTGGTAGCCCGGATATCAAAAATTAAAACAATTTACCCTCTGATGTTAAAGGTTAAACAATTCCCGTCATCCCCCATCCCCCTATAACGTCACATTCCAAACAATTGTCACTCAAAAGTTTGGATCTGACTTATCCTAAGTCGTAATGCGACAGGACAAACTAGGAAAGGGATGCACTTGCCTCTTTGTGTTCACAAATACCATGCTGTGGGAAGCGTATTCCTGGGCCGGGCTCTCGTGGTCCCTGTGTGTCGGGGTAAGTCCCACACCACTGCTGCAGACTCCCCAAAACACCGCTCTGCCAGCTGCCTCACTCGCACAGAGCAAGACCGCGCCACACTGTGTTGTTCTCCACAACTACCATCAAACTGCCAACAGACGTAAGCTCCTGACCGCCTCAAAGGTCACTCAGTACACCACTGCAGACAGGCTGCTGCTACCTGTGGATCTCGACCGCTCTGTGTCACATCATCAGTTAAGAATATGGACAATTGTTCCTGGCGTAGTGTACTCTACAGGTAGTGTACTCCTACCACAGCCAACTACATTATTTTGCGCTTAAGAACTGTAAGCTACCGTACTAGACTGTGTGCTATACCTCCTCTGCTACCGCTGCGACTGTATTTCATTCACCGCGCTCGTGTCTCTGCCCACATTCACTCAGAGCAGTATCGTCATGATTTCTTTATCTGTCGTTTTGGGGCATACAAGACAGTATGAACACACACCTTCACCCTTTATTCAGTTTACGAATACAGAAGTTCTTTACGTTAAACGTTGAGCCAAAAATGTACAGACTTGTCACTGACGGAAAAAAATATTGCAGTATCAAGATCACTGTACGTGATCACTGGCAGTGCTGGTCAGGAGTATGCAAGGCCGCAGAAAGGTCAGACTCAAGACAGCCACGTGGCACTACCAGGTGTGAAGGCGACTGTGTTCAGCGTGTGGCTCACGTGCATCGTACTGCTTCTGCAGTTGGCACCACCGTGACACAACGAACCGCTATAAATCTGTTATTTCGATGACAGCTCCGAGCCAGATGCTCTGCAGCGTGAAATCCACTGACCCCAAACCACAGCCATTTGCGACTTCAGTGGTGTAAAGCGCAATCTCATTTGAGGGCAGGGTGGAGGTCTTTGTGTTTTCAGATGAAATCTGGATCTCCCTCGGTGTCAGTGATGGCCATGTGTCAGTTAGGAGGACGCCAGTAGCGGGAATGGAACCAACCTGGACCTACACATGCGGTTATGGTCGGGAGAGACAACATTCGCCCACGTAACCCAACATGCTCTACAAAGTATCGGCATGTTGTCTTGACCTGTTGTATCACCACAAACATCTTTAACCGTCCCTGCATTGACCCACCAAGTGCAATGGGCATGGAACTCCCTACCCAAACTGAGATCCGGCACCTGTACAAAACAATGCATGCAAGTTTGCATGCTTGCATTCAGCGTTCTGGCGGCTACACCCGTTATTAACATACCAGTGTTCCACAGCTGCAGTGGCTTATCTCACGCTTACATTAACCTGCGGTTACAATGTTAATCACTTAAATATTTTATGTTGACGAATTTATTCCCAAAATTTCATTACTCTACATCAGTTACTTTTTGGTGTTGCGATTTTTTAACGTCAGTGTATTCTACAGTCCTTAGATCCAAATTTTAAACCAAAATTAGACAAATAGTACTACATACATGTGGTAAAGACACAAGACAGTGCTGTATATTAGCACTGCACGGGCACCAGGCGTTTTTCTCTGCTTAATAACGTATTGCTGTACCTTTTACTTGAAATATAGCGCTGGTTCTTCAAGACTAATGACATATGTTTTTGAGTGGGGTCCGCCTTTAGAAAAACACAATTTTTAATTTTTTTATTTATTTTTTGTTTGTTTTCGTTTTTCTAAAGGTGGATACCACTCAAAAACATATGTTGTTGTTAAAGCAAACGCGACAAAAGAGCTTCAACATCAAGATGATTATCTCGACGTCCTGCCAGGCATTTCCAAGCAAGTTCTACAACAAATTCCGGAACACTACAGCAAACTTACATCAAACTATTTTAAACGTAAAATTCAACAGAATCTGTCTTTCACATAATGTAATACCTCACTATATATATGTAAATGTAAACAGTATGTCACCTGCAGCCCAACGTGCCAAACACAAAGCTGAAATTGAGTGGCTGAGACAAGAAATTAGATACCTACATACAAAAAAGCAGGAACACTATGTTGAACTGTTCAATATTCTCCTGGAACTAGGAAACCATATCAAAAACTCTGAAATATTTAATGATATCATGAATACAGTCAAAGAAAACACGGAAACACAAATAAAAAATGGAATAAACAACAACCAAAACTAAACGCCCTCTTAAAACAAAATGAAATCATTACACATAAAAATAGAAAGCAAACAAACCACACATTCCACAAACGTCTGGTCAACCTTACTGACATACAACTAACTAACTAAGAAATAAATTTTCTATAAAAAGGCCAAAATTCAATGTCAACACACACGTTACACAGAAGACAGTGGAGAATCATATCACAGAAAGTGAATACATCATAAAACAACAAAAAAGAAACAGTAACCCAAACTTCAATGTAGGTCTGACAAGGGAATTAGTTGCAGAAGAAACAAGATAGATAATAAAGAAAAACAAGAACAACATATTGACAGGAACAAAAACTGAAGAAGAAAAAACAAGCAGAAAAATAAAACACAAACTTAAAAACAACGAGGCACTCTTTACAAGATCAGACAAGGGCAGCACCATGATAATAATAAAACAGCATGAATATAAAGATAAAACCTTAAAATTTCTGGAAGACAATAACATAAAGCTAGCCAGAGACCCAACACAAAGATATCAGAAAAACACACAAACACTTCTAAAAATATCTCATACATATTCACAAAACAGAGGGCGAAATCGCTGAAACAAAAGAACCCCCAAGCACCCACACTGAACAGGCTACTAAAGCTCCACAAGGAGGGCATTCTGAAAGAGCTGATACAAAAAATCAAAGACATCAACGTATCCACAAAAGCCACACTCACATCATTTGACATCACATCCATGTACACCAATATCCAATCCACAGAAACCATCAACATCATCAAACAACAGTTAGAAGAACAGGCACAAATTCCCAAACCCCACATAAAAGAAATTGCTAGCATTCTAAAGCTAATCACAGAGCCAAACTATTTCTCATTTGGCAATCTGTTCTACTGAAAAGAAGACGGACTTCCAATGGGGTAACCGATCAGTGGACTTCTAGCCAACATTATTCTTAATCACACCGAAAATAAAATATTTGAAAGAATAGTAGGACCCAAACAATTCCGGATAATATATTGATATCGTTATGTAGATGATATCATATGCTTGCTAAACGAAACACCCAGTCGCATCCAACAACTCCATAGTGATATGAATAAAGTCCACCCAAAAATAAAATTCACCTTAGAAACAGAAAACAACAAAATGTTAAATTTCCTTGACCTCACAATACACAGACACAACAACCAACACCAATGCTCCATATTCAGAAAAGTAACCACCACAAACATTGCAATCATCCAACTACACACAAACTAGCTGGTTTCCGATATATGCTACACAGACAACAAAACTCCACTCACTTAAAGCAACTATAACAATGAATTACAGACAATCAGACAAATAGCCATAGAGAATGGCTATGACACAAACACTATAGATAAACTTAACCCCAAAATTAACGAAAATTAAAAATGACACCCAACACACAAAAGCCTTCTCACCAACTAACAAACACACAGAACACACAAACGAACATACATGAACAAGAAACACCCACAACAACAAACAAGTGGTCCACTCTCACCTAGAACAACAATGCAGAACACTGAATAGGCAAACATACTCAAAAAGCAAGGGCTAAAAACAGCATACAGGACAGACAACTCAACACAGAGGAAACTGAGGACAACCAACACAAGCACAGACCAACACCAACACATCTGGTATTTAACAACTAACGTGTCAGGACTGCAAATCAGTTTATATAGGACATACAAGCAGATACTTCAATACCAGATACACAGAACACAGAAGAGCATTAAAAAGTAACAGCTGTCATTCCACACTTGCTGAACACCTTATGGACAATAAACGTACATACATAATAAACAGACGTCAACACTGATTTGAAAATTCTCAAATGCAGCAACAGCCCCCCACAAAAACTAATAATTGAAGAAAATTATCAAATATGAAAATCCATAGTTGAAGGAAAGCAAGTAATAAATGAGTACACAGCTCTCTGCAGTGGAACTCTATTCTCTGCCCTCAAATAATTATTCAATAATACCAACCAATAGAACTCCTCCCCTCCCCCCCCCCCACAGACACATACATCCACACACATAAAAAATAAATATAATAATTATAATAATGATAAATCCTCAAAGCTACTCTCTCTCTCTCTCGTTTCATACACACACACATGTCTCTGAGAAATTCAAAACACTCACACACAACCTATCACATAAATTATTCATCTCAGGCATAGCCATAAAATGGGACTAAAAACAAAATTGTGTTTTGCTAAAGGCGGACCCCACTCAAAAACATACGTTATTATTAAAGCAGACACGGGCAAAAGAGCTTCAATATCAAGATGATTATTTCTTGAAGACTGTTTAGCGAGAATACAAGATCCTAAAGTCTTCTCTCTGCTCGGACATGATGATGCGACAACGTCGCACTTCAGTTCCGCTGATAATGACTATGGAAATGAATGCCTAGTGCTGACAGAATCTCAGCAGTTCCTCTCGCTGACTCAGATTCGGTGTAGCTATGAAACTAAACGATTTATTAGATGTAACAGAGAAAATTCTTTAAGGGTTTAAGTAGCTTTTCACAGCATGGCGTTCTGCGTAATTCACAGAACACATCTCATTACATAGGACCACGAATTTCCCAAATTCAATTCATTGTACATAAGCGATATAACAGGGTGATTATAATTAAAGTTAAACTTTCAAACCACTGTAGAAATAACACCACTGTTCAGAATGCTGCAACGGAATATTATCGGAGAAAGGGGGGGGGGGGGGGAAACGTATGGTAGAAGAAAAATAGTTACAAAATGTAGCAACAGATGGGGCTGTAAGCAGCATAATTTAATAGTGGTCGACTACAAATGACAAATGAATCATAGAACGATGCCTAAGATGTACGTTTGACGTTAAACAAACTGTACTATTCAGTGTGCATGGGTGTACGGGTGAGATACTTTTAGTTACGTAAGCCCATCCACTATGGCAACATCATATCACATCGAATGGGAAAAATCGGTTTTTAATTGTACGGAGGCCAAAAACTGCATAAAAAGCATCAGTCAAAATAAGATCGGATTCCATTAACTACGTCCATCTGACCGGCTCCTTTCTCTCCCGCCGTCCTTCCTATGTCACCATCCATAACACAGATTCCTACACCTTTTCCCCCTCCGCCGGTGTGCCCCAAGGCTCCGTTCTCTCCCCCCTTCTGTACCTTTTGTACACGGCGGACATGCCGCCGCCGTCACCCCCCCTGTCCACCTTCTCCAGTTTGCTGATGACACCGCCTTCCTTGCCCTTGCCCCCACCCTGCAGCGCTCCCAACACCTTCTCCAATCCCATCTTGACCGGTTCACCGCTTGGTGCAACCAGTGGTTGCTCAAGGTCAATCCCTCCAAAACCCAGGCGATCATTGTAGGCAAAACCACCCCTTCCTTCCGCCTCCTTGATTTCTATCTTACCATCTATGGCCGTCCTATCGCCCTCGCCCCCACCCTTAAGTACTTTGGCATCACCCTCGACCGTCGCCTCTCCTGGACTCCCCATCTCCGGACAATCCAAGCCGAGGCACGCTCCCGACTCAGTCTCCTCAAGCTCCTCTCCGGCTGTACGTGGGGTCTGGACCCCTCCACCATCCTCCACACCTATAAATCCCTCATCCACCCTATCCTTTGTTATGCCCATCCGGCTTGGATCTCCACCCCCCCCCCTACCTTTTACAAATCCCTCCAAATCCTTGAACGTCATGCTCTCCACCTCGCCTATCGCATCCGTCTCCCCTTCCCCACGCGGATCCTGTATGATCTCATCCCCTTCCCCCACCTCCTCCTTTTCCTTGAAAGGATACGGATCCTGTACACCTCCCAAAAACTCGATCCTCCTCACCCACTCGTCTCCCCGATCCTCTCCCACCCCCGCCCGCTGCCGCGCCTGTATTCCCACATCCCACCTGGTCTCCAACTCTCCACCCTCCTTACCCTCTCCCAAGGGTGCTTCCGCCAGCTCCCTCTCCCTGATGATACCCTCCTCCCCTCCATCTACCCCTCCTACCAACTTTGATCCTCCCACCCTCCTCCTGTGCTTGCTCCTCTGGGCACCCTCCCTCCCTTCCTTTTCCCTCCCTCCTCCAGTTCTCCCCGCTCCTCCCCCGGGCTTCCCCTCTCTTGTCCCTCTCCTCCTGCCCCCGTATCCTCAGCCATTGACATCCTTGTTCTCCTCTCTCCCCTACCTCACCCCTGTTCCACTCTTGGCAGGTCCCCGGACTCACACACGCTACGTGGACATTCGCATGCCGGAGATCACCGCCATCAGTGTCTCGTGTGTGCCATCATGCTTAGTGTTCAGTGTTCACCGTCACACTCCATCGTCTTCATCAGTGTTTGTGCGACGTATCAACAGTTTGCAGTGTGGATTCCAGTCGAGTGTGAACGGCTCCGTGTTTGTCTTTATGTGTCTCCTGTTTTATTGCCCACCGTTCTGTAACTTATGTGTCTTCTCCGTGTTTATCTCTCATTGTGTATCCTATGGCTGAAGAGCAGCGTCAAATGCTGCTGACAGCCTGCCTGTTGTATGGGTTTAAAATAACAATAAAGAAAAAATCGGATTATTAATTTTCGTGTGACTGGCGCAAAACATGGTCAATATGCTGTCCATCATTTTCTGCAACAAGTTGAAATCGAGAAACAGCATGTTCCACAACAGGTCGATATGTTTCAGGGATCACGTTCAGAATGTGTTGCGCAAAGCGTGCCTTCAGTGTACAACATCTGTCAGATAGCCCCACAGCCAGATGTCACACGGATTAAGACAAGGTGATCGGAGCTGCCAGGATGTAGGGAAACTGCGGCGCCCGCCGGAGTGGCCGTGCGGTTCTAGGCGCTACAGACTGGAGCCGAGTGACTGCTACGGTCACAGGTTCGAATCCTGCCTCGGGCATGGATGTGTGTGATGTCCTTAGGTTAGTTAGGTTTAAGTAGTTCAAAGTTCTAGGGTACTGTTGACCTCAGAAGTTAAGTCCCATAGTGCTCAGAGCCATTTGAACCATTTTGAAACTGCGGCTGATAATTCTAACATTTCCGAAATGGCGTTTCAGCAGCTGATTAACTGGATTTTCAATGTGTAGAGGTGCGCCATCTTGCATTAAAATGATCCCATCCACACATCCACGCTGCTGGAGAGCTGAAATGACGTGGTTGCGCAAAAGACAGTCATAGCGCTTAACAGTGATGCTTCAGGCAACAGGACCGGAAGCACCTGTCTCTTCGAAACAATATGGCCCTATGATAAATGATGGCGTAAACCCGCACCACACAGTGACCTTTTCAGGATGAAGTGGTACTGGTTGATTTGCTAGTGGATTTTCCGTTGCCCATATTCGACAATTCGGTGTATTGACATATCCTGTCAGATGGAAGGGGGCTTCGTCTGTCCACACAATCTTCCACGGCCAAACATTGTCCACTTCCATGTGAGCAAGAAATTCTAAAGCAAAGGACTCTCTTGCTGGAGGTCAACAGGAATCAACTACACTCCTGGAAATTGAAATAAGAACACCGTGAATTCATTGTCCCAGGAAGGGGAAACTTTATTGACACATTCCTGGGGTCAGATACATCACATGATCACACTGACAGAACCACAGGCACATAGACACAGGCAACAGAGCATGCACAATGTCGGCACTAGTACAGTGTATATCCACCTTTCGCAGCAATGCAGGCTGCTATTCTCCCATGGAGACGATCGTAGAGATGCTGGATGTAGTCCTGTGGAACGGCTTGCCATGCCATTTCCACCTGGCGCCTCAGTTGGACCAGCGTTCGTGCTGGACGTGCAGACCGCGTGAGACGACGCTTCATCCAGTCCCAAACATGCTCAATGGGGGACAGATCCGGAGATCTTGCTGGCCAGGGTAGTTGACTTACACCTTCTAGAGCACGTTGGGTGGCACGGGATACATGCGGACGTGCATTGTCCTGTTGGAACAGCAAGTTCCCTTGCCGGTCTAGGAATGGTAGAACGATGGGTTCGATGACGGTTTGGATGTACCGTGCACGATTCAGTGTCCCCTCGACGATCACCAGTGGTGTACGGCCAGTGTAGGAGATCGCTCCCCACACCATGATGCCGGGTGTTGGCCCTGTGTGCCTCGGTCGTATGCAGTCCTGATTGTGGCGCTCACCTGCACGGCGCCAAACACGCATACGACCATCATTGGCACCAAGGCAGAAGCGACTCTCATCGCTGAAGACGACACGTCTCCATTCGTCCCTCCATTCACGCCTGTCGCGACACCACTGGAGGCGGGCTGCACGATGTTGGGGCGTGAGCGGAAGACGGCCTAACGGTGTGCGGGACCGTAGCCCAGCTTCATGGAGACGGTTGCGAATGGTCCTCGCCGATACCCCAGGAGCAACAGTGTCCCTAATTTGCTGGGAAGTGGCGGTGCGATCCCCTACGGCTCTGCGTAGGATCCTACGGTCTTGGCGTGCATCCGTGCGTCGCTGCGGTCCGGTCCCAGGTCGACGGGCACGTGCACCTTCCGCCGACCACTGGCGACAACATCGATTTACTGTGGAGACCTCACGCCCCACGTGTTGAGCAATTCGGCGGTACGTCCACCCGGCCTCCCGCATGCCCTCTATACGCCCTCGCTCAAAGTCCGTCAACTGCACATACGGTTCACGTCCACGCTGTCGCGGCATGCTACCAGTGTTAAAGACTGCGATGGAGCTCCGTATGCCACGGCAAACTGGCTGACACTGACGGCGGCGGTGCACAAATGCTGCCCAGCTAGCGCCATTCGACGGCCAACACCGCGGTTCCTGGTGTGTCCGCTGTGCCGTGCGTGTGATCATTGCTTGTACAGCCCTCTCGCAGTGTCCGGAGCAAGTATGGTGGGTCTGACACACCGGTGTCAATGTGTTCTTTTTTCCATTTCCAGGAGTGTAGTTCACATGGGTAATATTGAATGGATAGCAAAGAAGATGTTTCGTAGGGTTCTACGCACCGTGCTCACTGGTATGTCCAGTGTTTGGGAAATTCTCCGTGCACTACACGTTTGCACTCCACCACTCGTCTCCTCCTGCACTGCTGTGGCCACTGCTTCCACTGACGTCGAATCAATTCGTTTCCCCCCTCTACCAGGCTGACCACAAAAAAAGAAAAACACGTGTTTTCGAATTTCCGAATCATTTTCTCCAGACCCTATATTCTTGTACTACAGCTTTACAAGCAGAGACAGTCATGGCGAACGTCGCAGACGCGGAGGAGGAAAAGCAGTGAACCCCGGCCTGTTTATACCAACTTCAATCAGGCGTGCGCATAGCAGGTGTTTTCATATAGGTATTCTTACACATACAGCGCCATCCATTGATCAATTTTCAACTTTTTTTTCTTCTGACAAACGTTTTCCTCTTTTTCCGGCAATATTCCTTTGCAATTTGACATCATTCGGACCAGTGGCGTTATTTCTACAGCGTTTTGAAAGTTTAATTCTAATCACCGTGTATATAGACATCAAACGTTTCTGAGTGATTTCTAAACGATTTATGACGAACACCGTCTAAGATCACAGTTTTGTAGCCTGACAGAAGTAGTACGAAGGTCTTGTACACACGCACCAATGCTGCAAATAGCACTAGATTCGTTGATGGTGAATTTTTCAAATCTCTGTAACTCTCGATGATTGTACTTCATCTCAACTACATACCCTTTTCAAACATACTTTTGGTTTTAACAACAGCCTACGGTAAACGTTGCTATTTATACTTACGTTGCTATTTATACTTACATTAAAAAAACTACTGTTATCAATACGTAGCTCACTCGCCAAGACGATGAAAGTGACCTCCTTGGCATAAATAGACAAATGTATGGCACTGTCTGACGTCCGAGCTCAAACAGTATGCTGCACTAAAATTCTGAACACAAACTGAACACTAGATCCCCATAGTCTCACAATAAATATCAAACAGACGGCTAGAGAAACGTATGCATAGAGCACCAGTTATTGCCTGTGCACAAAATCGATATTTACCCTAGATGTGACAGGACATCGTGTCTCCATATCACCCGACATGCGTCTTCGTTCAATGGACTCTAACGTCTGCAGCAATTTTGGGGTAGAGACTAGGATCTTTACTTTTCACGTGGTCTTCCAGCGATTTGTATCTAACTTAAACAAAAATGGCTCTGAGCACTATGGGACTTAACATGTGAGGTCATCAGTCCCCTAGAACCTAGAACTACTTAAACCTAAGGACATCACACACATCCAAGCCCGAGGCAGGATTCGAACCTGCGACCGTAGCGGTCGCTCGATTCCAGACTGAAGCGCCTAGAACCGCTCGACCACACCGGCCGGCATCTAACTTAAACCAATTGACGTCTATATAATCGCTTTTCTAAGGTTCTAGTTTGTATCTTAGCAGAAGTAGCGTGAAAGTGTTACAAATAGTTCTAGACATGGCAAAGTAGCCCTTTTGATACGGACAGCGAATGTCCTACATTTAAACACACTTTAACAACTGACACATACATCAAACGCTTCCAAAGGATTTATAAATAATTTCCGATGTACTCCAAGGGTGGTTGTACAGGAAAAAAGTGCTGTAGTAGCTGATACAGATATGAGGCCGATGTACCACAGTTGGTAGCGTAGTAGTGGTCGTAGTAGTACGGATTCAATAGATACATACAGTAGGTTCCGTGGTCAATTCAGTTGTTGTTGTAGATACGCACTGTTGTGATGCATAAACGGTGATTCACAGTTACAACTGTGTAACAAAGATACTTGTGCACAAATTTGCAGAGTAGCAATTTTTCTTCGCGTTTATAACTGTGAATTATTTTTATTCTAGGGCGACTCACCAGTAAACCAGTATATCATACGTTGTGACGAAATTGTGAAAGCCATCTGATGATGAATTGTATAAATTCGAAACCGGTAAGAAAGCTTGTGAATAAAGTAACCTAAAACAAATTTGTGGTTGGTTGCTGTTCACCATCAACAACGTATTTCAGCTTCCTGCACAGTTGACCCCACTCCATATCACTGAACTCTACCTTTGTACTGTGCTGGACATCTGCCGTTTCTACTATAACTTCGATGTCAATACAAGCTGGCCGGCCGCTGTTGCCGAGCGGTTCTAGGCGCTTCAGTCCGGAACCGCGGTGCTGCTACTGTCGCAGGTTCGAATCCTGCCTCTGGCATGGATGTGTATGATGTCCTTAGGTTAGCTAGGTTTAAGTAGTTCTAAGTCTAGGGGACTGATGACTTCAGATTTTACGTCCCATAGTCCCTAGAACCATGTGATTTGGTAGCGATGAAGTGCGGATTTACCCTTACGACCATTTCACGAGCGTACCGTGAATATCAGGAGTCCGGCAAAACATCAAATCTCCGACATCGCTGCAGCCTGAAAAAGATCCTGCAAGAACCGGACCAACGACGACTGAAGATAATCGTTCAACGTGACAGAAGTGAAACCCTTCCGCAAATTGCTGCAGATTTCAGTGCTGAGCCACCAACAAGTGTCAGCGTGTGAACCATTCAACGAAACATCATCGATATGGTCTTTCGGAGAAGAAGGCCCACTCGTGTACCCTTGATGACTGCACGACACAAAGCTTTACGCCTCGCCTGGGCCCGTCACATCGACATTGGACTGTCGATGACTGGAAACACGTCGGACGAGTCTCGTTTCAAATTGTATCGAGCAGATGGTCGTGTACCGGTATGGAAACAACCTCATGAATCCGTGGACCACTCATGTCAGCAGGGGACTGTTCAAGCTGGTGGAGGCTCTGTAATCGTGCGGGGCGTGTGCAGTTGGAATTACATGGGACCCCTGATACGTCTAGATACGACTCTGACAGGCGACACGTACGTAAGCATCCTGTCTGTTCACGTGCATGCATTCATGTCCGTTGTGCATTCCGAGGAACTTGGGCAACTCCAGCAGGACATTTCGACATCCCACACATCTAAAATTGCTACAGAGTGGCTCCAGGAACACTCTTCTGAGTTTAAACATTTCCGACGGCCACCAAACTCTCCAGACATGAACATTACTGAGCATCTCTAGGATGCCTTGCAACGTGCTGTTCAGAAGAGATCTCCATCCCCTCGTTGCTCTTAAGGATTTATGGACAGCCCTGCAGGATTCATGGTGTCAGTTCCCTCCAGCACTACTTCAGACATTAGTCGAGTCCGTGCCATGTCATGTTGCAGCGCTTCTGCGTGCTCGCGGGGGCCGCACACGACCTTAGGAAGGCGTACCAGTTTCTTTGACTCTTTAGTGTGGTTTTAGTGAGAAATCACTTAAAAACGCAGTGGAAATTTGATTTCATTCTGTCTATAAGAAGGATAACATTTTGTCTACATCGATGTCAAGTTTCCGTCACAACAACGTGTAGTTGCAGCAAAAATCAGTGTTAGTTAAAAAATATTACTGTCACTGTCAAAAGAGTGCGTGGTCACTGTGGTATAGTGAGCTGAGATTCCGTGATTATGAATCCACTAATATAGCTAGTTGGGAGCCTATTGTAATCTGTAATATGAATGTGCTGCTGGCACCTTACTGAATTCGCCGTGGGACCTACTGTTTGAATCTATTCAAGCTACTACCACTACATCCGCTAGTACTCTAGCAACTGATGTACATCGATCACACATCTGTATGAGCTATTGTAGCACATTTTCCTGTACAAGTACCTTTGCAGTTCTTCAAAAATGATTTAGAAATCTTTTAGAAACGTTAGATGTAGATGTCATTTGTTTAGGCGTATTGAGATATAGGACATTGGCTGTCCAAATCAAAAGACCTACTCTGTCACGTCTAGAACTATTTGCAACTCTTTTAAGTACAAGAGCATCACACTAATTCTGCTAAACTACAAACTGAACCGCGATTCCCTTAGGTTAGATACGAACCGCTAGAAAAACAATTTCAAAGTAAAAATTCCTTGCTTCTGACGCAAAACGGAAAAATCAAGTTGCACCCTCTCTAGACGTTAGAGTCCACTGAACGAAGATGCATGTAGGATGATGTGGAGCACACCATTTCCCCATCACATCATTAACATATATCGAGTCGTTCAATTTCATAGCCGTGGCGCTTCTGTCCGAGACAGGAGGTGGTGAGGTTCTGTCAGCTCAATGCATATGTTTTCCTAGCCGTTTGCTCGACCGATATGAATGAGACAGACTTTGTGGAGATCTATTGCTCTGTTCCTTTCCTGCTCACAGTGTGACTGCAGGTTACTGTTTAAGTTCGGTCATCAAACTATGCCTCGCAATAGTCAATTTGCACCAAGGAGCTGGCTTTCATTATATTGGCTATTGAGGTGCGTATTGGTAATAGTGTTTTAGTTTTTTTAAGTATAACCACTAATGAACTGCGAAAAACTGTAGTTTAGTGCAGGCAACGGCTAAAAGCAAAAGCATATTTGTAAAACCTACGTAGTCGACAAAATATTTGATCAGGTAAACATCCGTAATTGTGGAACGGATTTATAGAATAAAACCTGCTTCGTTTGCCAGTACTGGAAAGTGAAGCGGTTTTTATTCTAGGATATGAAGTCGAGATGAAGTATCATTCACTGGACTTAGAGAGATTTGAAAGACACATCATCTGTGAATCTGTTACTATTTGCATCACTTGCGTGTGTACAGGGTCTTCACGCTACTTTTGTCAGTTTACAAATCCCTCAGAAATTTTTAGTGACTATGTCAAAAATGGCTCTGAGCACTATGGGACTTAACATCTGTGGTCATCAGTCCCCTATAACTTAGAACTACTTAAACCTAACTAACCTAAGGACATCACACACATCCATGCCCGAGGCAGGATTCGAACCTGCGACCGTAGCAGTCGCGCGGTTCCGGACTGCGCGCCTAGAACCGCTAGACCACCGCGGCCGGCGTGTCTATGTCTGTCGTATTTGTTAATTGTATTGAGATATGGGACGTTCGTGGTCCTGTACAAAGAGTTGTGGTCTGTGAATTACAGCGAGTACCCTACCGTGAAAAAATGGATCAGACTCATAAAATAATGTTGCCGGTTACACTTATACTTGCACGCAATTTGGAATAAACCGAATCGTTTGAATTCATAGCTGCAGCGGTTCTGAGTCAGTGACAGTATGTGGGGAGAGTCTGCTAGAACTACGCATACTTTTCTCCAAAGATCAATGGCAGTATCGAAGTGCTACGTTCTCGCATTGTTATGTCCGAGCAGAGAGGTGAAATTAGGGTACTGTGTTCTCGTCAAACAGTCCTAAAATAGGGCTTGTTTCACGCAGAATCATCGCTGTATTCGATGTGAAATGTACGGTAATACGTTTTTAAACAAATCTTCACTTGCGCTATCCATACTGCCCACATAGAATACAAAGCAGTGATACTTAAAGAATAATACAGACATCCATCATGGGTGGTGTGTACTTTCGTCGAATTGGAATCATTCTTCATCTGTAAAAAATTGTTAACCAGATTCCATCAACGTTCGCAAATTGCGGTAGATCACGTTATCATACAGCCACAGGAATGCAGAAACCATAAATTAACTATATTTAGCTTTCAACAAACGCGTACCGGTTGAAAATTTAATAGCATTCTTCAGACAGCCATGCAGACTGCTCCAGTTATGGAATGTCAAAACTTACACCGCCTTCCTCTGTTTTAAAATTGTAGTATGTTTAAGTGTAAAATCGTGGCGTCTTAGGAATACATCTGTGTAAGGAACTACTAAGTAGGATCCTATGATGTAAAGACAGTAGATACCATGGTTCAAAATGATTCAAATGGATCTGAGCACTATGGGACTTAACATCTGATGTCATCAGTCCCCTAGAACTTAGAACTAATTAAACCTAACGAGCCTAAGGACATCACACACATCCATGCCCGAGGCAGGATTCGAACCTGCGGCCGTAGCAGTCGCGCGTTTCCGGACTGAAGCACCTAGAGCCACTCGGCCACAACGGTCGGCAGTAGATACCATGTGCTCCGTCTTCTAGTCAGTGTTCGATACAATTTTGTAATGTCACCATATGTGAAAAAAAAGAATATGATTTCAGATTAAACATCACATGTTTTCGGATTTCAGTGCAAACAATAATGTGGTCTGACCGATAGTCTAAGCTACCAAGTAACGGTACTTTATCGACGAGAGACCGAGTGTATACATCCGTACATTAAGTTTCTCTATCAAGTAGGTTACTGTATGTTGAGATAAAAATGTCTGTACAGTACTAATACATTTGTGTCTCCAACAGATCTGTGTAGTACCATTTGTCTGATTTTACTTTAAAGTATGGATCTAAGTACTGTAGGATTTTATTGAATGATCGTCAAAATACATTCTGCAAATTTTTGGATTAATGGTTCAAATGGCTCTGAGCACTATGCGACTCATCTTCTGAGGTCATCAGTCGCCTAGAACTTAGAACTAATTAAACCTAACTAACCTAAGGACATCACACACATCCATGCCCGAGGCAGGATTCGAACCTGCGACCGTAGCGGTCACGCGGTTCCAGACTGAAGCGCACGGCCACACGGGCTGGCTTTTGGATTAATGTTGGACGCCTGTTTTAGTTTCGTAAATTGAATAAGGGGTGAAGGTGTGTTTTCATACTGCCTTGTACGTCCCAAAACGCCAGAGAAAGAAATCATGACGGTACTGCTCTGAGTGAATGTGGGCAGGAACACGAGCGCGGTGAATGGAATACAGTCACAGCGGTAGCAGAGGAGGTATAGCACACAGTCTAGTACGGTAGGTTACAGTTCTTAAGCGCAAAATAATGTAGTTGGCTGTGTTAGGGGTATACTACCTGTAGAGTACACTACGTCAGGAACAACTGTCCACATTCTTAACTGATGATGTGACACAGAGCAGTCGAGATCCACAGGTAGCAGCAGCCTGTCTGCAGTGGTGTACTGAGTGACCTTTGAGGCGGTCAGGAGCTTACGTCTGTTGCTAGTTTGATGGTAGCTGTGGAGAACAACACAGTGTGTCGCAGCCGCGCTCTGTGCGAGTGAGGCAGCTGGCAGAGCGGTGTTTTGGGGAGTCTGCAGCAGTGGTGTGGGACTTACCCCGACACACAGGGACCACGAGAGCCCGGCCCAGGAATACGCTTCCCACAGCATGGTATTTGTGAAAACAAAGGCGCAAGTGCATCCCTTTCCTATTTTTTCCTACCATATGTGACCTAGGACAAGTCAGATCCGAACTTTTGAGTAACAATTGTTTAAACTGTGACATCGGAGGATGGTAGGGGTTAAGGGGAATTATTTAACCTTTAACATCAGAGGGGAAATTGCTTTTTAACTTAAAGTGGGTTCCAATTCTGAATTAACTTTGATAGAATTTGAATTAAATTAGAATGATACTGCATTCGAATTAAATTGAGGTTGAATTCGATTTGAATTTAAATTGAATTTAAAATAACTGAATTTGAATGTAATTGAATTTGAATGCAAACTGAAACTGAATTCAATTGTATTTGAAACTGAATTCAATTCAAATTGAAATTGAACTGAAACAACGTGAATTAAATGGAATTATAACTGAATTGGAATCGGAGTAAATCCAAATTTTAACTGAATTGGATTTGAATAGGAATTGATTTTGAACTGAGCTGAAAATATTTCAGCAGGCAAGGTAAGAATGGTTTCATCCTGTTGGGTGAAACATATGTGTATCTAGCGAACGGGCTCAGACTGGCGTCTTTTATCAGGCAGGCCTGGGCTTGCTTATGGGAAAACATTCTTTGC
The DNA here is from genome assembly GCF_023864275.1 of Schistocerca cancellata. Taxonomy (NCBI): domain Eukaryota; kingdom Metazoa; phylum Arthropoda; class Insecta; order Orthoptera; family Acrididae; genus Schistocerca; species Schistocerca cancellata. The sequence continues at coordinate 255,144,588 of NC_064628.1, forward strand.
CTCGGGTAAGATGACGCTCCTTGTCCTAGAATTGTTGCAGGGGGGGGGGGGGCTGGGGTAGTGTCGTTGGAAAACAGTGCCCTTTGCCCAGTTAACTAAATGCTCAGACTGACAACAGAAAAAACATATTTTGTCTTCCAGGAGACAGGCTTGGACATAAAGGGTGAACATGCATCCTACGTCTCAGGTGAGTGATTTCAGGGTAAAACGCAGAAAATCTAGCAACAATTTAGACTGTACCAGTATCCCAGTTGAAACATGGTTAGCCCCAGCAGGACATGCACGATCTTGAATTCCCGCACCCCCCCGCCCTCCAATTTATACTTAGGACAACAGCTCTACTACGACACTGATATCATAGGAGAGGAAGGGGAGGGAACGCTGTTGCAAAGTTGGGCTATTTTTTTATTTCCAACCAAATTTTGTATTTCCTGCAAATTCTTGGATTTCCAGCCATTTAATACAAAGGGCAATTGGCCTAAGTCAGAGGAGTTGTGGCGGAGATGACAACACTTTTTGTTATGAACTTTGAATCCCAGTAAGTCGGAATGACCTTGGGAGCTACTACTATTGTGCCAGAACAACATAGGGGCGACATGAAAGACCAGTTTACTGAACAATAGGCAGAGAACAATAGTTCTTTGTTCCAGAACAATAGGTTACTTAGAGAACAATACGGGATTAGAGGACTACAGCCTTTCTTTGTACAACATTAGAGGAGGGGGAGAGGGTTGGCAGCATCCTTTGTTATGCCTATCTTCTCATTCTGAAGTCAGTCGTGGTTCATAACCACACATTCGCAACTATCCTACTAAGAGTTCTTTTCTGGGATATGTGTGTACTTAACTGTTTTGCTTTTGCTATCGTACACTTTCGCCCATGTCAGTTTTTGCTGTTAATTTTACTGTATACAGACTCCACAGCACGCAGAATGTCAAACACTATAATAACTTCTAAAACTCGGACTTGATAAACATCTCTTCAGTAGGACGTCACGAGATTTTGTAACTAGCACCCCTAACATCCAAAAGGGCTACAACAGCAACAGGGATTCCATATTCTTGTCACTTTCCGAACGTAATCCTCCCAAAAATTTAATTTATCAATACAGAATAAAGTTTCATCTCTGAAGAATAGTTCGAGACATCTTGTTTATCTTGCTACTGACGGCAGTGCATCAGGCAGACTTCAAATAACGGCAGTTACGGCAAACCCACAAACGAACAGCGGAACTCGCCGCGCAATTAACGAGCGGATAAGCATTCAACTTTGCTCGGAAATTCCAGCTTCTGCGAGGATCTGAACGTTAGAGGAGAGAGATAACTCGTCTCTCAGAGGCAGTGTGAGGGCTGGGGTCGAATAGCGGCTCGGTCGGTCGAGCTGCACCACCTCCACTCGTCATGAACGGAAGCCGTATAAACTTCGCCTTATTATCAGAGTTGAACCTTAAAGGACGCTAACCTTGCACCTCTCCGTCTCCCTATTCATTTCGTATTTCTCTGAGCAAATAAGTGTCTGTGAGTTTCATCCTGATAATGAGTGAAATTTCTCTTTATATCTGATCCGTCAATAAAAGTATATTTGACTTAACATCGACAGACATGTCGCATTAGCTTCTTCAGGTTGTTAATGCGAACTTAAAGTGCTCTTGCCCGTATCCAGATTACCTGTCCTCAATAAGTTTTATTCTTATCCAGGAGTACTGTTCCTGTTTAATTCTCTCACCACTGCAGAAATGTGTGATGCAGATGTTAGACTCAGTTTTTGTTCAAAATTTAAAGATAATGTATTGTAGATTCCTCGAATAAAAAACCTCGCCCGTAAGGTGGAAGAATATACACACGCATCTACAAGAAAGGTAGGAGCGTCAACTCACAAAACTACCGTCCAGTGTCATTGATATCTAACTGTAGTGTCTCTGAACAGATTCTGGGCTCAAATTTAATAGAATAACCTCCTTCTCCTCGTCCTCCTATCTCCAATCAGCACAGATTAAGGGGCTCCGGAAAGGCTCACAATCATGAAAAGTTCAATTTTTACTTTTTTGCGTTTTCTGAATCTGCAGACTATTACCTTTTAATAGATATATAATTTATTCAATTCCGAAGACTACAACTATTTTTAAATTTTTTTTTAAATGTGTTCTACATGGGCGTGACCCACTGTGGCGCTGTTAAACTGCTGTCAAATGGTGTTATTATTAACGTCCGTGTTCATCAGGTACATTTTAGTGATGTGAGATAAAGTATGTGTTGTGGCTAACCTGTGATGGTTCAATATATATCGCTGGTATGATTGTCGATTGTTTCATGTTTATTTACTCTGTCGTTATCTCGAAAATATTCGCAATTAATTCTGTTTCTTGAGTCTCTGTTTTGTTGAAGTATAATACTGAGTAAAAGTAAAGTTTCTGTTGCGACTTTCAATGATGGCAACATTGTAAGGTGCAAGGTATTTAGAAATATGGGAATGAAGATAGGTTCTAACATGGTACGAGCGATGCTTGCTTTAGACAAGGAACGCCTTCGGGCTGCAGACAGGGCTGTAAAGAGTCTAGAAATACAAGCAAGAGTAAACAGGAGGAGGAACAAGAGGAAGCTGGAGGAGAAGTTTGCAGAGGATGAAGATAATCCATCCTATGGACCTGGAATGCACTAAAAAGTTAATCCAATCTTTGTCGCTCGATTCCCAAAACTTTTATTTTCTCATACTAATTACATGTTTTCTAAGGATCTTCCAAACATATTTGTTTCAAACTTTCAGTAAATGTTATACAGTACTTTCTGCATAATTTAACACAGCCTTTTTCCAAAAAACTGTATATTTTTGAATATGTTGTTGTTGTTGTGGTCTTCAGTCCTGAGACTGGTTTGATGCAGCTCTCCATGCTACTCTATCCTGTGCAAGCTTCTTCATCTCCCAGTATCTACTGCAACCTACATCCTTCTGAATCTGCTTAGTGTATTCATCTCTTGGTCTCCCTCTACGATTTTTACCCTCCACACTGCCCTCCAATGCTAAATTTGTGATCCCTTGATGCCTCAAAACATGTCCTACCAACCGATCCCTTCTTGTAGTCAAGTTGTGCCACAAACTTCTCTTCTCCCCAATCCTATTCAATACCTCCTCATTAGTTACGTGATCTACCCACTTTATCTTCAGCATTCTTCTGTAGCACCACATTTCGAAAGCTTCTATTCTCTTCTTGTCCAAACTAGTTATCGTCCATGTTTCACTTCCATACATGGCTACACTCCATACAAATACTTTCAGAAATGACTTCCTGACACTTAAATCTATACTCGATGTTAACAAATTCCTCTTCTTGAGAAACACATTCCTTGCCATTGCCAGTCTACATTTTATATCCTCTCTACTTCGAACATCATCGGTTATTTTACTCCCTAAATAGCAAAACTCCTTTACTACTTTAAGTGTCTCATTTCCTAATCTAATTCCCTCAGCATCACCCGACTTAATTTGACTACATTCCATTATCCTCGTTTTGCTTTTGTTGATGTTCATCTTATATCCTCCTTTCAAGACACTGTCCATTCCGTTCAACTGCTCTTCCAAGTCCTTTGCTGTCTCTGACAGAATTACAATGTCATCGGCGAACTTCAAAGTTTTTACTTCTTCTCCATGAATTTTAATACCTACTCCGAATTTTTCTTTTGTTTCCTTTACTGCTTGCTCAATATACAGATTGAATAACATCGGGGAGAGGCTACAACCCTGTCTTACTCCTTTCCCAACCACTGCTTCCCTTTCATGCCCCTCGACTCTTATAACTGCCATCTGGTTTCTGTACAAATTGTAAATAGCCTTTCGCTCCCTGTATTTTACCCCTGCCACCTTCAGAATTTGAAAGAGAGTATTCCAGTTAACATTGTCAAAAGCTTTCTCTAAGTCTACAAATGCTAGAAACGTAGGTTTGCCTTTTCTTAATCTTTCTTCTAAGATAAGTCGTAATGTCAGTATTGCCTCACGTGTTCCAACATTTCTACGGAATCCAAACTGATCTTCCCCGAGGTCGGCTTCTACCAGTTTTTCCATTCGTCTGTAAAGAATTCGCGTTAGTATTTTGCAGCTGTGACTTATTAAACTGATAGTTCGGTAATTTTCACATCTGTCAACACCTGCTTTCTTTGGGATTGGAATTATTATATTCTTCTTGAAGTCTGAGGGTATTTCTCCTGTCTCATACATCGTGCTCACCAGATGGTAGAGTTTTGTCATGACTGGCTCTCCCGAGGCCATCAGTAGTTCAAATGGAATGTTGTCTACTCCCGGGGCCTTGTTTCGACTCAGGTCTTTCAGTGCTCTGTCAAACTCTTCACGCAGTATCTTATCTCCCATTTCGCCTTCATCTACATCCTCTTCCATTTCCATAATATTGTCCTCAAGTACATCGCCCTTGTATAAACCCTCTATATACTCCTTCCACCCTTCTGCCTTCCCTTCTTTGCTTAGAACTGGGTTGCCATCTGAGCTCTTGATATTCATACAAGTGGTTCTCTTCTCTCCAAAGGTCTCTTTAATTTTCCTGTAGGCAGTATCTATCTTACCCCTAGTGAGACAAGCCTCTACATCCTTACATTTGTCCTCTAGCCATCCCTGCTTAGCCATTTTGCACTTCCTGTCGATATCATTTTTGAGACGTTTGTATTCCTTTTTGCCTGCTTCATTTACTGCATTTTTATATTTTCTCCTTTCATCAATTAAATTCAATATTTCTTCTGTTACCCAAGGATTTCTATTAGCCCTCGTCTTTTTACCTACTTGATCCTCTGCTGCCTTCACTACTTCATCCCTCAGAGCTACCCATTCTTCTTCTACTGTATTTCTTTCCCCCATTCCTGTCAATTGTTCCCTTATGCTCTTCCTGAAACTCTCTACAACCTCTGGTTCTTTCAGTTTATCCAGGTCCCATCTCCTTAAATTCCCACCTTTTTGCAGTTTCTTCAGTTTCAATCTGCAGTTCATAACCAATAGATTGTGGTCAGAATCCACATCTGCCCCAGGAAATGTCTTACAATTTAAAACCTGGTTCCTAAATCTCTGTCTTACCATTATATAATCTATCTGATACCTTTTAGTATCTCCAGGATTCTTCCAGGTATACAACCTTCTTTTATGATTCTTGAACCAAGTGTTGGCTATGATTAAGTTATGCTCTGTGCAAAATTCTACAAGGCGGCTCCCTCTTTCATTCCTTCCCCCCATTCCATATTCACCTACTATGTTTCCTTCTCTCCCTTTTCCTACTGACGAATTCCAGTCACCCATGACTATTAAATTTTCGTCTCCCTTCACTACCTGAATAATTTCTTTTATCTCGTCATACATTTCATCTATTTCTTCATCATCTGCAGAGGTAGTTGGCATATAAACTTGTACTACTGTAGTAGGCATTGGCTTTGTGTCTATCTTGGCCACAATAATGCGTTCACTATGCTGTTTGTAGTAGCTAACCCGCACTCCTATTTTTTTATTCATTATTAAACCTACTCCTGCGTTACCCCTATTTGATTTTGTATTTATAACCCTGTAATCACCTGACCAAAAGTCTTGTTCCTCCTGCCACCGAACTTCACTAATTCCCACTATATCTAACTTTAACCTACCCATTTCCCTTTTTAAATTTTCTAACCTACCTGCCCGATTAAGGGATCTGACATTCCACGCTCCGATCCGTAGAACGCCAGTTTTCTTTCTCCTGATAACGACGTCCTCCAGAGTAGTCCCCGCCCGGAGATCCGAATGGGGGACTATTTTACCTCCGGAATATTTTACCCAAGAGGACGCCATCATCATTTAATCATACAGTAGAGCTGCATGTCCTCGGGAAAAATTACGGCTGTAGTTTCCCCTTGCTTTCAGCCGTTCGCAGTACCAGCACAGCAAGGCCGTTTTGGTTAATGTTACAAGGCCAGATCAGTCAATCATCCAGACTGTGGCCCCTGAAACTACTGAAAAGGCTGCTGCCCCTCTTCAGGAACCACATGTTTGTCTGGCCTCTCAACAGATACCCCTCCGTTGTGGTTGCACCTACGGTACGGCCATCTGTATCGCTGAGGCACGCAAGCCTCCCCACCAACGGCAAGGTCCATGGTTCATGGGGGGATTTTTGAATATATAAATAAAAAATTGCAAAAAAAAAATATTGTGAATTTTCATTACAATTGAAAAAAATCATCTTTAATAACTGAACTAAAATTTTGTAAAATCCCTGTGTTAATAATCTGTAAAAAGTTCAACTTCCTACCTCAAATACTTTGTGAGGAAAGATGTAATTTATAAGCGTTATTTTAACATTGCAAGTATAGGGCGTTCCGGAGCCCCTTAAGAAAACCTCAGCTACATAGAACACAACTCACGTTTTTCTCACATTACCTCCTGCACGCTAGGGATCAAGTCAGTCAGGTCGAAGACTTCCCAAAGTCCTTTGAATCGATGTCATAACAACGTTTACTAACGAAAGTACGACCACATGTGGTATCGAAAGAAATTTGTCGTTAGATTCAGGATTCAGAACTGCTCGAGTGACACCAGATAGGGCTGGCAGGAGATACTGAACGTGGCAGCACGAATCGTCACAGTTTTCTTTCATTCGCGGAGAGTAATACAGAAATAACTGAAATGACTGACGCTTGAAGATAGCCGCATACTATATCAAGAAAGCCTGCGCACAAAGTTTCAAGAACCGGAATTACACGAGGAATCTACAAACCTACTACAGCCTCCTACATATGGCTCACGTGAAGATGAGGCTAGCGTAATTACAGAACGCACAGAGGCATTTAAACAAATCGTTATTCCAGAAGTGCCCTCCGCCACGTGTTTCACAATGGTGTATATATGTAGATGTAATCTGTAACACAGTATGTACACACACTAATGAGCCAAAACTCCATGACCGGCTTGTAACATCATAACCGATAGTGAGTAGTTTGTTATGTGAAGTATAAAGTGTTTGCTCTTTTCTGTTTAATATCTTTGCATTACTGTAAGGAAGTGGAGTTTAGCGAAATATGTTTTGTGGAATTATAACTGTGTGTTTAAATAATGAAACTTTATTAAATGTGTTTCTTCATGTATGAGAAACTGTAATGTAAAAACTGGTTCATACTTAGGGATTTTGTATTGTATGATATAAAAGACTTAGTGATTCCCCTCCGCTAAGAAAGTGGTTTGGCGCGCAAACAAAATGTGGAAGTGGCGGTCAGGCTGAGCGGGAAGTGAGAGAGCACAACAGGCAGTCGTACAGTCAACACCGCAGGTGCCGAGTGAGGCATCCAGTAACCAATTTGAAATGGAAAGGCCTCGGGTGTGATTGCAGCTGTAAAATGGTGCACTCGCAATTGCAAATGGCTTTAAAAATAATATTCACGTCGCCAAGAAGAACTAAACAGAGCATATTACTGCCAAAGGAGAGACCAGGTAGCCACCATGTGCTCGCCACCACTATTGCGCCACCACTTCACCAGATTCAAGAGGTTGGAACTGTACAACAGTATGAACCAGAGTGTGAATTAATTTGTAATAATAATTCAAATATTGCAAAAGTTGTGTTTAAACTTTAAGTCTGTCCTGTGTGTATAACCAAGTAGGATCCTATCCTTAACTTGATAAAGTCTAAGTGTCCTCTGCATAAAGAACTGGGTATTGTCAGATTTATTTACAGGTGCCTAAAATTCAATGATAAAATACTAATATGTTGATAATTAAATTAATTGTTGCATAGACAAAGAGGAGCACTTGATGTCAAATTTATAAAAGGTTCCAATTTACTTTGGTTTGCTTCTACTTTACAAGAGCCATTGCTTTAATGTTCAGTAGCATAAAGTTTGTCTGTGAAAACTACACTCCTGGAAATTGAAATAAGAACACCGTGAATTCATTGTCCCAGGAAGGGGAAACTTTATTCACACATTCCTGGGGTCAGATACATCACATGATCACACTGACAGAACCACAGGCACATAGACACAGGCAACAGAGCATGCACAATGTCGGCACTAGTACAGTGTATATCCACCTTTCGCAGCAATGCAGGCTGCTATTCTCCCATGGAGACGATCGTAGAGATGCTGGATGTAGTCCTGTGGAACGGCTTGCCATGCCATTTCCACCTGGCGCCTCAGTTGGACCAGCGTTCGTGCTGGACATGCAGACCGCGTGAGACGACGCTTCATCCAGTCCCAAACATGCTCAATGGGGGACAGATCCGGAGATCTTGCTGGCCAGGGTAGTTGACTTACACCTTCTAGAGCACGTTGGGTGGCACGGGATGCATGCGGACGTGCATTGTCCTGTTGGAACAGCAAGTTCCCTTGCCGGTCTAGGAATGGTAGAACGATGGGTTCGATGACGGTTTGGATGTACCGTGCACTATTCAGTGTCCCCTCGACGATCACCAGTGGTGTACGGCCAGTGTAGGAGATCGCTCCCCACATCATGATGCCGGGTGTTGGCCCTGTGTGGCTCGGTCGTATGCAGTCCTGATTGTGGCGCTCACCTGCACGGCGCCAAACACGCATACGACCATCATTGGCACCAAGGCAGAACCGACTCTCATCGCTGAAGACGACACGTCTCCTTTCGTCCCTCCATTCACGCCTGTCGCGACACCACTGGAGGCGGGCTGCACGATGTTGGGGCGTGAGCGAAAGACGGCCTAACGGTGTGCGGGACCGCAGCCCAGCTTCATGGAGACGGTTGCGAATGGTCCTCGCCGATACCCCAGGAGCAACAGTGTCCCTAATTTGCTGGGAAGTGGCGGTGCGGTCCCCTACGGCACTGCGTAGGATCCTACGGTCTTGGCGTGCATCCGTGCGTCGCTGCGGTCTACATCTACATCTACATTTATACTCCGCAAGCCATCCAACGGTGTGTGGCGGAGGGCACTTTACGTGCCACTGTCATTATCTCCCTTTCCTGTTCCAGACGCGTATGGTTCGCGGGAAGAACGACTGTCTGAAAGCCTCCGTGCGCGCTCGAATCTCTCTAATTTTACATTCGTGATCTCCTCGGGAGGTATAAGTAGGGGGAAGCAATATATTCGATACCTCATCCAGAAACGCACCCTCTCGAAACCTGGCGAGCAAGCTACACCGCGATGCAGAGCGCCTCTCTTGCAGAGTCTGCCACTTGAGTTTGTTAAACATCTCCGTAACGCTATCACGGTTACCAAATAACCCTGTGACGAAACGCGCCGCTCTTCTTTGGATCTTCTCTATCTCCTCCGTCAACCCGATCTGGTACGGATCCCACACTGATGAGCAATACTCAAGTATAGGTCGAACGAGTGTTTTGTAAGCCACCTCCTTTGTTGATGGACTACATTTTCTAAGGACTCTCCCAATGAATCTCAACCTGGTACCCGCCTTACCAACAATTAATTTTATATGATCATTCCACTTCAAATCGTTCCGCACGCATACTCCCAGATATTTTACAGAAGTAACTGCTACCAGTGTTTGTTCCGCTATCATATAATCATACAATAAAGGATCCTTCTTTCTATGTATTCGCAATACATTACATTTGTCTATGTTAAGGGTCAGTTGCCACTCCCTGCACCAAGTGCCTATCCGCTGCAGATCTTCCTGCATTTCGCTACAATTTTCTAATGCTGCAACTTCTCTGTATACTACAGCATCATCCGCGAAAAGCCGCATGGAACTTCCGACACTATCTACTAGGTCATTTATATATATTGTGAAAAGCAATGGTCCCATAACACTCCCCTGTGACACGCCAGAGGTTACTTTAACGTCTGTAGATGTCTCTCCATTGAGAACAACATGCTGTGTTCTGTTTGCTAAAAACTCTTCAATCCAGCCACACAGCTGGTCTGATATTCCGTAGGCTCTTACTTTGTTTATCAGGCGACAGTGCGGAACTGTATCGAACGCCTTCCGGAAGTCAAGGAAAATGGCATCTACCTGGGAGCCTGTATCTAATATTTTCTGGGTCTCATGAACAAATAAAGCGAGTTGGGTTTCACACGATCGCTGTTTCCGGAATCCATGTTGATTCCTACATAGTAGATTCTGAGTTTCCAAAAACGACATGATACTCGAGCAAAAGACATGTTCTAAAATTCTACAACAGATCGACGTCAGAGAGATAGGTCTATAGTTTTGCGCATCTGCTCGACGACCCTTCTTGAAGACTGGGACTACCTGTGCTCTTTTCCAATCATTTGGAACCTTCCGTTCCTCTAGAGACTTGCGGTACACGGCTGTTAGAAGGGGGGCAAGTTCTTTCGCGTACTCTGTGTAGAATCGAATTGGTATCCCGTCAGGTCCAGTGGACTTTCCTCTGTTGAGTGATTCCAGTTGCTTTTCTATTCCTTGGACACTTATTTCAATGTCAGCCATTTTTTCGTTGGTGCGAGGATTTAGAGAAGGAACTGCAGTGCGGTCTTCCTCTGTGAAACAGCTTTGGAAAAAGGTGTTTAGTATTTCAGCTTTACGCTTGTCATCCTCTGTTTCAATGCCATCATCATCCCGGAGTGTCTGGACATGATGTTTCGAGCCACTTACTGATTTAACGTAAGACCAGAACTTCCTAGGATTTTCTGTCAAGTCGGTACCTAGTATTTTACTTTCGAATTCACTGAACGCTTCACGCATAGCCCTCCTTACGCTAACTTTGACATCGTTTAGCTTCTGTTTGTCTGAGAGGTTTTGGCTGCGTTTAAACTTGGAGTGAAGCTCTCTTTGCTTTCGCAGTAGTTTCCTAACTTTGTTGTTGTACCACGGTGGGTTTTTCCCGTCCCTCACAGTTTTGCTCGGCACGTACCTGTCTAAAACGCATTTTACGATTGCCTTGAACTTTTTCCATAAACACTCAACATTGTCAGTGTCTGAACAGAAATTTTCGTTTTGATCTGTTAGGTAGTCTGAAATCTGCCTTCTATTACTCTTGCTAAACAGATAAACCTTCCTCCCTTTTTTTATATTCCTATTAACTTCCATATTCAGGGATGCTGCAACGGCCTTATGATCACTGATTCCCTGTTCTGCTCTTACAGAGTCGAAAAGTTCGGGTCTGTTTGTTATCAGTAGGTCCAAGATGTTATCTCCACGAGTCGGTTCTCTGTTTAATTGCTCGAGGTAATTTTCGGATAGTGCACTCAGTATAATGTCACTCGATGCTCTGTCCCTACCACCCGTCCTAAACATCTGAGTGTCCCAGTCTATATCTGGTAAATTGAAATCTCCACCTAAGACCATAACATGCTGAGAAAATTTATGTGAAATGTATTCCAAATTTTCTCTCAGTTGTTCTGCCACTAATGCTGCTGAGTCGGGGGGTCGGTAAAAGGAGCCAATTATTAACCTAGCTCGGTTGTTGAGTGTAACCTCCACCCATAATAATTCACAGGAACTATCCACTTCTACTTCACTACAGGATAAACTACTACTAACAGCGACGAACACTCCACCACCGGTTGCATGCAATCTATCCTTTCTAAACACCGTCTGTGCCTTTGTAAAAATTTCGGCAGAATTTATCTCTGGCTTCAGCCAGCTTTCTGTACCTATAACGATTTCAGCTTCGGTGCTTTCTATCAGCGCTTGAAGTTCCGGTACTTTACCAACGCAGCTTCGACAGTTTACAATTACAATACCGATTGCTGCTTGGTCCCCGCATGTCCTGACTTTGCCCCGCACCCGTTGAGGCTGTTGCCCTTTCTGCACTTGCCCGAGGCCATCTAACCTAAAAAACCGCCCAGCCCACGCCACACAACCCCTGCTACCCGTGTAGCCGCTTGTTGCGTGTAGTGGACTCCTGACCTATCCAGCGGAACCCGAAACCCCACCACCCTATGGCGCAAGTCGAGGAATCTGCAGCCCACATTGTCGCAGAACCGTCTCAGCCTCTGATTCAGACCCTCCACTCGGCTCTGTACCAAAGGTCCGCAGTCAGTCCTGTCGACGATGCTGCAGATGGTGAGCTCTGCTTTCATCCCGCTAGCGAGACTGGCAGTCTTCACCAAATCAGATAGCCGCCGGAAGCCAGAGAGGATTTCCTCCGATCCATAGCGACACACATCATTGGTGCCGACATGAGCGACCACCTGCAGATGGGTGCACCCTGTACCCTTCCGGTCCCAGGTCGACGGGCACGTGCACCTTCCGCCGACCACTGGCGACAACATCGATGTACTGTGGAGACCTCACGCCCCACGTGTTGAGCAATTCGGCGGTACGTCCACCCGGCCTCCCGCATGCCCACTATACGCCCTCGCTCAAAGTCCGTCAATTGCACATACGGTTCACGTCCACGCTGTCACGGCATGCTACCAGTGTTAAAGATTTCGATGGAGCTCCGTATGCCACGGCAAACTGGCTGACACTGACGGCGGCGGTGCACAAATGCTGCGCAGCTAGCGCCATTCGACGGCCAACACCGCGGTTCCTGGTGTGTCCGCTGTGCCGTGCGTGTGATCATTGCTTGTACAGCCCTCTCGCAGTGTCCGGAGCAAGTATGGTGGGTCTGACACACCGGTGTCAATGTGTTCTTTTTTCCATTTCCAGGAGTGTATTTGTTTCACAAGTAGTAACTAGGACACATCATATAACTAATAAAAAGTATTGATTTGCTGTGACTAGCTACAGTTGGAAAGTGCCGAAGATATAGTATTGATGAACAAAATTATAAAGCACTGGGTTTTGATGCTAACTACAGTTTGACTTTAACTTGAAGTCATTTCTGAAATTTGTGTAAAATATTGCCAGTGTAAATTGTTTTCAATGATCTTAAGTGGGGAAGTAATTCAGCTGTTATTATAATGAAAATATTTTCTGAAAAGTATGTACAGTCTGCTCATAAAAGAAGGGTCAGTTTGTGCCCCCCCCCCCGCCCCCCCCCCCCCCCCCGCGATTTCAATCTTTCCTATCAGGAAAACACCAAACTGGATAGAGTTTTTCTAGCTAAAGAAATCTGAAGTATTTATAGAAAAGAGTCTATATATAAAAGATGTGTATGGTGTTAGCTTAATGCATTTGTGATATGTATATGTGCATTAGTTAAACCTGAACTCTTGTCAGGTGCTACTTAGTTTTGTGCTGTCTTTGGGAATATTTTTTTTTTTGTGCTGAGTTAGTTAAAGTTTGAGGTAATGATTATAGTTAACAGGGATAAAGTCTTTCTTTCGTTTCTGCGATTGCTTAACTATGCTGTTGATAACTACTGCTAGCTGTAATAGGTGTTGATTGCACTTTGCAAGGGAAGTATTTATGAAAGTCTCCTTTTGCAAGAGTAAAGACAAATTTATTGAGGATAATGTTCTCACATTATTATGCCTAATTAGGCTGGCGACCGTATTTTGTTTCATTTACAGGAATTCTGTTGCTGTTATTTCTTACAAAATTTTAGTCTTTCTGTTATCTACCGACTACCTACCATTAAGAAATTCGTGTTCGACTCCCTCCGTCTGTTAGGTAACACACGGTCAAATTCAAAATTCCTACCAGAGGGTAAGACTATACGGTGCGTTTTAAACCATAATTGGTATTTATTAGCCGGGAGGCGGATTATAGTTGGCTTCCTTGTGACAGGTCAGAAGTTCTGTTATTGGGAAACAGTGTAGCACACGCACGCGAACGCCCGTATTAACGTTATAGGCTGTTTAGAAGCGTCTTGGTCCACCTTTGGAACGCATTAAAGCAATGATTCTGTGTGGTATTGTTTCGACAAGTCCTTGGCAGGTTTCCCGAGGTATCTGGTACCTGATACCAGATGTCCACGCATATGTCACGCAGTTTCCGAAAATTACGTCATGGTGGTTTGTGGGCACGACGCTGGCATCCGATAGCGTCCCAGATGTGTTCCGTTTGGTTCACATCAGGCGAATTTTGTGGCCAAGACACCAACGTTAATTTACTATCATGTTCACTAACTATTATAGCTCGACACTGACAGTTGCTGGAAGGTGACATTGCAGTCAAGGAAGACCTCAAGCGTGGAGGGATGCAGGTGGCCCACAATAATGTTCGCGTAGTCCACAGCTGCTATGGAAATGCAGGTGCCACCTCCCCCCCCCCCCCCTCCGTTCTCCGCCGCCCAGAGCATGATAGTGCCCCCACCATTTTGCGTCCGTGGGGCGGCTGATGTTTCGAGCAGCCCTTCGCTTCGACAACGGCGTATCCGGACACGACCATTCGCCTTGTGTAACAATAAACCCGGTTCAACCGACCAGGCGACTCGTTTCAATTGAGCCACGGTCCAATCACGATGATCCGCTGCTCACTGCAATCGTAACTGACGATATCGTAGGGTCCATAAGCGAAGGCGCAGGGATCGCCTCTTGCGTAGCCCCCTTTCCAACAACGTACGTTGAACTCTGTGGTCCTAAACACGTTCGCGGTTAACTGTCAAAGCCTGTATCGTTCACCAATCCTCTGCATGTCATTCTGCAGCTCGATACTGTCTTCTGGAGTTGCTACTTTGTTATAAACAACTGCATCACCTGCGAACAGTCTTAAAGAGCTTCCGATGCCTTCTACTAGATCATTTGTAGATATTGTAAACAGTACCGGTCTCGTCACATTTCCTTGAGCTACTCCGGAAATTACCTTTTCATCAATTGATTTTGTTCTGTTAAGAACCACGGGTTGAATTCTGTCTGTAAGGAAGTCTTGATCCAGTCGCAAGTCTGTACCGACAGTCGGTAAGTTTGTATTTTTTTACGCTAACTGCCAGTGTGGGACAGCATACAATGCCTTCCTGAAGTCAAGAAACCCGGCATCAACCTGAGCTCCGTTGTCTACAATGCTATTGATCTCATGGAGGAACAGAGCGTACTATTTCGTTAGATACCTGTTTCCGGAATCCATGTTGAATTTAAAGAGATTCTCATTCTCCAAAAACGTCTTAATTCTTGACCATAAGACATCTTCAATAATTCTACAACTAACTGACGTCAACAATATAGGCCTATAATTATATGCATCTGTCCTACAGCCCTTCTCCCAGTCGCTAAGTAGCTCTTGTTGCTCCAGCGATCTACGATAAATAGCTGACAGAAGGGGAGCAAGGAGCAAATTCGTTCGCATAATCTTTGTAAAACCTTATAGGTATCGCATCTGGTACTGATGCCTTTCCACTACCAAGCGATTGTAGTTGCTTTTCTGTTCCGCGATCAGCTATCTCAATATTTGCAGTTTCGAAGTTCATACAATGAGTGAAAGGAGGGACCGTGTAATGATCTTCCGCGGTGAAACAATTTCGGATGACCGATTTCAGTATTTCGGCCTTCTCTCTGTTATCTTCCGTTTCGGTGCTGCTGACAATATTTTGCTTCCAAAGTTTGCGGGCTCGGACTTCCAAATGTCCAATAAATTACTCCTTAGGCAGAAATAATGCATTATTCGAAACTTCAGCCGATGCTATACACGTCGATCTTCCTTTTCAGGTTCCAGTATACGAAGGGCGCTCAATACGCAATGCAAAATATTTTTTCTGAAAGCAGATTGGTTTTATTCATGATTCCAGTACACTATATAATTCATCGCTGTTTTGGCTACAAAACCCTATTTTTCAACATAAGCTCTGTTCAATGTGACAGCCTTATGCCACCTGTCTGGGAGGCCCTTTACGCCCCCATGGTAGCACTTTAGTGGTCGACGTCGGAGTCAATGTCTTGCTGCATCTATAACGTTCCCATCATCCACGTACTGCTTTCTGCTGAGAGTACCCCTCATTGAGCCAAAAAGATGGAAAAGTTCTGTTAGGCGGCGAAGAACCCACTGGGCATACACATTTGAGTACTTCAACAGGTGGAAGAGCTTGTCAGCACTACCAACACAAACGCTCAGCTGAGCAGCGAGGTGCTTAATTGGATCCGCCCATCACCTCGAAAGAGAGTGTCCGCACGTTCCATCATTGCAGGAGTCACAACTGTGTGAGGCCGGCAGGCATGCGGTGTATCAGACAGGTTTGCATGACCTTGTAGCGATGATGACTTACGTCTCACCCAACGACTCACCATGCTCACTGCCAGGTCTGTGTAGACATTCTGCAAACTCCTACAAATATCTGCGATACTCTGGTTTTCCCGCAAAAGAAAATCCATGACACCTTTTTACTTGGAACGCACCTCCTTTACAGACGCCATTTTGCAGGCTACCTATAGTGCCGCCACCTGTCGGAATATCATAAAACTATAGGGGCTGGAACGAGAATATTCCACGAGATCCCACAACAAATTCCACATTTTTCGACCTAAATTGGCCGAGAAAAAAAAAATTGTTGCATTACTTATTGAACGCCCCTCGTACTTTTCTCCAGGGTTCATTGTACTAAACACAAAAATAACCAACTGTTAGCTAGCGTTATAAATAATAACTTCGAATGCTATTTCATTTTCATTTCTTTCATTTATCCGTGTTGCAATTCACACGTATGACTCAGTACATTGATGACCGTTCTCCACAGCTCACAGTACTCCTGATTGCTCACCTAAGTTCTCACTGAGCGCATTTATTATTATAAATGCGCTACTGACTTCATTACAAAATCACAACACAGCGAAGCTGCACAACGAGCAAGCAGTAAAGGAAACGAATAAAAAATTAGAAGAAGGAATTAAAGTTCATGGAGAACAAATAAAAACCTTAAGGTTTGCCTATGACATCGTATTTCTGTAAGAGACATCTGTATCTATACTGTGCAAACCACCGTGAGGTGCATGGCAGAGAGTGCGTCCCGTTGTACCAGTTATTAGCGTTTCTTCCTGTTCCATTCACGTACGGGGAATGGGAAGAATGATTGTTTCAATGCCTCTGTGCATGCAGTAATTATTCTAATCTTATCCTCACGATACTCGTGTGAGCGATACGTAGTGGGTTGTAGTATATTCCTAGAGTAATCATTTAAAGCCGGTTATTGATACTTTGTTAATAGACTTTGTCGGTATAATTTACGTCCGTCTTCAAGAGTCTGCCATTTCAGTTCCTTAGGTATCTCTGTGACACTCTCATGGATTAAACAAACCTGTGATCATTCTTGCTGTCCTCTGTATGTGTTCAGTATCCTCTGTTGGTCATATATGATAAGGGTCCCACATACTTGAGCAATATTCTAAGATGCGACGCACGAGTGATCTGTAAGCGGTCTCCTTTGTAGACTGATTGCACTTCCCGAGTATTCTACCAAGAAAACGAAGTCTGACACCTGCTTTACCCACGACTGAGCCAGCAAAGGACTTGGAAGAGTAGCTGAACGGAATGGACACTGTATTGAAAGGAGAATACAAGATGAACATTAGCGGAAGCAAAACAGCGGTAATGAAATAAAGTCGAATTTTATCAGGTGATGCTAAGGGTATTACATTAGGAAACGTGACACTAAAAGCAGTGGAAGAGTGTTGCTGTTCGGCAGCAGAATAACTGATGATTGCTGAAGTAGAGAGGATATAAAATGTGAACTGGCGGTGGAAAGAAGAGCGTTTCTGAAATATGTTAGCGTCGGATGTAAATTTAAGTGTTAGTAAGACTTTTATAAGTGAACTGTTTGGTTTAGTGTTAAAGAAGAATGCCGAGGATGGGTAATCGCCCCAAGGGTCGGGGCGGGTTTGAGTCTGAGTGCAGTTCACAGGTTCAATCTGTCGGCAAGCTTCGCAAAACTGTTCACTTGTTGTGGACTGAAGCATTCCTTTTCGAAATTTTAAGCGATATAAGGCACGCTCATTCACAGTTCAAAACTCTTTTCAACTGTTTTAACTCACGCTAATTTGCCGGAATACGTTGGCGCTTTGTTACCTTCTGATGTGGAACGGGCTACTGTTCCACTGTCGTGAAAATAATTAAAAATTTCATTAAAATGCTGTGTAAAACATGGCCTACATTCACACTACATACATCTAGTTAATGAGATAAGCGAGCGTAAAACGCGCATTCAGCGATTTGAATATGAGCGTCCATCCACTCGAATATAGTTACGGTTTGTGAGTATGTATGGCATAAAAACAAAGCGTGTACGTAACGCATGTCAGAAAAGGCTGTAGAGGCGTGGTAGACCCGCAACAACAGATCCTGCCGCTCGCACACGAAGGTGGCACTGCTTTTTCCAGCAGTATCTTCAATACTGTCGACGTGTTAATTACTGACGAACTACATAACATAGAATTACCAGATGGATTTAGCGGCGGTTGTTTTCCCAGAAACTGATCCGACATGCTCACAATCTGAGACCCAAAATGAACAGCAAGAGAAAGGTATCTGGGAGCGGATTATCTTTGAATTTTATTTGATACCAAAATCGGCTATGTAAAATGTAAGAAGCCTTACATATAATGAAATAAGAAGCAAAAACAACTGATTTCAAATTTTTTTAACAATTTTCTATTAAACGTATTAATATCAGTTGGCCATATGCTTAAGACGATAAAAAAAGATAATAATATCGCTTGTTATGTGGTAACTATTGCGAACGTTGACCTTCCAGGCAAGCATATCAATTTATTATGGAGACCAAAGGTACACCAAAGGTGTAGGTGTACACCATTTCGGTAATCTTGCCTAAATACTTGAAGATGAAGCCATAAAAGGATTCAAGGTCAATTTCAAATAGAAACAGTACTGAATGGTAAATTAGTATGGAAATACCGTGCATGTTCCAGAATAAAACATATTATTTAGTTTTGACCAGATTAGATCATTCAGGAACTACACACATCAAAAACGTTTTGCATCACCAAGGTTCCCAGAACTCCTAAAGATAGACGTTGACTGTTGCAGAAACAGTCCCTTCAACTGTTCAAAGATGTCACTAAACGCACTCAAAGATGTAAACCATGCATGAGCAGCCTCTATTAGACGAAGGGGTCCGACAGCCGATCAGTTCCAGTCATTCCACCAGGAAGGAGGTACACGTCTCATGTTGTCTGTAGTTCAACCATGCTTAGACGGTCAATACCGCGGTGCGATCGCATCCGCATTCTTACTTTGTGCCTGGAACGGCTCTCAACAAGGGAAGTGTCCAGGCGTCTCGGAGTGAATCAAAGCGATGTTGTTCGGATATGGAGGAGATACAGAGAGACAGAAACTGTCGATGACATACCTCGTTCAGGCAGACCAAGTGCTACCACTGCAGTGTATGACCGCTACCTACGGATTATGGCTCAGAGGAACCCTGACAGCAACGCCACCAGATTGTATAATGCTCTTCGTGCTGCCACAGGAGGTCGTGTTATGACTCAAACTGTGAGCAATAGACTGCATGATGCGCAGCTTCACTCCCGACGTCCATGGCGAGGTCCATCTTTGCGACCACGACACCATGCAGCGCGGTACAGGTGGGCCCAAAAACTTACCGAATGGACTGCTCAGGATTGGCATCACGTTCTTGTCACGGATGAGTGTCGCTTATGCTTTCAACCGGACAATCGTCGGAGCCGTGTTTGGAGGCTACGCGGTCAGGCTGAATGCCTGAGACTCCCTGTCCAGCGAGTGCATTAAGGTGAGGTTCCCTGCTGTTTTGGGGTGGCATTATGTGTGGCAGACGTACGCCGCTGGTGGTCATGGAAGGCGCCGTAACGGCTGTACGATACGTGAATACCATCCTCCGACCGATAGTGCAACCGTATCGGCAGCATATTGGTGAGGCATTCGTCTTCATGGACGACACTTCGCGTCCCCATTGTGCACATCTTGGGAATGACTTCCTTCAGGATAACGACATCGCTCGACTAGAGTGACCAGCATATTCTCCAGACATGAACCCTATCGAACATGCCTGCGATAGATTGAAAAGGGCTGTTTATCGACGACATGACCCACCAACCACTCTGAGGAATCTACGCCAAATTGCCGCTGAGGAGTGGGACTATCTGGACCAACAGTGAATTGATGAAATTGTGGATAGTATGCCACGATGAATACAGGCATGCATCAATGCACGAGGACTTTCTGCTGGGTATGAGAGGAGAGGTACCGATGTGTACAGCAATCTGGACCACCACCTCTGAAGGTCTCGCTGTATGGTGGTACAACTTG
This sequence comes from Schistocerca cancellata, assembly GCF_023864275.1. Taxonomy (NCBI): domain Eukaryota; kingdom Metazoa; phylum Arthropoda; class Insecta; order Orthoptera; family Acrididae; genus Schistocerca; species Schistocerca cancellata. Next base: position 255,164,603 of record NC_064628.1, read on the forward strand.
CAATGTGTGGTTTTCACGAGCAATGAAAAGGCCGAAAATGATGTGTATGTTGGTCTTGGTTCCGGAAACTTTTTTTGATGTTTGTGGAATTCTTTTCCATGCGGGCGGAGGGCTTTATGAATTTTCATCACTTCAGACATGGTTGTAGGCACAGATAAAAACACCGCAATAGGTAATTTAACCACTATCTCGAACAGTGCAAACTGTATGAAGTTTGGTACTGTGGTACTGAATAATCCTTGCAATGGTGACATCGTCTTTAGTTTGTACCAATCTCAGTGCTATCAGTATTAACATTTTCTGTCCATAGCGAAGTCATCATTCTCGTATCCTTAACAGCGAGCTGGGTAGGGTGTTCATGAACAATCTCCTCCATTTTTCTCTATCTTGATATACTCCTTGTCTTGTTACTTTTTCCCAGTTTTCTCCTCTAGACTTCATATCTTCCTTAATCTGATGGAGCCATCTTTTTCCGGGTCGTCCTAATGCTCTTTCTCCCTGTACAATACTATCCAAGTATTTTTTTTGGCAGGCAGTTATCCTTTATCGTTTTCACATGTGCAAAACACATGAGCCACGCAGTACTGTCTCTCAGTCATTGACTGATCCACTTGCATCATTCCTCTAATGTCTTCATTTCTAATTCTATCTCTTCTACTCTTGTACAAGGCTGGTCGCAGAAACTTCATTTTAAATTCTTGTAGCTTGCTCAAATCTGCCGTGTCAATTACACAGCATTCCAAGTTGTATGTCATACTTGGCAGTAGATACGTTTTAAACATGATCTGTTTGGCTATCACAGGAACTCCCTGGTCCCATTCAAGGCATAGCACTTGAGGAAAAAGAATAGCTGCCTTTCTTACCCTGTTTTGTGCTTCTAGTTTCGACAGTTCCGTCCCTTGATATGGTATTTCCCAGCTATTTGAAAGCGTTGAAGTGTTGTTAATATCCAGGTGAATAACACATTGAATCTGGTCATATGTTAAAAAAAAGCTTTGTGATCGAGATAAGAAAATGTTATATTGCTAACTGAATAATCCAATGACAGAAATTTGCTATGGCTTTAAGAGCAGGTGATTTAGCTAGCCGATAAAGCTGCCAGCCTGAGGAAAGTTTGCTTGCATCATTGTGAAACTGGCTGTAGTCGTCTTGGAAGACAAGTGTACACAGCGAACTAATCATTAAGATGTAGAAGAGAGGTCAACAGTTTCTCTTCAAGAATGTTGAATGACATGTCATTTTCGTGGTAACAAGAATGAATGCGCCCAAGTAACATTACGAAGAGTAGTCCCAAAACATCACATAACAAGTTTCGACCTGAACTGCCCTCCACACACTGAGGATTAAACGTCTCATTGAGCTGTCGCTGCACTCGACACCTCGAATCATTTGGAAATAGGCAAAATCGCTACTCGTCGGACCACACTGCACGCCTCCAGTCAGCTACAGGAACAGGTTCTTTCGCCGCTGTTAAGCAATGGCCTTTGCAAGGTACCGAACTAGAGATGTCCACTGCAAGCAGCTTTATTCACAGTATTTTCTCGGAAACTGGTTGACAATGTAGATTCAGCGACAGCATCAGTTCCTGTCGCTCTTGAAACTGATTGTCATTGACAAGTACGATACTCTTCTCCAGTAACTGTCAGTTAGGACCTTTTTACGATCCCTGTTCTTTTGTCATGTTACATGGCTGCGTGAGGTACATAATTCCTAACAGACTCGTTCGACAGTCCGCTCTCAAATACCAACAAATCAGCCAATTAGATTCAGGGCCAGATTCAAAAATTATAGCTTCTGTCTGCCATCGGTTTCAATGTTGATAGTGCTGCCGTTACTTAAAGATGGCCCACGTGCATCTCAACCAGTTTCCGCTAGAACATTGCTATAGGAATTGTGTGTAATAGACACGAGTACCTTACAGAAGGCTATTGTTCACAGTTGTATATAAAACTGCACTTCTTCATTGGGCCAACCCACATAGCAGCTTGCCGTTAGCTAACTGGAGGCATGTAGTATGCTCTGACGAGTCACCGTTTCGCCTCTTTTCAAATGATGCAAGACGCAGAGTGCACTGACGGCCTAGTGACGCATGTAACCCTCAGTATGTGAAGGGTGTAGGTCGAAGGTGGTTCTATGCTGTTCCGGGCATGTTTTCCGTACGATGACTTGGCCCGAATTATTTAGCTTACCGTTGAAACACCGCTACCCAGTTTTTAGCTAAAATAATGAGAAGTCACCGTGAGGCATTGCATTAACGGCCACCAGCTGTAGCTGCAAGTGTGGCAGGATATGGACCAGTATAACATACGCGTAAGGGGATTGCAATATGAAGCTAACAGTACTCAGCGGAAAACTGCACCGCATAGCAGTATTGACTTTAGCAGACACGTCGATGTTACCACCTCAGAGCAAGTATCTTGTTATTCGTAAAGTAAGGAACGATCGGTCGCGAAATGGAAAATACAGTGAAAATTTGATGAAGCTTTGCACATATCTACATCTACATCAGACATTTATACTCCGCAAGCCACCCAACGGTGTGAGGCGGAGGGCACTTTACGTGCAACTGTCATTACCTCCCTTTCCTATTCCAGTCGCGTATGGTTCGCGGGAAGAACGACTGCCGGAAAGCCTCCGTGCGCGCTCGAATTTCTCCAATTTTACATTCTTGATCTCCTCGGGAGGTATAAGTAGGAGAAAGCAATATATTCGATACCTCATCCAGAAACGCACCCTCTCGAAACCTGGACAGCAAGCTACACCGCGATGCAGAGCGCCTCTCTTGCAGAGTCTGCTACTTGAGTTTGCTAAACATTTCCGTAACGCTATCACGCTTACCAAATAACCATGTGGCAAAACGCGCCGCCCTTCTTTGGATCTTCTCTATCTCCTCTGTCAACCCGACCTGGTACGGATCCCGCACTGATGAGCAATACTCAAGTATAGGTCGAACGAGTGCTTTGTAAGCCACCTCCTTTGTTGATGGACTATATTTTCTAAGGACTCGCCCAATGAATCTCAACCTGGCACCCGCCTTACCAACAATTAATTTTATATGACATTCCACTTCAAATCGTTCCGTACGTATACTCCCAGATATTTTACATAAGTAACTGCTACCAGTGTTTGTTCCGCTAGCATATAATCAAATAATAAAGGATCCTTCTTTCTATGTGTCCGCAATACATTACATTTGTCTATGTTAAGGGTCAGTTGCCACTCCCTGCACCAAGTGCCTATCCGCTGCAGATCTTCCTGTATTTCGCTGGCATTTTCTAATGCTGCAACTTCTCTGTATACTACAGTATCGTCCGCGAAAAGCCGCATGGAACTTCGACACTATCTATTAGGTCATTTATATATATCGTGAAAAGCAATGGTCCCATAACACTCCTCTGTGGCACGCCAAAGGTTACTTTAACGTCTGTAGACGGCTCTCGATTGAGAACAACATGCTGTGTTCTGTTTGCTAAATACTCTTCAATCCAGCCACACAGCTGGTTTGATATTCTGTGGGCTCTTACTTAATCAGGCGACAGTGCGGAACTGTATCGAACGCCTTCCGGAAGTCAAGGAATATGGCATCTACCTGGGAGCCTGTATCTAATATTTTCTGGGTCTCATGAACAAATAAAGCGAGTTGGGTCTCACACGATCGCTGTTTCCGAAATCCATGTTGATTCCTACAGAGTAGATTCTGGATTTCCAGAAATGACATGATACACGAGCAAAAAACATGTTCTAAAATTCTACAACAGATCGATGTCAGAGATATAGGTTTATAGTTTTGCGCATCTGCTCGACGACCCTTCTTTAAAACTGGAACTACCTGTGCTCTTTTCCAATCATATGGAACCTTCCGTTCCTCTAGAGACTTGCGGTACACGGGCGTTAGAAAGGGGGCAAGTTCTTTTGCGAACTCTGTGTAGAATCGAATTGGTATCCCGTCAGGTCCAGTGAACTTTCCTCTGTTGAGTGATTTCAGTTGCTTTTCTATTCCATGGACACTTATTTCGATGTCAGCCATTTTTTCGTTTGTGCGAGGATTTAGAGAAGGAACTGCAGTGCGATCTTCCTCTTTGAAACAGCTTTGGAAAAAGGGGTTTAGTATTTCAGCTTTACGCGTGTCATCCTCTGTTTCAATGCCATTGTCATCCCAGAGTATCTCAATATGCTGTTTCGACCCACTTACTGGTTTAACGTAAGACCAGTTCTATAACGAGGAAATGCGTTGGGCACTGTGTCTACTACGCCAGTCGATCGCATCATGTGGATCTTTTCAGTTCTGAGCTCACAGTAGGATCGTAAAGATGGCTAGAAATTAGCGTCTCCCGCCAAGCATGAGGGTCTGGCGAAAGATTTCGCCTGAAGCTATGCAATCCACATAACATAACTGTCATGCGGTTCGCTCTACACGACAATTCTCGGTCGCACTCTGCAGGGGTAATGAAGATGCTCCCGTAATGCCTGTAATTGGCTACCCCTGAGGTTCATCACTGCTAAAATGAACCGCCGGCTATGAAGACAATAAGCTGCAGTCCAGAGTAAAAAATTGTCGAAAAGCACTGGCGGCTGTCTTCCATAACGAGGGAATCGAAAAGTTAGTACAACGTTACGACAGATGTCTAAGTCTGAGCGGCGACTGTGTAGAGAAGTAGCTGGAAGGTGTAGCTAACCGTTGCAAATAAAACGGGTTTCATTTTCACTGTCCATCTCGGGAGTCGGTGCCACAGCCCTGCCGACCGTCCGCCCATGGCTGCTGCTGCCAATTTCTGTGACCGTGCCTCAGCGCCAGCCGCCGTTCGACTCCCGCACACAGCCGTTTCCACGCGCCACTGCTGTAAAAGCTTGCGGAGCCATGGGGCCACCAGGCCTCCATGCTGCCAAGCGGAGCAGGACACGGCTGAAGGCACGGCCATGGCCTCCTACAGGCCCGGGCCTTCTGTCAGCATCAGAGGGCGCCTACGCTGCATCCAGGCTGGAACCTGCCACTCAGATGTCAGCGCCAGCCAGGGACAACAGAGTGAGGCGTGTTTGCCTCGCTGAGTTCTGCCACGAGATATATTCAAATTGAAGAAAGGCGTTCTTGACTGTCAGCAGTGTTTACACTGGTCCCATTAGCCTGTCATCACGACTCACTCATCCCCCTCAGTGCAACTCCAGCCTTCTCCGCGAACATGTTTATTAAAACATTTTCGGTGACCAGTTGTTGCCAATTCTTCATGATGAGTATGCTGTGGACAGGCCTATCTTTCATAATGATAACAGCCGTTTTCACAGACCTACAAGCATATGGTACTGAATTTACTCGGGCACCCTGTCGCATCTCTGCTGCTCCGTTAAATTTATCCATTTATTTATTTAACCCTATCGTATTTCATCTACTCCGCTCCATTTATTTATTTTACATGATGTGATTAGGGCCATCTGCCCCTCTGTTACATCTGAACGGGGTTTCACACATACATTACCTTTTTTTTACATCATGGTTTCCTAATAAATAACCATTCCAATACTGTATGACATATAGTTTTAAAATGATTTGATTGACTGTAGTGTCACTGTGAGTAGATAATACTGGTTACGAAATAACAAAATTAGTTCTGGCAGTACGTGTACTACTGCAGTTGCTGCCAATAATAATAATGACAACAGGTATAATAACGATAGTGCCAGATACAAAAAGAATTTATAGGTTGTACAAGACAGATTTTTATCTGATATAGCAAGGTCTGCGAAAAGGAAATTTAAGGAGATGGACTAGCTACATCTTAATCTCGTAGAAAATGTCTGGGACTACTTGGAACAGTCGGTAAAACGTAGTAATTTGGTAGCTCTAGCGGATCTAATCTTAATTGAGGGGACAGCTCGATGTGACCTGAATAAACTTGTGGACTCTCATCCTCGGTGATCCAATACGTTATCAGGGCTAGAGCCCTTGTTACACGGTACTAGCATGATGTATACTAGAAGTGACTGGTGCTCTTAATCTTCGAAAAGAAATAGTACACAAAAACAGCATTGACAGCGTAAAATAAAAATCTAGAACAAATTGTGGGCCTAATTAAATAAGCATACGTCAACATTATCACTTACACACAAGAGTGTCATGTGCTGAACAGAAAGACTCCAGCTATAGTCAAAAGAGAAATGAAGCAATACAAACAGAAGAGGTTCATCAGCCGTGTTTGTAGAATTAAAAACCTCATGTGCACACGAAAGGATTATATGCTACACAAACAAAACAGGCATGTTCCCTAAATTAACCTAATTTTAGAAGTTAGTCGTTAATCTATTTGTATTTAAAAAGTTATGAGAGAGCAACGTAAAGAAAACGTTTGTAATCACAACGGCAAGGTATGTTTACCCTTTTACCAAAGACGAAAAACCAGAAGCAATTAAGGAAACATGAAAAGGAAGAAGCTCGGAACAGACAACCTAAACCGAACTTGTTACATTCACTTCAAGAGCTTTGCAAATGCCACACTAACCTCTTACCTACATGTCGGTGCTTGTATACCGTCACCTGAGTCGCACTACATTGTATACAGTATACGCTGCAGTGACGCCCTCAAGTATTTTTTGATTGCCCTTTATACCTCTGTATTATCAAAAGGCTATTGAACGATAACTAAAACACCCACATATAGAAAAATGACACACCTAAAGGTAGAACGTCTCTCCAAGTTTCTATTCGCAGTACACGCCGTGCCGTGCACTAGAACAAAAGCGTATCATAACATGTACACAAATCATCCGCTCCATATTGTTGCATCGAATTAGATCGCGCCTGCAGATAGGCATTCTAATGAACACATTTGCAAAGCGGGCTGCTGTCGAGCCTTCCCAGAGGATTCGTGTCAGCGATGTCAATGAATTACATACACATATTAACCTTTTCCGTGTCATAAGCAATATCGTAATGTGAATTAAAAACTTAGGGGGTTGCTCTATGCACATACGTGTGTTTGTTTTCTTAGTGTCTTGGGTTTTCACCCAGTTGCCTTCCTCAGGCTGCCGACTGGTGTGTCCAACAGTGACGGGGTACAATTATTGCTACTTTTGGTGGAAATTTTAAAGCCACAATGTGCATGGCATCGTCCATCTTTGAACAGAGCCTTGCCGATCTACCATCAACTCGGCTTCTCTGCCTTCCTTTCATAATTCTCTTTTCCATTCTCGTCTGTCCCGTGACGTATTTGTTTCTCTCCTATATCTGTGAAAGTTCCAGCAAGACAGAGATGCATTCTATGACAAAAAGAAACGACGCGCGACGAGGGAATTGTCCTAATGGGACGGAAATCGATAGATGCACATGTACAAACTAATAATTGGTTACAATTTCAGAAAAAGTAAATGATTCACTCAGGAGAAAGAGTTTCATAAATTGAACAAGTCAATAAGGCGTTGGTCCACCTCTGGCCCTTATGCTGCACCTTATATCATTCGGCTTGGCTAGAGTTGTTTGATGTCCTCTTGACGGATATCGTGCCAAATTCTGTACAAATGGTGCATTAGATCGTCAAAATCCCGAGATGGTTGGAGGATCCTCCCCTCAGTTCTCCAGACGTTCTCATTTAGGGAGCGATCGGACGGCCTTGCTGGCCAAGGTAGGATTTGGCAAGCACGAAGACAAATAGTAGATACTCTCGCCAAGTCCGGGTATGACTTACCTTGTTCGACAAGTAGTAGAAACTCTCGGCGACTGCAGGTAGGCATTTCTTTTGCTGGAATGTTAGCCGAGGATGGCTTACCATGAAGGACAACAAAACTGGTCGTAGAAGGGTACCGCGAATGACGACCCAAGGGACACTGCTATGAAAAACAGCACCCGAACCCATCACCCTCCTGGTTGTCTGTGGTATGGCGGACGACTGTCAGGTTGGTACCCCACGACTGTCCAGGGCATCTCCAGACACGTCTTCGGCCTGGAATCTAAATAACTGGTGTAGAATTGTCTTCAGCGACGAGTCCCGCTTCGAGCTGAGCCTCGATGACCAGTGGAGACGTATCTAGAGGCGGCCTGGACAGTGGTGGGATTCCAACCTGACTGTCAGCCACCAGACGGTCCGACATCCAGGAGTGATGGTCTGGTGTGGCAGTTCTTTTCATAGCAGGACCCCCCTGGTTGTCATCCGCGGCACCCTTACAGCAGAGCGGTACGTCGACGATATTCTACGCCCAGTTCTGTTGCCCTTCATGGCAAGCCATTCTGTGGTTTCATTTCAGCAAGATAATGACGGCGAGAGTTCCTACTACTTTTCTTCGAGGTTGCCAGATCCTTTCTTCGTCAGTAAGATCGCCAGATCTCCCTACAATTAAGAACGTTTGGAGCGTTATCGTCAGGGCCCTACAACCTGCTCGGGACTTTGATGATCTGATGTGACAATTGGACAGAAATTGTCACGATGTAAACCATCAAATTTTTCTGACATTATGATCAAATCATTTTTTGTTTGTACATGTTCATCACAACTAGCGATTTCCGTCCCATTCGCGTAATTCCTTCGTAGCGCGTCTATTTTTGTCCTAGATTTAATCGATTACAACGAAATTTATTCCACGGATTAGGAACATGACAACACACAAATGATTAGAATTACCATTGGCAGTTGACTCTAAATAACAAAAAGTGTGAGGACATCCACGTGAGTGCTAAAAGGAATTCGTTAAACTTCGGTTACACGATAAATCAGTCAAATCTAAAGGCCGTAAATTCAACTAAATACGTAGGAATTACAATTACGAACATCTTAAACTGGAAGGAACACATAGAAAATGTTGTGCAGACGACTAACCAACGACTGCGTTTTATTGGCTGGACAGTTAGAAAATGTAACAGATCTACTAAGGAGACTGCCTACACTATGCTTGTCCGTCCTCTTTAGAACATTGGTGCGCGGTGTGGGATCCTTACCAGATAGGACTGACGGAGTAGGTAGAAAAAGTTCAAAGAAAGGCTGCACGTTTTGTATTATCGCGAAATAGGAGAGAGAGATTTGGGCTGAACATCATTAAAAGAAAGGCGTTTTTCGTTGCGACGGAATCTTCATATGAAATATCAATCACCAACTTTCTCCTCTGTTCAAATGTTCAAATGTTTGTGAAATCTTATGGGCTTAACTGCTAAGGTCATCAGTCCCTAAGCTTACACACGACTTAACCTAAATTATCCTAGGGACAAACGCACCCATGCCCGAGGGAGGACTCGAACCTCCGCCGGGACCAGCCGCACAGTCCATGACTGCAGCGCCTTAGACCGCTCGGCTAATCCTGCGCGGCTTTCTCCTCTGAATGCGAAAATACTTTGCTGACACCGACCTACATAGGGAGACACGATCACCACGATAAAATCAATGAAATCAGAGCTCGTACGGAAAGATATAGGTGTTCGTTCTTTCCGCGCGCTCTACGAGATTGGAATAATAGAGAATTGTGAAGGTGGTTCTATGAACCCTCTGCCACGCACTTAAATGTGATTTACAGAGTATCCATGTAGGTGTAGATGTAGACGTACAAAACTATATACGGATTTTGACAGTGATTATTCAGTACGAAGCCAGGCCATCACGTGCTGCAGTGACAGCCTCTAGACGTTGTGCCAAGGAATCAAAGAGGGCCTGGAAAACCCGCTGGAGAACGCACTGCTTCGTGGTTTGTAGGCGAGTGTACATAATCGTTGAAATGGGTTTGCCGAAGGGACTGAACCAACAAGGTACCGACCGAACGTATCCCAGACGTTCGATGGCCGACTCGTCAGGCGGACGTGCAACACAGGAGAGCGGTGGTGCCCGCCATTCTTCAAAGAAGCCTGACGGATACTTCACCACATGTGGCTGGGCATTATCCTCTGAAAGGAGGCGCCCAACACCATCACACTTGGTGTTTGTCCACTATGCCGCTCCTAAATTGAGTCCGATCAATTGTGCTCACCACGGAAGCGTCTAACAAGTACATGACCCTTCACTTTAGAGCAAACTAAAGCGGGACTCGCCCAAAAATAATACTTTTGCCACTGAACACACGAGTGACGGCGTTGACGCGCCCATTGCGGCCTGAAGAGTTGGTGGTTTATGGTCAATGGATGTCGACGCAATGGGATGTGTGCCACTAGTCAGCCCTCAGTACTCGGCGTCGAACCGTCGACACAGAGATGTTCACACCCATTATAGTGCTCCAACATGGAGGTTATACTGTGGACGCAGATGTTTTGTAGATTACGACCATCCATCCAGGGCTGTCTTAACACTGACCAGTCACCCTCGTCGCTGTGTACGAGCCTTATTCCACACACGCGTTACTGTCGTAGCTTTCGTTCCCTGTACGAGCCTCAGTGTCACGATATAAAAAAAACAGTTTTCCTGAGACCAAACATTCTACTAACTCACATGCTGATATTCCGCCCTCTGTCAACGACGCATACCGGCAGTTCCTTGCACGTTTCCGCTTCGTTGGACGACTCTGCACCGACTGACGTAACACTGACCAGTCCCGTCACACAAAAGAGGGATCTGCTGATCCTACGTCCATGCCATCTCTCTGCAGTATTAATCACTCATTACCGTTCCACTGTTCTAAACATCCTCTGGTTTAGGAGTTATACAGGCCACTCCTTCGGGTGCTGCAACATTCACAAACAGTAATCTATTAGAAGGTGGTAACCAATGCTGGGCTATTCAAGAAAGGATAGGAAAAGGGCAGATGACATCTGGTCTGTGACGAAGGTTAAGGACAACTTAGTAGGCTCCTTGAAATGGCCGTGGGCTGGACACGTCGCGAGAAGAAAAGGCGGCAGATGGCCGAAGCTAGTACTGGAGTGGAGTTCGAGAGAGCATCAGAGGCCTAGAGGAAGACCACCGGACAGATGGGACAAAGATATCAAGAAGATCGCTGGTAGCGCCTGCCAGAGAACTGCCCAAGACCGTCCCACTTGGAGAAGACTTCTGAAAGCCTACCTGAATCCACGACTCGAAGAGGCCACATCATTTAATGACTGAACTACCTGATGATGATGATGATGATGATAAACCCTCTAGTGTATTATGACTATTGCCAACAACTAAATTATTTTCACATGAGCAGAATAACTTACGATAAACCACAAAGCTGTATACAAGTTGCTAGGTAACAGAAAAATAAAATGTTTCTGGAAAAGCAGATACAATAGTATTTCATGGTAAAAATCCAGTGAGAACACAAATCATACTGGCAATAAAATCGTTCAAGAAATTCGGAGGTTAAATATTTAGGCTTCTGACTAAGTTCAAAAAAGGAATCTTATTCCATTGAGAAAAGTGAAAACAGTAATTGGTAGGAGCGATTCAACGACAGTTTGATAACTAACTGAGAATACTCACAACTTTAAATATAGTTGACAGCAACAGCGATAAATACACTTTCAGTAAATGATGTATACAGCCAATCGGTTGCACAAAGTTTACTGTAATAAGCCTTGAACACGTTTCAGTACCATTAGCGGTATCCTCTTCAGAAGGAGTAAGGTCATATAACCTGCATACGTTAAAATTATGAGCATGCACTATGAGCTAAAATGCTCAAGTGAGACAGAAGAAATCGTAGATTAAGTCCTACTTGAAAAACAGGAAGAATTACTTCACAGGTACAACTTATTATAAGAACAGACATTGAACACAGCAAGAATTACTTCACAGGTACGAGGTTATTATAAGAACAGACATTGAGTTCGGTGCCTTTTCTTATAATAAGCTGTACCTGCGGACTAATTCTTACTTTTTTCCATGGAGGAATTAATCTATGATATCTGCTATTTTACTTGAGAGTTTTAGCTCACAGTGTATACTTATAATTTTAACGTAATTTATGTTACGTGACTTTATCCCTTCTGTAGAAGGTACCCCTAGCGGCATCGAAACCTGGTCAAGGGTTACTGCAATAAACTTTATGCAACCGATTGGCTGTATACATCATTCATTGGTAATTAGGAGTGTATGGTTTTTTAATCAAAAGAATGCTTCATTAAGAAAAGTACTCGCACGGTTGCATGAACATCCAGTGTGTGGAAAATTCTACGTCAAAATAGAAGAGACGATCAAAACTTTCAAACGCCATTCGTAGATGGAAGTAGCTTTGACGTTGTTTTTCGAACAACTGTTTCAAGATGGAGACATTGACGGAAACGAGGTCGGCGACCGCAGTACGAAGTGTGTTCCATAGGGTATATATGAGCGAAGTCTGAATTATTAATATGCGTAATGAATGAGTAATGAAAAGTCAAAACATTCATTAATCAAACACAAACAATCTGTCAGTAAAGTAGTTTGAAGAAGCAAATCTTATATGCCTTGGAATAGAGCAAAACAATTTACATAAAGATTCTGCCGATGAAACAAATGTTTTTACAACCATCGTGACTTTATTCAAACTTGATATGTACACTGGTACATATTTAGTAATTTTGTACACCTGGCCGGCCGCTGTGGGAGAACGGTTCTAGGCACTTGAGTCTGGAACCACACGACCGCTACGGTCACAGGTTCGAATCCTGCCTCGGGCATGGACGTGTGTGATGCCCTTAGGTTAGTTAGGTTTAAGTAGTTCTAAGTTATAGGGGACTGATGACCTCAGATGTTAAGTCCCATAGTGCTCAGAGCCATTTTGTATACCTGTTTCATTTCCTGAATGAACCTATCTCGCAGAGAACTTGTTGTTTTACTTAACGAAGCACCCCGTCCGTAAAACTGTTGCAGTACGATTACTATTGAATAGATGCTCATACCAGACCTCATTAAAACACCGAAACAGTGGAACTGGAATTACTAGATATTTGGCAGACTAAATGACCAGAAAAGGGAAGAATAAGTAAAATACACTTTAAGTCGGAAATTGGAAATTTATACAAAAAAAATACATTGATTAGAACGATAGGTTTGGTGATGATCGTGAAAGTGACGGTTATGGTGACGGTGAAGATAATAATAAGGCTCTACCCACCAAAAAGAAGAATCAATGTTTGTGTTCTTCCTGCAAATAGCTCTGAGAATATTGAACAGAGTGAATAAGACTTCGATGGATGCAATGCTGCAAATATAATAAAAGTTACTACGATGGAACAGACAGTAATAAAACTTCAGATCCTAATTCCTTACTGTTGGTAAGAATAGCTGTGCCTCTCCCAAAATCGTTGTTTATAGAAAGATGCACTTTTAGTTTCTTCTGTTGGTAATACACTCATGAAGACAAATAGGTGAAAAAAGTAGTGCCTGCAAGTCTTTTTATTTCTAAATATTTCCAGAGTCACAACCACCCAACGTGCGTCAGCGGTCTGTCAAAGGGCCCCTCGCTAAGTGCGAGGTCGTTACGGAGTTTTCCATTATAGCCATAGCGTAGGGGTGGCTCTATGGGGACAGCACACGTGTCAACTCAGCGTTCCATTGGAGAGAGTGCTGAAGGCCCGTTACCGTGGAGCAGCGCCGCGAACTTTTAATAATATGTGCCAACTTGTAGCAAGGTCTGCACTGCTCCGCAAGGAGAGGACACTACAAACTAGATGTGATGGAAGTGAACGGCGAGGAGCCTCGTAGTCCGCCGACAAAATGTGTGTCAGACGATCCGGTTACTGATGACAGACAGCTGTAGTTCTATAGGTGCGCATGCCCACCCCACAGAAATTTATGCTATACACAGCACTGTTAAATGTTTTCGACTCAACTTTTTCCTTTCAAAGATCTACCTAAAAAAGTCTTTGGAAACACTTCTGTACGCTTCCTTATATTCCAACTTTTACCATTATGGACTCAGGTTATAACCCAACAGTCAGCAAAGCCTTTGACACGGAAACCGTAAGTCCTAAGATTTGCGGAGTAATATGTGCCCAAACAGCGAAAGAGAGAGGAGAGGAGGATAATATTTGGCAGGTATGTCTTCTTCAGTTTACATTTCGCAGTTGCGAATACGAACAGTCATCAGTTGTATAAGGGAATAACGGCAATGAACATTTGTACCGGACAGGGACTTGAACCCAGATTTGCCGCTTTACTCGAGCGGTCGCCTTAGCCGCTTTGGATATCCGTGCGCAACTCACGGCCAGACCCAAACTTCCATATGTCGTCGTTCTCGAGTTGCAACCTGTTTAATATAACAACAAAGGCACTGCAATATCGTATTTATCCGCCGTTACAAGGCAGCGACTCTCAATTAATCCAGATAGTCCTGAATTATTTGTTTTTCAAAAAATGATTTATATCTTATCTACATTCATTCACAAGATTGAAAGGAAGAAAGTAAAAACATTTTTGAGTATTTATTTTTATCTAGTATTTCCAAAAATGGGCGCCCTTCCAGAAGGACGTCAGGACAATAAGGGAACATTTTTTTAAAGTATATGACATTGCACAATTAACTTGTTTTGGTTTTTTATACTTTCAAATAAACATAAATAAATTTGAATTATGGGCTAAAACAGCTAATAAATACAAAAAACAAAGAAAATAACCTATACACATATTTTATGCAATAGTAGGATAAGACAAAAAGCAACAAACATGTAGTGGTTCGTCACATTTTACGCACATAGTAGTAGTTTTTTGTGGCAACTTCGGCATTTCAGCTGCTTCTTCTTTTTTGTTATCTCATGCGTTGGTAATTCAGCAACATAATGTTCTCTTCCATCAAATCTAGAATCTAGTTTTGCCCTCTTACTAGGAAACCCTCTGCTGGTAGTGACTCTTTTGATACTTTCAAGAATTGCAGTGACGATTCGACGACGAAATGTCAGATGATCTATGGGTTATTCGTTGTGCTTGTAAAGATCCCAGACATTTTTCTCTGCAATATATATATATATATATATATATATATATATATATATATATATATATATATATATATATATATATATATATATATAAAATGCAATGATGAAGTAAATACCACTTTTTCCCTCTTATAGAGCATCTATATAGGGATTCATTTTGGTCAGTTCGATATATGTCTCCCATATGAGTATTGTAGGAGTGTAATAGGTTAGGTTGAAGTACGCTAATCCTTTTCTTTTGTTCCCTGGAAAATCTTGCTACAGACCGTAGTGGTTGCACTCTGTCAAAGTTGGTGGCTACAGTAACAAAAGCGTTATTCCAGCGTACAATGGAAATCCCGGTTGCTGAGTCAGAAAAAATTTCATATGATCCTCTATTTTCTTTTGTCATTTTATCTACAAATGATAGAGTACAATTCTTAACTCTGTTTCCTCTTATTGTTCCTGTTGCTTCCACGCCCCTCTCTTTTAGGTCGTGTAGCACAGTAGCATTGAGCTGACTTGCTGGTAATTTATCTACACTTGGATTTTCTTCAGCACCCTAATCTTCATCTGTTACGTCATCGGTTGTATTTATAGGAGGGTGTAATGTTACGTTCACACCAGTATTAGGTATTTCCTCATCTTTTGATACTAACGTGTCCAAAAGTACCATAAGAGTACAACGTTTTCTGTGAATGTAAAATGACAACATATTACCCTGACGTCCTTCTGGAAGGACGGTTGAAAACATTATTGAATTACAACTGACGAAAACTTTCAATCGTAATATGAGCCCATAAATAATATAGGTTAATTCTTTAAGATATTATATGACAAGTTCCAGAATTGTTGACGCAATATGAAAGAAAATATACATACCCATCGATGACAAGATCAGTCAGTTCGTCCATGGTAAAATCGGCCCTATTTTCAAGACACAGTTTCTCACTCACTATGAACGACAGCGTCAAACTGACTGTCGCAGCGCGCAACTGACTCTGCCTACTTCATATAACAATGCGTCACAGTCCGTTGCAACAATGTGTTATTCGCAAAAATAAATAATTTCAACAGTGAGTTACGTCGTCCTTCCAGAAGGACGTCAGGGTTATCTGGGTTAAGATGTCCTGCCTCCGTACGAGAATTACATAATGTGCGTACGAGTACAGGTCGTGAATTAGAAACGACGACATATGGAAAATTGGGCTTGGCGGTGAGTCGTGCACGGATTGCCGAACGGTTGAGGCGAGCGCTCGCGTAAAGCGAGAAACCAGAAACGTGTCCCGATCCGGCACAAATTTTCACTGTGGTCATTCCTTTATGGAGCTGATGGTTGTCTGTATTCCCAACTGGGAATACATTTCACGTATTCCATAACGGCTGTAGCCACCGCAGTGGCTTTTCTATCGGACATGCATGCATGCATCGTTCCTCTTAACAACGCAGGCACTCCAATATCGTGTTCTTGAGTTTATAAAAGTAGTTCATTACATAGCGTACAACGGAGCCACGTGCTGCTGTCGTGCCGACCCAGTAGTGTTCACAGGTGTTAATTGCTAAAGAATCAGGTCAGTCATGGATTTCAGCGTTCGATATATTTGTTGGTTGTTTCATTTTTTTGGTCACATTTGTTTCTCTAACGCTTTTTTTCCCAAATTTATGCCGGTGAACTTTTCGGTAAGAATGTTTTCATTTTCGCTTCGTTTGAAAGGGCGCCATCTCTCCTTTCATGGTTTGCTGGAAGAAAGTGATTCGACAGCCAAATAATGGTTTCATTAATAACCTGAATAAACATCTTAAGTTTCTCTCTTCATTACGTATATCTTTCTTTATCTTCTGAGCAACACAAATTCTGCCATTTTTATGTAAAATAATTCGGTAAAACTTTTCGTTAATTGAACTTACTCAGCCCTAAGTACAGAACTCAATTCAAAAAACGGAGAATGTTCTCCGCTTTTGAGAAATTTCGCTAGTTTCATGCATACGATACTGGGGAATTTCCTTGCGTGAAGAACTTCTCCCAGCCTTTCACTCAAGCAGAGAATATTCTTAGGTGACGTATATTCTTCGACTAGCTTTATCCATACGAAGCTGAGAATACTGTCCGCAATACCAAGAATAAAGTACATTATCCATTTTATTCATACGACCCAATATTGTCACTGTCGAATTCCGAAACAGTCTTGTAGACGTTTCTCCTTACACGAGGCTCACAAACAACAGTCAAATTCTATCTTTGAATGAGAAACCCTCTGCGTAATCTTTCTTTACGTATACAATGTAGATCGTGTTACTTCTACTTACTTGTGCACATAGTGCTTGGATGCTAATCATCTGCATATCCGCGAATATGGTACAGTTCATCCCCACGAGACATGCGTAGCATGCCGCCTTAGAAAATAGAAAAGGTTTTTTACAGATATTTGGCCGGTTTTAAAACGAATTTTGTGTGGCGATTCTTCACTGTGGATGAGATACGACCCCCCCCCCCCCTTTTGGCACCTCGAGTAAAAGAGCAGCCAAAACAGTGATTTGCAGCCGGTGGTTCTGCACTAAAATAAGAGAAGTCTGTTTTATCTGTTTGAAAGATGATGGCCAGTGTTTTTCTGGGATGCAGCAGAAATTCTTCTACTCGCTAACTTCCAGAGGGCACAATAATATCTTCCTCTGGGTAATGCATGCAGGTTATCACGCAAAAATGTTACTCTCAGATTTTCGCCTATTCAGACAGGAAAAAAGACTGGAACGTATTGTGAGTTGGTTGTCAGCCAGGGCGGGTACTTTCTTGAGCTTCCAGACTGTCATTGGAAAGACTCTGGACAAACTTCAAGGATCAAATGAGGATAAATTCGAGAAATATTTTTTACGTAAAAAACCATTCTGTCGATGTCACGCCAAGAAATTTTCTCCTAGACTCGTAAAAATTTCTGTGACTCATACAAAAAAAAATAAAGAAAAGCCGAATAAGCTCTACCACAATGCCTTTTTGCTAACGCTTATAAACTGTTGCAAACTGTCGAAGAAGGTGTCTTTGTGCAATGAATGAAAATATTGGTGTCACTCATCATTTCATACCTTTTTAGATAAGTTACAGATAAGTCGCCACTGCAGCTGTGGTGATCGCTTAATCCAGCTCGAACTGGAAGAGCGCTGGTCTGTTCAGTATCAGAAACGGTCTCGTCGTCACTTTACTGTCCTACTCGTCATTAGTAGTAAATATTCGCTTTCATTAGCACGTAGTGATGAAGTGACTTTTGGAACAACTGGCAGTTGCGAATAATCGGTGACGACGAAACGCACGTAGTCAACAGCGCTCTAGAAACAGAGTCCAAAACACAGCAAAGTGGTCGTAAACGAACACCGAAAGAGAGAAACCGTTCAACAAGCACACACTGTATTAAATGGCACAGTCCTAATGCTACAAGGCTATAAAGGAGATTTACTTAATGCCTGTTGCTCCAAATATTCCATAAAAATGTCGGCTGCTGCTGGCGACAAGGAAATGAATACGCGGCCGCGATGTGCGAGCGATACAAACTACGTCCTCTGCGGACAATAATATTTTGTTAAACATCCCCCCTCTCTTTCTCCCCATTTCGCTTATATCCTATGACTGTGGCTCACGAAGTCTTCTCCAGTATAAACGCGGGGAAAACCCTTTCTATCCAATTACGACGACCCGCCAAAGGTAGTCGCAACAACCCCACTTCTTCAGCATTAGCGCGGAAAACTTCACTTACTATCCAATGACCTCTTAAGGCATCTCCTCTAAACTGGATTCGGAGAGGGGCTAATGTCACATGGGCATGAAACCAGTCTTAGTGCGCTACGCAATAGTAAGACACAACGCTGTTTTGTACGAGTGTGGAGGCAACGATACTGGATTGTAAGGCGTACCCAGGAGCATATATAGACTCAGATCACAATATAGTAGTGATGAAGAGTAGGCTGAAGTTCAAGACATTAGTCAGAAAGAATCAATACGCAAAGAAGTGGGCTACGGAAGTACTAAGGAATGACGAGATACGTTTGAAGTTCTCTAACGCTATAGATACAGCAATAAGCAATAGCGCAGTAAGCAGTACAGTTGAACAGGAATGGACATATCTAAAAAGGGTCATCACAGTAGTTGGGAAGGAAAACATAGGTACAAAGAAAGTAGCTGCGAAGAAACCATGGGTAACAGAAGAAATACTTCAGTTGATTGATGAAAGGAGGAAGTACAAACATGTTCCGGGAAAATCATGAATACAGAAATACAAGTCGCTGAGGAATGAAATAAATAGGAAGTGCAGGGAAGCTAAGACGAAATGGCTGCAGGAAAAATGTGAGAACATCGAAAAAGATATGATTGTCGGAAGGACAGACTCAGCATACAGGAAAGTCAAAACAACCTTTGGTGACATTAAAAGCAACGTTGGTAACATTAATAGTGCAACGGGAATTCCACTGTTAAATGCAGAGGAGAGAGCAGATTGGTGGAAAGAATACATTGAAAGCCTCTATGAGGTTGAAGATTTGTCTGATGTGATAGAAGAAAAAACAGGAGTCGATTTAGAAGAGATAGGGGATCCATTATTAGAATCGGAATTTAAAAGAGCTTTGAAGGACTTACGGTCAAATAAGGCAGAAGGGATAGATAACATTCCATCAGAATTTCTAAAATCATTGGGGGAAGTGGCAACAAAACGACTATTCACGTTAGTGTGTAGAATATATGAGTCTGGCGATATACCATCTGACTTTCGGAAAAGCATCATCCACACAATTCCGAAGACAGTAAGCGCTGACAAGTGCGGGAATTATCGCACAATCAGCTTAACAGCTCATGCATCGAAGCTGCTTAGAAGAATGGAAAAGAAAATTGAGAATGCGCTAGGTGACGATCAGTTTGGCTCTAGGAAAAGTAAAGGGACGAGAGAAGCAATTCTGACGTTACGGCTAATAATGAAAGCAAGACTGAAGAAAAATCAAGACACTTTCATAGGATTTGTCGACCTGGAAAAAGCGTTCGACAAAATAAAATGGTCAAGCTGTTCGAGATTCTGAAAAAAGTAGGGGTAAGCTATAGGGAGAGACGGGTCATATACAATATGTACAACAACCAAGAGGGAATAATAAGAGTGGTCGTATTAAGAAGGGTGTAAGACAAGGCTGTAGCCTTTCGCCCCTACTCTTCAATCTGTACATCGAGGAAGCAATGATGGAAATAAAAGAAAGGTTCAGGAGTGGAATTAAAACATAAGGTGAAAGGATATCAATGATACGATTCGCTGATGACATTACTATCCTGAGTGAAAGTGAAGAAGAATTAAGTGATCTGCTGAACGGAATGAACAGTCTAATGAGTACACAGTATGGTTTGAGAGTAAATCGGAGAAAGACAAAGGTAATGAGAAGTAGTAGAAATGAGAACAGCGAGAAACTTAACATCAGGATTGACGGTCAGGAAGTCAATGAAGTTAAGGAATTCTGCTACCTGGGCAGTAAAATAACCAATGACGGACGGAGCAATGAGGATATCAAAAGCAGACTCGCTATGGCAAAAAAGGCATTTCTGGCCAAGAGAAGTCTACTAATATCAAATACCAGCCTTAATTTGAGGAAGAAATTTCTGAGGATGTACGTCTGGAGTACAGCATTGTATGGTAGTGAAACATGGACTGTGGGAAAACCGGAACAGAAGAGAATCGAAGCATTTGAGATGTGGTGCTATAGACGAATGTTGAAAATTAGGTGGACTGATAAGGTAAGGAATGAGGAGGTTATACGCAGAATCGGAGAGGAAAGGAATATGTGGAAAACACTGATAAGGAGAAGGGACAGGATGATAGGACATCTGCTAAGACATGAGGGAATGACGTCCATGGTACTAGAGGGAGCTGTAGAGGGCAAAAACTGTAGAGGAAGACAGAGATTGGAATACGTCAAGCAAATAATTGAGGACGTAGGTTACAAGTGCTACTCTGAGATGAAGAGGTTAGCACAGGAAAGGAATTTGTGGCGGGCCGCATCAAACCGGTCAGTAGACTGATGAACAAAAAAAAAAAAAATGGTAGACCGCTATTCTTGTCGAAATAGGTCACTTATGTTTTGGGTTGGAGCATACAAACGGTCACGTGGAACGGCCCCCACATTCTCCAGATCGCAAGTGCACTGAAATTGCATCGTACATGCGGTTAGGAACCGACTTGTCCCACCAGAGGCCATACAGAGGCCGCTGTGGAGGAGTGGAGCAACATAGCATTGGCTTATCTGAACAATTTGGTAAGGAGTATGCTTTTCCGCAATCAAAAGTATCACCTGTTACGAGGTGGGCCAATTGATTCATAAACAACGTGTTATGCAAGGCAACAGTAAAAAGAAACGGCAGTGTCAAAAGTGCAGCCTCTTGTAAGGTTTTCATTTTTTTGTGTTTATTTCTTTACTTTTATTTTCTTGTGACTGTATTTGACAGAACAAAACCAGTTTCATTTCGTATTATGTCCAGCATTGACAATAAAGCACTATGCAACATTTATTTTGCGAACTGTATTTAATGGCTACATCACTGAGGTAGGCCTATATCGTATTATTATTACTGTTGTTGTTATTAGTGGCCGTGGTCAGACGCAAAACATTTTTCACCTGTATTCTTCCAATTTCTGACGTTTCAGAAGTAATGAATCCAGCAATCAAGTGATTTTCAAACAGTAAGTGCACACATTTTAACTTAGTTGATTTTAAAAAGGGTTGCAGGGAGTGGGTAAAGTCACTAGGGAGCTTGTGATAAGTGTCTCCCCTTAACATGCTTTCTTTTCAGAGGAGTGTCAAGTAGGTCTGGCGATGTACTGATAATTGCTTCCTTCATATACATTATAAAAATAGCTGTATTTTTGTATGTGTGCATGTATGTTCCACATCTCCTCCTAAACAACTGGAGCGACTTGAGACAAACATGGTACACATAACCATTACTGTCAGACAACAATCGCTGTTTAGGTAAGAACCACCTATCTAACATAGATCAGAAGTTATGACGTCATAAACAATGAGATGCGTGAACTGCCCCATTATTCATTAAGTCAAATACATTTATTCTTTAGCCATTTAGACATTCCTACAGTCGAGACAACTTAAGGAAATTCCTGACACCTGGCACCGTTTTTAGCAGCTTTCAACTGCGAAGCACAAACTGCCATAGGCGAAAACAATAACCGTGTAAAAAGCTATGAAGAGGCGTTGCCAGAGAGACGTTTACAAAATCGCATTGTAGACACGCGAAGCAGCTCCTGCCAGCATACGGCAGCTGTCCGGGATCAGCCAACACCGAATCTACTGCACGAGTACGTCTAAGATTTCGTTTCTAATAGGAAATTGACAGAATGAATACCCAAAAGGTTGTCAGAAATAAGTAGCATTAATTGTCTCATTGACTCATTAGTTTGTTGTTTAATAAAATGCCTACAAACACAAAATATCATTTATCGTTCGTAATTTTAAGAATGAGTCTTCAAAGGAAGTTCTTTTTCATATAAAAGTATAGTTAGGCGCTAAGTTGTTGACGGTTGTGGGACTGAGGGGAGTAACAAACTAATATCTGATTGTAGTTCGGGGTAATGGTCTCGTAAAGGTTGGGAACCATTGCTATAGAGGGTAAAAACTGTAGAGGAAGGCAGAGATTGGAATACATCCAGTAATCTATTTTTCGTTATGTGTGCAAAATTCGATACATACACACGCAGCGCAGTTTTCATCTTGGAAAGTTCACTGATAATAAGTCTCTAATGTACTGTTTTAAATTTTATGGCGTCAAATTACATTCAGATCGCATGTAATACAAAAGGAATCTCTTCCTTAGATAACTAAACCTATGTAGTTAGTTATTACAGTACATTATTGGCTCTTTCTGATAACAGTCTTCAGTCAAAACGTGAAATCATGCAAGTTGTTGCCTAATAGATGCTGCAGACACGCGCTACCATGCGTCACACAGCATACACATCACACATCACGTGCCGTAACATTCACAAAGTATACACACATATATTCAGCATAGCTTTCTTCACCATAGCGCATCATTTTACCCACGGCAGTTTTTTTTCCATGTGGCTGTAAATAGGTCATGCTGCTCTCTCCCCGTTGCTGCAATCGACAACGCATCCTTAAAATAAGGAAAGTTATTTAAAGTACAGTACATCGATACTTATAAAAATCAAAAAAAATCTCAGCGTGTCTTTTGTTCAGTTGATGTAAATTCTTAGATTTCTAGCAAAGAGCTTGTTACCTTCTCTTCCTTAGTTATGTTTCCTCAGCTAGGTATGCAGTGTCATGCAGCGTTCGTCAAAGGGAACCACCAATCTACTTGCAGAAATTTAAAATTTTCTCTGGGGCTGCTCGAAGTGTTTTGAGCGAGACAATCGAACTTTTCTAAAATTCACCGGGAACTGTTTATTTATTGGAAGGCACCAATTCTTTCTTTCCATGTTTTGCGTTTCATGATACTTGACCCAACCATTACCACTCTCTCCATGGGAAACATTTTGTAACTGGATAGTTCTCCAAGAACACGCTGACAGGTGGTAGTTCCGTATCATATTACGATCGCGAAGCTGTGGCCAGCAGGACATTGGCTCTGTGATCCGAAGCGGCGTAATGTAGCCAGACGCTTCAACCCTAGTTCAAATGGCTCTGAGCACTACTATAGGACTTAACTTCTGGGGTCATCAGTCCCCTAGAACTTAGAGCTACTTAAACCTAACTAACCTAAGGACATCACACACATTCATGCCCGAGGCAGAATTCGAACCTACGACAGTAGCGGTCGCGCGGCTCCAGACTGTAGCGCCTAGAACCGCTCGGCCACTACAGCCGGCTCTTCAACCCTGTGTTCAAAAAATGTTCAGATGTGTGTGAAATCTTATGGGACTTAACTGCTAAGATCATCAGTCCCTAAGCTTACACACTACTTAACCTAAATTATCCTAAGGACAAAGCACACACCCATGCCCGAGGGAGGACTCGAACCTCCGCCGAGACCAGCCGCACAGTCCATGACTGCAGGGCCTTAGTCAACCCTGTGTTAAATTGTGTAAAATAAGCCTTTTAGCTTCTATACCGTCTACACCTGAATGCTTCGGAAACAAGGCATCTATTCCGAAACAAGGCGAATCGAAGTGAAGAACGTGTCAACTTACCGCTTAAAAGAGAGTACACTCTTTCACAGCTTTCTACCGTCAAAGCTATTATTGCAAAATGTCACAAATAATGACAAGTTTCGATCACTTTTTGATCTTCTTCACATCTGATTAATAATCACCAAGGGTTCGACCTTTTGAACTATCTCTCTTCAAAACTTCGCAAGTACTGTTATATTGCTTTAGAGATTCTTGCATCTACCACACAATTAAATTGTTCTCTTTATCATAACTGATATTGCATCACTGTGACAATTATGTACTACACATTCAGCTCATCTCAAATGACATTATTTCTCCCCTTATCCGGCCGGCTTGTTTTTTCTTTCTTTTTTGCCTAGACATTCTAAGTACTAGTAATAATACTGTATAATTCCCCAGTTTATTAGATACCTTGCTGTAGCCAGGATAGCTACAGACGGTGGACAAAAATATGAAAACGTAACATATTACCGTACATAATACTGTGTATAGAAACAGTTTCCTTTCAAAACAACTTGCAGTCGTCTCGGACTGGATAAATGATCCTGTCCCTTTCAAGGGGATCTTACACCATTCCCCCTGTAAAACACTAGTAAGTTCAGTTGTTGATGATGCAAACAGCGATCACGCACACTTCTCTGCAAACTAGACCACAAAGATAAAATAAAACTGAGATGTGGTAACTGTGGTGGCCAGTAGAGGTGCTACAATTTACCTTTGTGCACACAAAACCAGTCCTGGGTGATGCAAGCTTTGTGAACAGGAGCCCTGTAGTCTTGGAACACAGCATCACCATTGGGGAACAACCTTGCCACCTTGCAGGGCAACCATGGGGCCCAGGCAAAGCCACTATATTATTACCCATATCATTACCGAACAGCCGTCATATTTTACTCTTGGGACACAAACTTGGTCAGAAGTTCGAAACAGTATGAAACGAGAACCATCCAATCAAATGAAATTCTTTCATTAATTCTTTCACTGTTCCCTGACAATTCATGGGAAAGAATTGTTTTACTGCTATTTCAAGACATATGCAATAACTGTCTGTCGAGATCTGAAGATGGTAACTTCGAGTACCGAAACTGGTTATCTAGAATAAAGGTTATTATTATTAGCGCCGGCCGCGGTGGTCTAGCGGTTCAGGCGCTCAGTCCGGAACCGCGCGACTGCTACGGTCGCAGGTTCGAATCCTGCCTCGGGCATGGATGTGTGTGAGGCCCTTAGGTTAGTTAGGTTTAAGTAGTTCTAAGTTCTAGGGGACTGATGACCACAGATGTTAAGTCCCATAGTGCTCAGAACCATTTGAACCATTATTAGCGATTTTGTTCAAAAACAGCTTATGTTCACTAATGACTTATAAAATTACTGACAAATGAACATTCGATGCCCCTTCAGCAGGTGGTGGAAGATTTAAAAAAGAAATTGCGTTTGTATTCAGCCTGTTAGCCGATTGTAACAGACCCTCCTTCTCCTAAAATGGTTCCCTTCATGAACATAATTCTACTGTTGCTTTTTTGTCACGCGGATGGTTCCTATCGACACGTGGTGCTCTTTTGTGCCAAGTGAATCAGGCGAACGTTTTGCCAGTATGTTGTGTTAACACCTTGTATCTGCAGTAAAATATAATGAATATTTCTGGGTAATAAAACAAACAATATGAAGTCCGATCAAAAAGTGATAATACATTGTATTTGTACTTCTTCTTCTCTTCTTCCCTCAGTGTATTCTGTTTCGTTTACCAACATTTTTTTCTTATTCATCCTGGGTAGTAAAGGAGTATCCATTCACTGGACATCTGTGTATGCACACATGACTCATTCTGTCTCTTGTGATGACACGTAAGACTAACCTCAAAAAAGATTTTGGGACATGATATACGCCGTTGAATGTAGAAATTACTTATTTCACAATTGCAGTTTCAGACTATGGGACATTTTCAAGCGGTACTCCAAAAGCTGTAGGGAGAGATGGGTAATATACAATATGTACAAAAGCCAAGAGGGAATGATAAGAGTGGATGACCAAGAACGAAGCGCTCAGATTAATAACGGCGTAAGACAGGGATATAGTCTTTCGCCCCTACTGTTTAATCTGTTCATCTAAGATGAAGCAATGATGGAAATAAAAGAAAAATTCGGGAGTGGAATTAAAATGAAAGGTGAAAGGATATCAATGATACGATTCATTGATGACAAAGCTATCCTGAATGAAAGTGAAGAATAATTACGTGAGCTGCTGAATGGAATGAACAATCTAATGAATACACAATATGGACTGAGAGTAAATCGAAGAAAGACGAAAGTAATGAGAAGTAACAGAAATGAGAACAGCGAGAAATTAAACATCAGGATTGGTGGTCTCGAAGTAGATGAAGTTAAGGAATTCCGCTACCTAGGCAGTAATATAACCAATGAGAGACGGAGGAAGGAGGACATCAAAAGCAGACTAGCACTGGCAAAAAGGGTATTCCTGGCCGTGAGTATCAAACAAAGGCCTCAGTTTGAGGAAGAAATTTCTGAGAACATACGTTTGGGGCACAGCATTGTATGTTAGAGAAACATGGACTGCGGGAAAACCTGAAAGGAATAGAATCGAAGCATTTGAGATATGGTGCTACGGAAGAATGTCGAAAATTAGGTGTACTGATAAGGTAAGGGAGGAGGAGGTTCTGCGCAGAATCGGAGAGGAAAGGAATATGTGGAAAACACTGACAAGGAGAAGGGACAGGATCATTGGTCATCTGTTAAGACATGAGGGAATGACTTCCATGGTACTAGAGGGAGCTGTAGAGGACAAAAACTGCAGAAGAAGACAGAGATTGTACTACATCCAGCAAATAATTGAGTATGTAGGTTTCAAGTGCTACTCTGAGAAGATGATGTTGGCACAGTAGAGGAATTCGTGACGGACCGCATCAGACCAGTCAGAAGACTGGTGACCCTGAAAAAAGACTCTAAAAGACTTTGCTTCAGCGGATGTCAGACTTTAAAATGCTACAACATGTATACATGTTACTGTCAAAACTAAGTCTTTTCACTGTAGAAACGAGTGCGAAAAAATTGACACGTTCTGAAGCAAAATCTTTTGCAGTACCGCTTAAAAATGACCCAAAGGCCGAAATTGCAAATGTGAAATAAATAATTTCTGTAGCCAACAGCGAATATAACATTCTGTAAAAAATTCTACATGACTGGAAACACCGACTGTGAGAAGTAACCTCAAAAATATCCTTTCTACAAAAAAAGTTTTAGTCTCGGTCCGGCACGCAGTTTTAATCTACCAGGAAGTTTGATATCGGCGCATACTCGCTGCAGAGTGAAAATTTCATTCTAGAATCATTTCTACAGCTTGAATTCTCTGATCTTCTTTATTGTGCCCATTACTCACTACCAAATACGGAACTCGTTATAATCGTTCTTATGTAAAATTTCATATTCTGTCTTTCGTAGTTCATTTACCCACTGTAGCTCTAAGAGCTCCGTATATGTAGTTCAGATACTGTAGCTTACAACCTGTGTCTGCTTCTTGGATAAACTGTACTTAGTGACGTATAAATTTGTATCTAAGGACCTTTTCACTAGTATTAACTCCGTGGCTTAGCTTACATCGTACAGGTGTGCATTCTACATTATTTTTCATTGAATTACGATGATTTTGAGGTATTTGCTTCATCAGCAGTTCGCAATGTCCTCACCGTATAACTGTCCCGTGGCTTGGTACGATAATTTGACCATGTGCAATAAGAAAGTGGAAGCGAAACCACTTACAGCAATTTCTGACTAAAAATTGAGGAATTTGGGGTTACTTCGCTATTCTCTGATGGTCTTTGCAAGATATAAATTACAAAGAGTGTACGACAAACAATGTCGGTGCCACGTTAGATTTTGCTCTTAATAAGGTCCCATATTCTTCCTGTATCTCTGAATAGGATGTGCAGAGATTTGATCGTACGATCTTGTAACTATTTTTTTTCTTTTTTTTGTTTCAGGTAAGCCTCTACGGATGACCGGCCTGAGAGCCTACTACGCCAATGAGCCGAAATTCTTCCAAAAATCCGAGTGCCTCAGCAGCGTTAATGGTCAGTAAGCTTCTGCCAATAGATAAGGAGAACATGGTGAACCGAATTAGTTTCAGTGACTTCATTAGTTTCGGCATGGTGACATCTCGTTCAAGTAGACTGCTAGTTGCCACAAGCGATGTAAATAAACCAGACGTAGATGAGCTATCTAAATTAACAAACGCATCAGCACGAGCTCGGATCACACACGTATACCGGAAGGATCTGTGTAAACGCTATCCAATCGTTTCCAGAATGAACTGAATCTTTGCAGAGGAGTCTGTTAAGAAACTTCCTGGCAGATTCGAATCGATTTCCCGACTCAGCACGGTATATTCTGTATTCTGGGAACGTGGCGTTCGGGTATTCACGAACGTTGGAGTGGAAACGGGGAGAATGTTAGACTTGTTGACTGCTACGGTCCACACCAACAACGTAAGCGGCAGGCCTTGTTGTCGCTACATCTGTAGGTCTCTTGGAGATCCCGTATTCTAAGGGCACAGCGTATACGCCAGAGATGAAATCAACCAACATATAACTTTGTGCTCTCTTAAATATTAGGTTTTGGCTAATATACGTAATATAGATCAGTGAGACGTTTCACATGCAGCCGTTTCGAGGTATACCGTTTCTGTGGTTATTGCCCAGCAGTTCAGACAGCACACCGTTACAGTGATACAGCGATGCGAAGTCCCCGCTCTCGATGCTGTTGCAGACTTACAGGGGTTGGGTAAAAATATGGAAACACCGCAATAAATGCGTGCTTGAAAATAAACGCAGATACTGGCAAGCCTGCAGATTGCACTGTCGTATTACACCACGAACGACCCCTGTGCAACATCCGCAATACACTGCAAGTGTCAGTCATAGTCAGAATGTTGTTTTGTGTACTTATGAGTGCTTTACGTCGGAGCCACATGAATTCCAACATGGGCACATTGTTGTTGCTCGAATGGTGGGTGCTTCCATAACCAAGGTAGTTCAAGTGTTTGGTAATTCGACAGGCACCATATCGAAGATTCATACCGCATACAGAGAAAGCGGAAAAAGGTCATCCGCTAAGTCCCAATGCGGACGAACCTGTGCGTCAAGTGATCGAGAGACACGGTCGTTGAAGAGGGGTGTGACGAAAAATAAGAGGACTGCAAAAGTCACTGCAGAACTGAATGTCGCACACGCGAACCTTGGCAACACTAAAGCGACTTGAAGGGAGCTCCGTAAGCAGGATATTGCAGGAGCAGCTGGAATTGTAAAAAAATGCCTCTGAGCACTATGGAACTTAACTTCTGAGGTCATCAGTCCCCTAGAACTTAGAAGTGCTTAAACCTAACTAACCTAAAGACATCACACACAGCGATGCCCGACGCAAGATTCGAACCTGCGACCGTAGCGGTCGCGCAGTTCCAGACTGTAGCGCCTAGAACCGCTCGGTCACTCCGGCCGGCGGAATTGTAAAACCACTCATCAGTGATGCAAATTCCAGTAATAAAAAAGCCCGCTGCCGACGCCTTAATACCTGGACTGTGGAGCAATGGAAGAGTCATTTGCTCGGATGAGTCTTGTTTCACTCTGTTTCCAACTTCTGGCCGAGCTTACGCACCAAGAATGAAACATGGTGGACTTTCGATGATGATTTGGACTGCCTTATCGTGGTGTTCCATGGGCCCACAGCGGTAATGCTGTGTTACAAGACGGCGGGACTCCTGTTCACACAATGCTCCAGAACTGGTTTTGTGAGTACGAGGATGAATTGTCGCATTTCTCCTGGCCACCACAGTCGTCAGAGCTCTATATTACTGAGTCTTTGTGTTTTACTTCGGGGAGAAGTGTGTATGGTAGCTACCCACCTCCACAATCGTTACCCTAACCTGCCACTATTTTGCAGGAATACTGGTGTAAGATTCCCTCGATAACCATACAGGACCTGCATTTATTCGTTCAGAGACGACCGGAAACTGTTTTGAATGCCAACGGTTTTCTGCAACGTATTAGATACGGTAATGTGCTGTGTTTTTGGTGTTTCCATATATTTTCACAACTCCTACAAGTGACAGGTGTTGCATGTGAGTACCTTGAGCGACACATCAAGGCACTAATGCATTCTGTTACAGGCATATCTTATACTTTTGATGCAGTCGGACTATTGTTACGAGAAGACACTTAACTACCATCATTATAACGCGATTAGGTCAAGCGTGTTACACAGTTCGTCTACCTATAATCAAAGTTGTCAAGTCCTGTAACTGTCCCTGTCATCTGGACGAAGATGCAGACCTGAACCATATCATTCTTGGATGCTTGATACAGCCAATCCAGACCTGTATCGTGCAATAGTTATACAGGGTGTTACAAAAAGGTACGGACAAACTTTCAGGAAACATTCCTCACACACAAAGAAAGAAAATATGTTATGTGGACATGTGTCCGGAAATGCTTACTTTCCATGTTAGAGCTCATTTTATTACTTCTCTTCAAATCACATTAATCATAAAATGGAAACACACAGCAACAGAACGTACCAGCGTGACTTCAAACACTTTGTTACAGGAAATGTTCAAAATGTCCTCCGTTAGCGAGGATACATGCATCCACCCTCCGTCGCATGGAATCCCTGACGCGCTGATGCAGCCCTGGAGAATGGCGTATTGTATCACAGCCGTCCACAATACGTGCACGAAGAGTCTCTACATTTGGTACCGGGGTTGTGGAGACAAGAGCTTTCAAATGCCCCCATAAATGAAAGACAAGAGGGTTGAGGTCAGGAGAGCGTGGAGGCCATGGAATTGATCCGCCTCTACCAATCCAGCGGTCACCGAATCTGTTGTTGAGAAGCGTACGAACACTTCGACTGAAATGTGCAGGAGCTCCATCGTGCACATGTGTCGTACTTGTAAAGGCACATGTTCTAGCAGCACAGGTAGAGTATCCCGTATGAAATCATGGCGGTGAATCGAGGAAGTACAGTATATACTGACGAAACTAAAATGAGCTCTAACATGGAAATCAAGCGTTTCCGGACACATGTCCACATAACATCTTTTCTTTATTTGTGTGTGAGGAATGTTTCCTGGAAGTTTGGCCGTACGTTTTTAGATTTTGGTTATCACTGTTCAACCGCGATTCTTAACATATATTTTAACAACGCGTTTCAAGAGACAATGCTCCCATCATCAGGTTGTAAGATCTATGTCATGAAATTAAACGGACTAAAAAGACAAAATACCATCACAAATAGTTGGGAAGTCCATATAGTAAAACAGAATTAAAAGTATATTGGACTGTGCGTCCTCGTCTTACAATGAAGTTGTTGACACAAGTCGATGGCCGTCTCATAGCTACCAAGTTGAGTTCAGCATAGCAAGTTGAGTTCAGCTACTTATGCAATAAGGGTCATTGCAAATTTTGGTGATAATCATCTTAGTAAATTAGCTTACTACGCCTATTTTTACTCGTTGCTTTCATATGGCATCATATTTTGGGGTAATTCACCACTGAGGAATAAAGTATTTATTGCACAAAAGCGTGTAATCAGAATAATAGCTGGAGTCCACCCAAGATCATCCTGCAGACATTTATTTAAGGATCTAGGGATATTCACAGTAGCTTCTCAGTATATATACTCTCTTATGAAATTTGTTATTAACAACCAAACCCAATTCAAAAGTAATAGCAGTGTGCATAACTACAATACTAGGAGAAAGGATGATCTTCACTATTCAAGATTAAATCTAACTTTGGCACAGAAAGGGGTGAATTATACTGGCACTAAAGTCTTTGGTCACTTACCAAATAGTATCAAAAGTCTGACAGATAACCAATAAGTATTTAAGAAGAAATTAAAAGAATTTCTGAATGACAACTCCTTCTACTCCATAGAGGAATTTTTAGATATAAATTTAAAAAAAAATATTAGTAAAAAAATAAATAAATAAAAATAAAAAACACAAAAAATGAAAAAGTTGTTATATTAACTTAAGTATGTTGTTAAATTAACTTAATTATGTCATGTATTGGAAAATTTGACTCGTTCCACATCATTACGAAATATCGTATTCATGATCCATGGAACTAGTATTAATCTAATCTAATCTAATCAAGTATGCTGTCGCACTGTGCCGGCTCGGGAGCTGTTGTGGACTGACGTGCCTAGGTGTTGTGGCATGGTTACAGCCGTGTGCTTGACGGTAACCTGCTAACAGTGATAACCAGTGTAACGACAACTGCTACCTCGACTCCATAATGGATTATTTTTAAAAAGATGTAGATTTTCATATGTGTCATTAAAAATGCCATTAAAATTCTAATTTATGTTAAGTACTCTAGATAGAATTTATTTTCGATGCTGTCTACATTGTGTAAGTAGGCTGTTTATGTTTTCTTATTGGCAACGTTATGTAGCGCTCTGTACGAAAATCACTGGCTGTACTGTGTGCAGTCTGTGGCTAGTTTGCATTGTTGTCTGCCATTGTAGTGTTAGGCAGCGGCAGCTGGATGTGAACAGCGCGTAGCGTTGCGCAGTTGGAGGTGAGCCGCCAGCAGTAGTGGATGTGGGGAGAGAGATGGCGGAAGTTTTGAAATTGAACTGCTATATATATTAAATACAGTGTTTGTTCAAGTTTATGTTCCACTGAGTCTAACTTTTGAAGCTTTTGTTCCATTGAGTCTAACTTTTGAAGATTTTGTTCCATTGTGTCTAACTTTTGAAGCTTTTGCTGTGTTTGTCTCTGATTTTGTTCCATTGTGTCTAACATTAGAAGATTCTGTCCCATTTGTCTCTGATTTTGTTCCATTTGTTGCATTAATTGCAATAATAATGTATTAGTGTCTGGAATATGTTTCTCTATTCCTTTTGGCAGTGCATTTTCACCGGCAACATTCACATTTTGACAAGCAGAAAATGTGTCTTGACTCATTTGAGAAAACGGTGAGGACCCAAAACCTGAATCTACAGTATTTGCAAAATTGTGTCCTATCATTTCGGATTCCTGAGG
Organism: Schistocerca cancellata; assembly: GCF_023864275.1. Lineage (NCBI taxonomy): Eukaryota > Metazoa > Arthropoda > Insecta > Orthoptera > Acrididae > Schistocerca > Schistocerca cancellata. Next base: position 255,197,588 of record NC_064628.1, read on the forward strand.
CGAGCTGTTGCCGACCGATCGATCGATAATGCTTCCCTGTTCACTACCTGTTTGACTGTCTACACCATTATTTGCCGCCCGCTCCATCTCCCTATGCACAGTTACCAAATTACTACTTGGAACGTCTGTTAATTCACTACACAGTGGTGCTGATAAGCTACGCTCATCGTCACTATTATTTCTCAGTTTACTTTGGAGCCTAGTGTTACGTTTTTCACACGCCATTATTGTGACAATATTTCACACGATAACACAGAAAAACACAATTTGAAGAGCAAAAATAAGAGAACACTTTAACATAGCACTGAAAATAATATCTAGTTAGTTGCAGCTGCGAAATACTTGGTGCAAATCTACATGCATGCCACAACTGTTTTACTGCGCAACAATGAAAAACTGCAACTACAAAGGAAATTCTCTCTATAATTACGCGCTAGCAATAAACAATAGCTACACTAATTGCACAAACTACAAGAAAAAATCAGAAGATTCCAGTGAGGTATCCTAGGCTAAGGGTCGACATATGAAACGTCCCCTTAGAACAATTGTATACGAGACTATGCTTAAACTGACACACAATATTTTTAGCGCAACGCAATCTGACTATCAAAGATCCCTGCAAAAGAATGGCCCTGAGTAATATTAAACTATACCTTTCACAAATAACTTACCTCACAAAAATCTTCATTACTCGAACTACTGCAATACAGCGAGCGCCACTACTGCCAGCTAAATAAAAGATTCAAACTACGGAAGTCACTAACTACTGATAGGGATAGTTAGCAAATGAAAGATTTTAATAGAGAACAAACACTGTATTTACCTTAATAATCATAATATATATAGCAGTTCAATTTCAAAACTTCCGCCATCTCTCTCCCCACATCCACCACTGCTGGCGGCTCACCTCCAACTGCGCAACGCTACGCGCTGTTCACATCCAGCTGCCGCTGTCTAACACTACAATGGCAGACAACAATGCAAACTAGTCACAGACTGCACACAGTACAGCCAGTGATTTTCGTACAGAGCGTAGAGAGCGCTACATAACGTTGCCAATAAGAAAACATAAACAGCCTACTTACAATTGTAAACATGCAAGGAAGAAATAAAATAAGTGTATTAAAAATACAGCTATATCTTCGGCAGTACACTCGAACGCACGAGATATGTAGATCCTGTAATCGACCAAAGTTGTGGTAAGTGGTAACATACTCGACTATCTTTAAGTGTACCATAAGGAGAAATCATCCGGTATTAGATGAAATAAAAACCACGTCATCCTCTGTGTCTCACAGCTCCCAGCACTGTGCATTCAGTATTTTAGTACAGTGCTATTCAGGTATTCGCGAAGGTTCCGGTGGAAATTAGGAAAAGCATCATTCTGTTGAAAATTAAATTAAAATCTCCCTCTGGTTCTTTTAATATACCCAGTAGTACGACAGTAGTGAAAAATGGAAATGAGCGTTTGGCGCCATTGGCCGGGAGGCCCCTTGTGGGACAGATCCGACCACCTTGGTGCAGTTCTTGTTACATTCGACGCCACATTGGGCTACCTGCGCGCCCGATGGGGATGAAATGATGATGAAGACAGCACAACACTCAGTCCCTGAGCGGAGAAAATCCCCGACCCAGCCGGGAATCGAACCTGGGCCCGTAGGACGGCAATCCGTCACGCTGACCGCTTTTATTTATTTATTTATTTATTTATCTCATTTTGTTCTATAGTGTCCGTTGAATTTGTTCCTGGCGGACGTCTGATGACACTCGTTCAGGTTGCTCGTTGATCTGTTCACTCAGTTTTTTTTTATTTATTACAGAGAGTAATTAAATCCTCTGATCGAACACGCTGAGCTATCGCGCCGGCACCACTTAGCTACCGGGGCGGACTACACGACAGCAGTGACAGAAACCTGCGAAACGAACGGATCCATATAGTTTTCTTCTGCTCGTTACGCGAAATAGTTTTGACGAGTCTCTCTCTCCCTCATCCTGCTCAGAGCTGTGAAGGTTTTCTGTGCCTCAGATCCCATCATAGACGTATTAACTGTCCCGCTCAGGTATAATGCTACGTCACATCATTGGATACCTACCTTTCAACGACTCCACCGTCTTGTAACATCGTCCGTATTTCTGTGCAGAACGCAACGCGTTTAGGCTTGGCTGCTGATTTGAATATCTGGAAGAATTCCAGTTTTTTTTTTGTGCTTTACATAAAAACGTTTTCCGAAAATCATCCGTACAGTAGATTGCACTACAAGTAAACCGCAGTCAGCCTACGCCAGCGGTTTGTTGGGAGACACTTTGCGGTGTCTCCTTCGACGACTGCGGCTGAACACGGCATTTCGCTGGGAACAAGCAGCCACCGAACTAGAACTGTTGCACCCAATATGACATGCAGTTCGTAAGCACTGGGCACTAATGAAATTGTGTTTTACCCACATTGATACAACAGCCCTGAACTTCAACTTTTCGTTCTGTGAGGTACACGTATATAAACAACATCAACAGCATTCTGGAAACATCAACAGCATTTCTCGATTTGATTACGTGAACTACTCTGATTGGCATCAAGCGAATGGACACGAAATTTTTGAAAGACGTCTGTCATTTTATACCTTTGAGGATCGCGTACACTATTTCCTGGCCAATGACGCCAAACGCTCATTTCCCTGCGCTACGTGCAGGGTAACCTACAACAAACAGGTAGTTTTCAAATGAAATGGGGCATTTAGCTTTTTAAAAAAATGCTCTTATTTATGCTAAATGAAAGATTAACGTATTCTGTTTCAATTATATGGTCTCTTATAAAGAATTGTGTCATCCAAGCGGCGGCCATCTCTCGAATACAGTTTTCAACCCTCTGCCAGAAGTTACTTATAACTCAGCTGACAGGCATTCCCCACAAGAAAAATTACCTTGTATGTTACTTCGCTTTTTTGTGCTGGTGGCAGGTAACACACTCCGTAACATCGCCTAGATTTATCCGCACTTGTATTAATAGTTGAGCCTATTCTACTTTCTTGCTGATGTATCCAATACTTCATTGCGTTTCTTCATTTGTTTATCAGGCTATCGCTGATCACGGAAGCCATTTCACTTATCTTCAAACAGCAATACGATCCGCCAATGGAGGTTAGTGTGCAACAACACAGTGCTGTATCGTCCGCCAATTTCATAAATAATTCCACGTAACTCTCCATGAATAAAACGAATCATAAATTACTTTTACCCTGCGAACCTACGTAATGTTTCCAAACTCACAGTCAGTTCTTTAAAAGGTACCTTAGATAATTTATACGCATCTTGGCTACAAGCGCCACTTATTACGAAACCCAAACAACGATTCCCTACTCACACAATCTGAAAAGGGCATCGTATGAAATTTTGGGTGCACATGAAAGTGCAGTTCATTATTCAACAGTCACTTTAATAGTTCTAAAGTCCAAATTGTGTCTGGATGGAACTATCCCGAAAAGGGCGCTCAATGTACACGGCGCAACATAATTAAAGATCACATTTTCCAAACCCAGAAATTGGCAACCGTTGTGACACATAAGCTTGGAATTTTGCTCGAAGGTGCGAACAACCTTCCATTGTAGTGGTGCAAAAACGTAACACCCTGCTACATCACCCTCGAGCTGGACAACGCTTCAAGCAACGATGTGTCCACACATGCGAAAAACAAAAAGAATAGGCTCGGAAGTTCGTGTGAGGCATAAGGTTGGTTAATAATGTCACATTGGCACCAAACTTCACCACAGTTCCGCCCACAGCCACAACGAAGAACATGTCGCACGATGGGAGGGTCGCACAGCCTCCCTTACCCACATTTCACTCCTTCCTTTGACGTCTCTGCGATAGAGGTTAGAGCAGCGTTGAAATCACGTGGTTTTCTTTTGAGTAGCCGAGGGAAAAATCCCAGACACATGCCACTCAAAATCGGGAAAATAGGGGGGGGGGGGGGGAGGTGGCATAACGGGCTTCAATGAAACCACCCCTTTCCCGGGGGTTGAGTCCTACACATTTGGCGGTCGAAAACGACGGTTCGCAGTGCGATGGGTAGACCTTCTTGACAACTTTGAACGGTACTGAAACCCTCAGACGCTTCAGCCTTTCTTTAAGAACAATATGGAGCTACTTCTCCTTTAAAAACGTTATCTGACCTCTATGGAGGGCAGCAGTTTTTATTATCGTGTATAGGTTGGAGCCATTAGGGGCAGTTCAAAACCAATCGACGAAACTTGAACGCGGTTCGTGACAGGAAAGAATACTTACGCATTTTCATTCCCCCTTTTTCGCATCCTCCTGTGGCGTGATCACGGGATGGGTACAACATTATGCCTCGTGGCTGTCCTAGCGCCTGAAAGTCAGGCAACCCCTTTGACACCCTTCAAGCGGTGTTTGCCTGCCTTCAGGCGCTAGAGCAACCGCAAGGAAACGTCTGTCCAAGTACACTTCTAACATGCTCAACTAAGGTACGCGGGTGGCATCCAAGGTGTCGTCTAACTGGGGTAGGGATCTTATAGGGATCCTTTGCGTTTTATTCAAGCACTTCTTAATGTTGGGCCCACATCGTGATTACGCCATAGGAAGGTGCGAAAAAGGAGGGATGGAAATACACACGTACCCTCCCCTGCCACGAACCACGTTCACATTTCGTCGAATGATTTTGAACGGTCCCTACTGGTTTCATCCTATACACGAGAATAAAAAGTGCTGTCGCGCTGCCCTCCAAAGTGATCTGATCACGTTTAAAGGGGATGCAGCGCCGTATTGTCCCTAAAGATTGGTTGAAGCGTCCGAGGGTTTCAACAGCGTCAAACATTGTCAAGAACGTCTTCCTGTAGCCCGTCGCACTGCGAACTACCATTTTCTACAGCCAAATATGTGGGAATCAACGCGCCATGGAAAGGGATGGGATAATTGAAGCCCTTTATGCCAACCCTGTGAGGCGTTTTCATGCCGGTTCTGAGTGGCGGTGTGTATGGAAGGTTTTCCTCGGCCACTCAAAAGAAAACCGCGTGATTTCAACGCTGGTCTAACCTCCATCGAAGAGGCGTCAAAAGAAGGGGAGAAACATGGATAACGGAGGCTGCGACGTGCTTCCCAGAGCGTGGCGCACGCCCACGAGCGCGATACTGTAGTGCAGTTTGGCGCGTTTGAGCAAAATTTCAAAGTTATGTGTCGCAAGGGTAGTAATTACGGGGTTTCGAACAAGTGGTCCTTTAATTCTGTTGCGCAATTTAATTATATGTGCTCGATCAGTAGGGCACTGGCAGTGTTGATATTAATAGCAAGAACGCGGTCGAAAACGACGGTTCGCAGTGCGATGGGTAGACCTTCTTGACAACTTTGAACGGTACTGAAACCCTCAGACGCTTCAGCCTTTCTTTAAGAACAATATGGAGCTACTTCTCCTTTAAAAACGTTATCTGACCTCTATGGAGGGCAGCAGAGAAAAGGCGCGCTCAGCCTCGAAAGTTCGATGCGTAAGGCGTACGATTTAGCGATCATAACACCAAAGATAGCAGCACTCCATATAGTCTTCAAAGATCTCTTGCATACGCACAGCGAAATCTCACTTCTAAAAGTCCCTGTCCGCAACGACAGCGTTAGCGTTATTTAGGACAAAGGTATCGTATGCAAAAATGTATCGTTCTATCGGCTACTGTTATTTTGGTACTGAAATGGCGGGCAGTCCCGAAGTAAACGACGTATACTTTCCCATAAGTCGTCCCATATTTTGAAGAATCTTATATACAGGATGAAACACCTAAAAATTGCACTGCAAGTATTGCGGAAATAGAAAGTGCTTTTGATGTGCGGTTTTCACAGAACGGAATGGTAATCAGGAGATGGTATTGTTAGCCAATAAACAGGTAGTAATAACACTTGGAAAGTGAATTTTTGTGCAAAAATACAATTTTTCTTAAATGTAACAATGCCTATTGACACTAACAAACCAAAAGTAGTTTAATTTTGAATGTCAGTGGCGTTTGTTGCATGATTCTAGTGCGAGTCTTTTACGAGATAACGTATTTTGAAAAGTTTTCACAGCGGCACCTGTTTGTACCATTCAACCTGTGTTGTTGCTGTGTACGATGTTGTTATGTTTGCTTACAGTATGGTTGTGTGTTCCTTGAGTGCATTGCGACTTGGTAGTCAGATAGTGTGAGATAGTCCAAGCAGTAGGCCGTGAGTGGACGATGGGATTTGTCAATGCAGACATGCTCAAGACGTACAGAGTGTGTAGGAAGAATACAGTTCGTTCTTGTACGATGTATGTGGCAAGATGTATCAGTAGACATCAGCCGCCTCGGCAGTTATTTACCAGTCCTTCTCTAAGGACAATAAGGGCTGCATCACCTTTAAATCTGACCGCTGTGGAGGGCAGCGCGGCAGCACTTTTTATTCTCGTGTATAGGTTGGAGCCAGCAGGAGCCGTGCAAAACCAGTGAAGTGAAAGCGGTAGTGTAACACCGAGACTTCGTAACAGAAAGAAACAAGTGACGACAGAAGACGGGGAAACTGATGTTCTTGCTGTTGTGACAGTTGATCCGTACTTAGCTCCCGCACAATCTTACGAGGAAGTGGCTTGAGTCAGGCAACTCCCCTACGCATTCTCCGTCACGTAGGTTCCATCCCTATCACATCTCTCTCCATCAAGAGCTGCATTGAAACCGTTCGAGAACCGTGTCAACTTCCGTACATGGGCATTACGACTGGATACTCCAGAAGTATCATGTGTCCGATTTAGTGATGAAGCCACATTTACAAACTATGACCAAGTAAACCCTCGAAACAAACGCTGTTGATCTGTTGAGAATCGCCGTTTGCTTCCTCATGTGGAACGTCCATGGAGTGTGACGTGTGGCGTGGGATAGTGAGCCATCAGCTCATAGGCCCGTGTTTCATAGACGGAACACTAAACGCCCTCAAGTATCGCAGCCTGCTAACAGACCTTCCTCCACGGATGCTAGAAGACGTTCCTCCTCTGCAGTTTAGGAGGAACCTGTGGCACCAACATTGTGGCAGTCCATCCCATAGTGCACGAAGTACTACGGCATGTCTTCAAGAATTGTTACCAAATCGTTGGATTGAACACAGAGGTCCTGTACCTTGACCGGCCTGTTCCCCGGATTTGACGTCTGTAGACTTTTTCTGTGGGGAAAACTTAAAGGCATACCAACTACATCCGATGATATACAACTTCTTATTACTGCAGCCTGCTCGGACATCTCCGCTGAAAAGCTGGCACTTGTGCAGCAATCGTTCCACACCACACTGAAAGTGTGTGTTGACGCTGCCGGTGGTTATTTTGAACACAACCTGTGATGGTCAGTTGTCTCGTTACTGGTTGAATCCACATAACTAGTTTAAGCAATTGTGTTGTTCTTTAGTGTGTGCTGGCACAGGTATTATCCAAGTGTCAGTATGGGAACGTTTCAAAAGACGATACCTCGTAAACGACTCGCACTAGAATCCTGAAACAATCACCACTAACATTCTAATACACCTTACTTTCAGTTTGTTAGTCTCAAAAGGTATTGTTCTGTTCAAAAAAGTGTATGTTTGCACAAAAAATACACTTTATAAATATTATTACAATCTGTTGAATGGCTAACAATACTAACCCATGAGTTCTAATCCATTCCGTGAAAACCGCACATCAGTAGCACTTTCCATTTCTCCCTGCATAACTAACGTAGCGGCTGCTGCTTCGCTCGGGTAGACTGTATGGTCAGCACAGATTTTTTTTTGTTTTTCTTTAATAGAATTTTTATGCTGTTTAGAAATTATAACATCTTCTATACTTGCCCCTCCAGTTACGGCCATAGACGCGCGGTCTTTTCCGAATGTACTTCTGACCAAAAAGTGTCTGTTAGCTGGAGTCCATATTCTTTGTTAATCCTGCCTTTTGAGTTCTTGTGGTGAAATTAACATAAAATTTTTCGTACCCTAACACGTATTTCTTTAGAAGTAAAAACCAGTTTTCATAGATTTGGCTTTAAATACACTAAGCAGATTCAGAAGGATGTAGGTTGCAGTAGTTACTCGGAGATGAAGAAGCTTGCACAGGATAGAGCAGCACCAAACCGCCGCGCGGGATTAGCCGAGCGGTCTGAGGCGCTGCAGTCATGGACTGTGTGGCTCATCCCAGCGGAGGTTCGAATCCTCCGTCAGGCATGGGTGTGTGTCTTTGTCCTTAGGATAATTTAGGTTAAGTAGTGTGTAAGCTTAGGGACTGATGACCTTAGCAGTTAAGTCCCATAAGATTTCACACACATTTTTTTGCACCAAACCAGTCTCTGGACTGAAGACCACAACAACAACAGTTTTAAATATGTTTTAACGTAACGAAATATTTTCATAAAAATTGTCATCTCCTATTTCACCGCCTTACATACAAATTTTCATCCCCTATTTCACCTCTTTAGGACTTGAATTCCCAAAAACTGACAAGCCAAACACAAACATTCAGGGATTTAATTTCAAAGATATTTTCGTATTGAAATATTTCCTTAAAAACTTTCATCCGCTTTTTCATCCCTTAGGGGTTGAATTTCCGGAAACAGTGTAACATGCGCTCTTTTATTTCTAACCGAAATCATAGATTTCTTTTTAAAAATGCTTTCATAATGAAGTACTTCCATAAACCCTTTCACCCCCTAAGGGACTGAATCTCCAAAAACAATGAAATACATATTTTGTTGTTTCTAACCGATAATTCAAATACCAAATATTTGCAGATGTAACTTTAAAAGTGATTTAGTAGTTTTTTTTTTAAGAAAGATCTCTTTCAAAAATTCTCACCCACTACTTCACCCCCAAAGGGGGCAAATTTCTAAAAATATTGAAAGAAGTAACTTTTTTTATTTCCGACAGACATACCAAATACCAATTTCCATAGTTCTAGCTTCAGAATTACCTTAATAGCGACATATTTTCAAAAAAAGTTTTCGTCTCTTATTTCACCCACTTAGGAGTAGAATTTCGAATAATCCCTTAGTGTGTGAGATCACACCATACCATCCCCAGTTTTCAAGTTTCTGTTCTTAGAGATTTGGGCTGGGCGCTGACGAGTCAGTCAGGTCATTTCCTTTCATACAGAGGGATTTTCCGATGTCTCCGTTTGTCGAGTGAAGTCATTAAACATTTGTTGAAAGCACTAAACACTGAAATGGTGTTTACTAGTCTGCCGGAATAATCGAGGTGACCGTCCAAACTCGAGTCAGCGACGTCCTAATAACGGTGCCCGAGCTTCGGAGGTAATACTAAGCGAAAGCAATTTGGCCCGCCCCACCCCCGCTAGGTGTTGGGCGCCGCTGTCAGTCGGGACGCACGCGTATTGGTGCTCACCGGCCGGGCCGCGGGGCACGCTCGATACCTCGTGACGTCATGCGGTGCGCGCCAGGTGCGCATGCGCGAAGGCCGCGGGCAGCGGCTCCAACAAGTAGGCAGAAGCCGCGCTGCGCAGTGCGCGGCATGGAGCCGGTCGCGACGGGCTGACGTCTGTGTAGTGGGAGCAGGTGCCGAGCTGTGATGCAGGCCGCGCGCGCCTTCCTGCTGCGACGCTGCCCGTGCCCCTGGAGGGCGCGCGTCTCCTCCCGTAAGTCCACGACGCTGTCTCCTTCCTCTCTCCCCTGTCTTCTGGGCACTCACCTGCGTGGTAGTCATTGCAGCTTCTCTCAATTTTGCACTTCCACGATGTGTTTCAAAGTATTATTTATCATTCGATAAATGTTAATCACATATTTTAATGATATTGTGTTCGATTTCCACTCCGGAGAATGTCACAGGCTGCTCACAAAACAGTTCACAACAACACTGTCTACAATACTGAATCCACCTAACAATGATGGTAGATACTCATTAACTCGCAGTGGAAACTGAAAAAAAGAAAGAAATTGACTGGTTAAACATGCTAATACAGAACAAAATTTCTATATTCTAAGAACAACCGTGCCTGAAACGCCTTAATACGAACGTTATGACTTACTTCTGAATGATTTCTCCCAACCTTTTTAACCGAGTAGCTACTCTCAGTGTTCTACTTCTACCATATGTTTCTCGTCCCTTCGTAATCGGACAGGTTTACAGCGTCCAACTCACTACGAAAGTACCTTGGAGGCATCTTATGAAAAGTGATGTTTTCTGGCATACTCCACTATGATGTCGACAAGAAGGTGACCTTCTTTTGACGAAAGTTCATCATATGGGTTCAATTAAAGTTAGAGTACTGTTGTAAATTTTCATTTTTAAGCAATAAAATAATTTTGTCTTAGTTTTCCATTCTGGACAGTGTCATCGATTGCTCACAGAAAATCATTTAGAACTGAAAGCACCGGACAGCGGTAGTGGAAGCTTCGTACATCGTAACGGAAATGAAAAAAAGGCTATTTAAACATATTCATACAATTCAGCTGATCTCAACATTTGCAGTTACATATAAATTAAAATCTCCATATTCTAAATAACTGTTGTTAAAATCTGTTTGGCAAATGGAAGGAACTGTCAGCCCAAACGCTTCTGAAACACCTTTCGCAACCGTTACTCTTACCTAATTACCTATATCTGAATGGTATCTTCCTAACCTCTTAACGAAGTAACTACTCTTAATGTTGTACGTGTACCATATGTTTCTCGTCCGTTCGTAACCGGACAGGCATAAACCGTAGAGGTCACAATGAGAGGTTTTTGGAGATATTTTATTGAAAAAGGTGTTCTTTGGGATATTCCAGTGAGATGCCGGTAAGAAAGTGAAATTTGTTTACGAGAATTCATCACATGGGTTCAAATTTTCGACTTCACATAGTGTAACGATTCCTTTCCTCCTTGCACTCCCACATGCTGCCTATAAAACTGAGCGTATAAAGTCATTTACGTCTGTGTTCACCTGATGATGCAAGTGAAACACTCCAAATAGTGTCGTGAAACTGGAAAAGTCCTTTCAGATATCTGTGTTACAAGAGCAGCTGTTTTTTCTAATGTAAAAGGCTTACAATTCATGAGTGAGACATTTTTTTGACAAATGAAGAAAACAATTTTGTGCCTAATCAAGTCTGAAAATCTGTTATCAGCCGTTCACGGGCATTGTACTAGCCCAATGACTCGTCTCTGCATAATTTCGACCGTCTTCACCGCCGAGTGGATCTTCGTGTTTTATGCGTTACATATGTTTACAAAATATTTTATACAACACTGTTAATAATCTGGAAGGTTCATTCATACATATAAAGAAGAATATATCCATTCTAACGACCAGTACTGCACGTATGGTTGTCAGTCGAATAACGGCTGTTGAACATATGGACAGTATCATTTACAAACCATACGACTCAAGATGGCTCGATTAACTTGAAACTGTTGCAGATTTTGACTGTATTTTAAATAAAATACCTCGTAACCGTTTCCAGATAAGTTACAATAGTTCCATATGTTTCTTATTCTTCCTTAATCCGGTTGCATATATATGCTGTCGAAGCCACAACATGCTGGAGGCGCATGATTAGAAGCGATAAGCTCTGTCATGTTGCGAATCGTTCAGAGACAGGCGACAGCGCCGTCTTTTGCGTACGAAAACTGTCGCGCACTTTCGTGACTTGTATACTACGAAGGATTTATCACAGTTGATTAAGAAAATATAATTAAATATTACCCGTAAAATACCAGTCTGGTTTGAAACTTCCTGGCAGATTAAAACCGTGTGCCAGGGAGTTTCATATCAGCGCACACTCCGCTGCAGAGTGAACATCTCATTCTCTACCAGTCTGGTTTCTTTCCTGTTTCGTGTCATTCTTTTGCCCATACGCAGACATTTTCTATAGGCGATAAGTCGTTCTGGCAACACTTGTTAACAGGCACTAGAGCCAAGGGGACGGACGTTGTCAGTAATATTGATGAAAATCGCTTAAATGCTGTGTAGACGGTTTCCCAATTCTGGGCGTATCTCATGTTATTAAATTTCTGTAGTTCGCCGACAACACTATCACAGCTGCCGTGCTTCGTTTTGGATATGTCATTTACCTGCCTTTATAAATTTGTTGTCAGTAATACAACCATGCGGAAAAAAATCTAGCTTAAGAAGTCCTGGACACGAAAAACCTTTCCCTTAAGTCTTTTCTTTGGGGAAATGGCTGGAAAAAGCGGTGACGTATGGTACATTAGCTAACTCATATATTTTAATAACCAGCAGAGAATCAGCCAGAGTTGTTAGAATGCATTAGTTAATTGGAAACTACACAATGTATTCCCGAAATAACTACCTTCTATTCAAAAGCAGATACAGCAGTATGTAACCCTAACGAGTTCTTGGATTATGACACGGGTTTCGTCACGTGTACGTATCTTAACATGGCAGGTCAAATTTTGTCCGAAACTTTCCACAATCGTGTGAAAGACAAACCCGAAAAACTAAATTACTGCTCTGCCATCGACAGGAACACGTTAGTTTCACGCATGTACGGACAACGCTCTTGGAATAGTCAGAGATACGATCTGGGAGACAACTAGCACTTGACCTAGGCTCTCGTTGTCATTGCAGAGAAGCGCCGTCTCTCGTTTCCTAACTCCGGGGCCCCCCTACTACGTATGAAACAGTGAGGCTGCTCCTTTATTGGTGTTCAGCCATTTCGGATGGGCTGATGAAAGACGACAGGTGGATGAGAAGGGAAGCTTTATTCTTAACAGCTAATTCTGCTACAGTTGATGAATGTGTACGAGAATGACAAATAAATGTGAGCGAGAGACAGCGCAAAGCAGTCGCCACTCGAAAGCTAATAAAGTATTTCGAAATCAGCACTGTAAAAAGCATTCTGAAAACCATTAGCCCCTGCCACTTCTCTGCTGCGTCACACTTCATGTAATGAAAAAATGGACTACAATATAGGCACACACATACTCTCCCTCACTGATGGATTTTCGCTCGAGAGGCTCCAAGCGGTCTGTTGGCATCAGCTAAATATAGAACGTAGTTCGCCAGCAGTTATTCAAAATGCGTTCATCAGCGCTACGAGCGACGCTGATAAACACTACCCAGCCAGGAGGTGCCAGACGAATCCACAGCGCGCCCACCTGTTTGTTATCCACTTCGTCGCAATGAACCTCTTCTAATCCAAGAGCGCTCTATTAGCGCGTAAAAGAAAAACTGGAACATACGGACATGGTCTCAAATATGCGATTCACTTAAATAATGTTTGAGTCATAGAACTCAGGTAAGCCATTGTGGGTGGCGAATGTTCAAAAGCAACAAAATAAACATTGATACGGTGAAATCGAATCGTTGCTGTTTCCAAATTCATGAATAAATTGCTAGACTGGATCGGCAGCACTCTCATATTGTTTGGCTAACTATGAAGTTGTCCATAGGAAGGCGTGCTTTTTAGAAAATTATGAAGAAATTTGGAACGATTTACCAAGTGTATCCTCTTTATTTGCTGAGTTCAGCTACGGTAGCATTGCAGTGAATTTTTATAGTTACGGAACACCAATATGTAAGATGTTAGTCGTGGACAAAACACGTCAAGAACTTCACGAATACTTGTGGAGAGAACACCTCAAGAATTTCATGATTAATCGTGGACAAAACACATCAAGAACTGCATGATTTATAATTGTACAACTGAGCTTGAACTTTTAGGGACACAAGCGATTTCGGTCAGAACGAAGGCCCACCTCCTGAACGTAACAGAAAGTATGTTGACTGGAGTCCTATGAATCCTGTATAATCACAAATTACTTATTTCTCGAAGTACATCAAAGCTCGCCAACAGCGGGCACTGAAAATAGAACAGTCTTCGTACATCCATATTTAAATTGGATGATGGTGGGACATCAGCTCGTACAATTTTTTTTTTATTTTAAATGAAACTCTTCCAGCTGTATTTAAGATTTCATATTTATTTGGCTACTAGTTTCGACGTTGCGTCAACGTCATCTTCAGGCTCCTACACTTTGATGATATCAATTGTGTGTGGCTTCTTTGATCCACTGGTTTAAATTTCACACTAGTTACTGCCCGCCATCCACGTGGAGCACGGATTGGTCTCACCGCTGACTTATAGTACTCAGCCACACACAATTGATATCATCAAAGTGTACGGGCCTGAAGATGACGTTGACGCAACGTCGGAACTAGTAGCCAAATAAATATGAAATCTTAAATACAACTGGAGGAATTTTCTATCATAATGAAAAGAAAATAGAACAATCGATCTGAAACCTACCTAACAGCGCCGCAACGATTAGTACGTACGGAACTAAGAAGTACGTATAAAATCCGTCTTTATCTTTTAACGAAGGTGAATGCAAAGTAATGTCGGTAAGCTAGAGAGGAAACCCTATAGTTTCTGATTACATAATTAGTAATAACATTTTGTAGCCTGTCATCTAGTTTACAAGTCTAGCGCTGATACTACAAACCGTTACGAAATATAACACGTGATATCTGTAGTAGGGGAGGCAAGAGGAAATCTCAAGATTCGTTGGGGATAGTTGTGATACTGAGAAGTGCACCTGTTAAGAATACTGCTTAATACCCACTCGTATGGTCCTGGAGTATTGCTGCAGTGTTTGCAGCCATTACGTCTAGAGAATTCAGAGACGCGCAGGACCGTGGCAGGTTGGGGTAGCCCATACGAACGAGTATCGGAGATCCACAGCGAATATAACTCGGAATTACTGGAAGAGGGCGTTGTTCTGGTCAAACCCTGCTTGTGAAAATTTGTGGAGCTCATATTCAGGGACGTCGGTGCAACAAATCTACTATCTTCATTGTATATCTCATGAACTGATCCGTACACAAATGGAATAGGCTAGGGAGTGACCAATGTTGTCCCAAAATAAGTTGTCCAAGCATCATCGGTGATTGACAGAGTATAATCAACTCGTAAGGGAGCTACTGATCGTAATTATAATCTTGATAGGCTGAAACTTCGCAGCTGTTTAGATTTACAACCAGGAGCAAATCACTGCTCCAGGGTAAATTTCGTTGAATGGGCATTTCCTTATCCGTAACTAGTTTCGCATCTAAACCCACCTCTAGACTTTGGCATACATTTCTTGTGCGACACGCCGTGATTGAATTTGTCTCACAAGTATCCAATGCACACGGAACACATTCTGTATTATGTATCATTTCAAGGATAGAATGATTTCTCTGTATACATGTCGGAAACTATGCGGAGAGCCTTTGTTTATATGATAGTATCCAATCACAGCGGCTGTACTACTATCGTCTATAAACCTTTGTTGGCTTACTAACCTGTACGTACGTTCTATTTGTTTTGAAATAGGCGATAGTGATGGTGTTACAAAGATTACGCATTTTTCCACCAAATATTGCTTGCACTTTCCATGTGAAACCTTTTATGCTGGAAGCCTAATGTGGATTTTCAGATTTGCGAAGAAGGAAATTTCACTCCGCGAAAGGGGAGAGGACGATTTTGTACTTTGTACATTATCTCCCATAAACCACTCCACACCAAATGCCAGTTTATTTCGGGTGGTCTGCGTCATCCCATAAAAAGGGAATTTAAGAATTTTTTTGACACAGACTGTCTCTATAAACATGAACAAGTGTACAATATGGTGCTGTTTTTGTGCCTGAAAATGGCATGAAAGTCCGAAACTGGTTATAAAATAAGAGCACGTCACCTAGCAGCTGTCGATGTGTCTGTAGATTATGATTTTCATTCATTACTTGTCAGCTGTGAAGCACTGTTAAATACGATTTTCGCATTAACTGATTAACAGTTACTCATACTTACCTCTTTTAACACTTTCAGCCGCGACATTGGCCCTTTTTATCTACATGCTGAGTAGTTGCACTTCATCACTGTTTCTTTTTCTTTCCATTCTGCCAAGAAAAAGACAATAGTAATAGAATAATTCGAAATGCACGTTTTTTTCGGTATTAAAAGTAACTGTCAACATACCAGTAACTTTTTCACGTACAGACACCACTTTAATGTGCGAAGTTGCTGGTTTCTGATTGTTCTGATGCGGCCCGCCACGAATTCCGCTACTGGGCCAGCCTCTTCATCTCAGAGTAGCACTTGCACCCTACGTCCTCAGTTATTTGCTGTATGTATTCCGATCTCTGTCTTCCTCTACAGGTTTTACGCACTGCAGCTCCCTCTAGTACCATCGACATTGATGTCTTAACACAACATGACTTAACACATCCTGTAGCTTCCTCTTTAGTTTCCATATGTTCCTCTTCATACGAGCCCAGAAGCTCTGCCTGCTGCTCTGCCCTCTTTTACAAGGTTGTTAGCAGTATTCGGTCGCCATTTCTGATGATTTTTATTCAAAATTTTTTAAGTAATGGCTAGGTTCGAACCCAGGACTTTTGATCACTAGTCAAAGACGCTACACACACACACACATACACACTTTCTTTTCCTCGTTGCTCTTTTTGTTCTTCGTCTTTCTTCTGCTGGAGGGGCGGGGGGGGGGAGGACGGGGGGAGGGCGAAGTGGTTCTGTGTGAGTATGTCGTATTGCGTCCCTCAAAGTCCGTCGTTGAAAGCCAGACTTAGTTATTATGGTTCCATAACTCAATCGATAATAGCGATGCCCTTATATAGTCACTATCTTGTTCGTATGTCTGTATGTCCAACTGCTAAGAACTCAAGAACGGGTAAAGGTATCAAGTTGAAATTTATGTCACATTCTAAAGTCTACATTCTCTTGGCAATGTAAAAAATTTAAGCTCCCACAGCAATGCAGACAGAAGATATGAACATTTATGTCACA